>NC_134538.1:47528686-48276811 GCF_050624435.1 Tenrec ecaudatus
GCTATATGGTATTTTCAAGGTCACACAACTAGTCATTTACAACTACTAAGTGGCAGAAATAACCAATGAGCCAAAGCCCACCTTCATTATCACTGTCTTCCACACACAGCAAGTACCGGGAAGGAAGGTGGCTGATGAAGATAACACCGGGAACAGGGCAGAGAGGGGCTGCTATTCTGCCAGGCTAAAGACTAAGGCTGGGTTGATGCCAGCCTGGGGAACCTCATACACGAAGGTGAATTTACCCCTCCACCCTGATGGGGATATTTGGTGATGTCTGAAGACATTTCTGATGGTCTCAAATGAGGGGATGCTATTGCATTTAATGGACAGAGACTAGAAGTGCCACTAAAAGTTGTATCATGCACAGGCTAGCTGTCCACAACAAAGAATTACCCAGCCCAGAATGTTAGGAGTGCCATCATACGCTGAAGGGGTAGAACAAGGCTGAAGGGAGCAGTCTGGGCTCTGTCCTGGTCACCAACGACTAACTGGATTTTCTTTTCCCCCTAAGAGTCCCAACTCTGACCACAAGCACAAAAAAGGCAGAGCAATGGGGACTTGGTTAATGTAGGAGGAGAGTGGGGAGCTAGACAGGCAGAGGGCTAGATTTCGTGGGCTCGGGGGAAGAAAGTTCCGCTGCTAGAGGCTGGATAATCTGAGGCCTTGGCTTCAGACTGAGGACTGGGGTGGAGTTGCTCCATGGGGTTTGGTGGGAAAGTCAGCTTCCTTTGGAATCATCCCCCTTTCAGCCCTGGGTCACTGGGAGAGTCTATGGCCCTGGCTTTCTTGGGTTCATGCCCATCATACCCAGGAGAATCCCCCTTAACTCAGAGCCTGTGATGACTCACCCTATGCTTGGATCTAAGGGGGCCCTGGCTGAGGCTCCTGGCCCTGGGGTTAGCATGTGGTGGGAGCTGGGCTCACCTGGGTACTGGGCTGTCAAGGCTCAAGCCCAGGGCTTTCTTTAACTGGAGGATTCTAAGCAGATCATGACTCAGCTGCAGCCGCTGATTCCTCAGGGAGTCGTGGAGAGTGGCCCCCAATGGGGTTGGGCTGGGGGAATCCAGGCTCTTTTTGCCCATGAAGTGACCTGGAAAGGAGGTGCCGAGGCAAAAGGAAGTCGGGGAGCAGGACCTCACCCCATTGAGAAAGTTCCCCATCTCCTTCATGTTTCATTTCTCACGGTAGGAAGATGCTCAGGCATCCCCTTCTTCCGCCCCAAGGAGCCGTAAATACCTCTCAGAGGTGGAGAGCCAGCACACCCGAGCTTTTCCTGCAAAGGCAGAGACGTGGCGGGGATGGCACAACTGGAGAGAGGGTGGCGTGGCCCAGGCCTGGGAGAAACCCTGCCTGCTTGGAAGAATGTGACAGGCACGGAAGGTAACGGAGAATGAAGAAGGGCTTGGAAGGTGGAGGTGCCGGGAGAAGACACAGCAGAGGTTTGAAGCCTAAGGAAAGGGACACCCAGCTGGCGGTCAGATCCAAGATCTACAGCTAGCTCTGCCTTGAACTGAGTCAACAGCGCTGACCAGGCTGGCTCTCACTTGTCCAACTTTTGAATTAGACAAGCCCCACAGACCCCCACCTGCCTGGAAGTCTATGATGTCTATGGTCCAAGGGTGACTAGAGAAATGGTAAGGAAATGGGGTCGGAGCAGGATGATGCTGCACCCTTGCCCAGGTCCCCAAGGACTTACCAGTGGCCCAGAGATTGCCCCGCGGGTGCACTCGGATCTTGCTCGCTTGGCCGCGGGCCTCCGGGAGGTCCCAGCTGAGCGGGGCGGCGCCGGCGGCTAGCACGGCAAAGAGCAGGAGGCCACCGAGCAGCCGAGCGACCCCCGCCCGCCGGGTCATAGCTGTCCCCTGGCCGCTCCGGCGTGTCACCCAGCAGCTCGAGTGGTCCAGCCGCTCCCGAGTGGCTCAGCTCCCGCCTTCGTTCCTTTTAAACCCGCGCTCTGGGGGCGGAGCCTGACCACGTGGGGGCGGAGCCTAGTCCACCCGGAGCACCGCCCCACGCCCGCCTCCCCCGCCTGGGCCCGGACCTCCACAGCCCTGTCCCCCCAGCCACGTTTTCTTTCAGGGGTCGCCATCCTGGAGGGTCATTAGCAAAGGCTACGGCCTCTCCAGAGATAGCGCGTCCGCACGCCTGTCCCACTGGAGGCCTGGCCGGAGCCCATCAACTTGAAGGTAAGAACTTGGCCCCGGGACAGAACGGTCCTGACCTTCCCGCGTCACTCCCACCAAGCTTCAGCCAAGTGCCAGGCATCAGGGGTTCCAAGAAAGTGCCCTCAACAATCAGGGGATCTGGCCCGGGCGCACTCCCCAGGTAATCTGGAAAAGGCCCGGAGGGGCTCCTGGGCAAGTCCGTGCCCCAGGCGGGGCTATGGAATGTTGGTGCACGGCCTACCTAAGGAGCTGCTTCCAGGAGTGGGGCATAGCAGGCTCCTGGTAGGGGAAGCCTTCCCCCGCAAATTGGGCAGGAGGCAAGATCTCTTCTGGGTCAGGAGAGTGGATGGAACCTTTATACAAACTGTGGCCTTGTTAAATTTCAGTTGTAAAATGGAATAACCACATTGTTCTATTTTAAGTTATACATTTTTAGGCACCATTATTTTTGTGTCAGGAAGCAGCAGTCCCATAGGACCCTCTCTCACATTCAACAATGTGCCCTCCCCAGAAGCTATTCAAACTGGTCTTGGAAAACCAAAGATGTCACTTAAGGTGCAGAGGAAGATGCTGTGCTCCGGAATAGCCCATCTCCCCCACCCTTAAATGTTAACTGGGACCTGAGAATCAGTCTATTCTGAAAAAATTTGGCTAGTGAAAACCTTCCGGATAGCAGAACAGGCTCTGATATAAGTAGTATTGAAGAATGAGGCCCTCAGGTTAGAAGGCGCCCACAACCTGACTGAAGAAGATCCGTCTTCTCACAGGAGAGTCAAACTTAACAACTTAAGTGGAATCAGGCTTTGGGGATTGTCATTTGCTGATGTGGCATGCCTCAAAATGAAAAGAAAGAGCTACAAACATCCACTAACCAGAACCTGAAAGAAAGGCAAATTGAAAGTTGTCAAAAGGAAAATACTTGAAGACCAGTATCCTAAGCATTAATGAGCTAAAATGGACTGGTATTGGTTATTTATGGTCTACGATACTGGAAATTAAAAACTGAAGAGGAACATCATTGCATTCAATGTCAAAAAGAACACTGCCAACACACAACACTGTCAGTGATGGAGTAGATACATATGCCTAACAGGAAGGCTAGCTATCACAACTAATATTCAAATTTACACACCAACCACTAATGCCTAAGAGAAAGAAATTACAAAGATTTTTACAACTTATGCAGTATGAAATTGTTCAAGCTTGCAACCCAGGTGCATTGATTATTGGTGATTGGGATGTGAACGTGAGAAACAAAGGAGGAGGACCTGTAGTGGAAAATACGGCCTTGGTGTGAGAGATGTGTAGATGATGTGACAGAATTCTGTAAGCCCAACCACGTACTCCATGGAAACACCTTTTGAAACAACAGAAACAACTGTACATGTGGACCTCACAGGACGGAATACACAGGAACTAGATCAACTACGTCTGTGGAAAGAGATGATGGAGAAACTCAGTATCACACCCAACTCATTCTACAAGTGATTTAACCAAGGAGGGAGGGAGAAAATGTTCTCAAATTAATTGTGGTAATGATTGTATAACTCTTCTCGATGTGACTGAACTATTGAATTGTGTGATATGTGGATTAAGTGCCAATAAAACTTTTTTTAAAAAACCCTCAGTATCATCAGTCAGACACAGACCAGGGCCAACTGTGTGGTACAGACCACCAATTGGTCATATGCCAAGTTCAAGTTGAAGCAGAAGAACATGAAAACAAGTCCAGGAGAGGCAAATTATGACTTTGAGTTTAGAGACCATCTCAATAATAGAGTTGCTTCATTAAAACAACAACTTTTTAATGTGAGTTGGGTGAAGGCTTACAGAGCAGATCATCAATTTTACATTCAACAACTCATATGCATGGTTTCATTCATTGCAGTCCCTTCTAAGTACAATCACATCCCAATTCCTATTTCCATTCCTCCGTCCCTAATCCTTCTGAACTGTGTCGTTGGTTAAATGCTCACTTTTTATATTTTTAATCTCAGATGGTTGACTACTCTAAGGTGTGTGTGTTCTTCTACTTCCAGGACTGTCTGTGGTTTGGCTGAAAAGTGAACCATGGGGATAAACTCTATTCTAGACCTGAAGGCTGACGAAGGCCATAGTCTTAAGGGTCCCTCCCATCAGTCTCCAGCCAACCAGTAAACCAGGCTCTTTCATGATTTGAGGTTTGGGGCCGTAGTTTTCGCTCACGCTATCTGGGACCTTCTAATGTGAACCCTTTCAGAGCAGTTGGTAAGCTGCCACCATCTGGTTCTTCTGGTCTCAGCGTGATGGAGACTGATGTTTGCATGGTCCATTAATCCACTAGATTGTTTCCGTGTGTCTTTCAGTTTTCATCACCCTCCTTTCCTCCGGATGGGGAGGCCAATAGTTGCGCTTTAGATGGCCTGGCTAAGCTTTTAAGACTACAGTTGTTATTTATCAGAGTAGGATGTAGGACATTGTCCTAGTGGACTATGTTATGCCATTGACTTTGCTGTCCCCCAAGACTATGGTCCTGAGTCCCCGGGCTCACAGACTCCCTCCCTCAAGGTTTTGGGTTATATCTAAGAAGTTTCCTAACTTTCCTCCTTGCATGCTCCACACCAATCACGTATAGATTTGCAACGGTAAATACACATATGCAGATATCCTCTGTGAAACCTGTACCTATTCATGAGTATACTCCCACTCACCCACACCTGTTCAGCCTGCATGTCTAGGCAAGCATTTACTCATAGATCACAACAAGTGCTGGGTTGCACAAATAATGGTATTTACTTCTGTTGTCTCTAACTCTTGCAAACTTCCCATGTCTTTCCCTGCCTCCATTTTTATCTGCCTGCCAACCTTTCTTTTACTACATATTGCCTTTGCTCAAGTTAACTCTGGTCTACGCTCCAACCAGTGATTTCCCCTCCCTTCCCTTTCTGTCCCTGGTAACTGTGAATGAGTGATTCTTTTAGCATGAGAACCCTTTCTTAACTTTTAAGTGGTTTCATACATTATTTGTCCTTTTGGAATTGACTGATTTTACTCAGAATAATGCCCTCCAGGTTCATCCACGTTATATGGTGTTCCAGAGATTCATCATTATTCGTTAATGTTGAATACCATTCCATTGTGTGAATGCACTGGTTAGCTTATCCATTCTTTTAATGATACACGTTTCCATCTGTACACTGTTATGACTGGTGCTGCAATGTGCATATCTGTTCCTGCCATGGCTCATATTTCTCTAGAATTGGGATCTATGCCATGTCGAGGGATTGCTGGACACATGGTATTCCCAAGTGTTTGAGGAAGTGCCATACTGCTTTCCACTCCAGTGGCATGCCCCCAAATGCCACTTAGCAGTGTGTGTGGGCCCCAGCTTTTGCATACTAGCCAGCCTTTGTTTTCTGGTGTTTAAAACTTTATTAATTCTGGGGCTAGGTGATATCTCATTGTTGTTTTGGTTTGCATCTCTCTAGTGAGCATTTTTATTAGCCACTTGAATGACTTCTTTAGTGTCTGTTAGTGTGTCTACCCATTTGTAAACTGAATTGTTTGTTACTTTGTGGTTGAGGTGTTGAAGCGGTCTACAAATAGATTTGATACATTCAACATGAATGAATGAATGAAGTAGATAAGTTGAGAAATGTCATCAAGGACATCGTATATGAAGAACCAAAAAAGGCATTGAAAAGCAGGCGTGAAACAAATGACCAAAATGGGTATCAGAAGAGACTCTGAAACTTACTCCTGAATGTAGAGAAACTGAGACAACTAAATCGATATTCCTGAAGAGGTAGAAATGTTAAAACACATTAGAACATTATCAGGCACCAAGCTCGTCTTTGGTCTCCTTGAACAGGGCCAGGTAGATTAGGGGGTAATGAGGGAGACTCAGTGAAAGCATTGAGGGGGAGGCGCAGTGGACTTAGAGGTCTTCTGGGGACCCTGGATTGAGATAGCATACTCAACAGTTAGCAACGCTTCCTTCCCTCGTAACAGACTGGACTAATTGGTTGGTGGCGCAGCTTGTAGGTGCTGGGGCCATCGAAGTTAATATTGGGATAACAAGTAACAGCCTCGTTGTCAGTCTTGAGTACAAAGGAAATAATTAAAACTTCCAGGAAAACACAAAGTTCACATTTGATAACTAAACTAAAAAGCATCATTTATATTAGCCCTAAAAATTTCCATTTTCCCATGACCTTTTTAAAGCCCTCTTGTACTGTGCTGGGCAAGTCGGCTGCAGAAGTCCTCCATTAAGCATTAAAAAACAAAATGTTACCTTAAGAATTAAGGTCTACTTGACCTGTGCCATGGTATTCTCTGTCCCCTCATGCACGTGAAAACCGAAGAATTGATGTCTCTGAAATCTGGTGTTAGGGATGAACTGAACATACTGTGGACACCAGAAAAATGAAGAAAAATTAAAAATCTGGCTTCCATCAGAGGGAGGGCGGCGAGACTTCCTTTCTGTTCCCTGGAGAAGGGCATCATGCTTGGTCAAGTTGGAGGGGCAGCAACAGAGGACGACAGAAGACTCCACCAGATGGGCGGGCACAGCAGCTGCGACAAGAGCCACCGAGGATCGTGAGGACACAGATCTTTGTCACTCATCGGGTCTGAGTCCATACCGATTCACTGGCACCCAACGGTGGTCAGAAGACCAGCTCAGGCACAGGAAAGGGAGAGACAGGTGACTCATGTCGTCGTCACAGGGTTCGTGCCATCCATTGGGTAAGTGTGAATCCCTCTCTAGGTGAGGCTGGCTGGTGAACCTCTCCTCTTGGGCAGAGCAACCAGTGGAGAGCAGGACCAAGGGTGGCTGTACAGCCCCAGCCCGTACCCTTTGCCACCTCTCCCAGGGTCTGTTCTCTCCTTCTGGTCAGCGCCCCAGCCCAGTGGAGTGGGGGTAGAATGTTAAGGCTTTCCTGTACCCTGTGGATGGCAGGGAAATTTGGTGAGAGCCCACACCGGGTGATGGGCCACACAACCCCGAGTGGCAGCTTCTCACCCTGCCCCTGCATGAGGACCCTGGGGTTATTTTTATGTCAACTCTTCTGATAGTGTCAGGGGGTATCGGCCATACCCCGCTAGAGATGCCATGGTGATGCCCTTCTCTTCCAGGGCAGCATCCTAACTCATTGAAGACAGAGCAAGCGCACAAAGCAGCAAAGGACAAGGGGAGCCAGCAACATGCCCTCCTGGGTTCTGACTTCCAGCCTGGCCGGGCACTAGACACTGGTTGTGGTGGCACCTTCTGACAAGTTTGGCTCAACAGTGGCACTTGTATTCTTCTTCTTCCCCATATCTAGCCCAGCAAGGCCTACGAACTATATGGATCAGCATGTTGGGAGGGAAAACTTACATGGGAAGCTGGATGTCAAGCTGAGCTTCCAGGCTCATGACACGTAAGGCAGAGACAGATACTTCATCTCTGGCTCTGACTTTTTGTCCAAATCTCCTTGCTTCTCCTCCTCCACCCTGGCATTTACACCTCTGCTTTTTTGTCACTGTTTAGCCTCAGTGTTCAGATATAGCTCTTATCACCTTCCCATAATAACCAGTCCCTTTGCACCCCCCACCCATCTCTCAGCATCCATTTCCTCTGCACCAGGAATGCAGAAACTGGTGGAAACCCGTAGGAGCTCTTGCATATTGGGTGCTGCCTCATCTGATGCTTGAAGGGATCTGCTGAGGTGGCTCAAGCCCTCCTCATCTTACAGGCAAGGAAAGAACTCCTGACAGGTGATGTCCACTGTCCTGGACATCTTCCATGTCTTTCTGGACCATCACGCCCAGAAGTCCCCAAGGTCAAGCACTGCAGACACAGCTCTCGCTCAGCCACACTCATTCTCCTTTTACCATCTCAAGTCAACATCAAGCCGGTTCAGATTTCCCAGGAGCAGAAGGTAAGCACTGATTTTGGAGCCCCCCTCTCTCCTAGCAGTGAACCTGGACCTTTCATGACTGCTGTGCAAGAGTTATTTATACTTAAGCCAGACTGCTCCAACACAGCCTGGGGTTCACGGCCCTGAGACAACCAGGGGTCCTTGGGATTGTATGTCAGCCTAGCACAGGGAAAAGGGTGCTCCAAGGAGTCTGGACAAGGCGGCTGCTGTGAAACCTGTCCACACAGGGCGAGCACCACATATGCCTCAGAGGGAAGAGGAGGCACGGTAGAGAGGGGGGCTTGTCCAAGTCTGTACTTCCCAAGTCTCCTAGGTTGACGAGAGGCCCTCAACTGCCTCCTGCCTGTTCCCCTAGCCCAATCGGATGGCAAGGGATGTCCAAAGGGTTCCACCCACTGGGGAAGGCTGACGGCGAATTTCGGGCAGCATCCAAGGTCAGCCACGGAGAAGGTGGAGCACCGTCAGAGGACAATCCAAAGAGTGACTGAAGTGGCTGGTCAAAGATCCATGGTGACTCTAGCTAGGACTAGCACCAAAAGAACATTTAAACTTTAAAAAAAAATGACAGGAAATACAAGACCGCACTCTGGGCTGTATTTTCAGGCGATTGGAATTAGAGTAGCGCCTCCCCATGATGGAATCTTTCATTGTTGTTGCTTATTTTCCCAAAGCACATGCAAGCACGTGCTTCTTTGCTCTGATGTCAAACCTGGTCAATGGCCATGTACAGAGGCGCAATCTCAAGTACAGAGGGAGCAAGTTGCAGGGAAGTTTGACCAATGGAGAAAACCAGACTGGGTACTTGACATGCATTAAGTGTATTGAGGATTAATCTTTTCAGCATAAATGTACGAGACACAGCGGAGCCTGGTGAAAACAGCAGAAATAAAGGAGAACTGTCCCCAAGGATGGTGCGAACGTGTGTCCTGGCAAACTTTTGAACACTGGCCAGAGGTCTTCAGCCTTCGGAGGCGAGGAGGTCGGGTAGGTGCTGGTGGTAGAGAAATAGGAGCCACCCTAGGATGGCTTAGGTGCTGCCCTTCGGTCCCAGACATGGGGAAGGAGCTGTAGCATCGGGAAAACAGAAGGATCTTTGAGGAAAAAGGAGAATTGGGGATATTTGATACAATTTCCCAAAATCTGATAGAATATACCAGAGGACTTTACAAAGATCATGAAAAATCGAATCGAAAGAGAATGGAATTGTTGCAGGAATGTTCTGAAGCCTCCTCTTAGAGGTTATAAAATCAGCACAAACCATTCGAAGGAAATCCTTCAGAAATTGTCGAATCGCAAGATGTCTCTTAAAAACGGTGAAAACAAGGAAGCACCTCGCTGGGTCTCATAATTGGCTTGTTCTCTGCTATTAATTGAAAGGTTGGGGGTTCAAATCCAGCTACAGGCACCATGGATGCAAGCCTGCAAACTACGTCCCTATGACAAGAGGGAGTGAAAACCTTGTGGGATGCAGTGCTAATGAAACACCTGGGGTTGGCATGCGTCAGAATCAACTCAATGAGGATGTGAGCCCCATCCTCAAAGAGGCTAAATCAGCCAACGACTACTACTAAGCAACTAGGTGAAGCCGATGCTCAGGGAAGCGATGAAAACCTAAAGAAGTGGGAAAGAAGCTCCAGGTCCAGTGGCCCTAATGACTGGAGTGTAACATTCACATACCTCAGAGGCTGCTTCAGCAGCTGAGAGCAGTGCTCCACCAACTTCAAACAAGTTTCAATAATTCCAAAACTGGGAATCTCGCCATTCCTGAGGGATTAGCAAATCCGAGGTATAAAAACCTAGAGCCTCTACAGGAGCATTCCCACAGCAGAAAGAGGGCCAGGACACCACACGCTGTGACACGGTAAAAGCAACAGAGATGAGGAGTGCTGGCTCTGTCATATGTGGACTACGAGACCCTGGCCAATTCCTGTAACATCTCCCGGGTGTTCTGTTGTAAAACGTTATTTTACGGACTGCAGACGAGAAAGTAAGTGTGCTGCGTACTGGGAAGCACTGAGCCTAACAACTGGCACATTTTAAGTATTATCAGCCCGGGGTCCGACGAGAAAGGCTGTCCTGCTCGAACTCTGAAGACCATGGCAGAGAAGTATTCCTTGGGTAATAGGTTAGGGCCATCGTATTGACACAACAGTGCTGAGCCCTGGCACTCAAGAGTAACTAGAGGAACTAAAATGCCATTGGTTCCAAGACAGAGTTCACTGCCTTAACTAAGTTGTCTCAATGCCAGTGTTGGTCAGAGCTTAATGCTAGCAGATTTACTCCTCTGAGAAGACTTGAGGGTGGACTCTTCCAGCTACACTCCTTGAATTAAGAAGGGAATGAAGCTCCCAGTCCATTGAAAGGGCTCTAGATGAATGATTCTTAATCAAATAGATGGTTTCCCAGGGTCTCCTAACATGGCAGGACAGGATTATGACATTTAAAAGTCATACCCAGTATGACAGCAATACCTTTATGTTGGACAGGATTAACTATAATAACGTAAGAAAAAGCAAGATGAAATTTTACTGGCTGGTGAGACTGAGAGGGTATTGTTACCCTCCAGGAGTGGGGGAGAGTGTTAGAATGGGGAGACGTGTGAGATTTTTCCTTCTTAAGAGTGTCCAAGAGTAAGGTACACTATTCTGGAGGAAACTGAGCTGACGATCCCTGGCTGATCATATGGCAGCTAGTCTTTTTGTGAAGTGAACTACATCTGCTAACTACCAAAACTCTTCGCTTTAATAAGGTATCTGGCTTTAAGCACACACTTCAATTGGCCGTTCTCTTGCAAGAGCGTTCTCTGAAGAACACTCAACCCAACTCCTTTGGAATAGTGCTCATTAAAAGTAGAATTTGGTTAAGCACTCAAAAGCCAATAAAAGTGCCTCACTGTCAGAAATCCCACGGGCAGGTTCCCATGGTCTGTCAGCACTGCACTTCAGGGGCTTTGATAGAGTATGAAAGCACGTCCCAAAGTGCTACCATTTCATACATGCACAGGTTCATTCCAAAATTGTGTGGAAACACATCTCTGTGATCAGTGGACGGCTACAGATGCCTCAGTAATGCACTGTTAGTTCTCTCAGAATAGCTTTAAAAAAAGTCTAGTTGACCCAGTGGCTGTAAGGGAATTTGTCGGGCCTGTTAAACACAAGGCACACATGTCAGCCCAAAGGTTATGGCTACTATTTGAGGGCATCTTGATAGATTTTCTCAGAGGATACAGAGTGATCATGGCAGCGTATGAGAAAGTTTTAAGAAGATTGAAAATTGTAACGGTGAGGCGGCCAACATGTTGTACTGCGGGCTTTTTCTCCATCACAAGTCAGCCGCTTATTCTTCTGGGGCAGCAAAGGCTGCCGCATGAGAATTTTGTTGGGAAACCTTACCCTCTCCACCCCCCACAGCCCTGGTCTTGCCCCTTCATGCTTTTTTCACCAGGAGCCTCACTGCATAGGGATCTCGGGTCCAGGGGATGCACTCTACTCCTGGCTCTTGGTAATGAGATCCCTCCACACTTCTTTGTGATCCCAAACTCAAAGACTAGACAAAAGAAGCATGGTTTTTGAGAATGATGAGGGCAAAGAATGTACAGATGTGCTTGACACAATTGATGTCTGTATGGATTGGGATAAGAGTTGTATGAGCTCCTAATAAAATGTTTTTTAAAAAAAAAGAAAAGCAGCATGGTTTCCATCCCCCGAGGGTGACAACATTGCCGCTGTGACATGGGGTAGAGTGAAGAGAGCTGAGTTCTTCGGGAAGGGCTAGAGATGGAAACACTGCATAGACCTAGATGGAAGGTATGTCGAGAAACAGCCTCATGTCTTGTTATTTGTTGCTTAATAAAGGTTTCTGTTATTACAGCTGTTTCCCACGAGGGCTCTAGTCTTCAGGCTCTTACACTCTTTCATGTTAGAAGTTCAGTTGATGTTTTTCAAAAGGATTTTGTTTGTTTTTTAATCATAAAAGGGCCTGAGAGATAGGTAGAGCCCCAAGGCTAAGGTCCTTGGCGTGATCCTTCAGGCTGGGAACTGCAGCCACCCCTGTGACAGACTAATCACCCATGGCAGACCAGAGCGGCAGCATCTGCTCAAGGGCAGTGACCAGAGTGAAGAAAGCAGGAGGCACGGAAATAGGAAACAGGCGAAGCTGAATCCAGGAGGGTACGTTGAGGGGATTACAATGGATGAGTTGTAACAAAGTGTGCATGAACTGTCAGATGGAAAACTGATGACTTGTTCTGTAAACCTTTACTGAATTCACACAAAAAAGTGTAAAATGAAAAGAAAAAAATTTTTTTGGTGTTAAAGAGATCATGGTATTGTAACATCTGGTTTAAAGAGCAATCCAGCTCTTAGGTTGGACCGTTCTTTAAACCAGAGGTTACTCTACCATGAAGGTGAACAAGCAGCCATCTAGCTCATAAGCAACAAAGCCCACATGGAAGAAGCACACCAGCCTGTACGATCACGAGGTACCAAAGGGATCAGGTATAAGGCATCATCAAAAAAAAAATGTTACCATAGTGAGTGAAGGGGGAAGTGCAGAGTGGAGACCCAAAGCCCATTTGTCGGCCACTGGAGATCCCCTCACAGAGGGGTCTAGAGGAGGAGATGAGTCAGTCAGGGTACAAGGTAGCACCGATGAAGAAGACAGCTTTCTTCCAGTTCCTAAATGCTTCCTCCCCCCAACTACCATGATCCGAATTCTACCTTGCAAGTCTGGATAGAGCAGAGGTTGTACACTGGTGCAGATAGGAGCTGGAGGCACAGGGAATCCAGGGTGGATGATACCTTCAGGACCAGGGGTGTGAAGGGCGATACTGGGAGGGTAGAGGGTAGGTAAGTGGGTTGGAAAGAGGGAACCGATTATAAGGATCCACATGTGACCTCCTCCCTGGGGGACGGACAACAGAAAAGAGGGTGAAGGGAGACACCGGATAGGGCAAGATATGACAAAAGAATAATTTTTAAATTATCAAGGGCTCATGAGGGAGGGAGCGGGGAGGGAAGGGAAAAAAGAGGACTTGATGCAAAGGGCTTAAGTGGAGAGCAAATGCTTTGAAAATGATTAGGGCAAAGAATGTACAGATGTGCTTTATATAACTGATGTATATATGGATTGGATTAGGAGTTGTATGAGTCCCTAATAAAATGTTAAAATAAATAAAGTTCCATCAGAAATCCTGAAGAACTGCCCCATCTATACTTGTGTTGCAATACACTTAAAAAATTTTTTTATGGAAAATCAGTGCTCAGCTCTCAAGCCCTTATGTATCAAGAGTATAAACTCATTCCCGAGCTTGTTAAAGATGTCCACTCTGCCTCTAGTGCTGAGTAAAGCACGTGACCGAGAGATGACCCACAGCAGGTCTGAAGGTCTGTAGAGCTCTGTCTGGCTGGTGGCCGAAATGTTTCCACCCAAAGAAGGCTCCCTGAGGAACGGCCTCTGAAATAGGAACGTTGCACAATGTCACACATGCTGGGCACCATGACGAGGTTGGGGCTTTTGTCCCTCTTTAGGCCCATTCCATGAAGCATAGAAATGAATACTTCCTTCCCTGCAGTCGCTGCTAAGGAACTGAGAGCCAAAGGTGGGGGCCTCCTCCCATAAACTCCAGAATGGTCCATTGTGCCCTGGGGACTAACCTTACTTCTAGTTGCATTCTTTTCTCCTCCAGCCTCATCTTACTTCCCAGACCGGATTCTTCAACTACTTTATGTTTTATCACCTAGGACTGCGTGTATCTTTACCAGCCACCGGGACTGCCTTTTTGGGATGCGCAGGGAAAAAGCAGTTAAAACACGCAAAGCTCTGTGATGAGGCCGGGGGAAGTTTGCAGAGCTGACTCGGAGCTGCGCTTGGCTGGATGCCTTTGGCGGAGGTGGAGGCGCACACAGTCAGCCGTCTGCGGGCAGGTTTGGAGGGGGAGAGGGGAGTATGGTGCAGCGGCAGGAGGCAGCGCCACACTGGGAAACTTGAGCACGAGGAGGGTCGGGCAGCTTGAGGCTGCCTGCATCTTTCCATCACTACTCTATATGGAAACTCGTTCACACACCCCGCTCCTGCTAGGGGGCTGAGTGCTGCTGCAAAGGATCCTGCCTTACTTATCTTTGTATCGCTGGAGCCCAGCCCAAACTGGCACACTCAGTGCTTGCTAGCTGCGAAAGCTTTTAGCAGGTCGAGGAATGATCGGGTACTACAGGGCAGAGGGCCCAGCGTAAGTAAGGACTGGGAATATCCTACAGAGAGCTCAGGAGGGTGGCCTTCTGAGTGACATGTACTCTAGGGCCGCACATGTTTCCAGGTGCAGCTCGCCAGCTGGTTACAGCATTCTTTCCTTGTCCGACTCCCCAAAGTTACATGTGAGTAGCAGCATTTGTTGCTCTACCCCTAAAAATCGACACGATAACACCTATAGTTCCAACAAGATAAAAAGTGACGAAGAGATACAAAGCCAGAGAACAAGCTGAAGGGGCAGGGACCGGTTTACGCAGGTTTAGATCGAAGTGTCCATTTAAGCAGTTAGGATGGGCGGGATCATCTCTGAAGCTCAACAGACTGACAGTGGCATAACCAGGGTGCCCTACAATGCTGCCAGAGCCCTTTCCCACACATAAGCCAAGGGTTAGTTAGACTCAGTAACACGCTTATGCAAATGACCAAGAAGTTGATTCCCAGCTTAGGCTTTCTGAGAGAAGCGTGTGACTCCCCAAGAAAAGTAACAGCAGCCAATACAGCTACATCAAGAAATAGAACAGACTAAGAGTCCAGAGAGAGAGGGAGAGAGAGAGACACACACACCCCACCAAAAAAGCCAGATCAACGTAAGAAAAGCTGGAAAGATTGTGTGCTTAAATGGTACCACAGACAATAACGTTCTTAGATGAAAACATGATAAGCCCAAGATAACAATAATAAATAACTAAAAAGTACAAATCACTTGGATGATTCATATGCTCTGCCCCAAAGTGAGGGCGCGACAACAAGGCTGGGCTAAGTCACCGCCTTGGGGTTCGATGCACTGATTGTGCCCAGCATGGGCTAGAGTGTCCATACAAATGAGCCTCTGCCCTAAAGGGAGCTTCAAGTCACAGCACACACTAAGACAAACAACGTAAGCCTGCAAAGGCTGAATGACAGCGAGAGAACAATTATTCTGTGGAGAAGGTGACTCAGATGTGCAGAAGAGAGCAGGAGAAAATGGAAGTGAAAACACCCAGCAGCGTGGCGGCGGGACGAGTTCTGCACCTGAATGTCACACAGAGGTAAGAAGTGGGGGACATAACATTTATGCGCCACAGGGGAGTCACTGAGTGTGAGAGGGTACTGGAAACAACAGGTCACAAGTGATCTAATCCGCAGCTGACTGTCGGTGACGTAGCCTGCGTGCTGCGCTAATGCTGGAAGCAATGCCAGGGATATTTCAAATCCAGGTGGATCCATTTCGGCAGAGCTTCCACACGAAGATCAACCAGGAAGCAGGGGTTGGTGATCTATCCCCAAATTAGTCAACGGAGCCTTATGGATCACAACAGCACACTGCACGACTCGCTTGTTCTGGATATGCCATCAGGAGGGATCGGTTGTTAGAGGAGGCCACCATATTTGGTGAAGTAGAGGGCCAGAGGGCAAAGGAAACCTTCGCAGATGGACTGGCAAAGTAGTTTTGAGCATGTGGACACTGAGAATCCCACAGCATTCGGCAAGTGTCATGCTGTCTCATTCATGTTTGAGTCCATTGTTGCAGCTATTGTGCCAAGTCATCTTTGCCATATGTCAAAGTCAACGTGATGGCAGCTATCTGTCTGTCTGTCTGTCTATCTGTCGGTGTTCAAGATTAATCTAACATAGGCATAAACTGATACATTGCAATGGGACATTTGGCCACCCAAACAACAAGGCAGTTATTGACCATGTATTTCTGGATCAGATGATGGCAATGAGAATAAAATGATAAGGATAAATATAAGACTTGGTAACTGATATGGTGAGAGAATGAGAAATTTTTTTTTTGTGAGAGTGAGTGAATTAGTGAGAGAGTGAGTGAGAGTAAGTGAGAGAGTGAGTGAGAGTGAGTGAATTAGTAAGTGAGAGAGTGAGTGAGAGTAAGTGAGAGAGTGAGTGAGAGTGAGTGAATTAGTAAGTGAGAGTGAGTGAGAGTGAGTGAGAGTGAGTGAATTAGTAAGTGAGAGAGTGAGTGAGAGTAAGTGAGAGTGAGTGAGAGTGAGTGAATTAGTGAGAGAGTGAGTGAGAGTAAGTGAGAGAGTGAGTGAGAGTGAATTAGTGAGAGAGTGAGTGAGAGTAAGTGAGAGAGTGAGTGAGAGTGAGTGAATTAGTAAGTGAGAGAGTGAGTGAGTGAGAGTGAGTGAATTAGTGAGAGTGAGTGAGAGTGAGTGAATTAGTAAGTGAGAGAGTGAGTAAGTGAGTGAGAGTGAGTGAATTAGTGAGAGAGTGAGTGAAAGTAAGTGAGAAAGTGAGTGAGAGTGAGTGAATTAGTGAGAGTGAGTGAGAGTGAGTGAATTAGTAAGTGAGAGAGTGAGTAAGTGAGTGAGAGTGAGTGAATTAGTAAGTGAGTGAATTAGTAAGTGAGAGAGTGAGTGAGAGTGAGAGAGTGAGTGAGAGTGAGTGAATTAGTGAGAGAGTGAGTGAGTGAGAGTCGAGAAATTTAGTGAATATTGCCTCATAAAAAATATGAACTCTGGTGGTGACAGATCTCCTCAGGTCAACAACAAAGGAGTGGTACAACCACTGCTTTTGAAGAGTTTCCATGTATTGAACAACTAAATTGCTGCTCAGGAGGGAAATATGTATGTACATATATATGCCCTCTGGTGGGAAAGCTGGGGAAATGATTGTAATCTTGAATTAAAAGCTAGAGCGGTGAAGTAAATGTGTCCAATGGGAACCAAGAGACAGAGAGCAGCCGTGAGAGAGCTGCTTGAAAACACCACGAGGGGATTTAGCAGTTTAGGCCGCAAGAGTAGGCGACCACCAAGAGCTGAGCCCATTAGTGAGCTGTCACTGAAAGCATCGTCCATTCGCCAGTCTTCTCCCGTTCCTTTCACGCACCGCAATTGCGATCTCCCAACTTTCCACTTGTACCCCACCCCAAAGAAGTTCTAATTCTATAAACTATCAACCTGAACCTCTTGGAACTTTGTCCATTGTGAAAGATTTTAAAATGCATTACACTTACTAATAAAATCTCTCCAGTTTAAGTCTTCTATTTCAGCCCTAAATCAGAAAATATTAAAGCTGAAAACACAAAGCCTTTTCCCACAAATAATCCATTTCAATTTCTGCTAATAGACCAATCAGTGCTTATGGATTGTTGCAGTCAAGAGGCCAAACAACATATTACATTGGGTAAATCTGCTACATAAGATGCTTTTAGGGTTGGAAAGGGGTAACTGATTACAAGGATCCACATGTGATCTCCTCCCTGGGAGATGGACGGCAGAGAAGGGGGGGAAGGGAGACTCCGGATAGGGCAAGATATGACAAAATAACAATCTGTGGATTATCAAGGGCTCATGAGGGAGAGGGGAGCGGGGAGGGAGGGGAAAAAAAAAGAGGACCTGATGCAGAGTGCTTAAGTGGAGAGCAAATGCTTTGAGAGTGATTAGGGCAAAGAATGTACGGATGTGCTTTATACAATTGATGTATGTATATGTGTGGATTGTGATAAGAGTTGTATGAGCCCCTAATAAAATGTTTTAAAAAAAGAAAAGGAAAAAAAGATGCTTTTAAAGTGTTAAAGAGCCAAGATGTCACTTTGAGGCAGGTGTATGTGACCCAAGCCAAGTATTTTCAGTCACCTGATGTATGGAAAAACTGGACCACGAATGAGGAAGACTGCAGAATTGACGCATCTCACTTTGGTGCTGGCACAGAATACTGAAAGTCCCATGCACTGCAAATAAACCCATCTTGGACGAAGTACAGCCCGAATGCCCCTTAGGAGCAAGGGTGGTGAGACTACCTCTCACGTCCTTGGCTATGGCATCCGTAGATCAGTCTTGGGAAAAGAACAACATGTTTGGTAACGTAGAGGTCACCAGAAAAGAGGAAAACCCTTTGAGAGAAGTGTCGACACGACAGATGCCACAACAGCACCATTGTCAGGGTGGTACCTGCCAGGTAGTCTTTCGCTCGGTTGTACCAATTCAAAGATACACAGTAGCAGCAGCAGCAGTAACAGAGCAGTTCAAATCTTTCTAAATTATTTGATAATGATTCCCAGGGAAATTTAGCTGCTGTTTACAACTTGAGTGCCTAGCAAAAGACAAAACTATCTACACTTTCACAAAACTGGGTGTGAAAATCTACAATGAGGAAAGTATTAACGTTTTCCCCCAAAGTCTGGTAAAGATTCCTAGAGCAAACTAGGATCACAGAAGGCCTTGGATTCTCAAACCCAGCCAGCACAGCACCACACGCTCCCAGAATCATCCAAGAAAGGTTGGTACTGAAAACAGTCACTATACGGACTTGCTGAGCGGTTAAGCCCATCTTTCCAGGTATTTAGGAGTGGGAAAAAATGGAGTTAAGTAGTAAGTGTCTGTTCCAGGGGCTGCTCCGGCATTGGCATTCTCTTTGGCTCATAAGTAAATAAAAGTGACTAGTAAGCCTCAAAGCCAGGCTTGATGAAACATCTGCTAGCAGGGATCTGTCAGGCTTCCTACACTGTTGCAATCATTAAGGAGCGACAGCCTAGGGCAGGCCTGACTGCCTCGAGGAGGGGAGATCTTCAGAAGATTAATCGCCCTGCTTCTCTTCTATTAGCCTGGGCAGCTGAACAAATGAGAGAAAGTGTTCATTAACCCCAGCTGTGAAGACGTTTGCGTTGGGATTTCACATTAATACAATAAGAGAACACACAGAATGAAGGTTCGTTTGTCCTGAGTCCACATGGACTCGCCCTCAACTACTTCCCTAACTGCCTCAATATTGAAAGAACAGCAACACACAAATGGGCTTTGCATTCACTCCTTCTGCTTTGTCTTCTTTCTTTTAGGACCAAGCAAAGCACTTAAGAGGGCAGGAGTTTGAGGCAAACAGAAAGTTCTGTCCCGTCCCCCGTCCCCCACCTCCCCGGATGCTCACACACAGCCTTCATGAAGCCAGGGCAAGTGTCTCACGTGCAGAAAAGGCAACAAGTGTGCACAGCAGAGCGGGCTCTTCTGACGCTTTCAGCACCACTCGTGGGGGCTCCACACATCTGAGTCACACCCTAGTGAAGAGTCAATTTTATGATGACGAGATTCTCTATGAACGTCAATGCTACTTCTGCTTCTCTATCTCTCTCTCTCTCTCTCACACACACAGGAAAAAAGGCTTGTTAAGAATAAGACAACCTTCTTAGCTGAAAGACTTTTACTATGATTCCCCAAGGGGTGCTGGGAACCAGCACAGAAAGGCAAGTTTCAGGAGCTTGCCCAACAAACACAAGTCAGGGATAAGGGGTTCAATGTGCAAAGTCTTTTATTCAAAATTTTGAAAAAGTAAGACTTGTGGCCACCTCAGTAGAGGCCGTTCCCATGGTAAGCGGGAATGGAGGCTTCACACTCGTGCAGAGCTGCGTTTTCAGTCACGGAACTCTGGAGGCACTTTAGAAGTGAAGCCTGGCTTCAAAGTACAAACACTTGGGGGCTTTGGCTCAACCTTTTAATATAAAAAATTCATTGATGTACAAAAATGTTAAAGTGTGACAATGACAACATATGAAATTCTGTGATTGAAGTCCCCTAGAGTGCACTCTGAGGTGCACATGTGCCCGCCCACACGTCCTCTGGTGTGGAAACAGAAGCTAATGCAAACCAGTACGACCAGGAAGGGCCAAGATGTGTATTCTTCATTCCACCAATCACAGACCAACAGCTATTCCCAACACTCAGTAACAAAAAGTACGGCATCTTCCCAGGAAACAGCGCGGCAGACTTCTTACTCACGGTGCACCAGCACAAATAAACCCAGTAAAAAGAGGACGGCATACTGGAAAATAAACACAGAGTCACAGGTCAGAGGAGCTTTGAAAAGCTCTCAAGTCCTAAGAGTTCACTAATGAACATGCCTTCGTGGCCACGCAACATTATTAAACTACCCAGTCATTCTTTCCTCTCTTACTGTCATCTACTGGAGAGCTCCCAAAATTAAGCAAATGATATTTTGATAAAACATCTAGCACAGGCTCTTACCTTAAATTTAGGATAGTCGTTCATAAGGATTGTCACAATTCCAATGTAAGGAACAAACCTAAAGCAAAAACAGAGAACGTCACAGAACTTCCAGACACTATAATTCACTGAACAGCTTCCACAGAAGACCACCTTTCAGCTGATCGAGTCCATTTGCACAGTCACACTCTGCATAACATCCATTTAGCCACCGTCCAGCCAAAACTACATGTGGCTATATAAGCAGCCCCAGGGTTACGGATACCCAACTTGAGTACAGCTCATAATTTAAACCAACCCATGAAGCCTATGACAGGCAGTCCCAGATTATAGGCGAGGTCTGTTCTTAAAGTCTGCTTTTAATTTGAATTTGTACCTAAGCTGAAGCATTTAGGTATGAGTTTGCATGGAATGTCAGGCAAATGTTCATCTTAGTAAACAGTGTACTTTTCTATGTGTAAACATTAAAGAAACACAGATACACAAAAATCTTTAACAAAATAATAGTCATAACAATGTTTTGATGTGCGTTGCAAAGTGCACCATGTGCTCCCATGAACAACTATATACACCTTGAATTTTTAATGTAATAAGACATTAAGGGAGTTGGTTCACAATTACCAGTTGTACCTAAGTCACATACTTGCAACTTGGGGGATGCCTGTATGGTATCTGGAAAATATCCAAATCACATAATGTTCTGTAACAGGCCAAATCGTGGTTATTAAGCAACACATGACTATGTCACATGGGATCCTTTCAACCGACTGTGTGATAGGGGAGAACATCAGCATTTTACAGATGAGGAAACAGATGATCCATGTGTCCCTGGTACACAGCTTCTGTGCAGTAGAACAGTACCAGATCTGAGGTCTGAGACGGGCTGGTGTACATAGTGTTAGGAGCTGGGTCCGTTGGGTCAAGACAAGGGCAGCCCCAACATTACACGGCACTCATTTTAGGCATCCAGAAAGTGAAGAGAGGAGCTCTGTTGCGGCACTTCACATTTCGCCACCCTCTTGTTTTTACCCACGTATAGTACAGCTTGGCAGGGAGCCCTGGGGGCGTGGCAGGTACACATTAGGCTGCGATCCACAAGGTCAGCAGTTTGAAATCACGAGCCCTTCCACAGGAAAAAGATGGGCTTTCTACTCTCGTAATGTTCCAGTCTTGGACGCTGGCAGGGGCAGCTCTAACCTGTCGTCTAGGGTCGCTATGAGTCGGCGTCCACTCAACAGCAGTTTGGCTTTGGAGTAGGGTTCGGGTGGCTTTATGCTGAAATTTTTTAGAATGCCCGACTAACATATCTGGCAGGCCAGTCTTAGCCCGTATCTTCCTCCACACCTCTACCTGCTTGCTCTTGAGATCTTCTCCTTGGTGTCTGTGACACAGCCCACGGTCCCGCCACCTCCTTGATGGGGTGCTACCATTTGTTGAACAGCGTTCATCCAATGAACGTTTCCCACGGTCCCCTCAGGACCACACACAGAGTTCTGTCTATAACAGGCCTGCATGAAATGCTGGCTCATTAACGGTCTCTGTCCTCTTGCCTTTGGGGATCTTATTTCCTCACAGGCTTCAATTCTCCTCTCAGTGCAAAAGACTTCTCCACAACGCTAAGAAACCAGGGGGAGAGAAAGAAAACTAGCCTGTGCCATTAATGTGGGAGGAAGGCTAGGGTAGCAAACGCTACCTTCCCTTTCTGCTGGACTCCACCGTGGACTGAGCGCCACTGTGCTAGACCTGTCAGTCCTAGAACGGGAAGCCGGTTGACGTGGAGGCTGATCTCTGCGGACTTTGAAACAATCCCCATACCTTTATTCGGGACACCCACAATTTTGACACCATGCTAAAAGCAACACAAACAGCAATTACCTCCACAAAGCACCTCGACCATCTAAGCCTTTGCAAACTTGGAGATAGTAATTCTTTGGTGCACTCCACTTCCTTTTAAGAAATCCCTCCTCCTTCCCCCTTACCCTATCTCCCGTTCCCACCCTTCCCCACCTCTCTCCTTTCTGGTAGCACTGCCCAACCCCTTTACACCCTTATCCACCCCCCAACTCTAGATTCCCATTTTATAAAAGAGCGTCTCTGAATATCTAGACCCCTTTATCAGATTTACTTGAACACCTTGCTGATCACAGATCCCTCTCCCTTGCTCAGATTTGCTCCGTTGGGGAATTTCTGGAAGGTGGGGCCCAAGTGATGTTCCTGTAGGCTCAGGGTGGGTGAGGCATGGGCAGGCGTGCTATGGCATGTAAAACTACAGGAGCAAAGTCTCATCTCTGTAGCTTGGAGTGGCTAGTGGGTTTGAAAACCTGACCTTGAAATTAACATAGCAGTCCAACACTGACCCAACAGTATCACCAGAGCTTTTTAGGAGGACAGACAGAGGTTTTCTGAATCATTATCCATTCAGAATCCTGGTGATGTAGTGATTACATGCTGCCTGCGATCTGCAAGGTCAGCAGTGTGAACCGCCAGCTGCTCTGTTGGAGAAAGATGGTGCTTTCTACTCCTGTTACCAGTACAATCTCGGAAAGTGAGTCACAGGGGCGGTTCTAGCCTGTCCTTGGGTTGCTATGCGGCAGCATTCACTGACAGCACCGAGTTTAGGAGCGCACACAATGCATTAGCTCTGCTGTTTCTTTTGTCTCATTTTCAACACCTTCTAAGGCAATCATTTTCAGAGCAGGAAAACCAACTTATTTAAGACCAGGAAAGGTTTTGCCTGGCAAATGCCTCATAATGATGTGCAGATTAAGAGCTATAAAAGCACCTCTGATTCGTATTAAACAGTATCCCATGGCTGGTTCTGGTCTGATGAACCAGCAGCCATCCCGTGGACAGAGAATTCTTGTGTTAGCGCTGTGCAACGGGCTCTATGCTGAAAGAGCCATAGATAGCCTTGGCCTCCCAATGGACACCTAGCGTGCTTATGCTACTATGGAAACTGCAAAAAAAATCCTTTTATTAGGGCTCATACAACTCTGATCACAGTCCATGCATATATCAACTGTGTCAAGCACATTTGTACATTCATTGCCCTCATCATTCTCAAAACATCCGCTCTCCACCCAAGCCCGTGGTATCAGCTCATTTTTCCCCTCCCTCCCTGCTTCCCCCTCCCTCATGAACCCTTGATAATTTATAAATTATTATTTTGTCATATCTTGTACTGTCCGATGTCTCCCTTCACCCACTTTTCTGTTGTCCATCTCCTAGGGAGGAGGTCATATATAGATCCTTGTAATCGGTTCCCCATTTCCAACCCACCCTCCCTGTATCGCCACTCACACCACTGGTCCTGAAGGGATCAACCGCCCTGAATTCCTTGTGGGAAACTTTTTTTTAGCTTGGCATTTCCTTTTCCACTTGAAGGGGAAGGACAGCTGCTTGATTTTTAGAAGTAATGTAAGCAAAACTTAAGACTACAAGAATAGGAAGCCCATGTCAAACAAAAAATTTCATTATCTGTACCACTGCTTTCTTTCCTGGACAGAGATAGCAGCAGCCCGTTAGTTGAGAATCAAGTGCTTAGTGCTGTTAGCATCAGTCATCTTAAATTCAAATTGGTAGCACTCTCCTCCCTGTGCTAAAGCAGACCTGCTAATAAGCACACAGAGGTGTAAATAAGGAAAAGAAATGCTAGCCACAAAGCCAGTGCCAACACCAGCCTATGCCAAGAGAGCACCCAGAAAACAGAATATGGTGAAATGTGTTCCCCGCGGAAGCTCGTGGGATCAAAGATGTTGTTGATATAATCTCAGAAAGAAGGGCTAGCTATGGTTTGTGGAGAGAAAGTGACTAGAGGCCGCCAACCAAGGGGTCAAAGAGGAAGAGATAGCCACAAACGTTAAGAGAAATCATTTTGTCAGGTGTCCAGAGGGGTCTAGATCTGGGAAGTACAGATCTTACTGACTTAATACGAGGCTATGCCAAGCTGCTCACAACAGGATCGTTTTGCGTCTAGCCCAAGATAATTTCTTTCGTGTCAAAGAAATTCTTTCTTACCCATAAATTCCCATAGATTTCACTACACAGAGAGCTCAGTTACTCTGCTTCCTTCTTTTTTTATTCCTCTTATCATTGTCGGTAAGTCTCTATTACTGGTTTTTTGACAAATGCTATCTTCCTTTGACTAATAGGTCCTCTTGTTTGTCCCCTCTCTCAATTTAGGGAGAATCACTTCCATTAAAGGCTTTATTGGTTCAATATGAGTTTCTTTTACCCAAAATTTTTTTATTACATACTATATGGCTCATCCTTGAAAACATTATGCAAAACGAAACAAATCAGGCACAAACGGCCATATACTTACTGTAGGATTCTATTATATGAAATGCACAGAATAAATAAATCTAGGTAGAGGGAAAGAAGCCCTGGTGTGTAGTGGTTAAGTGTTCAGCTGCTAACTCAAAGGTTGGCAGTTTGAATCCGTGCGGTGGCTTTGTGGGGTAAAAAACCTGGAAGTCTGTTTTGGTAAAGATTCCAGCCATATGGGGTCCTATGGCGTTGCTATGAGTTGAAAATGACGTGGGGACATCTAGCTCCAACAACAACAACCTAAAGACAGAGAGTAGCTTAGGGTGGCCTCAGACTGGAGCGGGAAGAGGAAAGGTCCGGCGAGTTGGGAAGATGCAAATAACCTTGTGTTAGTGGTGATGGCTGTACAGTCTGCTGGGTGGGTGTACTAACTACTGTGCTGTATATTTTAAGATGGTGATAGCTCAATCCACATGAATTATCTCAATAAAGACTTGTTTTTATGTAGAATCCTCAGTGTGAGTTTTGTAGTGTGCTGTTACTGAAAACGCATTCTAAAAACACACAGACATCTGTGCCTCCATCGGAGACCTCAAGGCTTGGGTACAGCCTGACTTCCAAAGATCAGCTTAATGCTTTAGAAACACAATTTCCACAAAAGCGGGCGAGATGTCCCCACATGTGTCAAGTGGTATAATCCATGGAAACGGAATTTGCCAAGTTAAAATTCTGTGTCCCTACTGGCTGAGTCCCAGGTGTTTCATACTTCATGGAAAGTTACTCAATTCAGAAAGAACCAGGTTATTTCGTTTTGTTAATAAAACCACTAAAAAGACCTTGATTTTCAATGTTTGAGTTTTAGATATGGCATTACAACTCATTTTAAAAGTAACTTAATCGTGGGAACATTCTAAAATTGATATGGTGATGATTGTACAATTCTCCTTGATATGATTGAACTATTGAATTGTATAATATGTAAATTAAGTGGAAATAAAACCGTTTTTAAAAAAAGAAACAAAAACAGCATTTCACAGAGTTTGGAACTTTCCAAAAAATTTTGAAAAAACAAAACAAAACCAAAAAAAGTTACTTGAGCAAAAGTGTATCTCCTCTGATCTTGTGCATGATAATGTGTCTTTCACCCAGCCAAGGAAACAAAGCAGACCAAAAGGTATTAAACACTTAAGAAACAAACCCCAAATTAAAAGACACTGTTATACTGGTAGGAATATAAATAAAACAGATGGAAAAGTTTATCAATAGCCTTAAAATGTGCATACCTTCCACAGCAATTCCACTTCTAGGAATTCACTATGAGAAAATGATTGCATGGAATCCATGCCTTCTGTACTCAGTGATACAGAATGACTGTTCACTGTAACATTGTTTACAAGAGTAACACTGGAACCAGACAGTGTCCAACAACAGGAAATCAGCTACATTAAACAGCTTTGAAAATGAAGACACGGAAACAAAGTCTTGACCTGTCCAGACAATATCTGGGGTGAGAAAAGGCAATGAGAGTGTGACCATTCTCTCCCCGTGTACAAACTAAGTTTATGAACAGACCTATATGTAGCAATGGCTGGTGCTTTCCCTTCGTATAAACAAAACTTAATGGAATATAAATTAAAAAGTTAATAGAACACCTACTCGTCCCTTATCTGCATGGTTAGGTTCCAAAGACTGGGTCATTAATAAAAAATTGGCATTATGTGAAAATGGAGGATGAGCACATTAGATCGCAGAATGGAGGGTGGCGACATCATCACGGGACTGCTAAACCACTGAGAATCATGACCCAGCCAAGGTGATGCATAATCTTAAACCACCTCACCTCCCCCCTCAGTATTTCTGGAAACAGGCAGACAGATTTGTTCACTGAGAAATAACAGATAACAAAGTAGTGAGGAGTGGGTGTGCATATTTATGGAGAACGAGAAATGACTTTGCTTTGTGATGACTTGTATTTCCTGACAATTCTCCCTGAATCTGTACTGTTACAGTTAAAAGAAAACCAAAGGCCTCAAAGGGGACGCTGAGTCTGCAGAACCACCTTAGCAGTGACTTGAGACCTGAGGCGCGGATGGCTTCATGTAGATTAGTTAAGTATGCTCAGCTCCACCATAGGAAAGGATTTCTCCAGAATGGGGACCACGTAACAATGAAGACAAAGCACACTGGTATTAGCTCACACTCACTTCTCTATGGGGCAGAGTTGGTCACTTGCAGTGGCCTGTTCCCTCGTGTAACACGTCTGCATCCACACTGTCTGCGCTAGGCCAGGAGGAGCAGCTGTGCACACAGTCCTAAGAGTATCATGTGGCATCTAAATAGTGAGAAGCAACTCATTGCAGAAACGCTATGCCAGTAATTTTGATGTGTTGGTTAAGAGAGAAGACTTGGAGCCATATAGCCACTTATGAAGACTGTGACCTCAGGTAAGTAATCTAACCCATCCGCGTTTCCTCACCTGTAAAATGGGACTACTGGGTAGTTCTGGGTTAAGATGAAGTCATACTTGTAACGCACTTAGAACGGTAGTCTCTAGCACATTGTGAGTCCTGATAAATGTGAGCTATTGTTAATACTATTAAAAGCATTAAGATAGTAACAGCCCCATATTTCCTTGCACCAGTAACTTACAATTCCTGTCCTCCACTGATCTGTTCTCCTGACAAAATCTGAAATAAACAGGCTGAATATAACTTTAAAATTTCATTTGACCGCATCAATTTAAAGACTAGAAATAAAACAAATATGGTTTAAGTTAACTGATAAGCTGAAGTGAGATGTACATTTTAAGGTGCTGACTCAGTAAAAAAAATTTTTTTGACTCTAAGCAAACTTTTATGAAGTACAAAGTTCCCCAAAATAGGATGACTACTTCTCTCGGTCCCCAGATCCAGGCCTGGTTTAGCAAGTAGAGTACATGTAGAGCGTCCAAAACATTTCTCAATGGAAATGAGACGAATTTTTTAAGCTGCCATAGTCAATTCATCATTTCAATGCAACTATTCTATGCTTTGACTGACCCCAGTTCCTCCTCTCTGGATTCGTACAACTGAGATTTTAGGTGTATTTTGAGAAGCATACTTATTCAAAGGACATCATGGTGATTTGGTGGAACCAAGATCAAACCACTAACAGGAATGGGTCTGAGTGGACATACAATGGAGGAGGCCATGTGACTTTAAAAGCCGCTCAAGAGATGTTCCTCTTTATACTTACCCCCTGGCTCGCCCCACGACATCTTTTTTCTCTAGCCAATGCTGTCCTTGTTTATAGAGGCCTCGGTCATCAACTGCATTATTATCGCCTTTGGTCAAAAACTTGATATGTCCATTTTGCCTTAAAAGAGTAAGGAGAAACCCACGTTAACAAATACCTTCATGATATTTGAAAACACAAAATTTGCTCGTTTACCCAAAAATCCCATGGCACTGGCATTTTATCACCCATTTCTAATTTCAAAAGAATTTGTCATTTAGCTAAAAGGAAAATCTGTCTTGGAAGAAATTGTCAGGCATCAAAGAAAAAAAAATCGTATTATTGGGTGCTCACCTCCATGATACGATCGCTGAAGACAAATGGGTGCATAAGCAAATGTGGCGCCCAGCTATCAAAAGATATAGCATCTGGGGTCTTAAAGGATTGAAGGTAAACAAGCGGCCATCTAGCTCAGAAGCAACAAAGCCCACATGGAGGAAGCACACCAGCCTGTGCGATCATGAGGTGTTGAAGGGATCAGTTATCAGACATCTTAACAACAAAAAATCTTACCATAGTGAATGAGGTGGGAGTGTAGAGTGGAGACCCAAAGCCCATTTGTAGGCCACTGGAGATACCCTTGCAGAGGGGTCTCCGGGAGGAGACTAGCCAGACAGGGTGCGATGTAGCAACCATGAAAAATATAACTTTCCTCTAGTTTCTAAACCCCCCCCCCACATCATGATCCCAATTTTACCTTGCAAGTCTGGCTAGACCAGAGGATGTACACTGGTACAGATAGGAACTGGAAACACAGGGAATCCAGGACAGATGATCCCTTCAGGCCCAGGGGTGTGAGTGGCGATACTGGGAACGTAGAGGGAGGGTAGGTTGGAAAGGGGGACCTGATTACAAGGATTTACATGTAACTTCCTCCCTGGGGGACGGACAACAGAAAAGGGGGTGAAGGAAGACTTCAGACAGGGCAAGATATGACAAAATAATAATTTATAAATTATCAAGGGTGCATGAGGAAGGGAGGGGAAAAAATGAGGACCTGATGCCAGGGGCCTAAATGGAGAGCAAATGTTTTGAGAATGATGAGGGCAATGAGTGTACAAATGTGCTTGACACAATTGATGCATGCATGGATTGTGATAAGAGTTGTATGAGTCCCTAATAAAATGATTTAAAAAAGAAGAAGAAAAGAAATCTGACCAGAGTGCTCCTTAGAGACAAGGATGGTGAGACTTCATCGTACATGCTTTGGCCATATTGTCAGGTGAGACTAGCCCCAGAAGAAGGAGATCATATGTGATAAAGTAAAGGGGGGAAGGCCCTCCACAAGATGGATGGATACGGAAGCTGCAACAATGGGCTCAAGAAAAGGAACCATGGTGAGGGTGGCGTAGGACCGGGCAGTGTTTCATTCTGTTTTGCGCAGGGTAGCTTTGGGTCGGACTCAACTCGATGGTACCTAACAACAACTACTATAAAGCATTAAAGTTTTTGCTTTTTAGAAAAATGTTTTTCTTTTCAAAAAAGAGAATTTATAATGCTCACCAAAGCAAAACAGTAAAATTAGTCTCCGTGTACTATCACCCTGCCCTATCAATTATCAATCTACAGTCAATTTTTCCATGCATACCTCATCTTTCCCCATATGTATATATAGATATCTATATCTATATATATATATATACATACACACAATCATTTTATTAGGGTCTCATACAACTCATCACAACCCATACATACATCAATTGTATACAAGCACATTTGTAAATTCGTTACCCTCATCATTCTCAAAACATGGGCTCTCCACGTAAGCCCCTGGCATCAGCTCATTTTCCCCATCCCTCCTCACTATCCCTCCTCCATGAACCCTTGATAATTTATAAATTATTATTTTGTCATATCTTACACTGTCCAACGTAGGTCTTCACATACTTTTCTGTTGTCCGTCCCCCAGGGAATAGGTTATATGTAGATCCTTGTAATCCGTTCCCCCTTTGTACCCCGGCCTCCATCTACCCGCCTGGTATCATCACTCTCACCACTGGTCCTGAAGGGATCATCTATCCTGGATTCCCTGTGTTTCCAGTTCCTATCTGTTCCAGTGCACATCCTTTAGTCTAGCCAGATTTGTAAGGTAGAATTGGGATCATGATCGTGGTGGTGGTGGGGCTGGGGGAGGAAGCATTTAGGAACTAGAGGAAAGTTGTATGTTTCATTGTTGCTACACTGTGTCACCTGCATTGTTTCCATAAATACCTATAAAACATAAGCATGGTTTTTGTTTTGGTTTTTAACCTAACTACAATTAGCATGGTTCTACCTGAAAAGAAATGACACTGGAAAATATTCATCAGACCCAAACCAAACCAAACTGGCTACCATCAAGTTAATTCCTCTTCATAGCACCTATGTGTCTTACAGAGTGGAAATGCTCCACAGGAATATCCCAAGGATAATCTTTATGGAATCTGATCTGCAAAGCCTTCCTTCTGTGGGGCCACTGAGTGGGCTTGACTTGTCAACCTTTAGGTCAGTAGTCAAGTGCAAATGGTTTGCATCGCCTATTTATCATACAAATTTTACTTAGGGAAGAGAGGATCACAACAGCATATGCAGTAAAAACTCATTTTTAAAATATTACAATATATACAATGTACCAATTTTCTATAAAGACAGAGAGCAATAAAACATGTTCTACAACCCCACAAGAGGTAATTGCAAAGTAGAGACTATAGGAAACTAAAGAACAAACCCAGTTTCTTCAAATCAACAAACTCAAGGAAAAGAACTGAAGGAACCTGTAGATTAAATAAAAGAGACTTTAAAGCTTATCAACCAATTGCATCCAAGGATTTTAAAGAGACTTGGGTTCAAACTTAAAAAAAAATGTTAAGACACAATTGGTCATTTGAATCAACATCGGAAATTTAAAGATATTAAAGAATCACTTTGTTTATTAAGGATCTAATCATGCTAATTGTAGCTATGTTTTTAAAATCTATGATTAAATTTTATGAGTGTTTATGATGGGAGTATGGATAGAATAGAATTGGTCAAAGACAACATGGTAAACCCTATGAAAGCTGAGTTATTTCCAAAAAGGAAACCTCAAAAACTTTTCACGAACATGAGCAATAGGGAAGTGGTGTGACTCTGTCCCGTGAAGGGGGGACAGTTGTGAGAGCCAGATAAACAAGGCAGTCTGTGGAGTGCTGGCTCGCAGACTACACTGTACTTGTTGGGGTGCCTGACAGGTACAGGGAAGCTCATTATCCTGGTCTGTCTGCTTCTGTGAGTGTTATAAATTCTCCAAATCCAAAATAAAAGGTAAAACCCCATATTAATTAAGATATAAAATAATATAAACCAAAGTACAAACAGTGGTTGCCTACAGCTTTTTTATTGCTTACTTATATCTTCTCATTCTTTCCCCAACAAACATGCAGTTTTATATTACATAAAAATGTTTAATAAAAATAAAACCCTCAATTCTTCAGATATGTTAGGGATTATAAGAACAACGTATTGGCTAAATTATTACAGGTTTATATGATTACTGAACCATGAGATTTGTAGTAATTTCAAAATTAACTAAAATGTACACTTACTGCGGAAAGTAATACGGTGCTGCCTCAAACCACTAGGAGTAGAAATTCCATATGGGGCAGTAATACTTCTAGTGAGTATATACCTTCAAAGAAGTGAAAGTCGCAGTACAGACAAGTATGCTCCCCTGTACATCATAGCACTGTTCACACAACAGTAACAAGTTGGAAACAGTCCAAATGCCATTCAGGAAAAGAGTGGATTTAAGGAACTTTGTGGAAGATGCAAGTAATGGAATACTACGCGTCACTAAAAAACGATGAAACCATAAGTGGCTCGTTACATGATCTCTGGAGAACCTGATGCTGAGTGAGGTTACTCAATCACACTGGATAAATACTGTGTAAGACCACGACTATAAAGAGAAACAGGAAGTCAAAGACTTGCAGAGCAAAGGGAACGGACTCCGAAGGTTTCCAAGGGAGAGAGGGTAATGGTGGGCAGACGAAGCAATGGACTAGAAGGCTGACAGGTACTGACTTAGGGGAAAAGGAGGTTAAAAATCCATGAAGAGGAAGAAGAAAAATCAGGGGCAGTGGGATAGGATGTGGTGGGGGGTGAGGTGTGCGGTAGTTTGAACTGCTGAATGTAGAGTTGATGGCCCCACAATTAAAAATGCATTATTTTTCAAAAACTGAAAGCAAACTATATTTTACAGTTGGTGAAGATTCACTTAAACCCAATTCCAGTTTGGGTTAATCCTTCTACTGGAAAGAAGACATCTTTCAGACTTTGACTAGTACGCACTTAGACTGCAATTCAGAGACTGGCTCACTAGATATTGAAGCTGCCAACCAAACTAAATTGGGAGGTGTTGCCAACACCAAAGGCAGTTAAGTGCAAACAATCACATTAAAAATGAGATTCCAGTTAGAAAAAATGCAAATATATACAGAGGAAAATCATCTGTAGCCGACAAGTCAAAGTGAGTGAAAGAATGAATCTATGAATTGGCGCCTGGAGGGTAAAGAAGGCAGGGGTGTGTGTGTATGTGTGTCATGTGTCGGGGTGGGGGTGGGGGGTAGGGTAGCTGTAAAAGTTAGGAGCAGCACAAAGGAAGATTCAATTCAACCACAAAGATAATGTCAACCCTACAGGCACAGAAATGCAAAACCAGATGGGAGGACAGAAAACTGGGAGATGCGGAAGTCTCTGGGGAGGTCTGGGCTAGTCCCCAAAATGGATTTGCCCACAAAACAAACACATCCAGTGTTGCCCCTCTCAGCTATAACTAGGACAGATGACTGTGGCATTTTGAAAAAGCATACACATGTCTCTTCCCTCTATTTGTCACGATGGAACAAGTCTTCTCTAGTGGCAACCAGCTCTGATTAGACCTACTATTAAAAACACTCTAGGACTACATAGCTCATAGGCCCAAAGTACTAATTGGGCCATTTATGTAAGACTTTTCTTTTGTTAGCACAGGTACCAACTACTTACTATTATTATCTACCTCCAAGGAGCTCAAAGTACTCACAATATAATTCATCCATCATAATATTGTGACGTGTAGTTTTCCAGGGGAGGAAATAATCACTCCATTCATAAGAAAAAAATAAGACTCAAAAGAAGCCCACCTGGATGCAGAATAAATGCGTCTGTCTGTCAAGCACGGGAAAAGCAAAGCCCAGAACCCTGGCACGCTCGCGGCAACAGTTCTGCTTCCAAAGCTGCAGGCCAGGGTCACTGCCATCAAAGCGCAACACCTCCCTCCCTCAGGCTGAACTAGTGCTTGCTCACCGAGCTCCAAAATAAGACAGTTTAGGGAATGCCGCACACATACGAGGAACAGCACATCAGCAGGCTAATGTTTCCTAGGAGGATTAAATCCACTGCAAATATGTGCAAGGAATCTGAGCTCTTAGATGAAAAACAAACAGCCTTCACGCTCTCCTACCTTTCCTAACTCAATTACTTTGGGGGGGGGGGTGGAAAACAACAGAGATCTTACTGTTTTGCACAGTACAAATGTAGATAACCTTGCCGAATTGTCTCACCCCATCATGTAGTGATTCCTTATTGTTTTAATTGAAAATGCCAACCCCTGGACTGAGGAGGGGCTACTCAATGGGAAAAGAACCAGAGAGTGACTGCCCTGGGACTGTGGAAGTGGCAGTCACTGAGTGCTTGGTGGGTGTGCAATGGAAAGGGACCCAGAATCACCACATATTTAGTACCTCGCTGTCTCCCTCACAGTGACATGACAGGTTGTGATCTGTTGAGCAAAGATCTGCACTTGGAAGAATTGATCCAGGAAGTTTCCACCTGATACCAATCCCCACACTTAGGGGAAACAGAACTTCTGGGGTGAAGCTCAAGGTGGAATTACACTTGCACAGACTCTCAGACCTACAGTGTCTAAAGTGCTGTGTCACTGGAAAAATTGATACTGTTATCGGTGCAATCTCCTTTTATCCCAGGGGGATGATTAATAGTGTTTTACATTTTTGTTTCTATGGGTTTTGTTTTCCTGCCTTTAGTTTGTTGGATTTTGTTTTGCTGATTGATTTGTTGCTGTTGATGTAGTTGGTCTCATGGGGTTTTGATTTTGTCACAATACGACAGCCAAAGTAAACCTGAGTCATGCATATCCCAGGGACAAGCAGATAGATTCTGGGCCCCCACTGAACTCCAGCCCCAATCCAAGAACAGGTAGTTCTGATCACATGGCCCTGCTCGATCCTCACCTGCATGAAAGGATCACTGAAGACAAGGGTGCTACAGCAGTGTGGTGAAGAAAGCAGATGGTGCCCGGCTATCAATGGGAATAGTGCCTGGGGTCTTAAAGGCTTGTTTTCTAACAGCAGCCATCTAAAGGAGGAGTCAACTAAGTCTGTATCAAAGACGCGTGATCCAAAGATGATGATAATAGTCAAATACAATGAAGGGAAAGTCTCAGAGCTAACATTGTGAACACCCAATTTGTGGAAGGCTGTGGAGGACAGTGGGAGCCCAAAACCCATCTGCAGAGGATCTGGTCAGATCTAGTCATAGGCAAAGGTCTGAAATGGCTTACTATCAAACGTAGATCATTGTAATCCTGAATATGCTGGATCAAACTTGATACTTAGTCTATTGAACTCCCTCTAGAACCAACTTGAACTTGTTCTAGGTGCAACGATCCCTTGCTTGTTCCAAGACGAAAACTCTTCCCTGGCTTTTAAAATATTGATGGTGGTCTTTTCTTTCTTACTCATTATTTGTATTTTTATCTTTTTTTTGTATTTTTATCTTTATATTATTTTACCCTTACCACTTTATTTTTGTTTTGATTTTTATTGTTTCTGTTGAGTTTTCCAATTTTTGAAGCACAGGAGTAGGTACACAGAGATAATGACTGATATAGGGATACAGGGCTGGGAAGTGAGAGAGAGGGAGAGTGAGAGGTTTCAGGAGCAATGTATGTGGACGGGAGCACTGAGCTGACTGTGAGTTTAAAAGCACACACATTTTAAAAGAGATTTAACAAGGAAAAAAAAGAAAATGTTATAAAATTTATTGTGGTAATGATTGTACAATCCTTACTGGTATGATTGAATTACTGAATTACATGATATGTGGATTGGGTGTCAATAAAACTGTGAAAAATGAATAAATAAAAAATGAAAACGAATAAATATCATAGCTATTGTAAATGCAAAAGGTAGTGAGCTTTTAAAACAAACAAGAAACAATACTATCCACTCTCTACCAAATTACTATTGTCTCCAAACAGTGGCAATCTCTTAATGTTTCTGACAACAGAGTTTTGCCTCAGCTCAGCAGTGAATTAAGAGATAAACCTGACATGTGTGTCCCTTACCCAGTACACATAACAGAACTTATCTGGAACACAGCTAGGAGTGGGCAAATGACTGAGCTGGACACACAGAAAATGACGGTCAAAGTCATGGGCCCATTAATACAATACACTTGGCAAGCCTTTAGTTCAGAGCTTCTTCCCACATGTCGCAATACCAGATATACATTTCCATATGTTCATGAGATAATTATGTTACAAAATAGTACTGAGTAGATTCCAATGTTATATGGGGGGAAATATGTGTGTTTACAAAACAGAGAGAATTATCCCAAATTTTAACACTGTTTCTGTGGTAGGATTACATATGACCGTGTTTTCTTTAAGCCGTGGTGGAGCTGTGACGTAAGCATTGGCCTGCTAACCTCATGGTTGTCAGTTCAAATCCACCACCAGTCTGTAGGAGAATGAAGCTCTCTGCTCCCATTAAGATCCATAGCATCGCTATGAGTTGGAATGAGCATGTACACGGGTACAAATAAGAGCTGGAAACACAGGGAATCCAGGACAGATAAATCCCTCAGGACCCATAATGTGAGTAGCCATCCCAAGAGGCTAAGGGGGAAAGTGGGAGGAGAGAGGGGGAACCAATCACAATGATCTGTTACATATAGCCCCCTCCCAGGGGGACGGACAATAGAGAGGTGGGTGAAGGGAGAGATCGGTCAGGGTAAGACAAGAAAAAATATCAATAATTTAAAGATTATCAAGGCTTCATGAGGGATGGAGGGAAGGAAAAAAGTGAGGAGCCAAGGACTTGAGTAGAAAGAAAATGTTTTGAAAATGATGACTGGAACAAATGTAAAAATGTGCTTGACACAATGGATGTATGTATGGAATGTGATAAAACGTGTATGAGCCCCCAATAAAAAGAATTTTTCAGAATTCTGTTAAAACTTGCTTTTAAATTTCAGGACTCTAAAATTTATAATTTGAACTCCTTTGAAACAAGAGAGACTGTTTTGAAATAAAATCTGTTTAATCTCCCACAATGTCAAATGACTCTCTGTAGAAACATAGAGCCACAGCACAGCCTGGGCCAAATTCCATTCTTTTTAATATGTTCAGGGAAAGTTAGCACCATTTTGCTCACAACATCACAAATCTACTTTGAGAAACTGAAGAACATTATCTCTATTGGACTGATCTCTACAATGTCAAAACAAATTTCTGAAAACTTAAAAAAGTTCTCCTCTTAGCTAATAAATCTTAGAATGACATATGAAAATTATTATCTTTCTAAATACATTCTGAAGTCTAGAAAACAAACAAGAACGCCTATGGTCTTTCTGTAAGCAGTGAAGAATGCTCCTACACCTAATGTGGAGAAAGCAAACTCTTTTTGAGGCGGTTATGCCCATCTTTAGGGGTCCTCACTAAACACTCCCTCTTGTTCCAGGAACTCCCCCAGAGACACCCCCCCCCCGCCCGTATGTTCTCCAGAACAGCTCCCCTTTCTTTCATTCCCTTCTCTCTGAAAGTTTTCCTAACTAAAATTACTACAGATTTGGAAGAAATTGTATGAGAAATACACAGCTAGACAGACGACCATAGACTCAGAAATCAGGGAGATCTTCTAATTCATCTTGCTGAACCTCTTTAAAATCCAGATAAGGAGAAATTGTTTACATCCACCATCCTCCAAGCGACTCGAAAGGTTTCGCCCTTTCTGATTTTAAAAATGCAGTAGTCTAAAGCATACAGGGATAGCTTATCTATCAGGAACTTTCTTTGGAATCTGAAGAACTTGTACTTGGAATGTCCTTAGGACTCCCTCAGAGTGTTTGTGAAAGACAGGAATTGCCTCATTCCTGTATTGTGTTTTAGTGTTAGATACAGTTAGTGATCTGGCTGGGAAGTAGAAGAAAAACCTTTGGAAAAACAGCCAGGCAAAAAAAATGAACTACCAGATAACTACTTACATTTCTCTGAATGCTCACAAACCTTCAGGTACTCCCGAGAATGGCTGGAAGAAGGGAGGGTCTAGGGGCCCTTACCCATCTCAATTTTTAGGTTATCAAAATTAAATACCAGAAACTTTGACACATAAAGTAAGTTAAAAGGGAAAAAGATGCATTTTGCACATACTTTTCATGAATTTTCAAGACCCGGTGAACTATAGGAATCTCTCTTCCTTCTATCCTAAAAACAACAATTTCTCCCACTCTTATGGGCTCTTCCACGCGATTTGTCAGAAACAGGAGATCTCCTCGATGAAATGCCGGCTCCATGCTGCCGCTGCAACGAAGAGGAAGATGTCATTAGACAGCCAGTCTGAGGTCACACTGGCTTTCAAAGTGAAGCTATTCAATAAAACAAAAGTACCACTTCTGGAGTATGATAATATTGAGTATACGCAATACTTTAATTAACAATTATGCCAACATAAAGGTGCATAATACTCAGTATATGGTCTTCCCAGTTTCCCCAAACTAATGTGCTCTACTAAAGATGCCCCCACCCCCACCCCATTAGCTTTCACTAACTAGTTCCATCTCAAGCATTACTATTCAAGAGCTTAAAACTTGAAAAGGGCAATGTTACTAATTCCTTAACCTTTTAAAATTTCAAATGACAAAGAGAATATAAAAGGAAAGAATGAACTTTAAAGACACTGCCCTTATTCTCAATTCATCTGAAACCAGGACACATATTGAAATGTGAATGAGGTCATCTTCTTCTGCCATTTACAAAGACATAGATCACGATGACCTTACGGGTTCAACCCACCAAGAGGGAGAACCCTCACTGACCCAGAGAACACTTGTGCTAGCAACTTAGCTTTGTTCTATTGTAGAAAGAAAGAGGAAACCATGGACTAGAACAGAGCAGAGATTTTTCGCCTACAATTTCCAGAAACTGGGAAGGTTTGATTCCATGGACATTGATGGCAGGAGACTTCCATAGAACGTCTTCTCGCCTCTCACTCTACCCTACACCAAATTCTAGAAATGTCCTAAGATAACTGTACAGGTCAATGAGCCCATTTCAGGGAAGCAGTAACCATCTTATTATTTTCAGATTTCAAACTCCAGTTTTTAGAAGCAAGAAATGGATTCTACCCCATCACTGAGTTGATTCTGACTCACAGCGACTGTTCTCTCGGGTCACTGAGACTACACATCTTTACAGGAGCAGCAAGTGGCCTCAGTGTTCCCTCAAGGAGTGCTGGTGGTAAACAGCTGGCCCTACAGTAGCCACGGGAACTTGGGAGGAAATGGGCAGGCAGGCAATAGAATTCAGAACAGGAATAATGACACTGTTTCGAGCTCTCCAGTTGGACGGCACTGGTCCCACTACAAAGGAACGGCTGTGGGTCCCAGTTTTTGCAGCACATTGCAATCACCTAACGAATGACAAAAATGCCAGTGTTCTGTCATACCCAAACCCATTCAAATCAGAATGTTGGAATGGGAAGCAGGCACCAGTGTTTGGTAAAGATTGCAGGTTGTACCAATGCATAGAAAAATTTGGAAATTACTAAGAATGTGGCTTTCACATTCTGAGAAGTTGGGTTTTTGATCCTTGGGTACGGGGCACAAGGTTTCCCTTAAAACCTGGGTTAAAGGAAAAACAAACAAGCCTGGATTAGGGTTCCTCGCGACAGACAATGAGGTTCTTTTATCAGAAGATGTTCACACAGAAGACGGGACACATGGTGAGAATGCACAGAAGGTACTGCACAGAATTTTCAAGTTTTTACTTTTATCTCTAAAAAAACCAGTGATACTCTTCGCTCAAATAAAACTCTTTTAAATATATATAAATAAAACAGAAGCAGAGTTGCTCTGATTGGATGATTCATCTCCTTGTAGACTTACTGTAGGCAAAGTGCTATTCTAAATACTTTTTAAGCCATCTTCAGAGTACTACAGAGTAAATACTATTATTAGTCCAACTTTATTGGCAAGAAGAATGAGGCTTGGAGGAGCCTACAGTTATATACAACTACAAAATGATAGAATGAAGAAGGTGTGAACCAAGAAGTCCACCAAAATCCAAAAGTATATAGTATATAGAACAGTCAGATATTTGTTGAATTAATGAGTAAATTGAAAAAAGAAGAGATGGTAGATTAGGAGATGACTTACCTAAGCTATTATTAGTAACAGAAATTATTAAATACTCATTGAAAACATGGATAAAGGAAAATCAAGGGGGAAATAGAGACAAGGACACTCACAGAATTATAATTATATAAAAATACATGAGACTAAAAAGTTAATAGCAATGACATAAATTATGAATGACTTAGTTTCAAATACTTTATTGTTTCAAGATTTCCTATAATGGAAGTATATAAAATTTATTTAAAAAGCGGCCATCTACACATCATCAGAACAATAAATCATATCATTGTGAATGAGGGGGAATGAGGAGCTGAGACCCAAAGCCCATCTGTAAGCAATTGGACATCCCCTTACGGAAGGGTCACCGGGAGGAGACGAGCCAGTCAGGGTGCAGTATAGCAAGAATGGAACATACAACTTTCCTCTAGTTCCTAAATGCTCCCCACCAACCCCCACTATCATGATCCCAATTCTACCTTACAAATCTGGCTAGACCAGGGGATGCACACGGGTACAGATAGGAACTGGAAACACAGGGAATCCAGGACAGATGATCCCTTCAGGACCAGTGGTGTGAGTGGTGATACTGGGAAGGTGGAAGATAGGTAGGGTAGAAAGGAGAAACTGATTATAAGGATCTACATATAACCTCTTCCCTGGGGGACGGACAGCAGAAAGGTGGGTGAAGGAAGACGTCGTACAGTGTAGGACATGACAAAATAATAATAATAAATTATCAAGGGTTCATGAGGGAAGGGGAAGCGGGAAGGAAGGGGGGAAAATGAGGAGCTGATACCAAGGGTTTAAGTGGAAAGCAAATGTTTTGAGAATGATGAGGGCAACGAATGTACAAATGTGCTTGACACAATGGATGGATGGATGGATTGTGATAAGAGCTGTAATGACCCCCAATAAAATGATTTTTTAAAAAAAGCATTTTTGAAAGGTCATTAGAACAACCCAGGCAAGAAATGATAAGGTTTCAATTTAGAACAACAATAGGGAGGGCAACTATCAAAAAGCTGAATAACCACACCAAACTCATTACCTAAGACTCGATAGGGCAGGGCAGACTGCCCTTGTGGCTTCCAGGCCTGTCACGCTTTCCAAGAGCAGAAGGCCTTGCATTTCCCCCACAGAGCAGCTGGTGGTTTTGAAGTGCTCACCTTGCGGTTAGCTCCCCAATGAGTATCCAAGAGTGAAATAAAAACTTTAGCCTTTGAACATGCAGGGTGGGAGATGGGGGATATGTAATCAAGCGCTGCTCTTAGGTTGCTACCACTGGCAGCTGAGCAGCGACAATGACAGAAGCAGGAGGAAGAACAGGTTTGTGGGAAAAGATATTGTCTTTGTTATGTGGAGTTTCAAGTGCCTGTTCAAGAGCAGATGTAGCTGCCCACTGTACGTAAGGTGAAAATGAGTGTATACTTCAGCTAAGAGAATTGGGTGAAAGAGGAAGATTTAAGAATTCAGATATAAATAGCAATCCAAAGCAAAGTGGTAGGTAAGATTCTACAAAAGTTTGGATGAGAAAGACCACTTAAGAAATAAACTTTAAAAAAAGAAAGAAATTAGAGGACACATTCACAACATTAAATAAATTCGTATTATCAAATTATACTCTACTTTTAATAGAGCAATAAGGATACATTTTATATAATCAGTTCTATAAATAAAACATTAATTTTTTTAACTGGCTTCAGCTCTATACAGGAAAACATCAGTTGTGAATGTTTCCTGAAACTTCAGATCATGAAATACCCTAACATGAAAGTGACCGTCTTCCCCCGCAAAGGCTTCCACGTCTAAATGTAGCTTCCCAGGTCGCCTGTGACCTTTGAGGTACACTTGGTTCCAAGTAAAAATTATATTCTTTGAACTTGCATGAAACCACCCAATCACATAAATAGCTTTTCCAGTAAATTCTCCTTCCAGTCTTGATTGGCTTCTTCTTTTACATGATCTAGTTCCTCTAAATTTCATTTCCTTATTCCAGGTTGGCAATCAGAAAAGTTTAGCATTTAAATAACCCACTTATGCAAAAGCTTTGTACAAATACTCCCTCAAATCCCCAACTGAGAATCATTTTTCAAGCTGTAGCAAAAATCCACTACTTACAGGACCCGCAGTGTTTGGGCAGGTCTTCTAGTCTGAGTCCCTGCTCAGTCCAACATCCCCAGTTAAGAGGGCGGTAGTCTATCCTTTAGTACCTTCAGTGACAGGACCTGAACCGGTGACAACCCTGGAACACTCTCCAAAAGAAGCCTAGAGTATAGCTTCTCCTCCTATTAGTGTTTGAACACTTCATAAATTGTGAACTTCATAAATTTTGAACACTTCTTCGCTGAGTTCAAGACTACTTGGGAACTCAGGACCACATATTATTTGAAGTTGAAAGCTCCTCGGACATTAACTAGGTCTACTCTTTACAGATGAAGAAACTATGGTTCAGGGAGTAAGCAACTTGCCCAAGGGCAGAGTTACAGAGAAAGAACTAGAAACCCATGCCTCTAGAGAAACACAATAACCGCTGGGCCACCTAGTAAAATCCATTCATTTCTTTGATGCTCTAAAAACACAGCTGTACTTAAGTATCAGGAAAACCGCTCAGGTTGAAGAGAGAAAAGAGGAGTTTACTGGAGATCCAGAGGCTCCAAACACCTGTTGGAGCTGGAAGGACATACTCAGTAACGAAGGGGTCATGGTTATCCTTTCAAGAGAAACATATTCAGGGGAACAACTAGGGAAGCAGAACCAGCATCTAGGAGAGGGTAGAGATCCTGTGAGTATTAGAACAATACCAAGCTCGTGGAGAGGAAGCAGGAAGAGGTGGAAGAAGGGGGAAAGTGATGGCAGGGCAGGAGGAGGCAAAAGGAAACAGAGGGAAGCTCTAGGAAACAATGATACAGATAGGGAGATAAATAGAGGTGTGCATTTAGGCAGATACATTCATTAATCCAGGGGTCCTCAAACTTTTTAAACAGGGGGCCAGTTCACTGTCCCTCAGACCTGTTGGAGGGCCGGACTATGGTTTTATGCACACTGCACATATCTTATTTTGAAGTAAAAAAAAAAAAACGAGGCAAAAACATCCGGCGGTCCACGGGCCGTAGTTTGTGGACGCCTGCTAGTGGGACTGACTTACGTACATATATTCATAAAGCAACACACTGAAGCTACATATGGGTCTTGGGCCTTGGCTTGTACCTTCCCTCAATACAAGAATACTTTGTTCTAACAAACTGGCATTCTGTGATACTCACCCACCCCAAGCCCCTACACGATCGCTGAGGACAAAATAGGTACATAAGCAGATGTGGTGAAGACAGAGGATGGTGCCCGGCTATTAAAAGATATAGTCTCTGGGGTCTTAAAGTCTTGAAGTTAAACAAGCAGCCATCCAACACTGAAACAACAAGCCCACATGGAAGAAGCACAGTCAGCGCAATCATGAGGTGTCGACTGGGCAACGAGCATCAGAAGGTTCACAAGAGTAAACAAACAAGAATGCATTGGTGAGAATGGAGGTGAGAATGGAGCGGAGACCCAAAGCTCATCTATGGACAATGGAGCATCCCCCCACAGAGGGGACCCAGGGAGAGGTGAGTCAATCAGGCTGCAGTAAAGCACTAATGGGTCATGCAATATACCTCTGTTCCCTTGAGGCCTCCTCACCCCTCCACCCCCACCACAACCTCAGTGCTGCCTCTCAATCTAGACTAGACGGGAGTATGTACATAGGTACAGGCAAGAGATAAAACTCACGACACATGGAACCCAGGAACAGGAATGGGAATAGAGACACCAAAAGGGTAGGGGAGAGCTAAGGAGGAAGGGAGACACCGATCGCAACGGATGGCACATAACCACACACCCCCACTTGGGGGAGAACAACAGAAACCAGAGGGAAAGGGAGACAGCGGTCGGTATGAGATTTGAAAATAATTAACAATCTACAATCTATCAGGGGGTCACGAAGGTTGGAGATGGAGAAAAGGGAGGGGAAAAGGAGGAGATGATCCCAAGGACTCAAAGGAAAGTAAATGTCTAGAAAAGAACGATGGAATATATGTAGGGATGTCAGATATAATTGATACACATGGCTTGTAAAAAGAGTTGTAAGAAGCCTCCAAAATGATTAAAAAAGAGAAGAAACACATTAATGTCTACATAATGTTAATTATTCCATTTAGTTTACATTTATACTCCATTATTTCCAAAAAAGATTTCAGATGGTTTACGAAATTGAGCCCAAAATAAAATATAATGACTCAAATAGCCAATGGGTAATTATCCAAATGAATTACTACACTGTATTTTTGAATCACTGAGATATGAGTGCAAGGATTGGGGAGAAAATAGAGTGAAGGGGGGAAAAAATCAGTAATACTTATTCCATGAAGAAATGGCATCAGTATCTTTATTATTCCTGAGTCTAGTTTAGAAGTGATATTTAAAGGTCAGAATGAAACAAAAACAATTAGCTATGCTTCTTTACTGACACGGGGAATATGCTGCAGAAGAACTCTTAATACGCAGAGATGCTACAAAATCTCTTGAACTAATAACTGAATATTAGGCCTGGTGGCTCAAAATGGAAAGTTAAGAAGAAAGAGAATTCCAGGAAAACCAAGTACACTAACACTCTTAAAGGGATTCAAATGCAGCATGTGCCAAAAGTAAAGCTCTCATATGACCTTTGTATAGAAAGGTCATGAGTCCTGTGGAGTTCTGAGTGAGAAGTGCCTACCAGGGTGAGAATTTCCTCCCAATCAGGAGAAACATCTAATTTTCTTCCAAGCTCTCCTCTAGGAAAGAGGACTTTCAAAGAGGCTAATGCACCAGTCACTGAAAACATGTTAACAGCTCAGTTTTTCTTCCATGTAAGAATATCATGCAATTGCACACCTTGAAAAGAAAATTTTTTACCTGAGCACCACTACAATTGGACTTTCACTTCCAGTTATTACCATTAACCCCTTCCAGATCATTAGTGCTGAGGAGACAATCATCCCAAAGTTTAGGACTTGATAATACAGCTGTAAGGATACAAAAAGAGAGAGAGAGATCAGACCTAATTATTTCCATTCCAGAAAACAAATGAGCGCAGTATCAATTTAACTGTTTCCAGGACAACTATGAGGCCAGCGGAAGTTGAGACCTTCTCTTAACTACTGTAGTAACTGCAGAAGCAGCCCAGCGCAGCTGTTTCCCGCTGCACTTGGCTCATAAAATTGTATTACATGTTTTACAATCCTTTGTCATTTTCAGGAGCTTTCAAAAAAGTAGGAGCCCTGGGGATTACAGTGGTTGGCCACTGGGCTGAGATCCTAAAGGTCAGCAGTTCGAAACCACCATCTGCTCCTGAAGAGGACAGAACTTTCTACTCCTATAAAGAGTCAGTCTCAGAAACCCACAAGGTTGCTATGGCATCAACTGCATAGCAACGAGTTTTGCATTTTTCACATAAGTTATTTCACAGGAACCTCACAACCAATCATGTTAATTCAATCTCATCCACACAACAGAAGTGTCTGAACTTCTCTTATATTTAAATTTTCTAGGAGGGGGGCTTCAAAACTGTGGAAAAGTGTAACTAAAAGGGCTTTTTAAACCCCCTTGACAATCACAGACTATTCAAAGCCATTGAACCGTATGCTCTCACTTTATACCAGAAGCCCTAGTGGTGTAGGGGCTATTCATCTGGCTGCTAACCTCAAGGTTTGCAGTTCAAGTTCACCAACTATTCTGTAAGGAAAAAAAGGGAAGTGACTTTGTCAAAGTCATCCCGCCTATCTGTCCTATGAAAACCTCAAACTCAGGGCAGGGCAGGGCAGGGCAGGGCAGGGCAAGGTAGAACCGGCCCTGTGGGCCTCTAAGATTCTCTGTGTCTGTGCAGTAGGAAGTTCATCTCTTCCTCTCCAAGCTGCTGGCGGTTTCCAAGTGCCCACCTTGTGGCTCACGGCCCAGAACATAAGCACTGTGCTACCAGGGCTGCTTATATTCAGAACATAAAGGCACCAGCCAGCCTGTTACTGAATGTCCACTCTCCCCAGTTCCAAATTTCTAAGATTCGAACAGCCGGATACACCAGCAAGAGCCCTGGTGGCAGAGAGGTGAAGCGCTCGGGTGCCAAGACACGCCATCAGATGCTGAGGGAGAAAGCGATGGCAGGCTGCTTCCTTACAGAGTTAGTCCTGGAAACCAGATGGGGCAGTTCTACTCTGTTGGACTTGATGCAGAGTTGACTTCATGGCAACAAGTTTGGGATTTCCTCTTTTGGATACAAGACCAGAAAGTAAGGGAAACAGTATGAGGTAATTGTATAGTATGAGGGCTAAGACTAGATACTTGAGCTAAGACTATAAGAACTAGACTGTATCACCAAACTTATTCAATCTGTATGTGGAGCAAATAATTAGAGAAGCAGGATAATACGAAGAAGAATGTGGCCTCAGGCCACGGCCTTGCTTGAAGTGAGGGACCCTGAAGCACTTGCTGATGAGGATTACTGGTTGCAGACTTCAGTACGGATTACAGCTCACTGTCACGAAGACCAAATCCTCACCACTGGACCAGTAGGTAACATCATGAAGTTGGCAAGGCTGTGTCTTGCTTGGCCCCACAATCAGTGCTCATGGAAGCAGCAGTGAGGAGATCAAAGGAAGTGCTGCAGCGGGGAACTCTGCCGCACAAGCCCTCTTTAGAGTGTGGAAGAGCAAGGGCGTTACTTTGTGGACTGAGATGGGCCTGACCCAAGCAATGGTATTTTTTTTTAAATGATAATTTTATCAGGAGAGCAATGGTATTTTTAATGACCTCATTTGCATGTGAAATTTGGACGCTTAAGTAGGAAGACCCCAAAAAATATTATTGTGCTTGAATTGTGGTGCTGGTGAAGAATATTGGAAGTACTAGGGAATGCCAAAAGGAAAAACAAATTTATCTTGGAAGAAGTACAGCCAGAATGCTCCCTAGAGGCAAGGATCATCCGTTTTTTGGACCTGTCAGGAGAGAGCAGTCGGTGAAGGACACCATGCTTGGGAAAGTAGAGGGGCCGGGAAAGAGAGGAAGGCCAGTGGCCTCGGGCACCGGAGTAACTGTGATGCCGGCATAGACCAGGCAGTGTTTCACGCTGTGCTGCTATGGGTCATACCATACCGCCTCTCCGGCACCTAACAACAAGATTAGCTATGAGGACAGTAAATGGGATGCTGGGAGAAATTCGAAAAAGCACTGATTAATATGGACCTCCTTCATAATAAACTTTAAACCAGGAAAAAAAGCTTCAGAAATATGTCGAGGAGACTAAATGAAAAAGTATTGCTGTCCTAAGGGAATTTCATTTGGAGATCTACCCCGTTCTCCCTACAGCCCTGATCTTGACGCTGTACACTTCTTTATAGCTCCAAAATCAAAGACTGCTCCAGAGAGCCCAACTGGAGTCCGAGGGGTGCCAACACTGTTTGGACATGGGACTGACGAAGACTGCAGAGTTTAGGGAGGGAGGGTTCAGAGTGAGGGAAGTACTGAATTCCGAAGTATTTGAGTGAGTACCCCCCAAAAACCTGAATGTGATGTAAGGGGGATAGTGCATTTGGTGTTCGTTCCACCAGGTCAGATTGTGAATCAAGCTTTCTATCTAGAGGTTCTGAAAAGACTGCATAAGAGCGTGCAACAAAAAAGCCCTGATTTGTGGCCAACGGGGGACGGGTTTGCCACCGTGACAATGCACCTGCTCACTGGTATTCCAGTGCACCAATTATTGGAAAAAGCAGCATGCCTCTCTTGCCCCATGTACCTGACTCACCTGACCTTATTCCGTGGGACTTCTTTTTATTTCCACAAATGAAGAGGGAAACGACGGGGCAGCGATTTGACAACGTAGAAGTGGAAAAAAATAAGAGGTAGGTGCTGCCAGCCATCCAAAGTGAGTTTTAAAATTTTCCAAGAATGGAATTGCAGATTTGACAAATGTATCATTTTGTAAAATGATTTAAATACATAGCTTTGGGGGGGGACGGGTTTTTTGTACCCCCTCATATACACCTGAATGATACCTTCAGGACCAGAGGTGTGAGGGGCGATACTGGGAGGGTAGAGGGAAAGTGGGTTGGAAAGAGGGAACTGATTACAAGGATCTACATGTGACCTCCTCCCTGGGTGACAGACAACAGAAAAGGGGGTGAAGGGAGATGTTGGACATGGCAAGATATGACAAAATAATAATTTATAAATTATCAAGGGCTCATGAGGAAGTGGGTAGCAGGGAGGGAGGGGGAAAAAAGAGGACCTGATGCCAAGGGCTTAAGTGGAGAGCAAATGTTTTGAAAATGATGAGGGCAATGAATGTACAGATGTGCTTTACACAATTGATGTATGTATGGATTGTGATAAGAGTTGTATGAGCCCCTAACAAAATGTTTAAAAAAACCAAATTAAAAAAAATTTTTTAAAAAAACACCTCACTGCTATGGAGTCTATTCCTACTTATGACCCTATAGGACAGGGCAGAGCTGCTAGTTTCCCAGACTTTAACTCTTTATGAAAGTAGAAAGCCTAGTCTTTCTTCCACAGAGCTAGTTGGAGGTTTCACACTGCAGTCCAATGCATAACTACTACACCATCAAGGCTCCTTTCTGCCTCAGTGACGCTATATAGGGTTTCCAAGGCTATAAATTTATGCATGAGCAGATAGCCCTATGATTCTCCTGTGGGGGTGATGGGTCTGAACTGACAAACTTGAGGTGACCATCCCAACACTTACCCAATAGTCACAAGTGCTCCTCCAACTGTCCTAATCCTTTCAAAAATTCACTGCCATAAGGGGAAATATAGGTAAGAAATGATTTTACATTAAAAAGGACTAAAGAGACAAAACAATAAAATGTAATCATGAACCTTTGTAGGAAATATAAAGATTTCTCCCAAGTTGTCTCCCCCAAATATAAGCCAAACTTTGCTGCTTGCGAATGACTATATACTTGGAGGTCATCAGAAGTAGGTCAGAGGTTATTCTCCCTAAGGGTTATTAGCCATCTAGAGCAAGCAGACACCACTGTTTATCCCACAATAAGTAGGGTCCACTCCCTTCTGATAAGAATAGTTGACTGTTTCCTTGTAGGAGGTCCCAGAGAGGTCAAGCCCGCCCAAGGGTGACCAAGGTTAGGCTACCATCATGAATCTAGGGTCTCCCCTTCTTGTCACATCTATACCTCTAGTTCGTCCCCTTCCTATCATGTGTACAGCCCTAGCTCATCCCCTTCCTGTTAGGCCTATGCCCCTGTACATCCCCTTCCTATGATGTGTGTGCCTTATGGTACTGCCCCTTCCTGTGATGTGCGGTTACCTGCAATCACGCCCCCCCGAAGTAGATATAACTCTTGGTTAGCAATAAATGGGGTTCTCCAGCCTCCTGCCAGGTCCTCAAGCATCCTGCCGGGTCCCTGCCCCACCTCTCCTAGGCCCATGCTGTGCGTGGACCTGGCTGATGAGACAGACCATGGCCATCCAGGAGGTGAGCATGCTGCCATGGAATGTGTCTGACTCCATTATTTGACTCTCTCCTATATCTCATGTTCTCTGTGACTTTAATATTTATATACCTCAACCGTACAATTGTGCCTATAGAACCCGCAATTAGTTGGGGGAGGGGAGCTGGCACCCCTTCCAACCACAAACCTTACTTGGATCCTGGTCAAAAAGTAGACAAACAACAACAAAAAAAATCCAGGGAGATGTAAATACAACTGGGACACTAAATGCTATGGAGAATCAGCGTTAATTTTTCTTAGGTGTGATTATGGTACTCTGGTTGTACAGGGCTCTTTCCTCATTCATAGAGGATGCATACTAAATTTTTTGTTTGTTTGCATACTAAATTAAGTAAAAGTGAACAAATAACTTTCAAATGATTCCATTAAAAATAAAATTCATGCACACATAAATACTAGATAGAAAACAGCAAAATGTTAACAATTATTGAATTCAAGTGGTAATGTACAGATATTAATACTCATAATTTTCCTTTAAAAATAATTATAAATTTAAAAGTTGGAAAAAATCTATTTGTGTATAATTTTTTAAAATCATTTTACTGGGGGCTTGTACAACTCTTATCACAATCCATACATACATACATTGTGTCAAGCATATTTGTACATTTGTTGCCAGCATCATTTTCAAAACATTTTCTTTCTACTTGAGCCCTTGGTATCATTCCCCCCCACCCTCCCTCCCTCATGAACCTAGATAGTTTATCATTTTTACCATGTCTTATACTGGCCAATCTCTCCCTTCACCCACTTTTCTGTTGCCCATCCTCCTGGGAGGGGATTATATGTAAGATAATTGTGACTGGTTTCTCCTTTCTCCCCCCACCTTCCCCTTACCCTTGTAGTATTGCTACTTTCATTATTGGTTCTGAGGGATTTATCTGTCCTGGATTCCCTGTGTTTCCAGCTCTTATCTGTACCCATGTACATGCTCTGGCCTAGCTGGATTTGTAAGGTAGAATTGGGGTCATGATAGTGGGGGGAGGAAGCATTAAAGAACTAAGAGAAGAGCTGTATGTTTCATCAGTGTTACATTGCACCCTGTCTCATCTATGTGACCCTTCTGTAAGGAGATGTCTAATTGTCAATCTGTATAATTTTTATTTCATTTTCTTTAGCTGTAGTTACTATATTTTTAAAGTTAATTTTTAATTCAAGCAAAATATTACATATGTGCAGTTCCAAGACATATATAACAAGAAAACAGGCTCCTCACACCATTTTCACATCTCTTAGCTTTTTTTTTCTTGGAATTTATCGCAAACCATTTGTTTTTCTTGCTTCATAAATTTTGAACATCATCAAGTACTTGTAATACTAAGGAGCTTAGGTGGTACTAGGGTTAACACAAGGGGGGTGGGTCACACCTACCAGCTGCTCTCCAGGAGAAAACCAATGTCTGCTCCGGGAAAGAGTGACAGTCTCAGACTCGATGGCAGTGGGTTTGATTGGCACTTATTACAACAGACTGAGATTTTAGCTCTCCCACACCTTTACTTTATATATATATAAACTACATATACACAATTTCTCAAGCTTCATACTTTTCCAAGTACATATGTAACACATGAGAAGAAACTGATCATGGTGGCTGTCTCGGAGAAGAACTAGGAATCAGGTGGGAAGAAAATGATTTTCAATATAAAACTTAGGTTGTATTGTTTTTTAAATGTTTTCACTATGTTAAGTATCACCTATTCAAGAATAGTTTAATATCTTAAGGCATCACTAATGGCCAGAACATTAAGTACTGCCAATTCATTAAGTACTGCCTCGTGAAGGGGTTAATTAGTGTCATCTGCAAAGAAAGAAAACATGGACTTTCAGGATTGAAACTGAACTTACTGCTGTGGCAGAATAATCAGTCATTTAATATCAAAAGGGCAGCATTTCCCCAGGGACAAAGCGCACAGGCTTAGGAAAGAGGGAGGAATGGGAACAGGAAATAGGGAGACCGTGAGTAAGTGCTGGTACATTGTGTGGATTCAATGGATGAGATGAAACAAAATATGTATGGACTGTTGAATGTAAGACTGTTGAACTGCTCTGTAAACTTTCACAATTCACACTAAAAAGTTTAATAACATAGATGTAGCCTAAGGAAACTTGAAAAGGTATAGTGCAGTTTGAGTAATGCAGTAATAAGAATATAAGATTACATGAAACCTAGTGTTGTAAGTTATGATCAAGACTTGTGACCAAGACAGCAGTCATTTTGATTTGAAGCAGCCAAGTAAGTTTAACTGTAATTAATTCTAAGATACATTTATCATTGTTTTGACTGTTTCCCAGGGAAACAGGAGTTTTTGTGATGTTAATTACTATCTGATTTTAGCTTAGAGACTAACTGACACTTCCAGCTTTCTTTGTTATTGCTAACGATTGTTAAGGAGCAGTCAGTTGGAAAGGTCAAAAAGAGAGAGCATTATATAATTGTTTTTGTATTCACTGTGTCCTACATTGCACGTGTACTGCATCCTGTCATGTACCTTAAGAATTGATACAGCCCACCTTGAGGAGCCGTAGTGGTGATGCATTGGGCTGCTATTTGCAAGGTCTGCAGTACAAAACCACCAGCCACTCTATGGGGGAAAGACGGGGCATTCTACTCCCAGAAAGTCAGAGACTCAGAAACTCACAGGCAGTTCTACCTCCCTCTGAGTTGTTATCAACTCAATGGCAGTGAGTTTGGTTTGGTATATATGCTTAGTATAATTAGGAAAAATTAACATCTATACCACTTGGAAACTGGGTAATTTGAACATTCCCTCACTAACCTATATTGCTGTCAATGCTCCCTTGGCTAGCCTCTTAATAAAAGTGTGCCTCTGTTCCACTTGGAGTGCTAATTAACTAAGGTTATCATACAAGGACATGGATCCAATATTTGGGGTAACAGAGTGACACTGCCATTTGCAGATGAGAAACTGAGCAAGGCTAAATGATGTGCTTGTCTCCATAGCTACTAGCAGAACTAGAAGCAACTACTAGAACTCATGTCTCCTAAATTACTCCTCCTCAAGATGGTGGTTTTTTAAAAGGCAGATATTGTCCTTTCATACAGAAAATGGAGCAAACTGGGAGAGAAAACAAGAGGAGGAAATTTCGCATCTAACATGCAGTCATTGTCAACCAGAGGACAAGCAGTCAGGAACCTAGCTCAGGCTCGAGCACACAAACTTTCCACACTAAAAGCACCGTCAGTACTGGATAGGGCAACAGAGTCTGGGCCCCAACTCAGAACCTGAGGTCACTAAGGGCTATAGGATTCCCCTAAAGCTACAAAGCAGTCTCTCGTGAGCCCCTTGTATTCAAAATTCAAAGGTGTTTCCAAATTCAGAATTGTTTAGCATTGAAAAGGTAATACCTGAACATAGTATATATTAGATAACATCCTAGCAGGGCCTGTGGCAATCAATATTCCATAACTGCATACCTGAATAGTGTTGCAGTAAAACTATAAAAATGTACACTGGGGTAAGTGACATTTGCCCACGAACAGTCACTCCAATCAGTTCATTCTGTTTTGTTGAGGGCAAACTTACCATTTTCAGAGCTCATATAGAGTTGTCAGAATAGGTGTGAAAGACCTCGTAAGACCATTGTACTTTTTAAAAGTGGGGGGGAGGGTCACTGTTTCACCCATAATATCACCCCAAAACACGTCTCTTCTCCCTCAGATATGAAATGCTCCCTTTACTCATAAAGAAATTGATCTAGGCAGCAAGATTGTCCCCATCATTATTAGAGAAAGGCCTTAAAAGTCCCTGCAGTACAGTGAATGATTTAATGTGGCCCCTCTAGCTACCGTGTCTGTGACTCCTGATGGGTCTGGGTAGAAGAAGGTTGGGGATGACAGAGATAGGCTTTCGGGTGATTGCCATTCTGTTGGTTATGAGCCATCTCCGAAGAAGGAGGAAGGATCTCATTAACCAATAAAAGAGAAGTGCTAGGAGGGGAGCTTGTGTTTTGGATCTCTGAGCACTGAACCTTCTACTGATCCGAGAGCTGTGAGGCCAGAGACGTGGCACAGGAGCAGCAGCAGAATGAGGAGAGCCAGAGCATGGGATAGAGCAATGGACTTCCCAGACCACACAGCAAGTCAAGCTGAGTGCCTCTAAATGGGAGGCCAAGGGGGGAGCTGGAACTGAAACTGAAGGCCCTCAACTTAAAGAGGAGTGGCATGCCCTTTGGGAATTCATTGGCAGCCCTAAAAGAGCTTTATTACCAATGTGCCCAACAGGCAGAGGCTAGGCCTCGAGGTTGAGGACCAGAAAGAGGCAAAGAAACTGTCCCGACTGAAATATGATTACCTTGAATGTTTCTCACCTCAGTTGTAACCTATTAACCCTCCTAATAAACCCCATAATCATAAGCATTGTCTGTGAGTTCTGGGTAGCCACTGCAATGAATTATCTGAAAATGAACCCAGCTGAAAAGTAGAGTGATGTGAAGGTGGAAACACAGTTCCCCACTAAAAGAAAGACCTTAAAAACAAGTAACTTGCATTATGTAAAATGCTTATTTGCATGCTTGTTAGACGGTCTTCAAGGAGCCCATCTGGAGTAGTGGGTTATGAGTTGAGCCAGGAACCTCAAGGCCAGGAGTTCAAACCCAGGCTTTCTGCTCCCCTAAGAGTTTAGTCTAAAAAGAAACTCTAGGGAGCAGTTCTACTTACTGTTGGGTCACCCCATATCAGGATTGACTTGAGAGTGGGTTTGGGTTCAAGTTGGTCTGCAAGCAGAACTCTATAGAGGCACACAATTTGCTCTAAAATTCTATCTAAACCGAAGCTTGAAATACATCATGCACTCACTCCTTTTTCCTAAAAACAGTGTTTAGTCATCAGACTTTTTACTTCTATGGAGTCTTGGTGGTGCAGTGGGCTAAAATGAGCTGCCAACCCCAAGGTGGCTTCACAGGACAGAGGAAGGTGTCTACTTTTGTAAAGATTTAAAGTCTCAGAAACCCAAAGGGGCAGTTCTACTCTGTCCAATAGGGGTCACTATGACTCAGCAGCCAGCAGAAAGTAGGGTAACCGGAGTGGTGGCACAAATGGTTAAGCATATGACTACTAACACGGGTTAGTAGTTCAAACTATGTTTACTACTAGGTTAGTGGTTTAAACCCACCAGGGGACATCAGAATGCCTACGGTTCTGCTTCCAAAAGGTTAATGCCACAAAGACTCTTCCATCCAGTGCACACACAGGGTCTTAAGGAATCAGTTCCTCAGCACTGGTACACATCAGCTCTGCTTTCTTTATCATCGCATCTATGTTTACAAACGTGTATGATCTGAAAAGCAATTCTCTCTTTCTGACACCACAGGAAGTAAAGTGGCAGCTTCCCAACTTTCTCATACGATGTGGCCCACCACTGGGAAATTATTAACAAGCTATTGTGTGACGCATACCGAACAACAACCCCGGACTAAATAGCCCCTATCAGTTTTTTCTAAGAAATCGCAGAACAGTATGTCCCTCCATGATCAAAATGACAAGAGAAAATGGTATTTATTATAACCAATGAAAAGTTCTACAAAATATTTCTTAGTAAATATGATACAGGAATTAGTATGTGCTATTTTTTTCTTTTTGGGGAAGGTATGGGTGTACACTTTACACAATGTCCTCCGAAACCTAAACTCACTGCCATCGAGTCGATTCTGACTCACAGCAACCCCACAGGGCAGAGTAGAGCTGCCCCTGTGAGCTTCCAAGACTGGATCGTTATGAGAGTAGAAAGCCTCCTCTTACTCCGTGGGAGTGGCTGGTGGGCTTAAATCACTGACCTTGTGGTTAGCAGGTCAGGGTATAACTCACCATAACATTAGGGCTACTTCCAAAATGCCCTACAGCCCACATGAAAATTTCTAATTTCAGACTTCATTTTGTTGTCAAAACTCAAAGAATATCTAAAGGGCACATGATTTCAGTCCTTCCAAGGTTATCAAAACTGCCCATTCTGACATGATATATAAATCAAAGAGCACAAAATCCTTTAGGGAAGGGTTAGAGCAATGTTTCTCAACCTGTGGGTCATGAACCCTTTGGGGTCGAGCAACCCTTTCACAGGGGTCGCCTGATTCATAATAGTAGCAAAATGAGTTATGAAGTAGCAACAAAAATAATCTTATGGTTGGGGGGTCACCACAACATGAGGAGCTGTATTAAAGGGGTGCGGCATTAGGAAGGTTAAAAACCACTGGGTTAGACAGATAGAAAATGTCACACATACAAACACACACACAAAATAAAATTTGATAATCAATGCAAACACTAGACTTTATTAGGGTACAATCTGGAAATTGTGTTCTATGCATTCACTTTTTAAAGTTATCAAATATACACTATACTTACTATGTTTATAAGAGATTTTTGAGGTTCACTATACTTGTATATGATATTTTTATGTAAGTCAGACTGGCTATTTCAAGCAGACAGTAATGACCAAGGAAGCAAAAATGTGTCTGAAAAGTATATAATAGCAGTTGGCTAATAACTTCTAAAGCATGTGTAGAACACGAACTGTTATTATAGCCCAATAAAGCCACTGATGGTCCCAGGGAGGATCTTAAATGATCCTCTAACACCCCCCCCACACACACACACTCAAAGCCCTTAATATAGTCCAAAGAAGCATACTTTCAAAAACAGTCAGAAAATGTGTTTTTGTTTCATAAAAAAGTCTATTATGCCGGTTTGAGATAAATGAAATATGTTTATACAAACACATACACAAACAATGCTCGCAGCAGCTCTGTTCATAATGCTCTCAACCTAACACCAACCCACATGTCCATTTAGAGGGACAGATTGTTATCAGTGCTGACACAGTGACTCTAGGTACAATGGAACTATGCCATTTTGCTTGCTATGTTTGAGCCCACTGTTGCAGCCACTGTGTCAATCCATCTTGTTGAAGGTCTGTCTCTGTTTCACTCTCTACCAAGCATGACGCCTTTCTCCAGGAACAGGTACCCCTTGACAACATGCCAATGTACATAACACAGAATCTCATCATCCTCAAGTCTAAGGAACATTCTGGCTGCACTTCTTCCAAGACAGATTTGTTCAGTTTTCAATATGTTTTATCACGATCATAAATTCAAAGCTATTACTTTTTTTGGTCTTCCTTATTCATTGTCCATCTTTAAAATGTATGTGAAGGGATTAAAAATGTCCTGGTTTGAGTGAGAAGCATCTTCACCCTCATGCTATCTTTGCTTTTTAGCTCATTAAGTCTTCTGCAGATTTGTCCAACACACTATGTCGTTTGATTTCCTAATTGTTGTTTCTATGGGTATTGATTATGGATCCAAGTAAAACAAAATCCTTGATAATGTCAATCTTTTTCTCCATTTATCACGGAATACTGGTTCAGTTATGAGGATTTTTGTTTTCTTTTGTTGAGGTGTAATGGTTGAGGGGATAGGCAAAGAAGGCTTTGGCAGTGCCCTGTTGGTAAACCGCAAGACAAACCTTTTGGATTTAGAGTCAAAGCTTTGCTATCCTTTAGAGTTTAGAGAATTATTCTCCACGAGTAACAGCTTCTAGCTTGCTATTTAAATTCCAGTAGAGATTCTCTACTCTACTACACTCTACATTTGACCATCAAATTACCATGCGATCTTAACTACTTATCATAAACTAGATACTGTCAGATTCATCAAGTCATAATAATGTTGGGTAAGTATCCTTGTCAGCAGGTCCTGAAGACTTAAGAATATTGTAGGAGCAAGTCATTCGATACCCATGGTTCCCACTCATGCTACAGAGCTCTCACTTCACACCTCTGGCCTCATGAGGAGTTCCTTACTGTCAGCTGACTAAGGAAGGCTTTGGACCTGATTTTGGATGATTCTGCTTTAAGAAGTTCATGGAAAATAGAATTTAAAGGATAAGGGAACTTTCCCAAGCCTCCTTGTATATGCTGGCACCAACTGAAGATAAACAACCCCATTCAGGGCTGCCAGCAAAGCAAGGTGCTGAAGAGAAATGCTCCAAACAGGCAGAATAAGAGATGGTCACAGGTGTGGATCTTTACTGATTCAAGCAATTTGAATAGATGGTCAGGAACTTGGAAGGGACATGACTGGAAATTTGGAGGCAAGTGGTCTGGGGAAGAGACTCCAAATAGGCATAAACAGTATGGCGACATTTGTGTCCCATGTGAATGCTCATCTAAGAATATCTCAGCAGAAGAAAATCTTTCATGTCTTGCCCAAGGGCTGAAGACCAAAGTGAGTACAGCAGCTAAGATGAAGGTTATGCATAGCTGGACTTCCGCTCACCAAGACAAATCACCACTGAACCTGCCACAGCAAGATCAACCCTGGAGCCGTTCCTGAAGAGAGGTCCGCTAGAAAGCTTCTATCAGCAACTAAAGTACCGGAGAGCAAGTGCTCATAGCATCCGCGAGCCTCCACCGTGAAGCTGCCGATCTGAAAGACCTGTGGCATGATAGGCCAATTACCTACCGCCTCTCCAATCTACCCTTCTGTGCACCGAGCAGAGCCCGATCAGCGTTTTCCCCTTTGCCAGCTGAATCAATGAGAGTGGGTTTGTTAAGAAAGGGCACTGTTAGGCAGTCCAGGGAGAGAAGGGGCTTGCTCTTCTTGCTCCTGTGTTTTTACTTTGTACAGGAGCCAGCTGACCTGTGCTGCAGGAGTCCTGGTAGTGCTCCCTCGGTGCCCTCGGACCAGCTCCAGTCCGCACACACTTCCTAGTCAATTTCTCAGCCCACACCCGGCAGGCCACTCTATAGACCAGCTCCAGCTCATCCCTGGCAGATGTCATCGCCACTGACAGGCTGCATGCACTGCAGGGTGCTGGCAGCACCCTCTCCAAGTCGCAGTCTCAGCCAAGGGAGTTGGGGAGAAGTTTTCTTCCTTTGCTCACTCTCCCTCAGCCTAGAGGGTAGTAGCTGTTTTCTGCATGTGCTACTTCGGAATCCCTCAAGAGTTCTCTTTTACTTCTGTCAGTTGCTAATTACCTCATTAAAAATTCTTTGCAATAAAATTTCCCTGTTCAATTACTGTATAGTCTCTGCTCCTAGGTGGTTCAAATGGCCGTTAGAGGACACAATTATAGCACCAATTGGATGGCAGTGCTTTCTAAGGCTGGCACGATCACCTCCAGTGTATGGCATCTGCTTCTGAATTAGCAACCAACACAGGATGCGTCTTCGTCTGGGCCAGGGTTCGTCAGTTCAGGAAACCAAAGGCAGGAGAGCGATGGCTCCTTATATTAACCTGGTAACCCGCATGATCCACTAGTAAAAGTTCCACTCCCCATCGTTACAACGTTAGTTTCTACTGCTTTAGAAGTGTTCCTTCCCAAAGGAGCTATTCCTGCAGCAGGGGTACGATGGCTACATTAAATTGGGGGAACTGAGCATGCCACCTGGCCACTTTGGCTTTCTCATGCTAGTGAATCAAAAGGCAGAGATGGGGGGTTATTTTATTGGCTAAGGTGAGTGAATCTGACCGTGAAGTGGTGGAGTGGGCTACACATGGGGCTGCTAAACACAAGGTGAGCAGTTTGAAGCCACCAGTTGCTTTGAGGGAGAAAGCTAAAGGTTTGAATTACAGCCACGGAATCTCACAGGGTCAGTTAGGTGGCTATGAGTCAGAAATGACTTGATGGCAGTGAATTTGAGACTATGCAATGAAGGAAAGGAGAAAATAACCAATATAGAAAATCCTCTCTTAGTACTCCATGTCCCAGAATAAAAGTTAATGGAAAAGTAAAAAAACTCTATGCAAACAGGGTTAATGGCATTAACCTTTTAATAATGAAGGGTTGGGTCAGCCCACCATCAAGAAACGTGACTGAGATTGCTGCTGAGGGCAACAGAAATATGCAATGACTGGTGAAAGGAGCAAACTGTAAGTACAGTTATGCACATGTGGTCCATTACAGACACACAATTGATAGAAATAAAATGTTTTCTTTTTCTCCTTAAAGTTAAATATGCACACCGGCCAGTGCGATCATGAGGTGCCAAGGGACCAGGTATAAGGCATCATGCAAAAAAAAACGATATAAGTGTGTGTATGTATGTGTATATATGTGTATGTGTATATGTATATATATACCATATTAAATGAAGGGGGAAGTGCAGAGTGGAGACCCAAGGCCCAAGTGTCGGCCAATGGAGATCCCCTCATAGAGGCGTTTAGGAGAGGAGATGGGTTAATTAGGGTGCGAGGTAGTACTGATGAAGAACACAGCTTTCCCCCAGATCCTGGATGCTTCCTCCCCCCAACTACCATGATCCGAATTCTACCTTGCAGGCCTGGATAGGACAGAGGCTGTACACTGGTACATATGAGGGCTGGAGGTACAGGGAATCCAGGGTGGATGATACCTTCAGGACCAAGGGTGTGAGGGACGATGCTAGGAGAGTGGAGGGTAAGTGGGTTGGAAAGGGGGAACTGATTACAAGGATCCACATGTGACCTCTTCCCTGGGAGAGGGACAGCAGTGAAGGGGGGGAAGGGAGACTCCGGATAGGGCAAGATATGACAAAATAACGAGGTATAAATTACCAAGGGCACATGAGGGAGGGGGGAAAGGGGAGGGAGGGAAAAAAAAAAGAGGACCTGATGCAAGGGGCTTAAGTGGAGAGCAAATGCCTTGAGAATGATTGAGGCAGGGAATGTATGGATGTGCTTTATACAATGGATGTATATATATGTATGGATGGTGATAAGAGTTGTATGAGTCCCTAATAAAATGTAAAAAAAGAAAAGAGGAGAAAAAATGATTAGGGCAAAGACTGTACAGATGTGCTTTATACAACTGATGTATGCATATGTATGAACTGTGATAAGAATTGTATGAGCCCCTAATAAATTGTTAAAATTAAAAAAAAAAGTTAAATATGACTAAAGCCAAGTGCACAAGGAATACACCACAGCACTCTTCTACAGTTATCAATTTGGCTCAGTTAGAATGAGATGTCCCAGAATCCCTGTTTTGTAGGACTCCCGGTTAGCATGGCCCCAACAGTAGGTGAACAGTGAGAGTGAAGCAGCCAGTGTGCTTGGGCAGTCACTATTGTTAGAGGCAGCGAGACACACACATCAAGGGGTTGGCAGATTCAAATCTAACCCCGGGCCCCCTGCTCAGAGTCCAGCTCTCTGGCCGAGTAACAGCCTGCCACAGACTGCCCCATCTGCTCTCCCTTGCGGTCCCACTCTGACAGCCAGGACTCCAGGGCAAGCTTGGGCTTATTTGTCCACTCAGACCAGTACCTCACAAGAGTTGGCCCTCCAACTCCCACTTTTAGAATTTCACTTATCCAGCTTTTCCCACAAATAGGTAGGGCCACATTCCCCTAAAGCCCCTTATCCCATAACACTCATAAGGGTTCTACTTCCCAGACTAAACCCAAGCTGATTTTCAGACAAAGCTTCCTGTTTCGGTGAACACATCCAATGTTTACCTTCAATATCTCACTTCTCCCCTTGATAACAATGTCGGTGTCAGTGGAGCTCCTCTTTCCTGCTGCAGAATTGTGCCATCTGGCTGTGAGAATGAGTAACCATGCGTATCTTTATGGCGAGAATACTAGAGAAACAAAATGCCCCCAAACTAAAAACTGTGGAGTATCCAGGAGCCATACCAGTGACTGCCTCCTCTTCAGAACTTCTGCCCAGGTGCACTGAGAGAGAATGGATTTCCGGGTACTCAAGACAAGTATACCAGTGGACGTTAAGTAGGATTTGTAACTTAACTTGACATTTCCCCTGTGTATGTAATAGGTGCTACTGTTAATAGTTCTACATTGAAGCTGGGAAATTCACTAAGAAACGACACTCTGCCAATGATATTTTACTGGCCCTAATATTTTACAAGACCTCTTTCAATAACAGGTAAAGGATTTGTCTCCTGTGCTGTACACATCCATCTCCTATTTGCTACGCATTCATTCATTCTAGGTCCATCCAACTCATGAAAAATACCATAGATTTCTGTGTGTTCCAAGTAATAAATTGGTAGCTTTAGAATCCCTATCTGAAATAATCAATTATTTTAGAATTATAATTTTAATCAGAAAGTGTACTATGTGTACACAGGATTTTATTTACAAATTAAGTTCAATACTCTAAAGATGTTTAAATTGATAAATTATACCAAAAACTCTTAAAAGCCATTGTTACAATCTGCTAATGTTCACTAGGATTAGATTTGTAAACCCATCCATCCTAAACGCTTAAGAAAGGTCTAGTTAAGTTTTGCTTTTATAAATTAAACCAAACCAAAAAAACTCACTGCCATCGAGTCGATTCTGGCTTGTAGCAACCCTTTAGGACAGTTAAGGAGTTTCCAAACCTGTAACTCTGAATTTCCGAGACTGTACCCCTTTACCAGAGTAGAAAGCCCATCTTTCTCTCATAAATTGAAGAGTAATTTTCAAAACCAAAACCAATCTAAGTAGGTTTTTCTGGTCACAAAAGCCACTTTAACAGGCATTTAAAATTTAAAACAAACAAATAACGCCACCTCACATACACCCAGTGGCAGCTAAATGTTCAGGAAATTTGCAATCTGGTTGCTAAGCAGTCACTATTAAATCCAGTGCAATTAAATGATATTAAAGATAAAAGTAAAATATATTCAAGTCATCAGTTCTGAATATTTTACTATATCTTAAGAATTATGATACTGCTTATACCAAGGGCTCTAGTAGAAAATGTTTTGGAAATGATGATGGCAACATATGTACAAATATGCTTGATACAAGTGATGTATGGAATGTTATAAGCTATAAGAGCCTCCAAGAAAATGATTTTTTTAATTATGATAGTTTAAAGAATTATGTTACTTATACTACAGTATAAGAATATACTGTACATATTCTTGGGACTACTTTTCCTAGTGTGTCTAAAAACAAAAAAACTAACTCACTGCCATCAAGTCAATTCCGACACACTGTGACCCTATATGACATAGAATTGCCCTTGTGGGTTGCCTGGACTATAACTCTTTACAGGAGTAGAAAGCCTTATCTGAAGGTGAAAAGATATAGTTGTGTGCAACTGCTCAGCTCTTCCTCATTCCACATTCAATAATGCCACGTTAGAACTTGAAACTGGCCATCCGGAAATGCTTATCCCAGAGGATGGCAAACTCAACAAAATAAGGTCTACTCTTCAACCCTAGATCCAGCTGTTCAATGTTACCAGCAAGTAAACACTTTCCCATGCTTAGAAACTAAGCCAGTGATATATATTTTTTATTATTTGTAATATATTTTAAGAAGAATAAAGTAGGAGGTTCACATGTTCTTATCTCAAAACCTCCTACACGGCCACTGCAGGTAACAAAACAGTCTGGGGCAAGTACAACAGACACATAGAGCAGTGGAATAAAACTGAGAACCCAGAAGGAAATCCATCCACCTATATATCTTTGACAAAGAGCTAAAACTAATTAAAAAGGGAAATGGTAGTCTCTTTAACAAATGATGCTGGCAAACTAGGTATCCATTTGCAGAAAATGAAACAGGATCCATATGTCACATCATACACAAAAACAAACCCAAGATGGATCAAAGATCTAAATCCAAAGTCTAGAACTCAAAAGATCATTGATGGAAAAAATAGGAACAAACTTAGAGACACTAATACATAGCACAATTATACTATCAAACATAATGAAAAACACATAGCAGAAAACAAACTAGATGACTGCACTTCTTAAAACTTATATGCATCAAAAGATTTCACCAAGAGTAAATAGAGAAGCTACACTTATAGAAAATTTCAATACCTCATTAACAAAACAACAATCCAATTAAAAAATAGGCAGAGAACATGAAAACACTTCAGCATGATGACAATCAGGCAGCATTGCTGAAAGATATAGATAAGTCAAATTTCATTGAAACATTATGCCAAAAAGTGGAAACAATCTAAATGCCCATCTACAGATGAATGGCTAACTAAGATGTGATATACACAAACAGGGACGACTAATCAGCCAGAGAGTGCCACTGTGTGAGTAAAAGAAGTCAGGAGGGAAACTGTGGGTTTGGTTTTATCTTTGGTTCACTTCTCTGTAGATGACACAACTCTGCTTGCTGAAAGCAAAGAACATGAAGCACCTACATATCTCACCTTTCTGTACGGATTAGACCTCAACATAAAGAAAACAAAACCTTCACAATGACATCAACAAGCTGCACTGGAAGAAGAGGAGAAAAGACTGACATCCTCAAGGATTTCATTTTACGTTCGTCTCATGTACTCATTGCCATCCAATCTATTGCCACTCACAGCAACACCACCAGGCAGGGTAGAACTGTTCCTGTGGGTTGCCGAGACAGCAACTCTTGAAAGAACGCCTCATCTTTCTTCTGTGGAGCAGCTCCATGCATAACCACTATGCCACTAGGACTCCTATTCTGATTAAGGCACTTGGTGTCAATAGATTGTAAATGTACACAAAGTTCAATTGACAAATGTGTAATATTTGGTTAAAACACACACAAAGAGCGGTTGCGGAGGCTGCTCATGTCCAACAAAACATCTCATGAGACATCGTTTCTTGGTTTGAAGGTCACGGTTTCATGGGACATCCCAGGGGATTGGACTAAAAATCATTTTTCTGTCTTCCTGTTCTACCGCCTAGTCCTCTGCATAGCACCCAGGGTCTTTAAAGCTGGTAAGCAGCCATCCAAGGTACCAATCGATTTCTGCATGCCTAGAGCAGCACAAGAAGAGTCAGAGTGAGAGAAAATGGAATGTGTATTGAACGAATACCTCTCTCTTTGCACAAGGAGGTGAAGAACTGGTGACTGGCTACCGTGACTGACAGTTCTGATCAAACATTCTATACAGATAACTGCCCAAAAAGAAGAGAATCCCAAATGCTCATGGAAGCCAGTCTCTAAAGGCGCTGAGGCTAGATAAAACACCTGAAATTTGCTGCCGAGATCATCTTTGAGTCTCTTATTTTAAACCAAAAATATCCCCTTAAGTGTTCTTTTTTTAAAAAATTCATTTGAACAGTTTTACTGACATGTAATGCAAATACAATTCAAGGGTTTAAACATATTTTTTAAAGTTGTGCGTTCATAAGAATTTTAGAACTATTCTTTGTTTTGTTTTGTTTACACTTTATTAGGGGCTCATACAACTCTTATCACAATCCATACATATACATACATCAATTGTATAAAGCACATCCGTACACTTTGCCCTCATCATTTTCAAAGCATTTGCTCTCCACTTAAGCCCTTTGCATCAGGTCCTCTTTTTGGTTTTGTTTTTATAAATCATTTTATTGAGGGCTCTTATAACAATCCATACATCAATTGTATCAATCACATTTGTACATGTTGCCATCTGTACATATGTTGCCATCATCATTTTCAAAACATTTTCTTTCTATTTGAACCCTTGGTATCAGCTCTTTTTTCCCTCCCTCCACCATCCTCCCAGCCTCGTGAACCCCTAATAAATTATAAATTATTTTTTCATCTTACACTGTCCGCTGTCTCCCTTCACCTACGTTTCTGTTGTTCTGGATGTTATAAATCGATCCTTGCAATCGGTTCCCTCTTTCTCCCCCCACCCTCATGATGTCACTACTCCCATTACTGTTCCGGGAAGGGGGAGGGGTAATCTGTCCTGGATTCCATGTTGAGAGCTCTTATCTGTACCAATGTACATGATCCTGTCTAGGTGGGTTTCTAAGGTAGAACTCGGGTCATAATAGTGTGAGGTGGCGGGAGAGGGAAGGAGGCATTAAAGAAAACTAGAAGAAAGTTGTGTTCTGTTGATGCTATACAGCACTCTGGCTGAATTGTCCCTCCCTTGTGACCCTTCTGTGAGGGGATGTCCAACTGTCTACAGATGGGCTTTGGGTCTCCACTCCGCACCTCATTCATTCATATCAGTATGATTGTTTTGGATCTTCTGATGCCTGATATCTGATCCTGTTGACATCGCGTGATCACACAGGCTGGTGTGCTCCTTCCATGTGGGCTTTGTTGCTTCCCTGATAGATGGCCACTTGTTTAACTTCAAGCCTTTAAGATCCCAGATGTTATATCTTTTGATAGCCGGGCACCATCAGCTTTCATCACATTTGCTATACAACCATTTTGTCTTCAGCAATCATGTTGGGAAGTTGAGCATCACAGAATGCCAGGTTATTACTACTTTCCTCCTGTTCCAGTGTCATGTTCGACCTTCATTTGACTCTAATTCCTCTAGCTACTTTGCCCTCAATCAAATCCCACCAGGTATTCTATACTATCGATTTTAGATCTCTTATTGTTCCCTTGTCCCTGGGTTTGTTGGCTCCCCTCTCTCTTACCCCCCACTTCTCCCCTTCCCCTGTCCTCCCAGAACCACCAGTCCATTGTTTTCTCCTTGGGATCAGGATTGTTTATCTTGCCTGTCTTATATAGATCTATTTCTTCTTTCTTGTACTCATCCCACAAACAGGTGAGCTAAAATCAGTGTTTGCCTTGAGCAGCGTACTCTTTTTGAGAACTCTATCTATGGCATCAAATTGACAACAGCAAACGGCAAGGTCTGACCCAAAGCTTAGGGATAGTGAGCTCCTGTTAATGAAAAGAAACAATACAGAAAAGGAAGGCTAGTGAGGAATGTAATCAATATCACTACACTGTACATGAACAAATTAAATTGGTGAATGCTTTGCTGTGTATATTTTCAATGATTTAAAAAAAACATGTTGGATTCTAGCTGCGTGATATAATTAAAAAGCTGCCAAATCTGTAACACTTTGCATTTCCATTCTAAAATGATGAACATATTGAATGAAATGAATACATTTATGGCACGGCAAGAAAACATCTATTGTCACGTTTGAAAAAGCAAATACTTTTGAGTGTCATGAACTAAGAAAAGCCCCAGGCAAAAATTAATCGGTGTTTCAGTACAAGAGCCACAGTCCACAACAAAAAGAGTACTCAAAATAGTCCGTCATAGTGAAAAGGACCATAGCTACGTAATTAACACCTGGTTACTACTGAGGCAGTTCTGACTCATGGTAACTCCACATGTGTTTTCAGTGGCTGAATTTTCAGCAGATCTTCAGGTCTTGCTTCTGAGGCACTGCTGGGTGCACCTCAACCTACGACCTCTTGGTTAGCCCGACCAGATGACTCCAAGAGGATCATAATGTCACCTTAAATGTTCTAGGGAAGTTCCCAAAGACTCCTCAAGAATGCAACAAGAGTTTGAAAGACAGTCAAGTACAGAAGGTTTGACTAGCAGTGTTTCCCAAAGTGGGTAATACCAACCCCAGGCAGGCACTGGACCGATCCAGAGGGGGTGCAAAGGCAGATCCATAAACTTTATCCTAGATTATGGGATATGGTGCAAATGTTATTAATTGCCAGAGAGGGGCGCTGAGTAATTTTTTTCCCCGAAAACGGGGCGGTAGGCCAAATATATTTGGGAATCTATGGGCTAGGGCAAAGTTCATAGAGACAAGGACATAAAATAGACAGGAAAATAAAATGGGACAAGACACAAACTAGGAGTGAATGAACTGGCAGACTACAAATGACTGGAACTTACTGTGAACATCATTCTAAGGATTTGCCTTTAAGCTACTAAAGTTTGAAAGGAGAGATTCATCTGGCAACAGTCTATCAACAACAAAATAGCTATATACTCAAGTATAAGCCCACCTGAATATCAGCCGAGGCACCTAATTTAACCACAAAATTTGCATTTAAAATGTGCTGGAAAACTCAGCTTATACTTGAGTGTAGACAATAACTCACTGCCTTGAATTCTGACTGATAGCAACCCTATATAAGGTTTCCAAAGCTCTCCATCTATACAGGAATAGCTTCACCTTTCTCCCTTGGAGTGGTTGCCTGACAGTGCCATCAGGACTCCAGGCAATAATGTATAGGAAAAAAAACAAATTTTACTTCTGAAATTGTGAAGTAGATTAAAAAAAAAACTACAGTTAACAACAAACCAAATGCTTAAATAAACCATAGTTTAAAATCATTTAAAACTCAAAAGAGTACATGGTTTATAATTCTATTTATATAAAATATAAACCCATCTACAGTGACAAAAAGCAAGTTAGTGGGTGCCTGTGGCTAGGGGAGGGATGGACTATACTGAGATTTTCTGAGAGAAATGTATCTTAATTGTGATGGGGATCAATAACTAAAAATTTATCAAGTACTTCTCAATAAAGCTGATAAGGGAAACAATTAAAAGTCACAAACTACTGTACAATTATGCCTGATCTAATTAAATTAAGAGTTCCCAATAAAATGATTAATAAAAAAGTCACGAACTAATTACATATTTGATACATATACTTAGGCACCAGCTGTTATGCAAAAGACAGCTGTTTTTGGAGGAGGAATGGCAAAGCCTAGCTTCTCTTTCATTTGATTAGCTCTCAGTATGTATGGTGTGAGGCGTTGTCTAGCCCATTTCAAATCCGGGCGCCTCCCTGTGAAGAGGAGAACTGCCCTCAGGGTTCTCGTGGCTGCAATCCTCTGCAATCTGATCGCCAGGTCTTGCACAGGAGCCACTGGGGGGTTCACGCTGCCAACCTTCTGGTTAGCAGCTGCTGTGCCACCAGGGCTCCTTCGCAGTTTCCATAAATCCAAACCCAACCCGCTGCTGTCAAGTTGCGTCCAACCTGTAGCAGCTCTCCATTGGGTTTCTGAGACTGCATTTTCAGGCTATCGTGGGGGCAGAGAACCTCATCCTTCTCTCAGAGCAGCTAGTGGGTTTGAACCAGTCCTTGTAGTAAGCAGTTCAGCATCTACGGTCCCTGTTGATTCTTTCCCTCAGATACTGTGAACAGTTAAAAGCTCATTTCTTCACTCCCCTCATCCCACTCCCATGCTCTTCAGTCCCTCCAAGACCCTCCCACCCCCAATCAGGAGGTGGTGGTTATTAGGTGTTGTCAAGTTGGTGCAACTCCTAACGACGCTAAGTACCACAGAATGAAACACTGCCTGGTTCAAGCAACGCTCACAACTATTGCCTTCAAGTCCAACGTCAAAGCCATTGAGCTTATCTATCCTCTTTTTCCGCAAGAAAAATAAGCTTCCTACTAACAGAGTCTGGATGCACTAATCTGACACACCTCAACAACCGCACATACCCTCAGCCCCAATCAGTCTATAGTAAGAAGATAGAGGGTAAAGTAGCCTCTTCAAATTTCTGTTCCCTACAGTAATTGTTACATTACTGTAACTCCACTGGTTCGCAAGAATTGACATTTTTCATTTTTTCTTTGAGGCTGGCCAACTCTTTGTGGGCAGTGAGTGTACCTTGTACTTTCTGTAGCCCCAGAGGCTACCACATAGGTTCAGTTACCCTCTAGCTGGTATTAGCAAACATCTTAACGACGCACAAAGATAAACTACAGTTCTTTTAAGATTTAACTGAAACATCAAGCCCTTCTTGGAGATGCTATGCTGATCATTCCCTGGCCAGAATCCTTCATCTGTTCCTAGCACTGCTAGAACCTGACATAGCCTTTCTCATCTTAGTGAGGCCACTGCCCTCCAACTGATTCTGACTCAAGCCAACCCTACCCAGGGTTTCTGAGGCTATAAGTCTTCATGGAAGCAGATAGTCTGATCTTTCTCCCTCGGAGTGGTGGGTGGGTTTGAACTGCCAACCTCACGCTTAGTAATCCAATGCTTATCCAACAGACCACAAGCAATCCTCTTAGTGAGGTGGTATGCCTTGCCAGTTTTGTGTTCAGACTTTGGAGTCAGACCTGATATCAAATCCAGGTTCTGCCATTCACTGCTGATCTTGGGCAAATTACTAAACCTCTCCAGCAATGATACAGCTTATACTTACCATGTGCCAGACACTGGTCTACGAGCTTTGCATAAATTAACTCATTTTATCTTCAGGAAACCCTCTGATGTAGGCACCAAAGCAAAACTTACTGCCATAAAGTTGATGTAGACTCATAGCGACCCTATTGGACAGGGCAGAACTGCCTCTCTGAGTTTCCAAGACTGTACCTCTTTATGGGAGTAGAAAGCCCCATGTGTGGGTCCAGAGAGGCAAAATAATGGACCCAAAGTAGCTCTGCTACTAAGAAGTCTAGCTTCAGCACTTACACTCTTACCCTCCATACTGTGCTGCTCTCTGCAAGAAAAAAAAAAAACACAACAAAAAAACTGCCATTGAGTCAGTGCTGATTCATAGTAACCTTCTGTGGGCTTCCCAGACTGTAACTGTTTATAGGAGTAGAAAGCCCAGTACTTTTCTCCTTTGGATATGCTTGTAGTATTCAACTGCAGACCATGAAGATCACAGCCAATGCATAACCACTACACTACCAGGGCTCCATGTACTGCTTCTCACTAAGCCTCATTTTCTCCATCTGCATACAACATTTCCTTGACCTCATAGATAAATAAGGTACTTCACACACAGCAAGAGCTCTAAGACAAGGCTTTGCCTGGTCATTTCTACTTAAGTGTCTTGAAAGCACAGGTCCACATTATCTCTCTTTGTAGTCTTCACACCGTACTTGGAATCACAAAGGAAAACAACAAAAAGCCAGCCACTAGCCCTTCTATTCCAACTCCTGACTCTCCTCTGGGCGCCAAAGTAGAATTGTGCTACACGGGCTTTGAAAAGCGATTGTTCTGAAGCACTGGTTCTCAACTTCCCAATGTCGTGACCCTTTAATAGTTTCTCACGTTGTGGTGACCCCAACCATAAAATTACTTTGGTTACTACTTCATAACTGTAATTTTGCTACTGTTATGAATCATAATATAAATATCTGATATGCAGGATGTATTTTCATTGTTACAAATTGAATATAATTAAAACACAGTGATTAATCACAAAATGTAATTATATTGTGAAATTTATTTCTAATTACAAATAAATGAAATTTTGTCTTGAAGCATGGTGTAGCATGGGTAAGTCTTCATGTCGATTACTCACATGAGCGTATCTACATGTGGGCAGACCTGCTTGGAGATGGACAGAGGAGCAGTGTCTCGGTTCCTAAAACCATCGGAAATATGTGTTTTCTGATGGTCTTAGGCGACCCCTGTGAAAGGGTCATTTGACACACACACACACACACACACACACACGGTCACGACCCACAGGTTGAGAACCACTGTGTATCACCAGCCCTTTTTTGGAGGCTTCTCTGGATATAGACACTGGAACCATCAGTTAGCAGTCACGCACTTAATTAACTGTGCTCCCCAGGAACTCCAGTATAACAAAGCCTCTTATTCTTGTGTGCAGTCAAGTCAATTCTGACTCTTAGTGACCGTATATGACACAGTAGAACTGTACCGAGAGTTTCCTCGGGGAGATCACTAGGTTTTTTCCTCCCACAGAGCCACAGGTGAGTGAGCTCCAACTACAAACATCTTGTTAGCAGACTGGTACTCTAACCCCTGCACTACTAGGTTTCCTTAGTATAATAATTACCTGCCCGTTGCCACTGAGTTAATCCCCACAGAGAAAAATAGATCTGCCCACAGGGTTTCCAAGGCTGTCATGTTTACAGGCACTGACTGCCAGAGCTTTCTACCACAGAACAGGTGCGGGGATGAAATCGCCAACCTCTTGGTCAGAAGCGTTTGTTCAATCACTCTGCCACTAAGGCTTCTTCAGCACAAGGTACCCAAACCAAACCCACAGGCATCCATCCAGCTGTTAGCCTGATCACTCACACCTCATAGCAATGCTACAGGACACAGTAGTTACCCACATCAGGTTTCCGGGATTGAATCTTCAGGAGCAGGCTGCCACATTTTTCTCCCACAGAATGGTTGGGGGGTTCAAACCACTGATTTTTTGGCTAGAGCCAAGTGCTTTAACCAATGTCCCAGCAGTGCTCTTTAGTATAATAATAATTTACAAAAATCCAACCCACTGCCACTGAGTAGATCCCCCCAACTCAGAGCAACCAATGTAAATTAGACAGTAAATCGTTGTGGGAACACAGCATTGTCTTCGATAGCAGCTGGTGGTCTTAAAGTAAACAGATGGGTTGTTAGGTGCAGCGAGTCAATTCCAACTCGCAGTGATCCCTACAGGACAAACAGAACTACCCCTTTGGGTTTCCGAGGCTGGAACTCTTTATGGGAATAGAAAGGCCCATTGTCATCACGCAGAGCACCTAATATGTTCGAGCTACTGACGCTTCATATAGCAGCCCAATGCATAACCTACTACGCCACCAAGACTCCCCGGCTCTGTGACCCACAGCCCCCATGTAGATTCTGACTCATAGTGACCCCAGAGAGCAGAGTGAACTGCCCCTTTTGGTTCCTGAGATGGTACATCTTTATGGACGCAGAAAGTCTTACCCTTCTCCCTTGGATAGTCTGGTGAGTTCGAACAGCTAACCCTGTAGTTAACAGCGCAACAAGTAACCTACTATGCTACCAGGGCTCCTAAGGGCTCCACTCAAAAAAAATAAAAATACACTTTCCTGCCATTTAGTTGATTCGGCTCCTAGAGACACTATAGGGCAGGGTAGAACTCTCCCTGTAGATTTCCAGGACTGTAACTCTTTATGGGAGTAAAAAACCCTGTTTTTCTTCCCAGGAGTAGCTGGTAGTTTCGAACTGCTGACCTTGCAGGGAACAGCTCAACGCATAACCACCATGCCACCAGGGTTCCACAGTAGGCCCCAAATAAGCATTTCTTCAGAGAAACACCTGTGCCACCTAGAAATACCAGTACAGTTAAAAATTACAACACTGATCGTTTTATCAGTACTATCATATGCATAAGCAAATATTCTGTGCCATTTGGGGAAAAAAATCAATTCTGACAGAAAGAATTGGGAATTACGACTAAGAGATGACACTGCGTTGGTCTGGGCCTGTAGGGAATAAAGGGAAACTGGACACCTGTTACTTAAACAACCATTGTAGTGCAAGTTATCAACCCAAACTTTGGAGTAAATTATGACCATCCTTAAAAGAAAGTACTATAAAAAGATCAGAAACCAGCAAAACTGGGTTGTACTGACATACTTAGGTGAAGGCAGAAAAGAGTAACCTTCTCTAAGGACTACATAATTATAGCAGTATTCCCAATACCATCTGACAAAGACCAAGATATAAAACGGAAGAACAAAATTAGGACACTAAATGTCAAGATCTCCATGCTCCTAATACTGTAACTCTATGAGAGCAGAAAGTAGAAAGCCTTGTCTTTCCCCCTGAGGAACTGGCTGGTGGCTTTGCACTACTTGCGGTTAGTAGCCCAACACACAACGACGACGAGAGACCTGGTAGTGTAGTAGTTAGTGTTGGGCGGCAATCCACAAGGTCAGTTGTCCGAAGCCACCAGCCGCTCTTCGGGAGAAAGACGCAACTTTCTATTCCCGTTAACAATCTCAGAAACTCAGAGGAGCGGTTCTACCCTGTCCTACAGGGTCACTTTTAGTCAGCATCGACTTGGTGCCAGTGAGTTTGATTGGGGGCATACCACTAATTGGGTTTTCTAGCCAAATATGCAGGATACTAAGGGGTCTCAAGGGCAACTACAGTGTTCTAACTCGGAATTCAAAGGTGGCGCAGGGAGAAGTCAGCGCCGTCTGCTGGGGTCCGACTGAACTAAGAGGGCTGAGATGTGCTGGAAGCAGCGAACCTACTTTTGTGGGGACCCCAAACAGCCCCAGAAGTTGAAGTAACACTAAGTACTAAACCTAGTCTCTCTGGAATCCGTGCTCCTTTGGATTAAAGGATCCATGAGTTTGCCCACTTTACAATGCCTAAAACAATATGCAATCCCATCTCTCACTTATAAAGCACCTCACGTTCTCCAATTGCTCCCCTTCCTCTTTGGGAAGAAGGGAACATGAGGATACCGTTTGCCGCTTCACCCCTAGCAGGCCAGGCATCAGATGGGAGCTAACAATAAGGAGCAAACAAAGTCCAGAGAGAGAGATCTGACAGTCTGACTCGCTCGGGCCTCACACCCAGGAGCGGAGGTTGGGCGGGCACCGCAGTGGACGCGTGGAAGGGACAAGGAGAACCCGGGGGAACAGAAGGTGGCCAGCATCACCTGCCGCTTGTTCATCCGCCGCACGTCGTCCAAGAAGTCTAGAGACAGCATGATGAGGCCGGAGAGCGGGAAGCGGGCCGGAGGCCGGGCGCGATGGGACCAGCAAGAGGATCCGCGGGTGCTCGAGACGAGCTCACACTAGACAGGGCCCCCACGGCGCCCGCGCTTCCGCTTCCGGGGCTCGAGCCGGCGCGGCCACGCCCCTTTCGCCGCGGAGCGCAGACAAAGGTTCGCCACTCTCGGGGTTCAGCCTCGCGACTCGGCCTCGCGGAAGAGGCGCGCGCTCGCTCCGGCTCAGCCCCCACCCCACCCCCGAGCCCGGTCGGACGACCTTTCCCGGAAGCGGTGACCCAGGGTTCGATGGGGTGGCTGCTCTTTAACCTCCTCAAGGCGGGCCCTCATGGACGCCTAGCCAATCGTGAGCGGCCTCGCCAGGTTAGCGGGCTTGAGCAGCCTCAGTGAGGAGCGCGCCCTGCGTCCGCACCGCGGGCGGGCGGGGCGCTGGACGTGTCGCCGCTCAGGTCCCGAGCACGTCCTCCGCGCGCCCCCCCCCCCCGAGCTTTTCGGGTAAGGGTGAAGGATAGGTGAGATATCCCAAACCCTGAGTCCCTTGGAGAGACAATTTGTTAACCACCGAACAATGCAACAGAGTGATGAGACCAATCGACTCCACTACCATGATTCAACTGCTTCTCCTTAAACTCTTCTCTGCTAGTTTTCTTACCTGCGGCCCCGTGAAGTACCCCCTCTTCTGCTGGCTCTGTCTCTACTTCAGCAGCGTTTGACATGACTGTTCGAAACTCCTACTGTCCACTTTTGCAAACGGGCCAAAGCTTGCTGTGATTTCTTTTCGAAACTATTGCTTATCGCACATTAAAGAGAAGCTGAGTGAAGGGCATACTGAAACTCCCTGTCCTATCATTGGAATTCTTCAGTACATCTAAAATGATTTAAAAATTAAACTGTAGATTGGAGGATGGGTATAATGAATAGCAACAACACACAATACCAGTTTTAATGAGGATGTGGAGAAAATATCCCCAGGAGAAATGAAAACATGCCCATACATTTGTAATTGCCAAGTGCAAACCACCTAAAATGCCCATCCATTGAGAAATAGATAACTAAAAAAGTGGTATGTCCATATCTGGGATACTGTTTAACAATAAGAAAGAATAAAGTACTAGTACATTGTACAACATGGATAGTCCTTGTGAAAGATCATTTATCGTATGGTTATATTTAAGCAAAATATCCCAAACAGGTAAATCTATGAAGAAAAAAAAAGCAATGAATGGTACAAAACAACTACTGGTTTCTACTCATATCAAAAGAAATTGAATGTGATACTTCTCCCTGGCTGTTGCTACTATGTCAACTGTGAAGACCTTGAACCTCATGACCAAGTTGGCCTGAGCCCAGGTGGCCCTGGTGGTCACCATGAGTGAGGTATAGGAGCTACAGGACATGCTGAGGACCAAACCTGGGACCCAGGGACACCATGAAGATGCTTGTTTCTGGTGCTGGAGACATCAAGCTTACCAAAGACGGCAATATGCTGCTTCCTGAAATGCAAAATCAACACCCAAATAGCCCCCTTAATAACACAATTTGTGATGATGGCACTACTTCCAGCATTCTGTTCATCAGGGACCTGCTGAAGCAGGCTGGCCTCTACATTTCTGGAGGACTGCATCCCAAATAATAACTGAAGGTTTTGAAGTGGCAAAGGAAAAGACCGTCCAATTTTTAAAACAAATCAGAGTTCGCAAGAGATGGGCAGAGAAACACAGAGATGTGACCAGGACATCACTACACACCAAAGTTCGCACAGAGCTTGCTGATGCCCTAACAGTGGCTGTAGTGGACTCCATTCTGGCCATTTAAAAAGAGGAGCCCACTGACCTTTTATGCTTGCAATCATGGAGATGAGACATAAATCAGAAATGGTTACAAGCTTAATCAGAGGGCTTGTTTTCAGTCACAGAGCCCAGCATCCTGATAGGAAGGAAAGAAGAGAAGATATGTACATCAGCACCTGTAATCTATCCTTAAAATATGAAGGAAAAAAAGTGAGCTCTGGCTTTTACAAGAGTGCAGAAGGAAGGGAGAGACTCGTTAAAGCTGAAAGAAAATTCGCTGACAAGGGAAGAATTCATTGAAGATGGAGCTGAAGAAGAAAGTCTAGTGATCCCAATAGGATTTGTCATCATTAACCAACAGGGAATTGACCTCTTGCCCTTGGATGCCCTGGAAAAAGTAGGAAACACTTTGGAGAGGCTGATACTCACCTGTGGCAAGTGGCTTAACATTCTTGAGAAGACCTGAATCCTGACTGTCTGGGACAGGCATGCCTAATCTAGAGTAAGTACGTGCTGGAAGAAGAGACGTGCACCTTCGTGAACAAATGCAGTAACCCATGCTGATCAAAGGACCGAACAAGCACACTTAGTCAGATCAAAGATGCTGTCTGAGATGGCTTGAAGACCGTCAAACATGCCATTGATGTTCTGTGGTCCTAGGGATTATGGCAGTGAAAGTAGCCATGACAGAAGCTTGGTGAAGCATAAGCCCAGCATCAAGGGCAGGGCCCCCGCCTGGAGTCCAAACATTTGCCAATGTGCTGCTTGTTAAGCCACAGTTCTTGCTCAGAACTTCAGTTATGACCTTTATTTAGGAAACACAAGTAAAAGTTCAGCTGAGTATTCAGAATCTGGTCACCGTGTGCGTAATGGACTTGAATTTGAATGAGCCAATGGCGGTAGCTGAGTGGGTGTAAAGAAACAATTCCTACGCTCCTGCGCTGTGATTGTGACCAGCATTCTCCTGGTGGACGAGATCATAGAAGCTGGGTGTCTTCTCTGAAAGGCAGAGGTGAAGTGTGCTTCATATTGTTTAAATCTTGGAAGATTCTACAGAATGATGCTAAGAACATAGCATTGGAATTTTGTCCAGGCTTAAAATGATTTCAGAGGGAACTTTCTGTTCCTATACTGAAACAGGAGATCGTGGTCACTTAAATTCTGGATGCTCTTAAATTATAACTAGAGTATTTTTAAAGTTGCACTGAAGTGTGCATAGAGCAGGTTCTTTCCATACACTGAAAGAGTGGTTTTCCTTTATCTGGCAGTGGCCTACAGTACATATTAGATAAGCATATGTTATCTACTTTGTTAATCAATTTGAAAAAATTTATTTTAAAAAGCAAAAATGAGGGAACAGCCCATGCAAACCACAGCCTTCTCTTCACCTGAAACCAGAAGAACTAGATGGTGCCCAACTGCTCCTACCCACTATTCTGACTAGGGGCACAATAGGAAGTCCTAGAGAGCATGGAGGAAAATGCAGAACAAAACAAAAATTCATTTAAAAGACCAGAATTATTGGACCTACAGAGGCTAGAGAAACCGCTGACTTTGAACTTGGATGCACCCATTTTTCTTCAGCGATCATATTGGGGAGGTGAGCACACAATGTCTATCCAGTACCTTCTAATGTGATCCTTTTGAGAGCAGTTGGTAGTGGTAGCCAGGCGCCATCTGGTTTCCGAGTTGTGGAAACTGATGTTTGCATGGTCCATTCATTCACTGGACTAATTGTTTCCACATGTCTTTCCATTTTCTTCACAAAAGTTCCGTTATCTTTTCATCTCATTTTTGCATGAACTTTTAAAAGTCCCCTCATATATTTCAACTGTCCTGAGCATCCCATACTTACTGAATTAAAAATAATTTCTTTTTTTTTTTTTAACAATTTATTGGGGCTGATACAATTCTTTTCACAGTTCATACATATACATACATCAATTGTATAAAGCACATCTGTACAGTCTTTGCCCTAATCATTTTTTTCTCTTTTCTTCTTTTACATTTTATTAGGGACTCAAACAACTCTTACCACAATCCATACATATACATACATCAATTGTATAAAGCACATCCATACATTCCCTGCCCCAATCATTCTCAAGGCATTTGCTCTCCACTTAAGCCCCTTGCATCAGGTCCTCTTTTTTCCACCCCCCTCCCTCCCCATTCCCCCCTCCCTCATATGCCCTTGGTAATTTATACCTCGTTATTTTGTCATATCTTGCCCTATCCGGATAAAAATAATTTCTAATTAAAAACTGTGTGAGGGCATAAACAAATGTGAAGAAAGCTGATGGTGCCCTGCTATCAAAAGATATAGTGTCTGGGGTCTTAACGGCTTGAAGGTAAACAAGTAGCCATCTAGCTCGGAAGCAACAAAGCCCACATGGATGAAGCACACCCATCTGTGTCATCATGATTTGTTGAAGGGATCAGGTATCAGGCATCAAAGAACAAAAAAATCAAATCATTGTGAATGTGGGGGAGTGTAGATTGGGGACCTAAGACCCATCTGTAGGCAACTGGCCATCCTCTTATGGAAGGGTCGCTGGAAGAAGACGAGCCAGTCAGGGTGCAATGTAGCAATGATGAAACATACAATTTTTCTCTAGTTTCTAAATGCTTCCTCTCCCCCCCACCAACTATCATGATCCCAATTCTACCTTAAAAATCTGGCTAGACCAGGGAATGTACACTGGTACATATATATAGGAACTGGAAACACAGGGAATCCAGGGTGGATGACCCCTTCAGGACCAGTGGTAAAGGTGGCGATGCCAGGAGGGTGGAGGGAGAGTCGATTCGAGAGGGGGACCGGTTACAAGGATCTACATATAACCTCCTCCCTGGGGGATAGACAACAGAAAAGTGGGTAAAGGGAGACGTTGGACAGTGTAAGATATTATACAATAATAACAATTTATAAATTATCAAGGGTCCATGAGGGAGGGGGGAGCAGGAATGGAGGGAAATAAAATGAGGAGCTGATATCAAGGGCTCAAGCAGAAAGCAAATATTTTGAGAATGATGATGGCAACAAATTTACAAATGTGGTTGACACAATAGATGTATGTGTGGATTGTGAAAAGAGTTGTACAAGCCCCCAATAAAATGATTAAAAATATAAATAAATAAAAATTAAAAGTGTGTGAGATAAAAATGTAAACACCATGCTCCATCAGGACTGGGACTTGGTCTTGCTCGTCTGCCTCTTTACCTCCACCCCTCAATAACAGTGTCTGACACATAACAGATCTTCAATGCATATTTGAGTTTTTTTAAGAATGTATATAAGCTCTAATCTGAATTCTAGACCACTTGACTTATACTTGTTAATGTTGAATTTGAATCTGAAAGTGAGTGTCAGTAACAATCTAAATGGCTACAGGCCCCTATCCACTGTCTGTGTGGTGAAGGAAAGAAGCCTACAAGAAGCACAATGTCCTATGGGATTCGAGTCATGGAAACAATCTGTCAAGTTAGTGAGCTCCACAGCAAGCTTGAGCAGGCCCTTCTAGGGGAAGGCTGCTTTGAGATATGGGTAAAAAGGGGAGAGTAAAAAGGACATAACCAGTGGAGGCAATTGCACAAAGAAAGATGCAGAGGCAGGAGACCGTAAAATGTATTAAATATTTGAATTTTTCAGGTTGACTTTGTAACCAAGTCCATACTTTAAGGAACTGGGTAGTCTGAGCTGCAGGTGGTCTTGTCACTCAGGAAACATGAACAAGCTAAAAATGTCACACAATTCCCTCTCATAGCCATAGTGGGTACTGTTCTACATCTGAACCCTTAGGGTCTCCTAAACCACCTTCTACTGGTTAAATCTCTTTCATTTCCCTGTGCATTTTTAACATATATGCACATATTCTCATTGCAAAAGACGAAAACCAGACAGGTTTCTGTAAAGCATGGAAGTTCCTTTGTGAGGCCATGCATTCCCTTCTCTACACAGTCGATCACTTTGAACAGATTCACGTTTTTCCTTCTGGTGATCTTTTTCTATGTATGAAATTTATACTTATTTTTAAAAACATAAATGAAATCACACCATATCCTTCCAGCTTTTGATCTTTCTCTTACTCCATTTGTTCTTTTCCACCTCGGTGTCTCCTTCACTCCCTAACTCCCTACATTTGGCAAATCTATCAACACATTTCCAACAAGGAATCCCTGCCTCAGTGATCTATAAAGTTGTCTACAGGCTGGTTTAGTGGAACTTAGGGGCGGGGGGGGGGAAGGCTTTAATCACATCTATTCCACAATCTTAAATGTTAGATTAATTTTGATTTTTCTCAGAACTATGTTACACCCTCAGTAGTCATTTTGCTCTTAAAGTCTGGGTTGTGCTGGCTCAATAGTTTCAGGTAATATTCTGCCCACAGATTGCATACCTACTTCTCACTATCACTTATCTCATTATCTGATATTTTAGAGTTTATAACAATAGTAAACATTATACTATCTTGCACTTTAATGATGTGTTCTGGCAGTAATTAATGCTTAGGTGCAAGGCAAGAATAATACTGGTCCTGATGGTTAAGATTATGTGTCTAGCTGGATAGGCCATTCTTCTTGGTGGTTTGGCAGTTATAGAATGATGTAACTTGTCAGTTACATAATTATTTAATCATCCTTCATAATGGCCTGGTTTTTGGAACGTAGCAGTGTTTATAAGTGAGGAATGGGTGTAAATTCTAGACTAATGTATTGTTTTGAGGGACCTTCTTGTCACCAAGAAAGAAGAGCCAGCAATGGACTGCATCCTTGGGATCTGAATCCTTGTCCTTGATCCAGGGGATGAGAGATATGAAGCCATATGAACTCTCCAAGGAATGCTGAGCCAACAGATGCTGAAAGGGGACACAGACCTTCCTGTTAAATTATGAGGCCAGAGAGAAAGATGCGATAGTTTATTGTGCCAGACTGGCCAATAAACACAGTGGGATTAATTGAAGCCGGAGAGATAAATGGCTAGGTGAGCCTCCCCTTTCTTGTGTTTCGCTCTTTAATCATCGGACCAGTGTGCAGCTGCCTTGCTTGTTCTGTGCCTCAATTTAAAGGGCACACTACTTGTGGGACACCTAGCCTGTGGACTGTGTCGCTCTAAGTTGAGGTCCCTTTAAGACCACACAATTGAAATTTACATCTCCAGAGCTGAGGACTGACGGTTGGTGAGCTGGCTGACAGTTGGTGACCTGCCTTGCTGTTTGCTGCCTGTGTATATGTAGCTCAGCTCTTGCTATAGAGAAGGATCTGGCGGCCCTCAAGACTTGAAGGACTGCCAGTGTCTCACAACTCTCTCACGGGAGTGAGTCGCACTGAGCCATTTGTACTGCTTTATAATTTAACTGTTCATTTCTTGTATTATATATCTATCTGTATATACAATTATCAGCAATCTGGTTTTATCTCTCTAGAGAACCCAGAGCTGACACCATGAATTTGGACCAACTATTTCCAATTAATAGCCTCTGAAATTGTGAGAAAATAAATGTCCATTTATGACAGCTAAAAATAAAATAAATAAATACATTGTTTCATAATGTGTCACTGTTTACATATTAACTTACCATTTTCATTGTGTTACATTTCTTTTTTTCATTGTGTTCCATTTCATTCTAAAGTCACAATAGTGAATCAGGAGCTCCCATTAGCTTGTGGGAATGTTAATGAATATTTTTAAACTAGGGAAATAAAAAGGTTATAAGGGAAAACACTGACCAGGAATCAAGCACAAATAAAAATGCAAAGTGAGCCTGATCCGGCTGGTATTGTGTAATCCAGTTTGATGATTTTCAGTAAATAAATGAGAAAGAAAAACACCAACAGGAATTACGAAGACCCTTGGAGAAGCAGGTTTTACTGAACCAGTGATCTATTTGCCCCTAGTTCCCAGGACACTGTGTTATGCAACTTAGTCAATCAGTGGCAAAAAGCCAATGACGTTTCAGTGCCTCTCTCTCTCTTTTTTTATTTTTAAGTCTGTGGCCAATCCAATAATCAAGACAACATTCCCTGGGAGCAAGCGGGGTGGGGGCACAAAAGAGTGTTTCCTAACAGAACATTGTTGACTTTCTTCCTCAAGATAAGTCATCAAAACAATGAAGACTTCCTTTTAAAATATACTTGTCATAGTCAAAAACATGTCACATACTTGCCAAAAAGCTTTAAAAACCAGTCACAGCGTTAATAACAAGTATGCTCAGTGAGAAAACTAAATAGGATTTTGGCAAAATTCCTCTGTCAAAAGATACTGTTCAGAGGGGAGAAAGATACTGTTGGACATTGCAAAATATTAATGGCATTCAAAGTGTGTGAGCCCACTGTCTGCAGTTGACTGCTGGAGAAAATAACCAAACTGTGCTCAAAGCAAACTCGTTGCCACCAGGTCGATTCTCACTCACAGTGACCTTACAGGACAGAGTAAAACTGCTCTGGTGGGTTTCTGAGGCTGTCATTATTCACAGGGGCAAACAGCTTCACCTTTCTCCTTTGGAGCTGCCAGTAGGCTTTGAACTGGAGACCTCAGGGTTAGTAGCCCAATGCATACCCCACTATATCACCAGGGCTCTTGCCAATTGTGCTAGGCCTTGAAAATCCATTTCACTACTTGGCATAATTCTCATTGATCTGTGAAATTATATATTGCTGCATAACAACTTACTCTAAAATATGGCAATTTAAAACAACAAGTATTATCTCACAGTCCCCAAAATCGGGGACCAGTATATCTGGGTGGATGTGGCTCAGGATCTCTCATGAAGCTGTAGTCAAGCTGTTGAGACAAACTTTCGTGTTACCATAGGTGGATTAGAGCATAGCAGCTGCTTCCACAAAAATGACTGATCCAAGAGAGCGCCAGCCCAAGAGTAGGGTGACCAACTCTTGTCAATATGTCCAGAGCTTTCCCTGGCTTCTGCACAGAAGATTTGGCATCCCAAGGAACCTTTCAATCCCAGGCAAACTGGGCTGACTGAATACCCTACCCAGACAAAAGTCACAGTCTTTTTTAAAAACCTAATATCATAAATGACATGGCATAGTTTCTTGGATATTCTAATCAGTAGAAGTTAAACCAGTCCAAACTCAAGGGGAGCAGAATTAAATTTCCCCTCTTAAATGGAGGAGTATTAAATAATCCGTGGACATGTTTTTAAAACCACAACATCTGAATTCCAATTTCATGGGGGAAATAAAGTAATTACAAAGAAATTCCTTTGGCTTGTTATTCTACCTCTAGCCAATATATCTGCTTCTGTTACCATCACCACTTCCTCTGTCAGTGAGAATTCCCATGTAAAGCTAATCCCTTCCGCCCTAAAGGGTCTTGCCCTTTAATCATTCCTCTCTCCTTCAACATCTCTCCCACAACTTCCGCTTTTCCTACCACATGATCATGTTAAAATATTTCTTACGGGGGTTGGCTCTAATGAAAATAAATAAATAAATAGAGTGTTTCTTACAATTGTTTTATTCTAAGACTACTTATTGAAGTATAATTAATATGCAATAAAATATACAAATATATAAGAACACAACTCAATGAATTTCAGCAAATATATACACCCATCTAAGCATAAGTCACATCAAGACAGAGACTCTTCTTATGAGCCCAGAAATGTCCCTGGTCCTCATCCTCCTACAGTCAAGAGGTACATCATGTATTTTTAAAAATATATCTTTCAACCTTACAGGGTCTCTCTTCTATACTTGACTTCTCAAACTTTTTGAAAAAGCTGGGTTTTCTCTGATTGCAGTGCTGAAAATCATAGAACAGAAGCATGAAATACTTTTTGGTCCATTAGGACTCCTTTTCCAGTTCGTTTCCTATCTCTTTGGCTTAGTCTCCATCATGGGCTCTTTAGCCCACAGAGTACGGTGTGCTTATGCTACATACTGCTGTGACTAATCTCTGTTCTCATGGCATTAACTGCCTTCTCTATGCATTCAACTCGCCAATATCTAGAGCCTTTATCTCCTGGATGTGACCAGCCTCTGGATACCACAACAGATAGCTCACACTCACTATGTCCCAGATGTCCTAGCTCCTCTCCCCAACACTCCCCATAGAAGCCCATACGTAAACCTTGCTTGCAGAAAGCAAGGAGGATGTGAAACACTTGCTGAAAAAGATCAAGGATTTCAGCCTTCAATATGGATTGCAATCAATGTAAAGAAGACCGAAATTCTCACAACGGGACCATTAGGTACCATCTTGGTAAATGGAGAAAAGCCTGAAGTTGTCAGGCTTGTGTCCTGCTGAGAGCCACAATCAGTGCTCATGGAAGCAGCCGTCAGAAGGTCAAATGACTCATTGCATTAGGTCAATCCTTAGCGTGTTGAAAAGCAAGGATGTCACTTAGAGGACTAAGGTGCACCTGACCCAAGCCTTGGTGTTTTCAGATGCATCATATGGATGTGAAAGTTAGATGTTGAATAAGGAAGACTAAAGAAGAATTGATACATTTGAATTATGATGCTGGAGAAGAATACTGAAAATACCATGAACTGCTAAAAGGACAAACAGATCTGTCTTGGAAGAAGGTAAGTCCACAGTGCTCCAGAGGGTCCAAAGCATGGCATACTTTGGCCACGTCAGGAGAAACCGGTCCCCTTAAAGGACACCAGGCTTGGTAAAACGGAAGGCATCAAAAATGAGGAGGCCCTCCAGGACATGGATTGATACAGTGGCTGCAACAACAGGCTCAGGCATAGGAACAGTTGTGAGGACGGTGCAGGGCAGGACAGCGTTTTGTTCTGTGGTGCTTAACTTGTTCGAAATCCTCATGAATGGCACCACCCAACCACGAAAGGAATTTGCTTGTTACCTTTGCTTCTTCCCTCTCCCTCACCTCCCAAATACAATTAGTCACCAAATTTTGTTATTCTTTTTTCTTAATTATTATCACTCTTATTTACCCATTTTCTCTATCCCACTCTTACTACCCTGGTTCAGGCTATGGACACTCATTCTGGAATCTCACAGTGAACTCCCAACTAACTTCTTTCTCCCATTTCTTACCTCTCTCTGATTTATTCTGCATACTTCAGTCAGAGTGTTTTATCCAACACAGAGATTTGATTATACTCCCTCTTTATAGAAAGCCTTCCAGGGAGTTCAGGTGTCATCGTGGTTATGTATTGAGCTGCTAACCACAATACCCACAGTTTGAAACCACCAGCTGCCTCAAGGGAGAAAGAAGTGGCTTTCTACTCCTATAAAGAATTACAGTCTTGGAAACTCACAGGGGCAGTTAGTTCTACCATATCCTATAGGACCATCACATGTAAAAATTGACTCGATTTTTATATATAAACTTTTCAATAATTCCATGGCTTTCAGGATGAGGTCAAATTTCTTAGCAAAAGCCCTCTACCTACCTCTCTGACTAGTCTAGTTCTGCGCATGCTTGGAGGATTTGATGGAACCTGTTTCCTCAACTTAAAAAGCCCTCTACCACATTCTAACATTTTCTATTCTTCCTTGCCTCTCAAATTCCACTTATACAGCCTTCTCCTAGCAAGCCTTCGCTATAACCCCACTGCTATCGATGCAATACCAAGTCACAGCTGTGGTGGTGTAGCAGATTAAGAACTGGCCTGCTAGCCCAGATCAGATTGGTGGTTCTAATCCACACCCCCCTCCAAAGGAGAGAGATGAAGCAGTCTGCTTCCATAGTGATTTTCAGCCTTGAAATAATCTCTACCCTGAGATCTGACTCAAAACAACACTCCCTAGGGTTTCTGAACCTGTAAATCTTTCTGGGAGTAGACATCCTCATTCTTAATCTTAGGAGCAACTGCTGTTTGAAACATTGGCCTTGCCATTAGCAGCCCAGTGGCTCCTAGACTTCTCCATAGACCAAAGACCCAAACCCATTGCGATGGTATTGACTTCCTTATAGAGCTCCCGCAGAGAAAGTAGAAAGGTCCCGCAGGGTTTCTGAGACTGTTGATCTTTACAGACACAGGCCTCATCTGTCTCCTGCCAAGCAGCCCAATGCTCAATCGCTGCGCCACCAGAGCTTCTATACTTCAACTATGTACAGTACCCCCAGCTTTGGACATGAGGTCTCTCTAACGTTTTAAGTTCCTTGAGTGGCACTTGACTAGTAGCCAAAAGGCTGACAGTATGAACCCACCCCGAGGCAGCCTGGGAGACAGGGCTGGCAATATGCTTCTGAGAGGTCTCAGCCCTGAAGGCCCAATGGAGCAGGTCTGCATGGCACACCTGGGGTTGCCATGAGTCACTATTTCCCGCCCCCCAAAAATATGTTATTTTATTTATTCCTTTTTAAATCATTTTATTAGGGGCTCTTACAACTGCCATGAGTCACTACTGACGCAGGCAACTGACACAAACACCAAAGTTTTAGAAAGCCAAGATGTCCCTTTGGTGATTAAAGTGCGTTCCCTCAGAGGCAGCAAAGCTGGATAATGGAGAAAGAGACAAAAGATGAGCCGATGTCTTCAAACTGTGGTGCTGGCAAAGAATACTGAATATTCTGTGGACTTCCAAAAGAAAGAAAGAAAATTCTTAGCATCCAACGAGAGAGGTCCTTAAAGCAAGGCTGGCACAGAGATAGTGAGTCTCGGGCACAGAGATAGTGAGTCTCGGGCACAGAGATAGTGAGTCTCGGGCACAGAGATAGTGAGTCTCGGGCATCGGCTCACTCACTGTGGACATGCTGTCAGGAAAGCTCAATGTTACTCACACACATCGTGCTTGGTCAAGTGGAGGTCAACGAAAGTCAAAGTGGGGGAATTATCCATGCAGGGATTGACACAATAGCTGCAGCAATCTATTCCAATGGGGCAGCAATCAGGAAGGACCACGATTTTTTGCTCTGTTTTTCAACTCAGTGGCCACAAACAACATCTGATGTGAAATAAGCACTCCCCACTAGAAAAAAAAGTTTTGAATGAGGGTTCATGTCTCAGCCTGTCAGGCATAGATGAAGGTAGACTCCAAGGCTATGATTCTCATCACTCAGTTCAACAGCGACAGGGGCCTACGGCACACATGCAAGGCTGAAAGGAGACCTAGAAAGTGAAAGATTCAGACCCAGTCCTATATTGGTGAGCCCAATGTTGATGAGCTTCAATAGTGGTTGCCTCAGAAGTGTATTTGTGAAAAAGAATAACTGAAGATATAACTCCATCCGCTACTATTGAGTCAATTCCAACTCACAGCAACCCCATAGGACAGAACAGAGCTGTTCCACAGAGTTTTCTAGACTAACTCTTTATGGAAGCAGAGCAACTGGTAGCTTTGAACCACTGACCGTACAGTTCGTAAGCAGCTCAATGTTTAAGTCACAGTACCACCTGAGCTCCTCAGGTGTAATGCTAGCCTACAAATGCTGTTGTTGTGTGTGTGAGAGTGGATTCCAACTCCCGTGACCGTGTAAAACAGAGGAGAACTGCCTCACAAAGCTTCCTAAACTGGAATCTTTATCAAAAGGCGCTCGGGTGACGCTGTGGGACAGGTGTTGGCCTGCTAACCTCTACCCAGCAGCCACCCCACCAAGGGAGCAAGATGTGCGCCCCAGTCAAGGTTTATAGTCTCAGAAACTCTACAGAGGCTTGCTATGAGTTGGAATGGGGTCAATACCAGTGGTGGGTTTTTACTAGTGAATCTTTTCCAAGATGACGAGTCTTTTCCCACAGAGTGGATGATGGGTTCCAGTTATTCCGTTAGCAGTCAAGCATTTAACTACTGTACCACCAAGGCTGCTTATGAGACTGAAAAAGGAGAAAGGCTCGTTCAGCCTTTGTCAAAGGGGACTTCTAAGGCAAGCTGGGCCACAGTTGCACCAGCCTTGCACTGTGAGACAGGAGGGTTAAAGCCAAGCACAGGCTAGAAAGGGCTTGGCCGTTGAGATAGGACTAACACCCAGACTTCTCTCCGGGGAGCTGATAGTCTTGAGGAGACTTAGCATTTGAACAAGAGGCAATTGGAGTGAAAATAATATATTAGGGAAGAATAGGATCAGGAGAGATTCAGATAAACTGGGTGGACCTTGGGAGGCTTCAAGAAGTTTTCTTTCAGTTCTGGGATGGAAACAGTGCCTGTGATGAAAGTAATGCGGGTATTTTAGGCAGGTGATCATAGGCCAGATAAAGATGTAAAGTCTAAGGATTTAAATTTTCCAAGTGGGCTGTCAATCTTGCTGACACTTTAATCTTTCAGGCCCTGTCAATCACAAAGTAGTGTCTGGCTATTTTCCTTAATCGGGATGGCCTGCCTAAAGGAAGCAATTTAGTATAAATCAGACCCACTTGACTCCAAGTCACAGAGCAGGCGTTCACTCACTCCATGTGTGATCTTGGGCCAAAGGGTTAACTCCTTTTTTTTTTCATCCTCAGTTTTCTGGTATGTAAAGTGGGAATAAAAACTAATTTGTGTCAGAAATAAACTCATCCCTATTACTCAATTTTCCACCAAACAAGAGACAATTTTATAAGGGGAACAATGGTATTATAGAAAAGCCAAGCATTTGAGGTCAAACAGGCAGCATTTACCCAAGGACAAAGTTCAAAAGAGTTGGGGACGGGGGAGGGAGAGGGAAAAATGAGGAGCTGATATCAAGGGCTCAAGAAGAAAGCAAATGCTTTGAGAATGATGATGGCAACAACTGTACAGATGTTCTTGACACATGGATGGATGGATGGATTGTGATAAGAGTTGTACAAGCCCCCAATAAAATGATGAAAAAAATAAGTTCAAAATAGTTAAATAAAGAAGCATGGAAACAGGAAACAGAGAGGAAGTGGGATACAGGATTGCAATCAAAGACATGAAACAAATGTATATGAATTATTGAATGGACAACTGATCATCTGCCCTGTGGACTTTCGCCCCATTCACAATAAAAAAATTTTTAGTGAATGTATGTTACCATCGGCACAGTAGTGATGGATGTAAGTGAAGAATGAATGCTAATAATTATTAAAAGCAAGAAACAGGTTCAAGCTCATGTCTGAATACTTAGGACTAGAAGGGTCTGCCATTGTAGCTGATCCCTGGTTATGTGGACAAATCAAGTGTCTATCAAAAGAAGTAAAGGAGCTATGGTGGTGCTATAGATTAGGCATTGGGCTGCATTATCATGCAAGCTTAAGGGTTCAAATCCACTAGCCACACTATACTGGAAAGATGAGGCTATCTGCTCCCGTAATGAGTAGTCACAGAAACCCTATATAAATGTATAATAAATAAGAATCAACTAAATGACTGTGGATTTGGGGGTCATTCCTAACAATAAAATTCTAGTTCACTTTCCCAAAGAAGGAAGTGGCAGGAAGGGGAGAAGACGACCTTATAACCTTGCCAGGGCAGATATGAGGACAGATTTGTGAGTAAGATGAGCCTTCTCTTGTGCCACCCCTAAAATGATTGATTTGGGTTTGCTGGTGACATCTATATACCTGGCCATCCCAAGGTCTATTTGAGGGGCTGCAGAAATGGCGCTTTCTGCCTAGGAACCCAATGGCTATAGATATCAGAGGTGGCGAGTTTAAAGTACAAAGCACCTCCGCATAGCATTGGGTGCTAGGAAGAAATCTCATTCCCCCAAATCACAGGTGTTTCCTGTGCAGAGAGATGACTGGAGCCACTCGACCCTCTCTTTAAAAAAACTCCAGACAACATGAGAACACGCACCAACCTGTGTGATGCAAGCATTGTACACAACACAATCCAAATCCAAAGGAGAGAATGTTATCGGTGCTCAAATTGTGGGAACACCTGGTTACAGGAGGCTATGGATAACAAAGGAAGCCCAAAATCCATTCGCCGGGTTCCCGTAGAAATGAAGCCCTCTGAACATAGTCCAAGGATGTGAAAAGCCGAGCTACCAGAGAGCATTGTACAGTTCATTATGGCCAACGTCGTTAGGCTAAAATGCAACACTTCATCATTTCATCTCCTTTTTGACCCATTTTAAAGTCGTCTCCGTTTTAATATTTTCTGCTTTTTTTATTAAAGTTTTTCTGTGTTTTTTGCTTCCTGATTGTGTTTTATATGAAATCCAGGATCGGTAGGTTTAGAGGGACAATAACGGGGTTAATAAATGTCTAGGGTCATGGCAGGGGAGGATAGTGGGGAGTGGGGAATGGGGAGCTAACCACAATGACTATGAGAAGAGCGTGTTCTGAACTTGAATGTGGAGATGATCACACAAATATTCATAAGCTTGAACAATTAAATGATGAAATATGTGATGTGTATGTCAATAAAACTATTTAAAAAGAAATTAATTTAAAATTTTTAATTGATTAGGGGGAAAAAAGGCCCCAAACAGCTGTAAGAGCAACTGGGAGAGGGATGCATCAAGCATCTGGGTTGGTATGTGAGTAAATGCGGCCGGTGGAGATGCACCAATTTCCTGTTTGACCGCACGACTTCTACTAAAAGCAGAAAGGGGTCTTTTTTTGTTTTGTTTTTCCCAATCATTTCATTGGGGGCTCTTACAGGTCTTATCACAATCTATACATCCATTCATATGTACGTCTGTTGCCATCATCATTCTCAAAACATTTGCTTTGTACTTGAGCCCTTGGTATCAGCTCATTCCCCTCTCCCACCATCCCTAATGAATACTTGATAATTTATAATTTTTTTCATGTCTTACACAAACCACTGTCTCCCTTTACCCACTTTTCTGTTGTCCATGCCCCTGAGAGAGGGTTATGTGTAGATCATTGTGATCAGTTCCCCCTTTCTCTCTTTCCCGTCCTGGTATTGTTACTCTCATTATTGGTCCTGAGGGGTTTCTCTGTCCTGGATTCCCTGTTTCCAGCTCTTATCTGTACCCATGTACATGCTCTCGGATTTGTAAAGTAGAATTGGGGTCATGATAGTGGGGCAGGGTGGTGGAGGGAGCATTAAAGAACTAGAGGAAAGTTGTGTGCTTTATCGGTGCTATTCTGCAACCGGACTGTTTCTTCTCTTCCTTATGACCCTTCTGTAAAGGGATGTCCAGTTGTCTACAGATGGGCTTTGGGTCTCCACTCTGCACTCCGCCTCATTCACATCCATATGATTTTTTGTTCTGGGTCTTTGATGCCTGATATGTGATCCCATTGACATCTCATAATCACACAGGCTCGTGTGCTTCTTCCATGTGGACTTTATTGCTTCTCAGCTAGATGGCCACTTGTTTATCTTCAAGGCTTTAAGACCCCAGATGTTATATCTTTTGATAACCAGGCACCATCAGCTTTCTTCACCACATTTGCTTATGTACCCATTTTGTCTTCACTAATCATGTCAGGAAGGTGAGCATCAAGAATGCTGGGTTATTAGAACAAAGTGTTCTTGCATTGAAGGAGTACTTGAGTGGAGGCCCAATGTCCATCTGCTCCCTTAATACTAAACCTATAAACATATTTACATAGATCTATTTCCCTACCATTATATATACATATATTTACATATGTACATGCCTGTGTTTAGACCTCTATAAGTGTCCTTCACCTCCTAGTTCTTTCGTTTATTTCCTTTTACTTTCTTCTTGTCCCACAATCATGTTCAGCCTTCATTCAGGTTTCAGTAATTCCTCTTGGCTACATTGCCCTTGATCAAGCCCCACCAGGCATCTTACATTCTCCTCCCCATCGATCTTAAATCACTTGTTGTTCCCTTGTCCCTAGGTTGGTTGACACCCCCCCTTCCTTTCCTCCTGCCTCCCTCTCTCCAGTGCCCCTATGGAACCTTCAGTCCCATTGTTTTCTCCTCTGGATTGTTTATCTTGCCTATCTTATCTAGATAGACATGCAGAGACAATAAGCACAAAAACAAGAAAAAGGAAAAGAAAACAACAACAAACCAAGGACAAAAAAAGAAAAACCTATAAATAGTTGCTGGTCTGTTTGTTTACCTTTAGGAGTGTTTTCCAGTCCAGTCTGATAGGGTGCCATGCCCTGGCTCCAAAGTTTGTTTTTGGCATTTCTCAGGGACTTCATTGCTTTGGTCCCCTTGCTACTTGGTTGCACGCCCTTAGTGTTTCACTCTGGTGTGCTGGGGTCAGATTGGGCACAATTCCTGCACTGTGTCTCCAGTGTTGTCCCCTGTAGGGCTTTGGGTCAGTGATGGATAGTCTTGTGGTGAAGTTGGCTCTATGATCCTTTGTGCATTGGCTGCTCTAAGCAGGAATGTAGACCTTGGGGCTTGGTAGGCCAGGATATGTTCCACTCTCTCTCTCGCCTCTTCATTTGCTCTTTTGTGTTCTGATCAGACTTGCTCCTCTCCCTGAGCTGTTGCTTCAGTGCTGTCCTCTGAAGTGCATTCTTTGGTGTGTGGGGTGGGATGGAGGGAGTCCACAAAGTTGGGATTAGGGCCAGCCCCACAGACTTCTCTATTGTTTTCCTGCTTCCTGTTGGTATGTTGCATTCACATCTTGGCATACCAGGTTGAAGTCTGGTTTCTCTCTCCCTCTCAGATATAAACAATATCCTCCCCTTGGGTGGGTTAGTGCCCTGCTCTTCCCACTACCATGTGTGTTAGTCTGGGTAGATTAGAGAAACAAATGCATTGACATTCATATGAGTATAAGGGAGTTTTATATAAAGGGTTATTGTACATTAAAAAAGCATCTGTGATAGGTAGGTTTATTGTGCCAACATGACCAATAAACACCTATGGGATTAATTGACGGGCAGAGAGATAAATGGCTCAGCGAGCCTTGCCTTTCTTGTCTCTTGCTTTTTGATGATCGGATCAGTGTGCAACTGCCTTAGCTTGTTCTTTGCCTCAATTTGTAAGCTACACTACCTGTGGGAAACCTAACCTGTGTTGCTGTAATTTGAGGTTCCTTTAAGACCTGCTTCGCCAAGCTACTGGAGCTGGGGACTGTCAGACTCTGTCATCTGACTGACTGTTGGTGACCTGCCTTGCTGTTTGCTGCCTGTGGCCGGATAGCCTGAATTCCTCTACAGAGGACTACCCAGTGGACCTCAAGACTTGGAGGACTGCCAATGTGTTAGCTGTCTCATAGAAGTGAGTTGTACTGAGCCATTTGTACTGCTTTCTAGATTGTTTATTTCTTAATATATATATAAAATTATTAGTGTTCTGGTTTTGTTTCTCTAGAGAACCCTAACATAGCATCCCAACCCAGTCCAGGCCAAGCCCATAAGTCTGACATTAGCCCATATGTTCGATTCCAAACTACGAAGTCCTCTCCCAACTCATGAAACACATGAAATGACGATCACAAGCCAGTGGGTAGAAAGTCTTTGGATCCAGTGGCGTTGTAAGCATCTCAGTACTGGCAGGGGTCTCTTGTTCCCAGGAGATGGCCTGGGCATGGCTTCTCCAGTTCCCAGGGCCACATCAGGATAAGTCCATGTGGCTTATTAGTAGAGCGTCTCCAAAGGAGTGAGTTCAGAGAGAGAAGTGTCTCCCATCTCCAAGGAGGAAAATACAGGAGTTCCCAGAATTCTAAGGAGAAGGCCATGCCCACACAGAGCCTCATTGGTTATACCTTGATTGACAGGTCAGACTCCACCCCTTCATGCATAATCTTCTTAAAATGACACCAGATTATGTAACTACCACACCATGTCTATTTTTTTTCTCAGAAAGGGGTTTTAATGTTTGTTTGAAAAGTTCTTAGAGAGTCAACAACAATAACACTTTTTTTTTAAGTTCTTGGAGAGGAGAATGTCTCACTGTGAGTATGGAGGCAATAGGAGTAGAGACTTTTTTTTCCCTCAACACTCTTTTCAGCATTTCTTCTCTCTCTTTTTTTTAAATTGTTTTATTAGGGGCTCATACAACTCTTATCACAATCCGTACATACATCAATTGTGTAAAGCACATTTGTACATTCGTTGCCCTCATCATTCTCTAAACATTTTCTCTCCACCTAAGCCCCTGGCATCAGCTCCTCATTTTTCCCCTCCCTGCTCCTGCCTCCTCATGAACCCTTGATAATTTATAAATTATTTTGTCATATCTTGCAGGAGTAGAACCTTAAGGGCAAACTTAGTCTCTCCTCTCTATCTGGGAATTGTACCTCCTTCTTTGATGGGTTGCCTTGTGAGCTCTTGGCTCTTATAGTAAAGGAAAGGTGATTGATTCACTTTGGGATCCTATGGGAATCTGTTGAAACAGTGAGTCATCCCTGGAAATGTGGCTTGTGCAAATCCTGATGTGAATATAATAATATTCTCTTAATGCAACCACACTCAAAGTACATCATTAGCAATTATTTATACATGCACTCAAGTAATCAAAAACATCTATTCACAGCCTGCTATGTAACCATTTGAGAAATTGTTGTGAACCACTTGAGAAATTGCTTCTTTATCACCCCAGTAAGGTTTGTCGTCTTTTATATGATTTTGAATTTTGTTCCCCATTTTTCTCCCCCCTCTGTCCAGGATCTTTTATTGAATGGTCACTGGGCACCATCTGGTTCTTCTGGTAATAGGCTCGTGGAGGTTGATGTGGTCTGTTAACCAAATTCACTGCTGCCCAATCAACTCCAACTTACAGTATGCAAAGTAGAACTGCCCCATGGCGTGTCCGAGGCTGTCCATCTTTCTCTCAAGGAGCAGCTGGTGGATTCAAAGGATCCATTTGTTTGACTAGCAGCCCAACACTTAACTCACTGTATCCACAGGACTCCTAAATTCATTAGTCTGTTATTAATTATTTTCTTGAGTCTTTAGGTTTCTTTTTTTAAATCATTTTATTGGAAACTTATCTGACTACATACATACATCTATTGTGTCAAGAACATATGTACATTTGTTGCCGTCTTTGAGTTTCTTCACTATTCTTGATTCCTGATTCCAGGTGAGAAGAGATCAATAATCAACCAACCAAATCACTACCATCGAGTCAATACTGACTCACAGTGATCCCTTGTGGGTTTCTGAAACTAGAATCTGTTTATGGGAATAGAAAGCCCAGTTTCTTTCCTGAGGCACTGCCGGTGGTTTCAAACTGCCGATTATTCGGATCGCAGCCCAACGCATAACCACTACACAACCAGGGCTCCCAGGGCTCAAAAACCATTGTCTGATGGACTGTGTTACACAAACTGACCTACATGCCCCCCAACCAATAATAAATCTTATAGCACGAGGTTCCAGGTCCACAGTTCTTTAGCTGCCATATGGTCCTCTGGAACAATTCCCCAGGGGAAGATTTTATGACCTTGACATGTTCAAAGATGGTCGTTAGGGTTAGGTGCAGGCGAGTCAGTTCTGACCCATATCAACCATCCGCATAACAGAAAGAAACACCGACTGTCCCTGTGTCATCCTCACAATTACTCCTAGCCCATTGTGCAGCCATGGTGCCAATCCATCTCCTGAGGGCCTTGTTATTTTTCTCTGCCCTCTACTGTACCAAATATGACGTCCTTCTCCAGAGACCAGGCTCGCCTCACCGTATGTCCAATGTATGTAAGACTGGACTGTAATTCAAAGGTTATATTCCAGTATTCTGAAAACAGCCCTCATTCTGATGTGTCCTCATGACAAATGGTTTTATCCATTTTTTCTTATAAATTAGGCGGGGGGGGGGGGGCTATGTTTTGGATTATCAGTTTGGTTTCCAACAGTTTAAATTATTAATCAACACCAAAGAGTTGACATGTCACTGGCTCCTCGGTGTCTATTTTCCCTCTTGTGTTACCATCATCCGTTACACCCAAGTTAACACCCGTCCACAGTACAGTCTGCTTCTTTATTTTCCCTCCCTTGCCCTCCTGCCCTTGGCAGTGTCCGAAGTCTGTTCTCTTTGGTATAAATGTTTTTATCTTGATTTCTACATATTTTCCCCCTTATAGCAGTGTGTGATAGTTAGGGATTTGTTTGTGTGCTAATATGGATGGAGTCTAGCCGGTCAATCAGGTCACAGATTTGATGGTCCTCCTTGTGGCGTGGCCTTCTCCAGGGACCAGTCTCCTTCTTAAGGAGGATCTTGGGAACTTCCTCTCTCTTACCTTCACCATCCTACTGGTGAGCCATATTGAGACCTGTAGAAGCCCTGGAGATGCGTCCACTGCCATTGGATCCACAAGACGTTACACTCACCTTACATCCACCAGCTGGTGATGTTACTGCATTCTACATCATTGCATGTGACTTTGTGAGTCTGAAAAGGGACTTATGAACTAGTATCTGACTTATGGACTTGAACTGCACTGGGCTGGGATATATATACGTATATATATTGATTACTCCTTGATTAAAAAATAAAATAAAAAATACTCTTCTTACACATAAATGATTGTCACTGAATTTGTTTCTCTAGTCAACCCAGCCTACACACAATAGTTGCTATAGTTTATTGTGCCAGCCTGGCCGATAAACACAAGTAGGATTAACTGAAGGGCAGAGGGATAAATGGCTTGGTGAGCCTCACCTTGGTTGTTCTGTGCCTCAGTTTAAAGGGGTACACTACCTGTGGGATGCCTAGCCTGTGAACTGTGTCGCTGTAAGGTGAGGTCCCTTTAAGCCCACACGATTGGAATGTTCATCTCTGGAGCTGGGGACTGACAGTTGATGACAGTTGGGGACCTGCCTTGCTGTTTGCTGCCTGGGTATATATAGCCCAGCTCTCTCTACAGAAGGGGACTGGCACCTGGCAGCTCTCAAAACTTGAAGGACTGCTAGTGTCTCACTGCTTTATAATTTAACTGTTAATTTCTTATATTATTTATCTGTATATTATTTAACGGTTTATTTCTTGAATTATATATCTATCTTTATAAATATATTTATATATAATTACTAGCAATCTGGTTTGTCTCTCTAGAGAACCCTGTCCAACACATTTTGGTCTTATATAATATTTATCTTTTGTGATAGACTGATTTCACTCAGTATGATGTTCTCCAGGTCCATCCATGTCATGAGGTGCTTTATGTTTTCATCAGTTTTTTAGTGATGTATAATGCTCCATTGTGAGTATATACCAGACTTTCTATAGCCAGTTTTCTATTGATGGGCATTTGGGTTGTTGGCATCTTCTTGCTATTATGGACAGTGAGATATTGAACATGGATGTGCCTCTCTCTGTCTGTGTTATGACTCATACTTCTTTAGGACATGTACCCAGCAGAGGCACTGCTAGGTTTTATGGGATTTCTATGACCAGTTGTGTGCAGTGGTGTCATATTACTTTCCATGGTGGTTGCACACTCTCACAAGTGGTGTAGGAGGGTTTCCATCTCTTCACGGCTTCTATAGAATTTGTCATATTCTGTTTCATTGAACTTGACTGTCAATGTTGGTACAAGGTGATATTTCATCAGTTTTGGTCTGCATCTCTCCAATGGCCTGTGGTTGAGAGAATTTCTTCATGTTTATCAGCCATTTGGATACCATCTTTAGTGAACTGTCTGTACCCTCTGCTTGTGGCAAGTAGTTTGAGTCCTTGAGTTCTAGTCTACCATAATTTTAAAAAAGAATCAAGTTTCAGACCGTGACATAATCTGAAAAGAGAGAGTTTTGCTTTTGTAAAACCCATTGATCCTTCTGCATGTGAAACTGGCTAATTGTACAAAGGAATGTTTTTTGGGGGTAGAATACTTTCTTTTCTGGACCTGCCTACTGCAGATTTGTCAATGTGTTGCCTCCCAAATTCCATCTGTAAGGAGGCTGCTCAGACAATTCATGCATGATAACAGAGTCACTTCTCAACCTGGCTCTGACACTAAACTTCTTTCAGTTCCCCAAAAGGTTTCTTCTGTATCCCCCAAAGCTGCTGCTCCCCTATGCTTCCTTATCTTTTATTCAGTCTTCTGGCCCAGTTTAGACACTGTTCTTCCCTCCACCCCCATAAGTCTTCTCTTACCTCCCAAGATGGGTTAAATTATTCTCCCGGGGAGCCCTCCTTTCCCCCTCCCTATATGTTCCCTATCACAGCACTTACATTTTATTGTCATGACTTGCCAGACTTCTCTGCTAAATTGTGGTCTTCACAGGCCAGGGGTATGTCAGTCTAAGCTATCCTAGAAATGGCCTCTGACTCTGAAATTTGGTTTTTACTAACTATTGTGTTTTTTTGTTTGTTTTTGTTTTTTACTAACAGTTGTTAGTGGATGAATGAATGAATGAGTGCGTGCTTGGTAACAAGCAGTTCCATCTCCTCCCCTTGCCACTTTCTTCTTCCCAAGGGATTCTGTGCAAAAGGTGTGTGTGTCTATGTGTCAAGGGGAAAACTAGGAGATCTGTACTTGACATACTTCAGAAATGTTCATACTTCAGAAATGTTCATAGAGGAGCTCCTAGATCATAGAAATGGTTAACACTCAGCCGCTGAGTGAGAGGTGCGCTGGTTTCAGCCCAGCCAGAGGTACCTTGGAAGAAAAGGCTGGCAATCTGCTTCCAAACGATCAGGACCATGAACATCTGCCAGCAGTGGTTCTCCTGTGACATCCACGGGCTCTCGGTGAGTCCGAATGAACTTGATGGCAAGTGGTTAGACACCTTCAGAACATGAGAGTTTCCTCCTACTGCTTTCAAAATCCAGTCCGATCCACTTTCACATGGTTTGAAAGAAAAAGAAGGAAGAGAGAAAGACAGTGGAGGGACAGAGGGAAAAGGGAAAAGTGTAGACAGAACGCTCTCATGCTAGTACGGGTTCCATTGTGTCCCTCAGGAAAGATAATGTTGCTGCTCTTCTCCCTGCTACCTGCGGACTGAATGACTTGAACTAAAATAATTAGGAATAAAGTCTTTAACAGGAGTCCATGCCAGAGTATGACAGGTCCTATTTTATTTTGTTTTGATTATTTGTTGTTTGCTCTGATTTCTTGTCATTTATTTGTTGTTGTTGAGAATATACATAGCAAAACATATATCAAGTCAACTGATTCGATATGGACAATTCAGTGTTACTGCTTACACTTGTTAAGTTGTGTAACCATTCTCCCTCCTTGTCTGAGTTGTTTCTCCCCTATTAACATAAATTCACTGTCCCTAAAGGGCTTTAGCTAATCTTTTCAGGGGTTGTTTTCCATTTGGTCCTGTATACCAATTTATCAAACCCACGGCCACAGAGTCAATTCCAACTCACAGTTCCCCTATATAAGATTTCCATATATAAATCTGACTATAAATCTTTATGGAAGCAGACAGCCTCACCTTTCTCCCTGGGAGTGGCTGTTAGATTTGAATTGCCTGCCAACCTTGTGGTTAGGCTCCCCAACACCTGACCCACAGCACCACCTGGGTTCTGTAGATAGATCTCAAAAGAGCATAATGCACAAGGCAGACAATCCTAACAAAGAAGCTAACATACTGTTTGGTTTTAAGGAGCTCTGGGAGTGTTTCAGGGTAAGCATTGGACTGGTAACCACAAGGTCAGTAGTTCAAACACAACAGCATCTGCAATCCAAGGACTGCCAAGAAACACCTATGTTTCTTGGTAGAGATGTGGGAGAATCTTCCCCTTGAGACTTGGTGGGAATGTGACCCTGCTGACCCCCTAAATTCAGACTTCGAACCTCCAGAACCATGAGACAATACATTGTTGTTCTGAAAACCACCCAGTTTGTAGTTCATGTGTTCTTATGACAGACCTAGGAAACTAACACAAACACTACCATGTTATGTCTTGTTCGTTTGTTTGTCTGCTTGTTCCCTTGTCAGCCTGTGCTTTCCAGGACAATAGCCAGTGGTGGAGCACCAAGAATGAGGCGAGTCTGAATTGGGATGTGCTAACCAGTGTCCAATACATACTGGATTTCGAGGACTGAGTGTGGGGGGAACAAAAGATTGTAAGCAATATTGATTACATGGATCACGAGCTGATGATACACTACTTGTATTGAGTCAAATATAAAATGTATGTTAGTTCCTTTTCCCTTTTTAAAAACATGGTAACTGAGTAATTTAGAAGTTCCCACCTGGAGCCCGAGGAAGCCTGGGGGTGGAGTGCTTATGCAAGAATCTGAAAAGTCTGCCAGCAAAACCAGCAGCCGCTCCTCCAGAGCAAGACGGGGCTTTCTACTCCCCTTCCCAGTCCCAGGCTCTCAGACACTCGGGAGCAGTCTTACCCTGTCCTGTAGGGTTGCTAGGAGTCAGCGTGGCAGCGAGTTTGGTTTGGGTATTTTGCATGGAGCCAACAGTGCTCAGCTGCTAACCCCTCCGCTGGAGTTTGAGTAGCCCAGAGGTACCCTGCAAGCAAATTCTGGCCTTTTACTCCCCCCCCACCCCCGCCCTCCCGCCGCTCCCAAATCAGTCATGGAAAACCTATAAAGTCCTTTTTTAACTCTGACTACAGGGGGTCACCGTGAATCCGAATCAATTCAATAGCACGAGGGATTTTGACTAAATAATTTAAAAAGACATATGGGACCTACATTGTATTTCCACAGGAGAGTGCTTCTCAAAAAACTACCAAACAAAGAACAGGAGCCGTCAAGAATATATAACATATGTGTCATGCACAGCATTTTCTAAAGCAGTGAGTGAGCCGGCACAGAAAGGGTGATGTGCAAGCGAGGTCAGGCGGCTCCCTCTTTTCTGCTCAGATGGCTTTCCCCATCCTTTGCTGTCTACCACAAGCTCTTGTGCCCCACTGCCTTTGATGTGTGACCACTGGGCTGGACTCTGGTGGGGTGATGGGTCTGCCCCTGGAATCCTGCCTGTGCCTCCTGCTTGCCCAATTGCTCTCATCTTTGTGTGCCTGGCCCTGGCCCGTGACCTGACCATAGCACCGAACTGTTCCCTTTGACCTGCGGTTTGGTTTTGATCTTGGTTTTGATTGGCTCTGCTCTCAGTGCATATGGCAGCTTGGCAGACAGAAATCAGGCCTGTTCTTAAGGTGGATATTTTGAAGTCACCCAACAGAAAATATTGATAGATAAAAAATGCATCACGGGATACCTGTGATTGGACAAGGAACCAGGAAGTCAGTACATAGGAATTGGCTTCGCCTCTATGCCTTTGGAGGAAGGGAGGATTCATTCTTCCTTGAAGCCACCATTCAGGTCGAGGACAGGGTGAACCAATTGGCCACACAACTGTCCTTAGTTGTCAGCTGTAACTTTCTTAACCGTGTCTAATGCACTCTCTGGCTTCAGAAAGGTCAGTTTAGATCTCCAGCCTGAATGTTCTTCTGTGTAAATTGGGGTTTTCTAACTTTGGGTAGAGGGGAAGGCAAGCTTTGGGACTCTGGAGTCATTTGAACTGGGTTCAAGTCTTGTCTGCTGTTTACTAACTAGTCACTAGTGTTATCTTTGGCGAGTGACTTAACCTCTCTGCCCCTCAGTTTCCTCATCTGTAAATTGGGGCAATAGAGGCCTAGGGAAAGCACATGGTCCAGAGGAGCTGTTTACTACCATGTTATCACTGCATCACACCCCTACAGACTTTTTAGGATCCCTGGTGACATGGTGGTTGCTGGGCTGCAATTTGAAATTGCCTTGCTACACTCATAGAGACTTACAGTCTCAGAAGCCCACGTAGGCAGCTCTACTCTGTCCTACAGGCTCTCTAGGAACCAGAATTGATTTGATGACAGTGGGGTTGCTGTTTTTTTCGGTTAATCCTCCCTTTATGAGTCTTGGTGGCTCAGTGAGTTAAGAATTGGCTTGCTAACTACAAGATCAGTGGTTCAAACCCACCACCCGCTGATGCGGAGAAAGATGAGGCAGTTTGCTCCTGCGAGCGGTTCTACTCTGCCCTACAGGGTTGCTTTGAGTCTGAATGAACTCCATGGCCGTGGACTTGGAGACTGCACTGCCAGCATCTGCAAGTGCTGCCTTAGCTTAACAAAAAAAAAAAAAAAAGGCACAGGAACCCTGACCTTTAGAAAGAAAAACACACCTCTTGACTCTGCGACTCCCTCTGGTTAATGTCTTACTTTTCCCCTTGGTTTCACCGTCTGTGCGCTTGGACTGCCTGCCCTTCACTGCTCCTGGCCGCTACCTCTCCTTGCCTGCTTGCTGGGGAGGCGGGCATCCCCCTCAAGACCCTGCTTCAGCCACAGCCGCCCCTGGCTGTGGAAGGCTTCCTTCCTCCTGGAGCTCCCAGGACCACCAGATTGTTCCTCTGAATCCCACCAGCCTATCTCCCTCCTCAAGTCACCGCCTTCCCCTCCCCACCCCGTCTTTCCTCTCTCCTCCAACCTATAGCCCAGCCCCCTCCCACGGTGACATTCCTCCTGCCCTGGAGGCACCTGCTGGCACCACGCTGGGCTCCCCGCGCCCCCCCCCTGCCCTGCCCCTGCTGGCTGACGTCAATGAGCCAGGCCAGGGCCTCCATCTTTGCCCTTCACCTCTCCCCTCCTGCTTTTCGGGCCCCTTTCCAAAGGCGCGCTCTCTCCCGCTCCCCTACATCCGCCGACGGGAGGATCTAATTCCATCTTAAAAAAGAAAACAACAACAGCAACAAGCCAACAAGTCTCACGGGGCCCTCACTTCCCGCTGTAGTTACCCCCCCTCCCCCCATTTCAGCCGCAGCTCGCAGACTCGGCCCCACTCTCTTCCTTCCTCCTTGCCCTGCGCTCCGCGGCTGCAGCCTCCGCCCAGGCTCGCGGCCTGCCCGACCCTGCTGGGCTCAGCTGGACTGGGAGGCTGGATTCATTGTGCGCTCACAGCAGGCCCCTGGGGGTGGGGGTGGGAGGATAATAAGGCCCCTGTCAGACACCTGTGCAGCACAGGTGGGTTTATAAGTTGTCCAAGGTCACCTGGCAGAATTGGAAACCAGGGGACAGGCCACACTGCACTCACCACCTCACCTCCATGCTTCTGCCCCTGGTTCTCAAGACAGTGCTTCGCCCCCACCCCACCCCCCACCCCTGCCCGGCCCGGAGTGGCGCATTCCGACTCCTGGCAGCCCTGTGTGTGTCAGAGCAGAACTGTGCTCCATTTGGTTTTCCGTCGCCCACTTTGTTCAAGTTGATTTTCAGGGTGCCTCTCAAAGCAAAACAAAATAAAACAAACTTTCTGCCATTCAGCCAGTTCGGCTCACGGGACTCTCTCTATAGGGCAGGGCAGAATGGCCCCTGTGGGTTTCTGAGACTGGAGTTGCAGATAGGATGAAGGAGGCCTGTCTTTCTCCAGTGGAGCAGCTGGTGGTTTTGAACTGCTGTCCTTGCAGTTAGCATCTCAACACGTAACCACTACCTACCAGGGTTCCCATTCTTATCTGCCTCTAGGTAGACTCAAACTACCAATTGTTCATTTAGCAGCTGCCGTAACTAACATGCTGTTGCCATGGCTCACGTCTAGCCTCCCCCATCTAGGATAACCCCTTGGTTTAGGGACTCTTCATGGACTTGGGTTTATGTCTATTTTTTGGATAGAAGCCACTATTTCCATGAGTTTTTCCACAAGTCTGTGTCCAAAAATAGTTACTAGTATCTGAGCTCATTCACTCCTCTGTCTCCAGTGTCTTCTCCCTTCTCTTTACATCCAGGTTGATGTTATCAGATGACTGGGTTTTCTTTCTTTTTTAAAAATCATTTTATTGGGGGTTCGTACAACTCTTATCACAATCCATACATCCATCCATTGTGTCAAGCACATTTGTACATTTGTTACCCTCATCATGCTCAAAATATTTGCTTTCTACTTGAGCCCTTGGTATCAACTCATTTCTACCCCCCTCCCTCATGAACCCTTGATAATCTATAAATTATTATTATTTTGTCATGTCTTACACTCTGCGATGTCTCCCTTCACCCATTTTTCTGTTGTCTATCCCCCAGGGAGGGGGTTATATGGAGATCCTTGTATTAAGTTCCCCTTTTCTACCCCACCTTCCCTCCCCCTCCGGGTAGAATTGAGATCATGATGGGGGGGTGGGGAGGAGGAAGCATTTAAGAACTAGAGGAAAGTTGTATGTTTCATCATTGTTACACTGCACCCTGACTTGTTTGTCTCCTCCCTGCTACCCTTCTGTAAGGAGATGTCCAGTTGCCTACAGATGGGCTTTGGATCCCCACTCTGCACTCCCCCTCATTCACAATCATATGATTTTTTGTTCTTTGATACCCGATACCTGATCCCATCAACACCTCATGATCATACAGGCTGGTGTACTTCTTCCATGTGGCTTTGTTGCTTCTGAGCTAGATGGCCGCTTGTTTATCTTCAAGCCTTTAAGACCCCAGACACTATATCTTTTGATAGCCTGGCACCATCAGCTTTCTTCACCACGTTTGCTAATGCACCCACTTTCTCTTCAGCTATCTTGTCAGGAAGGTGAGCATCATGGAATGCCAATTTAATAGAACAGAGTGTTCTTGCATTGCACTTAAGTGGAGGCCCAATGAGATGACTGGATTTTCAATGTCTTGTCTGAATTCTCCCTTCATTTCCAAATTCATTTTAAAAGGCTCCCCCTTTACCTCTAAGATAGGACTCAAACACTCTGGTCCGACACTTGGACTAATTAACCCCCCACATTTTACGTATATTATCTCCCCTCTCCCTGAGGCTTGCCTCTTCCCCCACAGTTTAATTAGTCTCCTTGTAAATTCTAAACTTGGCTCAAATCCACCAATCACAGCAGTTCCCTCAACAATAAAGTATGGCAGTGCTGATCTGAGTGAGCTTCTAGGCCAGTGGTTCACAACCTGTGGGTCGCCTGATTCATAACAGTAGCAAAATTACAATTACGAAGTAGCAATGAAAATAATTTTATGGTTGGGGGTCACCACAACATAAGGAACTGTATTAAAGAGTCACGGCATTAGGGAGGTTGAGAACCACTGTTCTAGATCCAGGAGTGGTCACATGCAGAAAAATAAAACACAATTCATACCCTTGTGTGCCAGAAATACATTTTAACCTCTGCTTTATTGACAAAGCAGACACATGTACTCATAATAGATTCTTAAGAGCATTGCAAAGAGTGGGAATTCCAGAGCAGTAATCATGAGCATGAGGAATCTGCCCGTAGATCGAGTCGCAATTAGGAAGCCGTAAAGAGAACAAGGAGATGAACTATATGAAGAAGAACACAGCATCAGGCTTTACTGGGAACCCGGGGCAGGCAGATGATACAAGCTTGGGGGCTGAAAGTGATGACGACGTGAAACACTTGCTGATGGAGATCAAAGACCTTGAGGACTGCAGAAATGGGTATTATCACATCCTATTTTACATGCTGTTGCTATGCGTTGGAACTCACTTGGGGACACCTAACAACAACTCCTTGAGACCCTGTCAGTTGGATGGACTGTTGTGATGCTGGAAGCCAGGCCCATATGTATTTCAAATGCCAGCGTGGTGGACAGGTATCAGTGGAATTACTTCTGCAACCTAAACCCGCTACTGTCAAGTCAATTCCAACCCACAGTGACTCTGTATAGGGTTTCTGAGGTTATGCACCTTTATGGAGACCTATAATCTCATCTTTCTCCCTGGTGGGTTTGCACCACTGACCTTGCGGTTAGCAGTTCAATGATTACCTGACAGTACCATCAGGCCTTTGTAATGGGGGAGTGGGATGGAGGTAGAGCAGGAGGTGTTACAAATTATACCAGATAACGATTATCATTAATTAATTCGACTCTGAGCACACCTGAGTACCAAGGTGGGGGAGGGGGACTGTCAAAAAACTAGTTAAAAACAACTAGTTAAAAAGCGAGGAAATAATCAACCAATAGACAAAGGAGCACAACAATGAGTAGATATTTTGCAGAAGATGAGATATCTATGGTGAATAAATATGTGGAGACATGTTTAATCTCATTAATTATCAACACCACAGTGAGATTCATTTGATAGCTGCTTGAGGGGCAACAGCAAATGTTGGAATGGATGTAGCTCAATAGGACTTCTTATACAATGCTACCGGAGAGGTAAATTGGTAGAAACCACTGTAGTAAACAGTTTAGAATTACCTTTCAAAGTTGAGCATTCACATACCCTTTGATCCAGCAATTCTACATGTAGATAAATAACTGAGAGATTCTTACATTTGTGTACCAGTGGATTTTACACCAGTTATCCTTAGTAACGATTGATAGCAAAAGCCTACAACAACTTACATTCTCATTGTCAAGACATGGGCTGTGCTCATTTTTGTGTTTGCCCAAAGCAGAACTTGAGGACAAAGACGGACTCTTTAGGAAGTGTTCTAGGCATGGGGGCTGAAGAAAAGAGGGAAGAGGGAGGCGATGAAGGCTAGTGCAGTGGGTGGGATTCCACAGAAAGAGTCCTCTAGGAAGTGCACACAATGCCTCCCAGAATTGTGCGCCGGAAGGACAGGAAGCCGTCCCGTTAGTCTGCTAACTCAGGTCCCCTGATGGCCAGTCCCAGGGGTAAGAACTCTCTCTACGTCCAGGCTGTGCCTCTTGTAGCTGAGGATGCTGTGAAGTAGAAAATTAGACATGTCCAAAGCCTAGTACGTTCAGTGGAAATGGTCAATAAGGCAGAACTCTCATGAAATCAGAGGAGGGCTCAAGGGAAGGATGTAGGTCACCAAGAGCTACTGGTGCAAGAAAGAAATCAATATTGCCATATTCACACACAGTGGCACGGTGGGTTAAGTCGTGGGCTGCTAACCACAGAGTCAGTGATTCAAACCCAGCAGTCTCTCCTAAGTAGAAAGATGAGACTGTCTGCTTCCAGTCTCAGAGACCCAGGGCGTAGTTCTTCTTCGCCCTATAGGGCAGCAAGGACACGGAATCAACCTAAGAACATTGAGAGTGACTATATTCACACATTGGAAAATCTACAGCTCCCCACCCCCACCTCACCCCACCCCCAACACACTCACTGCCATTGAGTCAATGCTGACTCATAGCAACCCTCTGGGTTTCTGAGACTGTAACTGTTTACAGGAGTAGAAAGCCCAGTCTCTCTCTTACAGAGCTGCTGGTGGTTTCGAACTGCTGACCATGTTGATTGCAGCCCAATGAGTAACCACTACACCATCATTCCACAGCAGCCACAATAAAAAAGCTCAGTTAATAGGCAACAAGCCTGCTATGATGAATTTTTAAATAAAAGCAATACAAACCAGTTGTAGTCCATTTGAATTTGATTTGTGGTGACGCTATGTGTGTCAGAGTGCAACTGTTCCTCAGCAGCGGATGTTCTATAATGATGTTTTTGGAAGTGGATTACCAGACCTTTCTTTTAAGGCACTGGTGAGGAGACTTGAACATCCAATCTTTGACGAGTGCCTTAACTATCGGCACCACCTAGGGACACTGCAACGAGTCTCACTCACCGCCATCGAGTCCATCGTAACTCATAGCGACCCTATAGGACAGGGTAGAACTGCCCCTGTGAGTTTCAGAGACTGTAACTGCTTATGAGAGTAGAAAGCCTTGTTTTCTCCCATGGAGCAGCTGCTGTTTCAGAGAGCTGACCTTGCACTTAGCAGCCCAGTATCGAAACCACCCGGGCTCCTGCATCGTTAATCTTAGCTACATGGTATCGAGTGAAAAATTATATATAGCTTTATAAAGACAGCAATAACTAAGATTAACAGTATATGTTTTAGGAGTATGAACATGTACTTCTAAATATGCCTATTATATATATAAATACAAATAGATGGCTATTTTTATATACACAGACATATGTAAGTTTTTAGAAATTATAACTACTTTTTTTTCCTGTGCACCTGAGTTCCAAGGGGGAAAATGACAAATGATTATTAAAATTTAACATAAAGAACTCTTGAGAATTAATAAGGAAGGGACAAACAATAAATAGAAAAACAAGTACAAAGATGAAATTTCACAGAAGAGGAACTATATATATCCATAGACAATAAGTATAGGGAAATGCATTCAACATCAACTGCTTAAAAGTAGCATGAAATTTTAATTTAACATTTTTAATGCTAAAATGATTTTTAACTTCAATTTTTTATTTAAGTAATGTGTTTTAAAAGTAAAAATATTTTTTAAGAGCAAAAAAAAGAAAAGGAAGATTAAGTACTGCGGTTCTCTAGGGTGAGGGACGCGGGGTAAGTTGTTCATTTTAGTTTGGGGTGGTAATACATAACAAAGGTGGCTTCTATATGGATGAATAACTCTTCTGTTATGACCCATGGATTATGCTTCAACCAACCGGGTTTACTTAATGTGTGAGAAATAAAGTAATAAGGTGTGATATTATAATTCATAGGCACCTAGAATATATGCCAATAGCACAAAGGAGGGAACTTGAGGAGATACTAGCTCACTTATGAGAAGGTCAAAGGAGCCTGACTAGAGAGATGACAGTGGCTGAATTTGGAAGAGTGACTTGAGGGCGGCCAAGGTCAGGAGGCTGCAGAGGGAGGGCAGTCCAAGGAGAAAGCACAGCCTGGGCCGAGGGGCAGTAATCAGAGAATGGGTGGCGTGACCCACAGACTGTGGGGAATTAGTGGTAGAAAGGGAGCCTGCCAGGCCTGGAGGCTGGAGATGGAGCCAGAAGACGAGAGGAGCCAGAAGGACTTCAGACATTATTCTACGTTATCGACAGCAGTGACGGTTGTAAGCAGGGTTCGGGCAGGATTTGATGGAGAGCAAAGCCGAAGACTGGTGGGAGAATATCAGAGGAGGCCACAAGATAAATGAGCTATTATGATCTTAGTTCAGCCAAGAGACACCAAGGGCTTCATTTATTCAGGAGTTCTGATGTGTGGTCTAAAAGAAGAGGTTTTTAAGAAGTACAACCGTTGGCAGCCTTTTATTTCCCTGTGCTTCTCTTGCAGCACCTATGAGCACTGGACATATTTATCTGGCTGTCTCTTCCCACCCCCAGCAGAATATAAACTCCATGAGAACAAAGACATTCATTTTGTTCCTGTCTAAATTCATAGAGTCAAACAGTTCCTGGCACATGATAGACACTAAAAAAGTATTTGTTGAATACATGAAGTTTACTTACGAAGGAGAAATATAGGCCCAGAGCCAGAAGGGGAAAACTTAAAAAAATTTTTTATTGGGGGATCACACAGTCCTTATCACAATCCATACATCCATCCATTGTGTCAAGCACATTTGTACATTTGTTGCCATCATCATTTTCAAAAATTTTTCTTTCTTTCTTTTTTTAATTAAACATATCATTTTATTAGGGGTTCATACAACTGTTATCACAATCCAAACATCCATCAATTGTGTAAGGCACATTTGTACATTCATTGCCCTCATCTTTCTCAGGGGGAAGACTTTTTAATGCTCTGATTGAATATAACTCATTCGTATCTCCTAATCTCTCTTTCTAGTTCAGCCTCCAGTATAAGCAAGAAAATGTCTCAAAATAGAAAACATTCCTGCTTCTGACTCTGCTCTTGTCTCGACAAGAGTTAATAATCTCTTTCCTGCCCCCTCTAGGTCCTGTCTAGCCACCTACCCTTTTTCAGCATCAGGGCAAAGATCTCAAAGGAACCTGATTGCTAGAGCTGGAAAAGGGGATCACACACCTGCTGGAGATTCTGCCCTTGTCCCCTTAGATCCTCTCTTCACTCTTTCCCACTGTGCCTACCTGGAAAGACAGCATCAACTGACTTGTATTCCCTTAAGCCACCTTTTGGGATGGCTAATGAGAGGCACCTACAGGAGATCTGAAGGCTAGAGAAGTCAAACTACTGACCCTCCTTGTGGCGTGCCTAGTGGCTATGTTCCTCTAAGCTCCTATTGGCCCTTTCACTCCTACCGCCACTGCCCTCCCCAGTACTGGCAGCTGTGGTTGTGGTTGGTAAAGATTTCTCAACAGTTGCGAGCCCTGGGCTATTTCACTATTCCTTGTTGGCTTCCCACAATTCTGTGCACATGTTTAGACCTAGACTCCTAATTCACACTCTGCAGTTACACATTTTAAAGGGACCATCTGTTTCCTGCTGATAATAGCTACTACAAAAGGAAAGATACAGACTTGTATCTGCATTTTAAACAGGCATATCATTCACCTAGCACAAAATGTCACAATTTTGCAATGCACAAAACAGTGGTTCTTAGTCTACTCATGTAAAGGGCTTATCTTTTGCATTTTTTAATATGTACTCAAAAGTCTTCCAAGTTACTCCATTATCTGAACACTCAATGGGAAGATACACAATGTTGCACATGCTCAATCACTTAACCCTTCATTGAGTTTCCAAGTTCTTACTGTTATAAATAAGGCTAAATGTAGCAAATAGCGCTGTGTATGTGGTCTGTCTTTGGGGGGGGACTGTTTCTCTAGGAGAGATATGGATGAGTCAGGAGAGGCACATGAGGGAGGGGGTAAAGAGGAGCTGATATCAAGGAATTCAAGAAGGAAGAGATGCTTTGAAACTGATGGTGGTAACAATTATACAATAATTCCTAATGTGATTAAACTATGGAATGATATGATATCTATATTAGCTCCCAATAAAATGGTTTTGGGAAAAGAGAGAGGCATCTTCAGAAGTACTGTCAACTTGTTGAAAACAATTATGCCAGTTTCCCATGCCACAACTTTCTCTGAATGTACCAATTTCATCATCTTACCTGTGTTGGGAAGCATGTGAGGAATAAATAGTTTGCTAATGTAGTTAAGTGGTATTATTAACATGTGAACACCGTGAGTCGCTGCCAGAGTTGATTCCCATGTCATGGTGACCACATGTAAAATGGCTCGATAGGAGTGTTTTGGGTGGTAATCTTTCAGAAGGAGGTCGCCAGGTTTGTTTTTTTCTATGAAGATGCTGGGTGGATTTGAACTGCCAGTCTTTAAATTAGCAGTCTATTGCAATTCACTGTGCCTCCTAGGACTGTCTTAAGGCATTTAAAGCATTGTTATTGTTGTTGTTGTTGTTTAGCTCAAAGGGAATGGAGAACAGTAATTTTTGAGGGGAAGGTAAGGAAATTTTCCTTCTAACATCCTCCCTTTACTATTTACCCTCTTCACATGCTTAACATGTGAGCGCTGTCTTTACTGCTATGTGTTCAGAAGCTAGCATAATGCCTGGCACTGTGCTGACTATCGATCAACACTTATGAAATGGCAAACAATGGTAGAAGAATGTTATGGTAGGCACACAGAGTGGGTGATTCTGGTCACATTTCCTAATTACCCTCCCTTCAATCAACTCTCTTGAGTCAACACTTTCTTTTTCATCCAAATAAACACATTGATGATTGCCTGTGGCCTGCTGAGTGCTTTTGGTTAATGAGTTACCCGCTCAAATAACTATGCACTTCCCTACCAGATGATAGTTGAGTGAGACACCCAACAAAAGGCTGTTGTATTTGGTTCCAAACCTGTTGGTGACAGCTGCATGTCAGAGTGTAAGTAATATAATAAAAATTACACAAACCAAGGAAGCATAAGTTCAAAAAGAAGAATTGTTTCTATGGAATATCAGTGGAATGCTTTGGAACTACTAGTTAAAGATAAGTTGAAAATTACTGCCAAATCAGTTATGGGTGAGACCCAGCCTGTGTGATCATGAGGTGCTAAAGGGATCAGTTATCAGGTATCAAAGAACAAAAAATCATATCATTGTGTTCTCACCTCCCTGATACGATCGCTGAAGACAAATGGGTGCGTAAGCACATGTGGTGAAGAAAGCTGATGGTGCCCAGCTATCAAAAGAGTATAGCATCTAGGGTCTTAAAGGCTTGAAGGTAAACAAGTGTCCATCTAGCGCTGAAGCAACAAAGCCCACATGGGAGAAGCACACCAGCCTGGGTGATCACGAGGTGCTGAAGGGATCAGTTATCAGGCATCAAAGAACAAAAAAATCATATCATTGTGAATGAGAGGGAGTGCAGGGTGGGGACCCAAACCCCATCTGTAGGCAACTGGACATCCCCTTACGGAAAGGTAAAGGGTTGCGGGGAGGAGACGAACTAGTCAGGGTGCAGCGTAGCAAGGATGAAACATACAACTTTCCTCTAGTGTCTACATGCTTCCTTCCTCCCGCCATCCCCCACTATCATGATCCCAATTCTACCTTACAAGTCTGGCTAGACCAGGGGATGTACACTGGTACAGATAGGAACTGGCAACATGGGGAATCCAGGGCGGATGATCCCTTCAGGACCAGTGATGAGTCTGGCAATACTGGGAGGGCAGAGAGTAGGTGGGGTGAAAAGGGGGAACCAATTACAGAGATCTACATATAACCTCCTCCGAAATACCATATGACCCAGCTATGCCTCTACTTTTGTTATATGTCTTAGAGAAATAAGATCCACGATACAAATAGATACATACACACACCAATGTCCTTTGTAGCACTACTCACAATAGCAAACAGATCAAAACAACCAAAATTTTCATCAGTAGAAGCAGGGATAAATAAACTTTGGTACATACACACAGGGAATATCACACAACATTAAAGAATAATGAATTCACAAGACACTTTTTATTGGATCATTTTTTGAGGACTCATAATTCTTATTACAATCAATACATCAATTATATCAGGCATATTTGTACGTACATATGTTGCCATCATTCTTTTCTAGACAATTACTTTCTATTGAGCCCTTGGTATCAGCTCCTCTCTTCCCCCTCCTGCCCTTCTCCCCGTGACCCCTTGATAGATTATAAATTATTATTATTTTTTTTATCTCACACTGACCACTCTCTTCCTTCTCCCATGGTTTCTGTTGTTCTCCCCCTGGAGGGGGCTGTGTGGGTATGATTGGTTCCCCCTTCCTCCCCTCCCCTAATTCTCCCTACTCATCTGCATTGCTACTCCCATTCCTGCTCCTGGGTTGGGTGTGTCTTGAGTTCTTATCTCTTATCTACACATGTGTACGTGCTCCAGTCTAGTAGGACGTGACAGGCGCCACTGGGGCCATGGTACAGGGGTGAGGAAGCTTCAAGGAACCAGAGGAATATAGTGTGTTTCATCGGTGCTTACTGCGCCCTGGTTGACTCATCCCTTCCCCGTGACCCCTCTGTGGGGGATGTTCCATGTTTGTTATGGGTCTTCTGATGTCTGTTACCTGGTCTCAATGACACCTCATGATCACAGAGGCTGGTGTGCTTCTTCCATGTGGGTTTGTTATTTTTCTGCTGGATGGCCACTTGCTCACTTCTAGCCTTTAAGACCCCAGAAGCTGTATCTTTTAATAGCTGGGCACCAGCTGCCTTCTTCACCTCATTTGCTTATACACCCATTTTGACAAGACACTTCTTTTTTTTTTAAATCATTTTATTAGGGGCTCGTAAAATTCTTATCACAATCCATACATCCATCCATTGTGTTGAGCACATTTGTACATATGTTGCCATTATCATTCTCAAAACACTCGCTTTTTACTTGAGCTCTTAATATCAGCTTCTCATTTCCCCCCTTCCTTCCTCCCTCCCTTATGAATCTTTGATAATTTATAAATTATTATTTTGTCATACCTTGTACTGTCTGACATCTGCCTTCACCCACTTTTCTGTTGTCCACCCCCCAGGGAGGAGGTTATATGTAGATTCTTGTAATCAGTTCCCCCCCTTCTAGCTCACCTTCCCTCTACCCTCCCTGTATCGCCACTCTCACCGCTGGTCCTGAAGGAGTTCATCTGTCCTGGATTCCCTGTGTTTCCAGTTCCTATCTGTACCAGTATACACCCTTTCATCTAGCCAGATTTGTAAGGTAGAATTGAGATCATGATAGTGGAGGGAGGAAACATTTAAGAACTAGAGCAAAGTTGTATGTTTCATTGTGCCTACACTGCACCCTGCCTGGCTCGTCTCCTCCCAGCAACCCTTCAGTAAGGGAATGTCCAGTTGCCTACAGATGGGCTTTGGGTCTCCACTCTGCACTCACCCTCATTCACAATGATATGATATTTTGTTCTTTGATGCTTGATGCCTGACACCTCGTGGTCACACAGGCTGGTGTGCTTTTCCATGTGGGCTTTGATATTTCTGAGCTAGATAGCTGCTTGTTTACCTGCTAGCTTTTAAGACCCCAGATGCTATATCTTTTTGATAGCCAGGCACCATCAGCTTCCTTCACCACAGTTGCTTATGCACACATTTGTTTGCAGTGATCGTGTCGGGAAGGTGTGCATCATGGAATGCCAGTTTAATAGAACAAAGTGTTCTTGCATTGAGTAAGTACTTGAGTGGAGGTTCAATGACAAGACACTTCTTAACATGGATGAACTAAGAGGACATTATGCTGGGTGAAATTAGTTAAGCACCAAAGAAGAAATACTGTATGAAACCACGAGTATAAAATGTCAAGAAAAGATTTTCACAGTAAAAGACACATTCTTTGGTGTTTCCTGGAAGTGGACCGGTAAAGGAGGGAGGGGAAGTTGCTGGCTAGAGGGTAGACAAGTGTTAATTGGGGTGAAGGGAAGGCAATATCCAATAAAAGGTTAGCAAAAAAATGATGGAGACAGGGGAAGACACTGGAAGGTTTGCCAGAGTCAAAGGCAACGAAGCCGGCCTTGCTAAATGTACAAGAGGTAATATACCCATGAGTATATGCATGTCTGACCGAGGATGTTTACCTATGTGCATTTACCTTTGCTACAAAGAGATCTGTGAATGCAGTGAGCACACTGAGGATAAAGTTAAGAACACTTCTTAAACATAGCTAATCACTTTGAGGGAATGAATTGCTGGGCCTGGGGGATCTGGACCATAGTCCTGTAGTCTCTTGGTCAAGGGCCACAAAGGCCAATTGGCATGACACAATTCACAAAAACAGTGCCCTGTATGCTACTTCGGTTATTAGTGATTGGAGTCTCCAAAGCTTGTGAACAATAACTATTGGTCTCCAGCCATCCTGACCAAAGAAGTGTGATGAAAATAAGAAGGCATATGGGAACAATTCGTTTAGTGGACTAATGAACCATACAAACGCCATGTCTACAACCCTGAGGCCAGAAACCTAGGGGATGCCTGGCTACCTTGACCAGTAACCACTACCGCTACCCTGACCAACTGCTCAAGACCTTCACGTTAGTGAAGTAGAGGAAAATGGGGAACAAAATTCAAAATCATAGAAGTATCCAGCCCTACTGGTTGGGTAGATACTTGTAGAACTGCCAAGATTTTGGCTGTTATCACCCTTCAGGCCTAAACGTGGTGTTAGCATAATCAACCATTCAAGGTCAAAAGGATAGCATTGACTCAAGGACAAAGCTCAGAGAAAGAGGAAAGGAGGAGGACTGGAAACCTGAAACACAGGGAGAAAGTGAGATACCCGATGAGACATTGGGGGGCTTGCAATGGGTGTGTTGCAAAGCAAACGTGTATGGATTGTTAAATGTAAAATTGGTGATCTGCTCTATAAACCTTCACCTAATTCACAATTAAAAAGCTGTAAAGACAAGAAGAAGTTGTGTTTCTGTTACAGATTGAATTGTGGTCCCCCAAAGTTTGTGATGCAAATCCTAACTTCTATGCCTGTGATCTCAAAACTGGGCCAATAGACAGCACCTTGATGGATAGAGAGAAAAGTATTGAAATAGCCAAGCGTTTCATTTTACCTGGATCCACAATGCTCATGGAAGCAGCAGTCACGAAATCAAACCGCAAACTGTATTGGGCAAATGTGATGCAGGTGACCTATTTAAAGTGTTAAAGAACAGGATGTTACTTTGAGGACTAAGGTGCACCTGGCCCCAAACCAAGAAAACCTCACTGCGTGCATTCAATGCTGACTCATTGTGATTCCATAGAACAGGGTAGAACTGCCTCTGTGAGGTTTTTAAACTGTAATTGGTGACCGGAGTAGAAAGCCCTCTTTCACCTGCTGAGTGGCTGGTGGTTTCGAAGTTCAGACCATGAATTTAGCAGCCCAACTTGCAACCAATATGCCGCCAGTGCTCCTGGACCTGCCCCAAGCTATATTTTCAATCGTCTCATATGGATGTGAAAACTGGATAATGAATAAGAAGGACCAGAGAAAATTCGATACTGTTGATAAAAATATTGAAAGTACCATGGACTACCAGAAGAACCAACAAATCTGTCTTGGAGAAAGTCCAGCCAGAATATTCCTTAGAAGAGAGGGTGGTGAGACTGCATCTCACCTACATTGGTTATATGGTTTTCACTTAAATTAATATGCAAGGGGAAAGAGATGGTCTTAAAAATGTCTGATGCAAGATGAGTACCAAACTCAAATGTTTGGAAAATTTCGTTATACCAACTAAGGATATATGTCTTAGAATGTTCCACAGTCTTTTGCGAGAGGAATAAAGTATGTGAGCTGTGGATCTAACCAACTTCCATCAACTTACCCTGAGTGGGACTGAGAAAGAGGGAAGGAAAGAATGCTGTCTGTCTCTTGGAATGCCACCGACAGGAAACAGCCCAAAGAGTTTATAGCTGTTGTCCTCTAAGCAAACAAAAGGATCATCCCTAAACCGGCTTACAGCTCAGTGCCACTGTTGGAAGGAGAACAAGAGGCAGGGCCTTCTCAGTTTCAAAGGGTGGGGCCATGGTCTCCTACATTTCAAAAGGGGTTTCAAAGAGCCAGAGCTTCTCCAACTTGGTGCTGGCCTGTGAAGCTGCTGCTAAAGTGTGCCAAGGGAATTGAAGCTGCCGCCAAAACTGAAGGAGTGAGGCCTGCTGGGGCCAAGGGGTGGGCTTTCCACTCAGATGGACTAGGGAAATGGAGTCCCCTAAACCCGAGGGAGCAGAGTTGTCATCCCAAAGCTCCTGGAAGGTGGAGCTGGTATCCAGGCATAAAGGGCCTCCACTCAAAATCTGATGGGCATGGCCTAGATGGTGAGGTCATTGTCCACGTGGTCCCCAAGAACAAAGGATTGTTTTCAAGCCTTGAGAAAGAATGTAAATTGCTAGGTTGGGTTTTGGACTTGCTTGGCGCCAATTAGTCTTTCTTTCCCTTCAATTTCTCCCGTTTGTAATGGGAATGCCTAACTGGTGCCTCTTCTTTCATTGTACATTGGAAGCAGTTAACATGTATTCTAGATTCCACAGGTTCACAGAAAAAGAAAATAGAACACACCTAAAACCTGACCCATATTGGATTTATCTAATTCAGAGCTAAACGTTTAGACTTGGAGTTAAGACTTTTGGGAAGATGTGATGTAATGAATGTGTTTTGCATGTGGGAAGGGCATAGATTTGGGGAGGGGTAATCGGTGGAATGTTATGTATTGAATTGTGTCCATGGTCTCCTCCCCACATATACGTTGTCAATCCTAATGTCTATGGCTATGGTTAGGAGCTTTGGTGGCATGGTGGTTACTCATTGGGCTGTGGTCCAAAAGGTATTGAGTTCAAAACCATCAACCACTCCCTGGGAGAAAGAGAGGGGTTTTTTACTCCCAAGAACAGTTAGTCTCAGAAACTCACAGGGGTAGTTCTTTCTACTCTGTCCTATCCAGTTGCTGTGAGCCACCATGTACTCAATAGCAGTGAGTTCAGTTTTGGTTTTTGCCTATGGTTAAAATTCCATTTGAGCTTGGGTTATTTTTGTTATGTGAATGAGATGGGATTAGTATAGGGTGTATCTTAAGTTGATCTCTTTTGAGAAATTAAAGCGATTAAACAAGCAAGTGAAAAAACAGAGACAGGGAAAAAATTGATGTCACGCTACATGAAAATTGCCCAGGAGCAGAAAGGGACTTTCTCAGTGTTGACAGAGAGCAAGCCTATCCCTAGAGCCTTAACTTCAGACTTCTTTGATTCTGAATCTATGTGAATATTACTTTGTTTGGTAAAGGTACCCACTTGCAGTATTTCTGTTACAGCAGCACCAGATCCCTAAGACAAGCCCACATCCACAGATCTACAAATCAGTGTTTCCTGTCTGTTATATGATAAGATGAAATGTTAAGATGCGTATATATCATCATTATAATTCATCTGGTTTAATATATTTCCCCAGTTGACTGACCAACAATCGGGTCAGATCCAATTTGCTAGGGGTTACGGGTTGGGTCCCTCTTATTCTCTAGTCCCTTTGTTTTCATGGAAGGGCAAATGGGAGAGAATTGGTCCCAATTCTTCTAGAAGGAGCTGCTTCCCTGATTGGTGACTTTGGATATGGCAATTTATCTTCAGAGAAAATGCTGTCTTCTCTAATCAGCTATGGTTAAAGTTGCTAGGCCTCTGGAAGAGGGACATTGGAATTTGGTGAAGTTTGTGTGATAATTTTAATTCAGAGAAGAATACTAAAAAGACCTATCAGCTTCCATGCAAACCACATTATTAAGTTCAGTTCTATTAATAATAAATTGATATTTTCGTTGGTTCCAAATTTAGGAGGAATGATACTTAAAAAAACCCAAAACCAAAATAGTTTTGTTAGTACTTCATCCACATGCCATGCAATTTAATAATTCAATCATATCAAGAAGAGTTGTACAATTGCCACCATATTCAATTCTAGAACATTTTCTTCTTCCTTGTACTCATTGTTATTTGTGTAACTATTGTTGCTGGTTTTTTTTAAGAAGGAATGGTACTTCATAAACTCCAACTTGTATGTATTATCACAGGGTAACTGCCACCATCAAGATATGATTTTATTTTGTATGTTAGTCCTTGATTCTGTTGTTGCTGATCTGTGTTTAGGTTTCTTTGAAGTCCAATCTTTATCTCAAGCTGGACAAGGGAGAAAACATTTATGGCTCCTGAGAAATATTGATATTAGTAAATATTTACTGAGACTGACTTAGGAACCCAAACATTGTTCCGCTCATCCCTTCCCCCACCACATCCTGGGAGAGTCTTGCCTATCCTGTTGATTTCTGGAACATGTAAACATGGCAAGCTTGAGGTCACAGGCTGTTTGTCTATTCAAAACAAGAACTGCAAACATAGCAGGGAATAGCCTCTCTAAGGCAGGTTGTGACCCAGTGTTGTGGTTGTTGGGTGCTGTCAAGGAAGGGGGTTCTGAGACTTTGCGACCCTGTGTACAAGGGAATGAAACACAGCCCAATCCCGTATCTATCTGACCCAATTGTGGATCATAAATCAACGTGGTTGGGTCCTGACCAATATTTTAAAACAAATACAAACAATAAAGTTAGATATTTCAGCATGCATTGCATGAAGCTAAGGGTAATACTTTTTAAGACGCTTGCTTTAGAGGGGTGCTGGGTGTGTTGGCATGTTTGGGGTTGAAATGTAAAATGTATTTTTTATGAGGAGTCACAGCCAAAAAAACTGCAAAAACACCAGTTTAAGGCACACATTTCTTCTTCCTTCCATTTTCACTCATGGCTAATTTGCCTTCTTTCTGAAATGCTGCTGCCTTGTGAGTAAAAACCGTAGTAATAAATAACCTGAGACGCAAAGGCCAATTCTCACCTTGTAAATGGCTGGCATGAAAAGACTGTTGCCCCACTTCATTGCTTGAGTCAATCAAATGTCCAAATATTAGGAGCTCTAGAACCTTAGTGGGTAAGTGGGTACTAGAAAATAAAAATATTTTAAAAAATGAATTAAAAAAAAGAAAGAAAATGAATTCTAAGTTATCACCTGTGATACTGTTTCTTCCCAGCCTGTAAAGCACAAAGGGTTCAATTTGCCTTTCACTAAACCATTTGGGTTTAGTGCTTTCTGACCTTCCCAGACTGATCCCCTATTCTTCCTTTAAAAAATTTTTTAAAATTTATTTTATTTTTTCCTCCTATTCTTCTATGGGAAGCCTGTGGTCCAGTCAAGCTGACTTCGTCATGTTCCCCGAACACTCCATTACACATTTCCCCCTTCCGTGTTGGCAGATCGAAATCACCAGTCATTCTTTGGAGAATCATGGGGCTACTCCTGAAAAGAGTTGCAGTCCCAGAAACTCACAGAGGCCGTCCTACGCTGTCCTATAGGGCTGCTATGCGTAGGCATCAACTCAATGACTGTGAGTTCGGTTTTTGGTTTGGTCCTGATTTGTACGTTTCCTTGTGCCTGGAACAGCCTCTAATGCTGCTTGTGAAACTCCCATCCATCCTTCAAAGTTTCCAATTTTCTTTCCCATTCTTCTTCTTCCTTTTAAAAAAAAACCAAAACATTGTTATTGTGGTTTGATTGAAAGCAGAGCACATTAGTTTCCCATTCAACCAGTTGTACACATTTTGGTTTGTGACATTAGTTGCAATCCCTCCATGTAACAACACTCCTCCCACTTCCCCTTCTTGGTTCCTCGTTCCTATTTGCCCATCTTTCCTGTCCCTTCCAGACTTCTACACTTGATTTTTGGCAAATGGTATTGTTTGAGTCTTGTACGGTTAAGGCACACATTCTTGATGCATGTTAATGTTATCTTTGTAGGCCTGTCTGGTGTTTGGCTGAAAATTGATCCCTGGGAGTGAGCTCAGCTCCAGGTTTGAAGAGTGCCTAAGAGTTATAGTCTTGTGGGCGCTACCAATTTCTATTAGACCAGTAAATCTGATCTTTTACATGATTCTGAATTTCGGTTCACATTTTTCTCCCAATCTGTCCAGACCCTTCTTGTGTGATCCCAATCAGAGTGGTTAATAGTGTAGCAGGGCACCATCCAGTTCTTCTGACCTCAGTCTAGTGAAGGTTGTGGCTTTTATGGCCCCCTAGTCCTTTGGACTAATTGTACCCTTTTTTTTTGTTTTTTATTAAAAACATTTTTTTAAATTGTACCCTTAAGTCTTTGATTTTCTTCACTCCTCTTTGCTGCTGTCCAGTAGCTGTATCTTAGAAGGCGGCTTGCAAACTTTTAAGATCCCCGTCAATAATCACCAAATTAAAACATTTTCTTTATGAGCTATGTTATGCTAATGGACCTAGATGCCTGCCAATTTACCTGATTGTCTGCTGAGACTACGGTCCTACGCCCAGAAGCCCCATGGCTCAGCTTCTGAAGGTCTTTGGTGATGGCTAAGAAGTTTGCATAATTTTGTCTCTTGTATACTCTATTACATGCCTCAATATATTTGCTGCACATACAAATATTTATATGTAGAAACAGCCACTGGCAATAAATGCTTGTGAGTATATTCTCATATCTGTTCAGCTTATTTATCTACCTATGTCTCCACTTATAAATTATTGTTTATAACTTATTTCAGTATTGTGTATGAAATAATATTTGCCATTATTGCCTTTTACCTTTGGGTACCCACTACTCTCTTCCTTTGCTTTGGTCATGTTGTGCTGACCACCCCCTCAGTAAGCACTATCTTTATCTGCACCTAGGTTAATACCTATTATCTAGTTATTTGCACCTAGGTTAATACCTGTTATCTGGTTAGTGAGTTTTCCTTCCTCTCTCATCTCTAGTAACCATCAAAAAATGTTTCCTTCAGTGCTGAAATTTTTTCTTGGCCTTTTATAAATAGTGATCTTATAAATACCTGTCTTTTTGTTAGTTATATCATTCAACATGATTGTCCTCTAGGTTTATTGATGTTGTGATGAATTTTGCAGATTCATCATTATTAAAAAATTATTTTTTAAAATTTTCATCACTATTCTTCAACATTTTATAGTATCCCTTTGTGTCTGTGCACCATATATGTATATATGCCATATATGTACTTCTCCATCTTTCATATGCACTATACTGTGTTTGTCCCCTCACCTGTTGATGGACACTTAGGTTTCTATCGTTTTCCTTTTATGAATAATGCTGCAATACACTTGGATGTGCATAGCTCTATCTGTGTCATGGCTCTTCTTTCTCTAGGATATGGACTAAGTTGTGAGATTTCTGGGTCATATGATATTTCTATTTCCACCTGTGTTAGGGTAGAGTAGAGAAACAAATTCTGGCATACTTATATGTGTGTAAGATAGAGTTTTATAGAAAAAGGTAATTATACATTAAGAAAATATCCTGGTCCAGTCCAGATCAAGTATTAGCCCATACATCTATAAATTCCTCTTCAGACTCACAAAACACATGAAAAGATCACAGGCCGCCGATGGAAAGTCTTGAGGATCCAGTGCCGGTGGAAGCATCTCAGTGCTGGCAGGGGTCTCCTTCAGCTCCAGGGCTCTTGGGTAGATCCATGTGTCTTGTCAACAGGAATGTCTCACAGGGAGTATCTGTCTCTCCAGACTCCAAGGAGCTATTGCAAATGAGGTCATCAAGCTGCAATCTGAGCGACAGGCTAAACTCCACCCCTTCACTCTTAAAGGTCTCACCTTGGCAACAGATTGCGTAGTTACCACTCCACCTTTTTGAAGAAATGCCACACTGTTTTCCATAGTGGCTGCACCATTTTCCAATTCTACCAGCAGTGTATGCGCGCGCCAGCCTCCCCACACCTGTGGCAACATGTGTCAGTTTCTCTTTTTTGATCACTGCTGTTAATGCCAAGTGAAGATGCAACCTATTGTTCTGATTCACATGATCTCTAATGACTGATGATCAAAAGCATTTCTCCATGTATCTGTCTGTCTGTCATCTGAATGATCTGTTCATGTCCTTTTTCCATTTATTTATTATTCAATCATATTATTGGGAGCTTTTAGATTTTATAACAATCAAAAATCAATTATACCAAGTGAACTTGTCCATATGTTGCCATCACCATTTTCAAAACATTGTCTTTCTGCTGGAGCCCTTGGTAGCAACTCCTCTTTTTTCTCTCCCTCCCTGCCCCTCCTGTACTTGTGAACCCTTAATAAATCATATAGTTATTATTTTTCATATCTTATACTACCCGCTGTATCCCTTCACCCACATTTCTGTTATTCATCCCCCTGGGGAGGGGGGTGCTTTGTCCATTTAAAAATTGGATTATTTGACTTTTTATGGTTAAAGGGCTGACATTTTCCATTAATTTTAGAGATCAGTCTCTTGTGTTATTGCCAAATTTTTCTCCCCTCCAGTCTGTAGGTTTTCCTTTCCCAGAAGTCTTTTGTGTTTAACTTTTGGAGAGGTCTTGAATCGGCTATCAAACATAACTAAAAATTTACCAAGAGATGATAACCTAGACAAAATTTTTAGTTATGTTTGATAGACTATGGCACAAATTGGGGTACCTAAGTTGGTCCTTGTTTTTTCTCTCCATAAGGTATATAATTTTAGGTTTTACATGTAGGTTTTTGATCCATATTATTTTTTAAATAGAGTGTGAGGTATGGGTCCTATGCCATTTTTCTGCAAATGAATATCCAGTGTTTCTAGCACCATTTGTTGAAGAAACAATCTCTTCTCTCTTTTTTATCATTTTATTAGGGGCTCATACAACTCGTATCACAATCCATACATACATCGATTGTGTTAAGCATATTTGTACATGTTGCCATCATCATTCTCAAAACATTTGTTCTCTACCTGAGCCCTTGGTATCAGCTCATTTTCCCCTCCCTCCCTGCTCTCCACTTCCCCATGAACCCTTGATAATTTATAAATTATTATTTTGTTATCCAATGTCTCCCTTCACCCACTTCTCCATTGTCCGTTCCCCAGGGAGGAGGTTATATATAGACCTTGTAATCAGTTCCCCCTTTCTCCCTCACCTTCTCTCCACCCTCCAAGTATCGCCACTCTCACCACTGGTCCTGAAGGGATCACCTGTCCTGGATTCCCCATATTTCCAGTTCCTATCTGTGCCAGTGTACATCCTCTGGTCTAGCCGGATTTGTAAGGTAGAATTGGGATCATGATAGTGGGGCGGGGTGGGGGGAAGCATTAAGAACTAGAGAAAAATCTCTTTTAATGGATTCAATATAGTAAATTGTAATTGTTGAAGATTAGTCATTCATCCCAAAGTCCAATTCTGCCCCTACAACCCTACAGGACAGGGAGAATTGCTCCTCACAGAATTTCTCTGTGGAAGCAGACTGCCAACATTCCCCCCCCCCCCCCCCCAGGAAAGTGGTAAGTTTGAAGCACAGGCCTCTTGGTTAAGTCAAGTACTTTAACTAATGGGTTCCTTCCAGCTGTCCATTAGTGAATGGGTTTACTTCTGGGTCTCAATTTTGTTCCATTGGTCTGTGTGTCTGTTTTATCAGTATCAGACTGTTCTGATTACTGTAGAGCCCTAGTGGTGGAGTGGGTTCCTTGTTACTAAGTGCAAGTTCAGTAGTTCAACCCACCAGGTGCTCCTTGGGAAAAAGATGAGACTTTTTGCTCCCAAAAAGATTTACCTTAGAAACCAACAGGGTCAAATCTACTGTGGTATTAGGCCACTATGAGTCAGAATTGATTTGGTGACAGTGATTTTGCTTTTGTTATTGTTGTTATAGTAGGTTTTGAGTCTGGTTCCTTTTATTTTGAATTTTACAAATCTCTTTTAAAAGTATCTCTAGCTATTATTATTTTTAAATAGTGGTCTTTCTTAAGAATGCTTTACCATATAATTCTTTTATTTCAAGCAAAACATAAACGCCCTGTAAACATCAGAAAATGCAAGTTACATGTTTATATTACAAACTGGCATTATGTAATCTTTTGTAAAAACAATTTTATTGGGGCCTCATACAACACTTATCACAATCCATACATACATCCACTGTGTCAAGCATATTTGTAAACTCCTTGCCTTCATCATTCTCAAAGCATTTTTTCTCCACTTAAGCCCTCGGTATCAGCTCATTTTTTTTCATTATCTTACAATGTGTTTTTAATAAGTATTCATCATGCCATTAGATATTTTTCTTCAACATATTTGAATGACTATTATATTTTTGTAATGGTGTACGCTATTGTTAAATACAACTCTAATTTCACTTAACACTCTTAAAACATTGGGCATTTTGCTTGTTTCCATGTATGGTGAAGTATTTTGGGGAAGTATAAATGAAGTTGTGACCAGGGTGTGGTGACAAAAATTCCTGAAAACACACAATAGAGTATTTTGTGGATACAGGATATAGGGACTAGAGATAACTAGGACAAATAAATATTCCCCTAAGAATCTTTGGAGTTACTGGTAGATATGCTGGGTCTCACAGGTTAAGGGGATGACGCTTTGCGCCAATTGTATTTAAGTGTTAAAGACAGTGACCCCACTTGGCCTATAGAAGACTTTGGGGGTCATGTACACAATCTGTGGAAACATGCAGCTCTCATGTATCCTTAAAACATTTCAGGATGCATGCCTACCTTGCTCCAAACATTCCTATCTTTATGAATCCTTGAAATCTTCCCGGAAGATCTTTGCTTTTTCTCCCCTCCTGGCCTTCACTCTTCCTCCTCGGGCATCTTGTATCATTCCCTATCCTAGCTCTTTTCTCAGCTCCTTCATTGAAGTCTTCCATCAAATTGACTTAAAAAAAAATGGAAGAAAGGAAAGTGGGTGGGAGTCACCCCATTCCGTGACTCTTAACTATCCTTTGGGGTTCAGGGCCACTTTCTCTTCCTTTTCACTGCCAAGAGTTCTTCTGGAAAGGCCCATCACCCTTTATTGCCTTCACTGGCTCACTATTAGCAGAGCCTTTGCCCAGGTGCTCAGCTCGGCGGCTGGTGCACCGCAGGCCCAGGCTAAATGTTAGTTCCACGCGCTTGCAAATTAGCATCTCTTTCCCGGGATCTTCGGTAGGAATTACTCCGTGGTTAGCACAGGGCGCTTGCTGACTGCCAGTCACTAGGGCCTAGTTGCCGCCTTCATGCTGCGGATGTCATTTCCAGGTGCTCCGGGTTCTTGGCAGGTCCTGCTGGGCACCCTCCCGGGCCTCTCCGACGTCTCCGAGAGATGTCCCAGAGCACCCCTGGGAGGCACCCGTCGCCCGTCCTGCAACTCTGCTTGCTGCGTGGGGTCCCGGAGGCAACATGTCAGGGCCCCCTTCCTCCGCCCTGATATCCATTAGGGAGCACTGCTGAATGTGCCACCCCGGCCTCCTCCTCTCCACCCCTCCACCCCCTCCAGGCCCCGCTCCGTGCGCAGATCCCGGGGAGCCGCTGCGGTCCCGGCTCGAGGCGCTCGCCGTCGGCCGAGGCAGGGCGCCCGCGGCGCAGCTCGCGTCCTGGGGCAGTGGGTCCTGGGCCCGCGCCCAAGCCCAGGGCCCCGAGGCCCGGCCCAGGGGGTGGGCGCCAGGGCCGAGCGGCGGCAGGTCCCGCCCGCGGGAGGGGAGGGGAGGGGAGGGGAGGCGGGCCGGGTCGGGGGTCGGGGTCCAACCCCGCGCGGCGCCGCCCCCCGCCCCGCCCGCCGCCGCCGCCGCCGCGCAGCCCGCCCCGGGCGGGAGGCGAGAGGCCGGCCCAGGCCGGGGCAGCCCCTCCGCCGCACCGCCCTGGGCCGGTGCCCAGGCCCGAGTCGCCTTCCGCCTGCCGCCCGCCCCCCCGCCCCGCGGCCCCAGCCAGGTCCCGCCGCCAGGCCGGCTCCCGCCCCCGCTCCGCCCCCGGAGCCGCAGCCCCGCCCGCCACCGCCGTCGCCATGTTGTGGCTCCCGCAGCCGGCGCCGGGGACGCGCGCGGCGGAGCCCGGGGCCTGCAGCCGCCTCCGCCGCCAGGTAAGCGCCCCCGCGGGCCGGGCCGGCCGGGGCCTCGGCCGGGGCCGCCGCAGCCCGAGCCCGAGACGAGCAGGGCCGCGCCCGCGCCCCGCGCCGCGGCCGGGCCCTGCAGCCAGGCTGACCCTGCCCGCCGGCCGAGGCGGCAGCCACTTCCCCGACCGCCGCCAGGCGGGCCCGGGCCGCCTCCCCACCGCCCCCGCGGGCGGGCCCGCCGGCCCCTTCCGCCCCGCGCCCGCCGCTCCCGAGCCCGCGGCCGGCACGCCGCTGTGCGCCTCGCGCGGGACAGGCGGCCGTGCGCGCCCACTGCCCGCCGCCCCCCGCCCGGGCGCGGATAACGGTGCCACTCTCCCCCGCCGGGACGCCCTGTCACCGGACCGTCCCTCCACCCAGGGAGCTGGCGCCGGCTCGGGCCGGGCACTTCGGGAACCGACGCTCTTCGGCGCCCCTCCGTCGCTTTGCGTCGCCCCCCCACTGCCCCCAAGTTCTGACCTGGGGAGCTCTCCCCGAGTAGACAGGTACTCCAGCCCCAGAGTTGGGGTCCAGGGGCTGGGGACTAGGCCTGTTGATCAGCGTGGAGATGATCTCTCTGCAGAGACTTTTCCTGCCAATCCGGGGGTGGGGGAGAGGCACAATGTGACCCCGAGGGACGACAGGGGAGCGTCTGCTGGACAGATGGCCTCCTGGCCTTGAATCCGCGTGTGCGAGGGGGAGGGGTCCCCATGACCTTAGACCTGCCTGCTCGAGAGAACGATCCGATTAGGGAAGCTGCCTAGGGGGTGTTTGGCCATCTTTGAGTAGGCCAGAGGTGGCCTGGAGAGCTCTGGATTGGAATACATGCACCACAGGCCCACCAGGGAAGCATGTCTGGCACCCAGGACTAGCCCAGGACAGTGGGAGAAGGCGACTTTGGTAAAATGGCATGTGGCCTGGGGTTTGCCCACTTGCCTTCAGTTTGGGGTTCACATAGGGCCTGCGAAGTGGCTCTCTCAAAGGGTGGAGTGGCTGAGCACACAGGATGTGGACAGCTAGATGCCTGGCCCGGTGGGTGGTGGGATTTCAGGGGTGAGTTTCCTCCACCACACAGGTGCATGACACCCTGAAAGCGAGGAGGAAGCATGGTGCTCGGGCCCCTGTTTGAACCATTCTCTCGTTTTCCTGTGGGATGTGACTTTGCTCCATTCAGGGTACTCGTATTTTTACCAAGCACTTACTGTGCACCAGGCCCTAGTTGCGGGCATCCTGGTAAACCAGAGTGACACCATGTTCTAGCTTGTTGGCCTCACAGCTCAATAGTCAACCCAAATGTTTATTCAGTAACAACTTGTCAACAGATTAGTGCCAGGTGCTGCTCTGGATGCTGTGAATAAGGCAAATGAAAGTCACTGCCCTGGTGGCTCTTCCTTTCTAGGGGGAGGGGGGGAGGAGAAGGCGATACATGAAATAGTAAAAATAGAGTGTTAAGAAGTGTGAAGTAAGGGCAAGATGGCCGGGAAAAAAGGAGTCTGAGGTGACTGAGGCTCTGGGGTTTGAGTGTACATGAAGAGTAGCGTAGGACGGCCTGGGAGAAAGGAGCGGCTTTCTGCAGCTTCAGAACCCCACACCACAGGGGCAGTTCTACTGGGTCCTGTCCGGTCTCTCTTGAGTTGGTTGGAATCTACTCAGTGGCATTGAAGGCCTTTTTTTTTTTTTTTTTTTTGAGGAAGGCCTGCCGAGAAGGTGTTCTGAATGAAGTCCTGATGGAAGTGGTGAATAATTTCAGACTGTGAAGCGTGCCAGGAACGGATGAGGAGGACTATGGTGAGAGAAAGGCAGGGTTTGGTTGGGGCTTAGGGAAGGTTAGTTACCCTGAGGAAATGACATTTCGGCTGAGGCCTGCCGGAGGATGAAGAGTTAACAGTGCGTGGAGCCGCGCTGAGCTTGGCAAGTTGGAGGAAGTGAAAGAGGCCCGTGTGGCTGGACGGGGAGAGGAAAAGAGGAGATAAGTGTGTGGAGAGGTGGCCTGGGTCAGGTCACTGGGGGCCTTGGGAGGCCTTGGGGCTGGATGCCTTCCGTTTGGGTCCTATGCACAGGGTCTTTAGGAGTGCTTGGCAAGATGACATGTGCCTTTCAAATGTCTCTGACCATTGGATTGAGAGTGGACTTTGAAATAAGCCAGCAGGTAAGGCTGGGCTTTGTGTGTTGAGTGTCTTAACTCTCCCTGGTCTCTTTGGGAAAACTCCTCCTCAGGCAGTGTGAGGAGAGCTCTTCAGGAAAAACTAACCTTAGCAGCCCTCTAGGTCTAGGACACTGTCCCAGTGGGTTTCCAAAGACTTTAGCTCTGTATAGGAGTAGAAAGAGCCTAGTCTCTCTCCCTGCGAGCGCCTGGGGTTTTCGAACTGCTGAGCTTCCTGTTAGCAGCCCAGTACTAACGCACCAGGAAGGGGAAGGGAATGGAAAAGAAAATGAATTAACATCTCTAATGTGAGTTAGGCACCCTGGTGGTTTAGCCGGCTTAGTATTGGGCTGCTAACTACAATGTTTGCAGTTCAAATCCACTAGCTGCTGTAAAGGAGATGAGATGTCTGTTCCTCAGGAGCAGTTCCACTCTGTCCTGTAGGATGGCTATGAGTTAGAATTGATGACATAACGGCAGCAGTCTTGATGATGCGGTGGCAGCGGTTGGCTGGTAACCCACGGCTGCCAGTTAGGCCCCACCAATTGCTTCTCAGAAGACAGATGTGGCAATGTGCATCGCTAATGATTAATAGCCTTGGCAGTGCTGTGGGGCATGGCTGTTCCAGACTAAAGAGTTCCTTTGAGTGGAAGTAAATTCAAGGGCTGTGGGCTTGTTTTTGTTTTGTTTTTCACTAAGTAGGAGAACAAAATTTAAAGACTTCTGTATAATCATCCCCACACCCTAAAACAAAGAGGCCATTTTACAGATAAGAAAACAAGCCCAGAGGGGATAGATTACTTATCTAAAACCTCACCTGTGACATAGTCATCATTCAAGCTCTGGTCAGCCAGATTCCACAACCTACTGACTTTGAAGCCAGACTGCTGGAGTTTGCATCTTGCATCTCCTTACTTGCTAACTGGACAGTCTTGAGTTATTTAACCTCTTGGGCCTCATTGGATGCTAACGGAAAGGTTGGTGGCTTGAATCCACAATCTGCCCTGCAGCAGAAAGATGCAGTTGTCTGCTCCCATAGGATCCACAGTTCCATAAGGAACCCTGTATAGGACCCCTATGAGTGGAGATTGACTTGATGGCAGTGGGTTTGGCTTGGTTTTGGACTATTAGTTTGCATAGGCATATTATGGTCTTAGTAATTTAATGCTTGAATTTTGTGTGACTCTTTCCATGGCCCCTGTGATTATTCACTCAGCATCGATTGATCTCCCACATCTTACTTGGGACTGTATTAGAATGTATGGGTACAGAGTGAATCCTATTTCTGCCTTCCAGGAACGCGGCACAGAGACAATGTAACAGATACGTCTTCTAACCTGGCCTCCCCAACCACTCCTAGGTCCATTCTGACTCCTGGAAACCTTGTAGGACAGAGTAGAACTGCTCCTTAGGGTTTCTGAGCCTGTTACTCTTTACAGGAGCAGGCAGCCCCATGTTTCTCCTGCAGAGCCAACAGTAGTCAGTTTGAACCACTGACTGGACCAGGAGTGTGCCATATGGGGGACCCACTCCTTCCTCCCTGGTCAAGGAGTTGCCCTGAAAAGTTAGAGGTTGAGTCCACTCATTTCCTTGGAAGATCTGGCAATCCATTTCCCCAAAAATCAAACACTGAAAGTCCGATGGAGAGTAATTCTAAGCCTCCACACACGTATTTGCCATCAGTTGAGATCAGCTCAATGGCAGCTGGTTTAAGGACACGATTCTAGGAAGAGGGTATAGTTGGGGGCCAGAGGGAGGGGGAGGTCGCAAAGCCCTGGGAGCCCAGTGGTGAAGTGCTGGGCTGCTAAGCGAAGGTTGGTGGCTCAAACCTACCAGCTGCTCCATGGGAGAAAGGGTGGCAGTCTGCTTCTGTAACGTTTTATAACGTTGAAAGTCTTGTGAGACAGTTCTGCACTCTCTTGTAGAGTCTCTACGAGTTGTAATTAAGTCTGTGGCAATGTTTTTTGTTTTGTTGTTGTTTTTTTGGTGATGGTGGGGTGTTGCGCAACTGGTTAAGCACTAGGCTGCTCACTCAAAGTTGGAGATCTGAGTTCACTTAAGGCAGTTCAGCAAAAAGGCTTGGTGATCTGTGTTTGAAACATCAGCCATTGAAAACTCTATGATGCACAGTTCAAGCCTATGGGGTCATGGGAATTGGAATCATCTCCATGGCAACTGGTTGGGTTGGGTTGGGTGGGAGGAACATGGAATCCTAGAGGCTGGATCTGTCTGGGGGTGGGACTGACAAGCTGAAGTTGGGCCTGTGAAAGGCAAGTCAAAAGAGTTGGATGTGCCTCCAGTACATCCCATGCTGGGTGTTGCAGTAGGTGTCATCCTGGGGGTGGTTTTCATTTTGGCGGGATCCCTGTGCCACAGGATCTGGTTCTCAGCTTCAGAGAACAGACATTCCATTTTGTAAGGCACTCAGAGCTGATTGGGCCCAGGGAGACTGACTCACTATCCAGAGTTGGAAGAGAATGATGCATAAACTCAGGATATTAACTGCCCATGAGAAATGAAACTGCGGATGACAGATGTTCCTGTCCTTTGGCCGCTGCCCCCTCACTTCTGGCCAGGGCTAGGACATCCTAACAAATCCTTGCCCCTCAACTCCTGTTGTTTTTCTCAGGCTCCATGAAAACTAGCCTTTTCTGTTAGCATCCTCTTTCCTCACACGACACACAGTGTAGTCAACCATGATTATTAACTGAAATGAATGGTTCAGTATGATTTGGGTGGGATTCTGTGCTTGTGAAACTCAAGGTTGAGGAGACAGCTGTTTTTTTAAAGAAATAAATGGGAAAAGGAATTCACTAAAAATGGACATTATCATGATGTGAATAATTTTGTGGCTACAAGGTGGTTGTGAGCAAGTGTATTGGAGGTTGATCTGTGAACTCTTAAGTGGGGGTGAGGGGCTTGAAGTTGTTCTTGAAGAGAATGGCTTAGCAGGCCAGGTAAAAAGTAATGCCCCGCTCTCCATTCAGCTTGGTCAGAGGGAGCCGTCCCATTGGTGTCCTGGTGGGGTTAGAAATTGGCATCCAATTGGTCTGTGTCTGCAATCTCTAGAGTGTTGAGTCTGTTTTTCTACAGTGAAAAAATTGAGTTTCACCACCCTAGACCATGGAATATTTTTCTTTGAAAATTCTAAAAAGCACGCGACAAGGAAGGCACACTAGAACACTTAGGAACTACAGGTAGATATCAAATAGGAAATAAAGCTCACTGATAAAGCTACAACCTAGAGCTACAGTAACATTGTAGTATTTCGGAATTTGTACTAGACCTTTATCTCCATGTATCTTTGTATGTAAATATTTTAGCTTTTTCTTGTCTAACAAAAACAGGAACATATTGATGTCTGAGGTAGAGCAATTGCATGTGCCCCCAGTCTGTATGTGTTCATTTGTGAACATCTTGGCCCAGGCCCTCCCTTCTTGCTCTAGAGATGTAGGATGTGATATGCATTAGCTAATGATAACCCCTCCCATAAACATAAATTTAGTTAAGTGAAACAAAGCTAATTTAAAGAAAACTACTAAGTGAATCACAAAGGTTTTAGAAGGAAATGATAAAAATCATAAAGATGGCAAATAGAGTAATTGAAGTTTAGGAGGTAAGCGATTATGACTTGGGTTTGTCTTTAACTTTTTATTGCAGTTTGGGTGAAGGTACGATCCATACACGTTCAGCTTCATGTCATGGATTACAGTGCCACACGATAACCTCCCTCATCCCACTTCTCCGTGTGGTCCCCTCTCCTGTTTCATCTCCTTTCTAACCACCTGTGCCTTCGGAGCTCCCCTCTAAACCCTGCATGTATTTGTGTGGGTACAGTCCATTCCCCTTCCTATATATCTAGGTATCTACTTGGGGATTTTTATCACTGTTATTATAGGGTTGTATATATAACAGTATTTACTTCTGTTGCCCTCAACTCTTTGCTCACCCCAATGTCTTCCTTTGTTGCCATCCTTATTTTTTTGCTGAATCTTCCCTTTATGGTATATTACCTTCACCCTCATCCAAGTTAACATATGTTACCTTCTAGTTAGTGATTTATTTCCCCGCCCACTCCTGCTAACCATCAAACAATGTTGTAGTGTGAAAACCTTTTTTTAAAAAATCATTTTATTGGGCGCTCTTACAGAAATAACCATCCGCAATTCAATCAGATCACGCATAATTGTACCATCACTGCCACCGTCATTTTAAAAAGTTTCTTCTTCAACATCAGCTCCCCTTTATCCTCTCCCCTACCCTATTCCACGAACCCTTTTATTATGTATTATTCTTCCATATCTCACACCATCCAATGTATCCATTCCCCTACAATTCTGTTATTTGTTCCCCTCAGATGGGGTTATACAGTCATCATTGCAGTTGGTTCCCCCTTCCCCAGAAAACCATTACAAAAAAGTTGTTTAAAAAAAAAAATAAACAAGCGACCATCTAGCTGAGAAGCAAGAAAGTAACACATGGAAAAAGTACACCGGCCTGTGTGATCATGACGTGTCGATGGGATCAGGTATCAGGCATCAAAGACTCAGAACAAAAAAGTCATTTCAGTGTGAATGCGGGGAGTGCAGAGTGGAGACCCAAAGCCCATCTGTAGACAATTGGACATCCCCTTACAGAAGGGTCACAATGAAGAAATGAGTCAGTCAGGGTGCAGTGTAGCACCAATGAAACATAGAACTTTCCTCTAGTTCTTTAATACTTCCTCCCCCCACTATCATCCCAATTCTACTTTACAAATCTGGCTAGACCAGAGGATGTGCACTGGTACAGACAGGAACTGGAAACACAGGGAATCCAGGGTGGATAAACCTCTCAGGACCAACAAGGAGAGTAGTGATACCAGGAGGGTAAGTGGAAGCTTGGGGGAGAAAGGGGAAACTGATCACAATGATGTACATATAACTTCCTCCCTGGGGGGTGGACAACAGAAAAGTGGGTGAAGGGAGCCATTGGTCAGTGTAAGACATGGAAAAATAATGGCAATTTATAAATTATCAAGGGTTCGTGGGAGAGGGAGGGAAAATGAGCTGCTAGGAGGGCTGAATAGAAAATGTTTTGACAATGATGGCAACAAATGTAACGTGCTTACACAATGGATGTACATATGGATTGTGATAAGAGCTATATGAGCCCCCAATAAAATGCTTTTTTTTTTAAAGAAAAAGGTATCATACAGTGTTTGCCCTTTTATTGACTAATTTCACTTAGCATAATGTCCTCCAAGTTCATCCCTGTTGTGAAGGGTTTCCCAGATTTGTCATTTCTCTAGTAGAAAGCCCCATCGTTCTCCCATAAAGCTACTGATAGTTTCAAACTGCTGACCTTGAGATTAGCAGTGCATACGCATAACTACTATGCCACCAGGGCTCTAGGGTCATTTTTCTTTTAAAAATAGTTGTGTTGGCACATCCTTCACGTCATACAGTTCAGGCGTTCAGTGATATCATTATCATTCTTCACCATTGTTTGTAGGAACCTGCATTTGTTTAGCCATCCTTCCATTGATGGACATTTAGGTGGTTTCCTCTTTTCCCTATTGTGAATAGTGTTGTGAGGAACATCCATGTGCATATTTTTCTTGTGGCTCTTACTTCTCTAGGATATGTACCAAGAGTGGGGTTGCTAGACCGTATGGTGGTATTTCTATTTCCCACTTCTAGAGCAAGTGCCATACTGTTTTCCACAGTGGTTGTACTATATAACAGTCCCTTCAGCAGCGTAAGAGAATTCTAACTTCTCTACTCCTCTGCCAACACTGTTGTTGTTGTTTCAATTTAGCTATTAATACTGGGGTGAGATGATATCTCATTTTTATTTTCATTTGCATCTCTAATGTCTAATGAGCCACAAGCATATCTTCATATGTTTGTTGGCCACCTGAATGTCTTCTTTATTCTTGTCCTCTGCCTGTTTTTAAAAATTGGGTGTTGAGGTATTGATGTTTCCTATAAATGTTAGCGATTAATGCCTGGTTGACGACTCCATGCCAAACTGCGCCCACACCCTCACCTCACCCAATCTATGGGCTCTCTCTTTTTTTTTTTGGGGGGGGGCTCTCTTTTTTAGTTTTTTGGGGAAATCCTAATTTTTAGAAATCTTAAACTTACTTTGAATTGAGGATCCTTGGTGGTGCTACTCAGTAAGTATTTGACTGCTAACTGCAAGATCAGGGCTTCAAACCTACCAGCTGCTGGGTGGGAAAAAAGATGAGCCAGCCTATCTGTCTCCTTAAAGAGTTAACGGCTTCAGAAGCCCTGTGTAGAGTTGATAGGAGTTGGAATTCACTCAGTACCAGTGGGCTTGGTTTGTGTTTGAATTGAGTGAAGGTTTACAGAGCAGATCAACTTTCCACGTAAAATTCCTACACACCCTGTTTCGTTTCATCGACTGTAATCTTTACATTGCAACATCACTTAGTCCACTTCTCTCTCTCCTTCCATCCTGCTCCTTTCATGACCTTTCCTGCCTTCTGAACGTCGTTCCTGGGCAAATGCTACCCTTTTGATCTCAAATGGTCATTCCAAGAAGTGCCTACCGCTCTAGTGTTGTTCCCCTTGGAGACCCGTCTACCTCTTGGCTGAAAATGGAATCGATTTCAGGCCTCACGAGGGAGAAAGGGCCATCTTCTCAGGGGTCCACAAATCTCCGTAGGACTTTGACTTTTCCACATTTTTGTCCAGGACCTTCTAATGCGTTAACTTTCAGAGTGGTTGGTAGTGGTAACTGGGCACCATCTAGTTCTTCTGAGAGCAGGATAGTAGAGCTGAAGTTCTTGTGACCGTACCCATTGGACTAACTTATATGTGATTCTTTGTTTTGCTTCACTCTTCTTTGCTCTATATGAAGAGAGACAAGTAGTCACACCTCAGAGGCAAGACCGTGGCACTGCTCCCCAAGTAGGCTGTAGAACATTGTCTTTGAACTCCTTTATGCCCGATGGCCTTGGTGTGTGTGTGTGTGTGTGTCCCAGAAGACTATGGTCCTGAAACCCGAGGTTGAGTGCTGGTGAACTCTTGAGATGTGCTGACAGGCCTAGTTCTTAGGAGATCCCAACCATCTAGTTTGTTTCTGCTGGTGTTGATGTGTTTTAGTTATGTTTGATAGTGTACATAATGGGTCATCCCTTAGGCTGATAACTGCAAGGTTAGCAGTTCAAAACCACCAGAGAGAAAGATGAGACTCTACTTCTGTAAAAATCCACAGTGGCAATTCTACTCTGCCCTGCCGGGGCCTTTAGGATCACTGTGAGTCGGAATGTGCTCTATGGCAGTGAGTTTGGTTTGGGTAATTTTGTCTCTGATGGTCTTTATAGTTTTAGGTTTTACATTTAGCTCTTTAACCCATCCTGAGTTCCTTTTGGTTATAGCGTGAAATATAGGCCCTGTTTCATTTTTCTGCAAATGGACATTCAGTTTTGCCAGCATCACTTGTAAAGGAGACCATCTCTTTGACATGTAATGGATTTCGGCCCTATGCCCGAGTTCAGCTTCCCTCGGTGGATGGGTTCACTTCAGTCAATTGCATTTTTAAACACTTGAGAATTCCCCCAGAGATGAGCGTGCTACTTGTATTGGGCGGCAGCAGCAGAGACGCGCGTGCGGCAGTGGTATATCTGAGCCTTGCGATGGCGCGGAGTCCCTGCAGTCCTTTCTCTGAGCTGTTAGCACTTAGGGGTGGTCCTCTGCTCGCGGTGGGGTTTGGACAGGTACTCTACTCCCAAGGTGTGATAATGGTATCATTCTTGCCAGAACAAACATAGTGACTGGTGGTTATCACAAGGTAATGGTGGTCCATTTTCTCATTCACATGCTATAGGTGAGACAAAAGGATCTTGATATCAATATGTGTGATTGAATGTGAAAAGATTGCCATCACACATTAGGGAGTGAAATCAAGGAGTATGTCTGCTGAGGGAGCACATAGCTCCTTTCCTGGAATCAGTCTGTGTGAGGGGAAGCAGGTCTGGGAGAGTTTCCATTATGTCTGCTTATGAGAACTCCAGGAGTTTTGGAGCTGCCTCAGATTCTGAAAAAAAAAAAATTGGCCAGGCTAGAGGTGACATTCAGGGTCTTAAGCATGTACACTGGTCTAACCAGAGAAGCAAGCCCTTGATCTAGTGTAGCACAGGCCTGTTTCCTCTCCACAGAATAGTAGTTTACTGACCTTGATGTGGTTGAATTAGCCATGGCTTTTGCTTTATTCTTTATATTCTGCCCCCAGCATATGAATTTTCTGTAGGCTTATAATTTTTACCCCCCACTCCCAAATATATTTATACATTCTATCTTCGTTTTGGAGACACTGAATGCCCTAAAGCAAAAACTCAAACTACTTGGAAAAATATCCTCCAGTGCTTTCTCCCTGTAGCCGTGCTGCCTGCGTTGGAGACAGCCCTCAGTTACCCTCAGGGGCGGACGCCTGTCAGAGGTGCAGCAGGGCAGCTTTCCCGGCAGATGGTAGATTGGCACCTCTGACTGGGATTGCCCCTGAATCCAGAGAGTCAGGGCTGTACCCAGCTGGGAGAGTCCAATGAGTAGACATCACGTTTCTAGCTTCATTTGTGAGGAGCTCAGGTGGGGCATTGGTTAAGTGCTTGACCACTGATGGAAAAGGCTGGTGCTTTGAGACAGGATTTGAGCCGATTCTTCTTGGTTCAGTCATGAGCAATGAAGTGAAACTGCGTGTGGTAGTCACCTAATCTGGTGTCAATTTAAGGATTAAGAGTATAGGGGTGGAGTCTAGGCTGTCAATCTGGAGCTAGCCAATGAGACTTCTGTGTGGGCATAGCCTTATCCTGAGAATTCTGGGAAATCTGGTACTTCCTCTTTGGAGGCTGAAGATACCTCTCTCTCTGCTACTCCCTGGAAGACATTGCAGAAGACAAGCCCCATGGACGCAACCAGATCTCGGAAGCGGGAGAAGCCACAGTACTGAGATATTTCCAATGATACTGAATCCAAAGACTTTCTACCCACTGGCCTGTGATCTTCTGCTTTTGGCGTCACTGCATGTTTCGTGAGTCTGAAGAGGACTTTATAGATTGATATCAGAAATATGGTCTAATATTGGACTTATGGATTTGATCTGGACTGGGCTGGGAGTTTTCTCAATGTTCAGTTGGTCTCGTCTATAGATTTCTTTCTTATACACATATGTATGTCCATTGAGACTGACACACTGGGACAGACCCACATTTGTAAAATGTGAGTGTATTGGAATGATAACTGGACCAGGAGCAATGATGGGTTAACGGCCTGCTAGAAGGCAGATGTTTCTGGAAACAAGAGCAGTGTGCAGACAACATCTTGACTGCAAGAGTAGGAAATACCCGTGCCTGGCTCAAAGGTGGCACTCAACGGAGTTGCCTTGAACAGTGCGCCACTCTCCACAGCTGTGGCAATAATCTCATCTACCTCGGGCCTCTTCCCAGTCTCCCATTCCAGGAGACATTGCCTAGGCTTTTCCTGCCCGGCTTATCCTTCTGGTACAACCACATTTTACAAATCCCGAGTCTGCTCAGATTTTGCTGCATCAGCCATGAGCTGAACTGGTTCGATCGGATTTGAGATCCTGGTCTGAACCTACCCGATGATTGTTGCCATACAGATTACAGCCTAGGAAACGCTGAGGGGCAGTTCCACTCTGTCAAACGGGATCACTGAGTTTGGACAACCTGAGGACACCAAATAACAACAGCTTCATTTATTGGGCATTTATTTACTTTAGGAAAACACTCCTTGTAGTGTGTGGCCTGTGCCTCCTCCCATGGGCCACTGGCTCCGTGTCCTGGACATGCACAGTAGTGCAAGAGGTCTGGGTGTGACAATGGGCCTGTCCTGCCTGTGTTCCAGGGCTGTCCTTTAGGGGCTCAGCCCATCCTGGTGGTGCCATTAGGACTCCTTCTCCACTTCCAGCCTTGGCCTAAGAGCCCTTTACTCTCGCAGGAGCTGACTGAGAGCCAGTGGGTGGGCCCTGGCTTTTCTCGGATTCCCTGGGGTGCTGCAGTTTACAGCATTCTACACTGCTCTGCCAATTCCCTCCCTGAAGTTGAAGTCATTCCATTAGCAAGCTGAAGGCCAGAAGGAGAGGCCTTGTGGGAAGATGTTTGTTGTACCTGCTAGCCATCTCGGCCATTCCAGGCCTGAACAGGGCTCAGAGGCTGAGCTTTGGCGTGTTAGAGCCAGGAGCTGAGGAGCAGTCACTAATGCTTCTGGGGCTTTGCTCCCAGGTCTCTGAATGATGCGGGGAAGGGTTGGCTCTTCTGCCTCTTGCCTTGTTATGTCCACTCGCCACTTGGGCTGGGTTGTAAAAATTGCTGCACTTTCTAATACTTCATTATGGCTATAAACCTTCAGGTCCTTAAAAATGTTAGATGTGTGATTAATACTACCGTTAGTCTTAATTAGAATAGTTGCTTGTCTTTAAAATCCTGCGAAGCTTTTCTGAAGCTGGGCTCTTGTTGATCAATACTGTACTTAGGAAAGGCTCTCTTTGAGCCCAGTCCTGAGCTCCATGTTCCCTGGTGCTTGATGTGAACTTTGCCCTCTGGGAGCTCCCCCACTGAAAGCAATTAGAGAGCAATTTGCTTCCAGGCCAGCAGTGTCCTGAGGGGGCTTTATTTTCTCAGGGTGGCAGTTACTCTCACACAGGTCACCCCTCCGAGACGGCTGGGATTTCCTCGGGGAACATTCCCTGGTACCCACACTGGATTGAATGGCCACACAGGAGGAGGGAGGCAGTGGCAAGAATGTATCTCATCTTTCATCGCTTCACTTGCTGCCCCTTGATATTGCTTCCGTAAGGGTCTGTCGGCTTCAGGAGAAGCTAGCCAAGCCCCCACCGCACCCCCAAACAGGAGCGTGGTGCCTGTCATCCCACCATTCTGTATGGTCGCAGTCCTTTGAGTCCTGAGGGCTTTTGCATTTCCAACTTAGAATCCCCTTTAAAATGCAGCCACCCTCTGGGAGAGGTCATACTCTTAGCAATTCATCACCAAACAGTAGCTTTAATTAACAGGAACTAATTAAGTCAACTGAGAGAAAGACTGGGACCCAGGTAGGCACTTGGGAACCAGACTGTGGGAAGGAAGGAAGGAAGGAGGGAAGGAAGGTCATGAGCTAGCTAGCTGCGCCGCGGAAGAGAAGGCAGGGCTTCCTGCATCACCTCATTGCCCACCCTGGGACACCCTGGCTGGGCCTGCTGCTGGGCCACGAGGTATGTGAGAGGTAGGGCTGCTGCTGCTGGGGACTTAGAAGCACAGATGGATTTGGATCTGGGTCCTAAAGCGTTGGGAAGATTGTTTTCACATACCCTCAGTTTAGAAAATTGAGCATTCTAGAGCAGTGGTTCTCAACCTTCCTAAGGCTGCGACCCTTTTTTTGCAGTTTCTCATGTTGTGGTGACCCCCCCAACCATAAAATTATTTTTGTTGCTGTTACTCCTTAACTGTAATTTTGCTACTGTTTTGAATCAGGCAACCCCTGTGAAAGGGTTGTTTGACCCCCAAAGGCATCGTGACCCACAGGTTGAGAACCACTGTTTGAGGGGAAACTAACCCCCTCATGTCTCACTAACTAATGCTAGACAGCTGAGATGTCTGTCAGACACTGCCACTCTTCTCCCCAAGCCCTCCTGTGGCCTGTCTCCTGAGAGGGCCGGTGGCCCCTTCTCCCCTTTGCCCCTGACCTGTGCTCCTTGATCTCCCCGAGCTCTCTCCTGCTTCAAGGCCTCTCCACTTGTTCTTTCCTCCATCTGCAACCTCTTCTTGCATGTAGTCACAGGAATTGCTCCTTAATTGAGAATATTGATCTTTCTGATTTCAGATAAGGAACTCCAGTTGAGAAAGGCTGACCTTTTATGGGCTTGCTGCTTTGTCTCTCTCCTTCCAGTGTTTTACCAGCTCTGCGTGGGCAGGGACTTCTTCTCTTCTGGTCACTGTAGTGTAGTATCCACTCATTGAATAAGGCTGACACACAGTAGGTGCTCAGTTAACAGTTCTGTAGTCAGCGAGTGTATGTGTGTTGGGGTCGTGTGGTGGACATGGGGTGGGAAGGGCAGTGCGGCTAGGAGCTGGCCTGGAGGGACAGGAGGCTGCTGTGGCTGCCAGGGCAGCGGAAAGTTCCGTTGGAGCTGCGTCTAGTGGGCTTCAGCTCTACAAGGCCCTTGCGCACTGGTGGTGGTGCTGAAGGTGGGTGGGGGAGGGAAGGCAGTGGTTTGGCGCTCTGGGGCTACATAGGAAATTAATAGACCTGGATTGTGAAGGGCCTTGAGAATCTAGCACAGGGGTTAGACCTGGTGTACGAGGCCATAGGAAGCAATTTTAAATTTGCTTGCTGTTTACACCCTTGTGGCATACTGGTTATGCATTGGGCAGCAATCTACAAGGTCGGCAGTTTGAAACTACTAGCTGCTCCTTGGGAGAAAGAGGGAACTTTCTATTCCTGTAGACAGTTAGCAGTCTTGGAAACCCACAGACAGTTCTACCCTGTCCTATAGTACAGGTTCACTATGAGTTGGCCAGTGAATTTTAAATTTTCGTTTGTTTTTAAACGGTTTATTGTGACTTAGGTGAAGGTGTATAGATCAGATCATCCCTTTTGCATTCAACAACTTAGTCAAGCTCCCAACAAGAGGGAGCTGGACAAAAACCAAACCAAAAAATAAGCATGTAAAGGCGAGAGAAGAAAAAAATGGGGCAGGTGGGGTATCAGTAGGCGATGAGGAAGGGAAGTCGCCTCCTCGTGCTGTTGGTGAGACTTACCAGGTTGATGGGTCTGGGGGAAAGCAGGTGGGAAGTATCCTGCACTGGCCTGCATCTCACGGATTGGACCTGGAAGTGTGGGCACCGGCTCCTGGCTGTGCCTGCCAGTGCTCTTGGGGCCCACACTGACAGTCCCACCAGGGCGGGAGCCAACTTCATTCACTCACCTGCTCTCAACTTCATTTTCCTTCTTCCTAGTTCTATTTATTTCACAGACTTTGACTCACAGACACACTTGGGTTGGATTAATGGACGGGAAACACTGATTTCTAAATGGTTTCTGTTTCATTAGGCTTCTAGCCTGCTTTGGAAAAAAGACTTCTGCCAAGATGAGATTAGCGGAGAAGTGATTTTGGTGTAATCAGCTGCTGCTTTCTGATCTTGTGGTAGTACGACATGTTTTGAGATGGGCATTTTGCACTTAGTCATTAATCTCTAGAACAAATCCAGGAGTGACTGCTCTGTGCCAGGTACTCTCCTAGGTACTGGGGTGTATTAGGGGCAAAAGGAACACAGATCTTAACCCTCATGGAGCTCAGTCTACCATGTATTCATTGATAGACAGTGGCGGGGTGTTGTGCTCCTGAGTCTGTTCTGACAGGACAGGACAGAATGCCTGTGGGGTTGTTATCTTTAGGGGGACAGATCCCAGGCTTCTTTTCCTGGGAAACCACTGGTAGGACCCAACCACTAACCTTCAGTTAGCAGCATCATGCCACCGGGATTCCTTCGATAGACAATGAAAACCCAAACCAAACCCATCGCCATTGAGTAGATCTCTACTCACACCGACCCTCTAGACCAGTGGTTCTCAACTTTCCTAATGGCACCACCCTTTAATACAGTTTCTCATGTTGTAGTGACCCCTCCAACCATAAAAATATTTTTGTTGCTCCTTCATAAATGTAATTTTGCTACTGTTATGAATTGGGTGACCCCTGTGAAAGGTTTATTCGATCACCAAAGGGGTCGCCACCCACAAGTTGAGAACTGCTGCTATAGACTGAGTAGAACCGCTCCATTGGGTTTCTGAGGCTATCGGTCTTTGAGAGCAGACAGTCTAGCCATTCTCCCCAGCAGCGACGGCTGGGTTTGAACCTCCAACCTTGCGGTTAACCATCCAATGCTTGGCCAGCAGTGAATGAGCAAGTAAAATTACAAAGAGTGAGGGATTGTGGTGATCTGGAGAGATTATGGGGAGATTATTTTTTCACCACAATTATGGTAAAAAACACAGCAGGGCTGGAGGGTAGGGGTTTGTGGGGGCCACATTTTCTATTTTATGTGCGAGAGTTCACAGAAGTCACACTGATAACAAAGACTTTGAGTTGTGGCCTGAGGAAGGTGAGGCCATGGGGATACCCAAGGGCAGTGCCTTTCGGACTGAAAGGTACGACAGCCAGGAAGCCAAAGTGGTGGGAGCAGGAGTGGTGGTGGGGAGGGGAGAACCACAGCAGGTGGGCTCATAGAGGTGAGGGAGGGTAGACTGGCACCGATTTTCCAGGCCTGTTAAGTTCTGGTTAGGACTTGAAAACTTTATCTACGAATGGGGATTGGCTGTCCTTCTGGAAGGGCTGTTGGCCTATCCGTGGTTGAGGCAGCGGGGCGCTGCAGTGACTCCGATAAGCCTGGGCACTGAATCAGACCTTTCCCAGGCCAGCTGCTTCCCAACTCACTGCCATCGCGTCGATGTGGACTCATAATGATCCTACAGGACAGGTTAGAACTGTCCCAGTGGGTCCCAAGAGTAACTCTGTGGGAGCAGATAGCCTCATCTTTCTCCCTTGTAGCAGCCAGTGGGTTCCAACTGCTGACCTCTTGGTCTATGCCAGGAGATCTCTATGAGTTGGAATCCACTTGATGGCAAAGAGATCCCCCCCCCCTTTTGGTAAACTTGGGCATTGGTGGTTTTAAAAGCCCTCAAGTGTTTCTGGTGTGCATCCAGCTTTGAGAATCATTTGTCTGATGATTAAATGCATCTGATACCTGGTACTCAATTGAGAGAGTTGAACTGGGAGCTGTAAGCTCTTATGACCTTGCTAGAAAGAATCATAGTGATTTTCCATGAGGATCAGAAACTCTTCTTGGAGAATGTACTTTATTGTCTTGGGTCCCATCACCCTTCTGGCTCTCAGGTCCTTGGTGAGAGCTAGAGGGCGACGTGTTCTGGTCGTCCAGAGGCTCTGCCCCTCTGACATTCCTTCATCCTGCTGATGTGGAGGAGCCTCTAATCCAGAGCAATGCTTTCTAATCTTGGTTTTACAACACTTCTAGGGCAGCAGTTCTCAACCTGTGGGTCGCGACCCCCAAGGGAGTTACCCGATTCATAACAGTAGCAAAATTACAGTTATGAGGTAGCAGTGAAAACAATTTTATGGTTGGGGTCATCACAACATGAGGGACTGTATGAAAGGGTCGCGGCATGAGGAAGGTTGAGAACCACTGCGAGGGTATGTCGTAGTTATGGCAAAGGTACGGTCAATGGCTCAACACTAAATTGAAAGAAAATTGGTGCCACTTGCAGTCCCACCTTGGGAAGGTGAGGGTTGTGAGAAGAGAAAGCTGGCTTCCCGGCCCAGAGTTCCTGAGTGGAAGGGCTGCCTGGCCTTGGGAGGCTTGCTAGCCCTGGTTCCACTGCCACTCCCTGGCAAGTTCCTTGTGAGTGGGGATTTGGGGTTCCTAAACTGGAAAGCTCCGTGTAAATACAAAAAGAAGCGTGAGTGTGTGGGTCGAGGGACTTGGAGGAAGCAGCCGGCATTGGACAGTGAAGCCTGATGGTAGAGTGTCTTATCCCATCTCTGCTACCAGGCTGTTACTGGCATGGGGCCCAGTCCCCATAAATAACAACCCAGGGTCTGGATGCACCGAGGCCAACCTAGAATAAACAAACAGGTACATGAACTGGTGTACCTCAGAACTTACGATTGACCCTCGCCTGCCCCTCCCCTGCCCCCAGCCCTTGATTTTTTGCCCACAATTGTTGGTTTGTTTTGAACTGTGGAGGTCCAGTATGCGATAAAGGAAAAGACTTTACATTTTTTTCTCCCATCTTCTGTCTCCTTTCTGAAGAACTGGGTTAATGGGGCTTGGAAATGAGCTGGAAAAGGTAGTGGGGCTGGAAGCCGTGAAGAACCTTCCTTTCCCTGTGTTCATCCATAGTGTCTTCCCCCTCTGTTTCGGAGTCCTGCAGAAATGCTGGTGGTCAGAGGGAAGACCTAAGTGAAGTCAAGTGAGGAAATGCAGGCTCATCAGGAGAATGGGCGCTTTGGAACTATGAGGGAAAAGGCTTTTTAACGCCAGCATTTGTAGGTGAATCTAGCTGGTCACTATTCCTCAGGCTCCAGCTGCACCTATGTTTAAAAGATCGTTTCTGCGAGCTTTTCATGTTCTTCCCACCTGTTCGGGGTTTGTCCTTTCCCTGCCTGTTCCCCAGCTTTTGGCTTTCCCTGGTCCTCCTCTGCTCCTCAACCCCAGCAGGCCCCTGAGCCCCGGAGGATGGGCCGTGGTGGTGGGAGTGGGGCTTCCCTTACCTAGACCCTCCGTCTACCCGGTGTGCTTCCAGCCAGCCTGACAGTTAGCAAGTTGGCAATCCGCCGAGGTAGAGGTTTCTGACCCGGGAGGTTAATGGCATAAAATGTATTTGCTGTGTACCAGGTCCTCTTGGAAGAGCTTTGCAAATACAGAAAGTCTCCAGGTTATGAGTGTTCAACTCGTGGACAGCTCGCACTTGCCCTTTAATATGTTTATTTGCCCTCACAACAAATTCATTCTCACAGTCACCTGCACTTGCTGCACATGCAGCTTGTGAGTCTTCTTACACCAAAGTACGGTTAAATAAGAACCCAATGTACCTGTCTGCTTTACCTCCATATTAGATTTAAAGACACACTTAAGGACAAATCTCATTCATAATCCTGTTTTAATTATTTTACAACAGTCCAAGGATATCTCTTGGCATCGTGAATTATGCATTGAGCTGCTAACCACAAGGTCCGCGGTTCAAACCAACTGGTTGCTCCATGAGAGGAAGATGAGGCTTTCTGTTCCTATAAAGATGTGAACTCTCAGAAATGAAGCCCACAGGGGCAGTTCTACCCTGTCCTGAAGGGTCACTCTGAGTCAGAATCGACTCAGTGGCAGTGGGGTTGGTTGGTTGTAACAGGCCTGTTTTAGGTTCTAGGGAGACCTAGAAGGGAAACCCCATTCCTAAGGCTCCATGGCTCATATGTAGGAGCAATGGGATCTGCAGGTAGTCTGCTCTGAACCACTGCACAAGGATGGGGGGTGGGGTGGGGAGAGGAAAGGCAAAGGGCTGGGTAAGTTTTGTTTTTGGCGACAGTTGAGGCCTATTTTGAATTTAAGTTTAAAGCCCCCCCCCCTCCCGTGCGCAACCCCCCTCTCAGGGTCTAACCGGGGCTTGGATAATGATGGTTTCTTAACTCTCTTTCCTTAGTTTAACATTTACCTTCAGATCCATTTAAAGATGTTCCCCCTTTCCTTAGGTGGCGTGTGGAAACTAGACCATGTGCCTGGGTGGAAGTTTCTCCTCCCTCCGCAGCGCTGCACCCCCAACAATGCTTACCACGCCCTTGTTTTGAGAACCTCGCTTCAGGTATGATGTCTGTTCTGACCTGAGCTGGCCTTCAGGGGCGGAGAGTTTGGCCAGAAGTGATTCTTTTCTTTCTTTCTTTATTAAATTGGGCCCAGTGACCCCTATTGCGTTTCAGTGTACACATGAGGAGAAGATGCGAAATCCCCTTGTATTGCTCGTGTAACCCATGCCTCCCTGCTCTCTTTCCCCTGCCCTGGGTTATTTCGAGGCAAGTCCCAGACATCACATCATTTTATCTGTAGACATTCCACTGTAGTAGAAGGCCACACAGGGACGTTCCTTTGGACACGTTATTCAGTAGTGTTCACTTGGCTCATGAGGTGCACACACAAAGGGCTCGTGTATGGATTCTGCTGCTGAGCCAGAGCCCCTGCCTTCCTGCCGAAGGCTGACCGCCTGTGGGTCAGCCACAGTGGTGCAAGATCCCTTCCAGAATTCTTATGAGGAAGGGAGGGAAAGGAGGCAAGAGGGAGACGGAGGGATGAGAGAGAAGGTGAAGCCGAAAGAGGAGCGTTGTGTTGAGGGAAGGTGAGAAAGAGCGAGGAGGAGGAGGAAGGAAGTGAATGTGGAGTGCCGGTGCCAGCAAGAGAAGAGAAGCAACTTTCCCTGCCCTTGACTGGCCAGTTCCTGCATTCCTATTAAAGGAGCCATGGTGGTATAGGGGGCTACGCACTGAACCGCTAACCACGAGGACAGCAGTTCAAGCCCACCAACCACTCCGTGGGTGAAAAATGAGGCTGTCTATTCCCATCATGATGTTTTTCTGCCAAGAGCCATTTGGATATTTATAATGCATTCATGGGCCATGCTGGTCAAACGTTTAACTAACACCCTTCATGTGATGGCTGGAACGGCTTCTCTTTGGTGAGGCCTGTGATGTTAGCTGGTGTTGATGATGTTGCTACTTGCAACTACTTTTCTGGGTTTGTGTCTGTACACAATTGACTGGAATCATCTGGAGTACAATCAGCTCTTTGCGATGGTAAGTTTTGAATGGTTTTAACAGTTAAGTTGTTCCCAACACAGATGCATCTTTCAGTGCATGTCTCCTCAAAGTGAGAAATTCATCATTGCTTATGTAATGTTTATAGAACTCAAGCAGTGGGAGGTTGTTGTACCTAACTCTCAGCTTATCATAGCTTCTCATCGCTTTACAGCTAAATGATTTTATCGTGTAGGTTAGCAGGCATATCCGCTGGTTCCACATTGAATGGTATATAGCAAGGATGCTCAATTCTATTTAATTTTCATGTCCTTGAATCTTTAATTAAATGCCTCATTACTCTCACTCTCATACATTCACCAGTATATTCAAGCATTGTAGAAGGCTTTTTGTCCTTCCTGCGTGGAGAAATGCACCATGTTGTTCCTTTTGAGCTGCCTTAGTACAGCTTTACATGATTTCGTGTGTGACAGCAGGGAGCTGAGCAGCTGGTTGGGGCCCTGCAGCTTGACATTCTGCTCTGAGAGGTAGTGAGTAATGTCCACCGTGAACACTCAGTCACACAGCCATTGCTCTCATTGAGTTCCCTTCATCTCACGGACTGCTTGAGGTTTGGAAAACCTCATGAGCATGTTCCTGCGATTCAGCCACCACTTCAGAGTCAAGATCATCCAGTAACTCCATCAACTGTGGCTGTTCAGTCCTCTGCTTTTGACAAAATTTACGCAAGATAGTACTGTGGACATTACATTTCTGAGCTACCGTGACTGAGCACAGAGACTCTCTTGGCATGTAATTAATCACTTGGATCAAGACCGAGGTGATTCACTTCCTTCTTGACAAATTCATTTAACCCTTTTTGCGAGCCAACCATGGCTGGAACGCCGTCGGAAGTAAGGCTACTTAGCTTTTTTAAATGTTAGCGCAAGCTTTTTAATTGCTAGGACAAGTCTCTGAAGCAAGCCCTCACCTCTTGTAGTGTCATGGCTGGCTGCCAGTGACGCAGTTCCTCTCGAGGGCCAGACTCCGCAGTTATCCCACGAACAGAAACAGCCCATTGGGCAGTATTTGGTCACAAACACGTGAGGAAAATTGGAAATCTCCTACAGCATCCTTTAGTGATTTTTCAATGTCTGGTGCTTAGTCAGTAATCCAGTCAGAGACGGTTTTCTGAGAGAAACTAATACTTTGAGACAATTAGTTTTATACTGTCTGGTGCTGACCACTCCACAGCAGTCACCAGGCACTCTCACCAACCCTGCCTGCACACGAGGCTTCAGCTTCTTTGCAATTGGCACGCTCACTACATAACTCGTCTGGAAGACGTCTCTGTCACAACAAAGCCCAATGAAAGCGGCTTGTTGTGGCTCCAAACTGGAGCGCATTGGTGTTTGTCCAGATGCGTTTGGCCTCCCAGTTCACTGGGGTTAGCATGTTTTGCGTTGTGATGATGTTCCAGATGGGCTTTTTTCATTACTGCTGACACTAGGCACACTGGTTTGCCCTTGACTTCACAAACAACAATCATTTGTCTATGTCTCTTGGAAAGATCGACACTTTGTATCAAGTTTTCTTTGTAGTCACCATTTTGGAGGATGTCACAACACCAATTAAATTTTAATACTATCCAGGGTGTGTCGCCAGCCACACGGTTCTGTGCCACACGGTTTTGTGCTTTAATCGGTGTTCTAAGCGTCAGCCGCTCTGAGGGAGAAAGACGAGTCTTAGAGTTACAGTCTTGGAAACCAAGGGTGTTTGTTCTGCCCTGTTCTACAGGGTGCCTGTGAGTTGGAATCTACTTGATAGCAGTGAGTTTGGTTTGGTTTTGGTAATTTCCTTAACCTTCATCTGAGATTCAGTGTCTGTGAGGATTGTGGACCGTGGCTGTGTGGCTGAAGGTTGGATTGGAATTATCCACTGTGTCAACAAAGAAGTCCATGCCATCAGTCATCAGAGGCAAGTTCTGCAGAGTCTGGGGGGATCATCTCATCACGTTTCGTCTCCTCATCACAAGACTGCTGTAGTTTCGCCACAGTGTGCTAGCACTTGGAATGTGCACGCTCCCGGCCCACCTGGCATTGACTAGCCTCTGGGTCACGCAGCACTGGGAGACGGGCCGTGGGTAACTGAGAAGCCACACGCAGCTGCCCCATCATGTACTCATGTGTCTGGTCCATCTGTAGTAGCCGTCCCTTCCTTATCGCTCAAAGTTTGTTGTTGCTATGATCTACTGAATGTAACTATATGTGGCTATTGGTAAAGCTCCTAGATTTAGGGAATTTCAAGCCCTACCTATGGCTGTCTTTGGCAGTGCCAGCCATGCCAGATGGTTTGCAGGCCTAACGTATCCCAACCCTGATGTAAAGTCTTGGAAACCTATAAGGGACAGCTCTGCCCTCTTGCTCTGAGTCGGAATCGATGGCTGTGGATTTGGTTTGTTTTTTGAGTTTAAACTCCAATTGAAAAAGAGGATGTACACTGGTACAGATTGGAGCTGGAGGCACAGGGAATCCAGGGCGGATGATTCCTTCAGGACCAGGGGTGTGAGTGGCAATACTGGGAGGGTAGAGGGAGAGGGGGTTGGAAAGAGGGAACTGATTACAAGGATCTACATGTGACCTCCTCCCTGGGGGACGGACAACAGAAAAGGGGGTGAAGAGAGATTCCGGACAGGGCAAGATATAACAAAATAATAATATTATAAATTATCAAGGGCTCATGAGGGAGAGGGGAGCGGGGAGGGATGGGTAAAAAAAGATCTGATGCCAAGGGCTTAAGTAGAGAAAAAATGCTTTGAAAATGATGAGGGTAAAGAATGTACAGATGTGCTTTACACGATTGATTTATGTGTGGATTGTGATAAGAGTGGTATGAGTCTCTAATAAAATGTTTTTAAAAATTATCAAGTACTCATGAGGGAGGGGGGAGTGAGGAGGGAGGGGAAAAAAAGAGGACCTGATGCAAAGAGCTTGAGTGGAGAGCAAATGCTTTGAAAATGATGAGGACAAAGAATGTACAGATGTGCTTTACACAATTGATGTATATATGGATTGTGATAGAGTTGTATGAGCCCCTAACAAAATGTTTAATAAAAAAAATAGAGTCTCTGGGGCACAGTGGTTAAGTGTTTCTGACCCACTAGCAACTGGCTCTGTAAGAGAAAGGATGGGATCACATGCCTCTGATGATCTAAGGCAGTGTGTCCCAAAGTGGACAATACTGCCCCCAAGGGTATGGAATAAATGGCCCAAGGGGGCTGCAAATGCAGATACCAACTACCCTTATCCTGGATTATGGGCTACAGTTTTTTTTTTTTTAACGTTTTATTAGGGGCTCATACAACTGTTATCACAATCCATACATATACATACATCAATTGTATAAAGCACATCCATACATTCCCTGCCCCAATCATTCTCAAAGCATTTGTTCTCCACTTAAGCCCTTTGCATCAGGTCCTCTTTTTTTTCCCCTCCCTCCCCGCTCCCCGCTGGGCTACAGTTTTTAATCGCCAAGGAACACTGAGTAATTTTTTTTCTGCCCTAAACAAGGGGCAAGTTTGAGTGCCTATGAGTTAAGGGAATCCCAAAGCATTAGCAGCCACTTGTGGCCCCCATCCCTCCTGTGAATTTTGTAATCTTTGGGACTATAGTTTACCAGTAGTAGGTGAGACTGGTCACATCCTCGGTGCCATTAAATGCATGGGTAGCAGGAGAGAGAGAGCAACACTTCCTTTTTTTCTCAGGGAGCGTGGCACCTGGTGTAGTGGTTACATGTTGTGCTCCTAACTGCAAGGTCAGCAGTTCGAAACTACGAGCTTTTCCAAGGGCGAGCGAGGAGCTTTCTACTCCTGTACAAATTTACAATCTCAGAAAGCTACAGGGACAGTTTACCCAAATAGACTGGCATCAACTTGATGGCAGTGAGTAATTTGAATTTGCTCAGGAAGTGAAGGCTTAGTTCCCAGAAGGTCCAAGAAGGCGTGGGGGTGGGGTCACCATTACCAAGATATGACAGTAGGAGTGGCTCCTCCAGGATGAGCGTGAACAAGGGAAGTCCTGTCCCCCTTTTTCTCAAGTCTCTGGGTCTTGGTCCCCTGTAACAAAGTATGGTGCCCAGTTAGTGCTGAGAACTGTTGGCAAGTAGTGAAAAGTAACAGGGTGTGTGGGGGTGGGGGTGACAGGTTACAAAATATCAGTTTATAGCTAGGTTCTCAGTTCTGTTTAAACTTTATTGCTAATACCTTGTTTTCATTGTACTGTCTCAGTCAGCCTTCCAGCCCTGCATAATCCCAACTCCTCCCTCCAGTTCTATGCTCTTTCCATTCTTAATATTACAGCGTTACTGAGATGTGAGATACCTGCTGTACTTTTCATCCATTTAAAATGTAATTTGGGGGGGTATAGTTGTGGAGTTGTGTCTCTCCCCTCCAAATCATCTTTTAAGGCCGAAGACTGCTGTGCCCTCCTTCCCCATGGCTCTCAGAGCCAGCCTCCCCTCTCTGCCAGCGGCATGTAGATTCTGTCCTCCAGACAGATGACCTGATTGACCAGTGGGCATTTTCCACTGATAAAATATTTAACTTAATCAGTCCCTACAGCACCCCAAGGTTCATAGAGAAATGCCACTTCAGATAACCTCCTTCCCATTGGTAAGGTCTCCTCACCACTCTCAAGATCTCTCTGTTAAAAAATAAAAGTTTAAAGGCCCCCCTTCCCCCAACAACAACACAAAAAGAAAGCAAAAAAGCTGACCATTTGCCAGTGTCTGGCTGGTAATAAACCTGCTTGAGAATCTGTGACGAGCTTTGAACAATGTTGGTTCTGGCCGATGAGCACGACAACCTGTGTTACCTTTCACACGGTGGGCCACCTCTTCCAGTACACAGACAGGAGCTTAGAAACAGACAGCAAAGAATGAGAACTCTGGAATACAAGAGTGGGTCAGAAAAGCGCGTGGAAAAATTTCATGATCTTTCACTCCCACTTTCCCCACCTGCTTTGTGGAGTCCCCTTGTATATCAGATGGTGACGAAGGCCATGAAGAAGAAGTAGAGTACTGAGAGTGACCGTGGGACTTGGTGGTGAAGATGGAGCTGGTGTCTCCTATGGCATTTGAGTGAAGGACTGAAGGAAGCGAGGGACCGAGCCAGAGAGACCTGGGGAATTCAAGCCCAGCGGAGCAGAGGCGCAGAGGCGCTTAGGAGAGGCTACCAACCATTCAGCACCTTTGAGGGACAGCATAGAGGCCTGTGTGGGCCTAGGGCCCACTGAGTGGCAGGGGAGGTGGTCACATCAGGCGGACCTTGTAAGAGGGGTCAAACTAGATTTTACTGATGTGGAATGCCATGGGAGGATTTTGAGGAGAGGTGTCACATGATCTGATGTCTGCTTTGGAGGAGGACCCTAACTGCCAGAAGAATGGTGGAGGTAGAGGCAAGGGGACTGGTGAGCTGGCTGTTTCAGGAACCACGAGAGACTGGGTATGCTTCAAAGGTGGCATCGACAGCGTTTCTTATCGGTTGGATGAAGGGTGTGAAGAAAGTGTCCGTTATCTAGTACTGCCCTAACAGAAATACCACAAATGGGCGCATTTAAATAACAGAAAATCATGTTCTCAGTGTTCAGGGGGCTAGAAGTCCCAATTCAGGACGTCCTTCTAGGGAGAAGGGCCTCACTTGCCTATTTCAGATTCTAATAACTGTCAGCAATCCTTCCTGGCTTTCGTGGTCTTGAAGATCCGTCGGTCTCATCCTTCTTGGAGGGCCTCTTTATAACTCTTGAGTGATCAGGCTTAAGACCCGTCCTGTTCTGGGCTGACCTGATTAGTGTAACAACCCCCACCCCGGGATACTTACTTCCGTACAGGTATTGCTGCTGCCAGTTGCTGTTGAGTGGCTTCTGACACATGGTGGCCCAACGAGAACAGAGTCAAGCTGTGCCTAGAGCACTTTTCAAGGCTTGTGACCATTAGAAGCAGCTTGCTAGATTTGTCTTCAAGTGGTATCTGGCTAGGTTTGATATTCTAGTGCTTTCCCCTTTGTGCCACCCCAGGACTCCTACTTACATGTCTAGGGGTTCAGACTTCAACACGTTTTGGGGGACACGGTTCAGTCATAGCAGGAAGAGAGGACTCTAGATGACATCACGATTTTTGGCCCACATTCCTGGGAGAAGGCACTCGTCTGAAATGAGAAAGTCACCACAGACATCGAGGGTTAGAGCTAGGCTACACGCAGGGCTCCCGCTAATACCCTAGTCTCCATCCAAGATGGCGCAATGGCTAGGTCCTTGGCTGCCAACTAAAAGGTCAGTGATTCGAATGCAACAGCGGCTCCATAGGCGAACACACCTAGTACTCTGTTCCCATAAATATTGGCAGCCTTTGTGGGAAAGCCAGTGACAGAGCTCTAGCCTGTCATCCAGGGTGGCTGTGAGTAAGAGTGGACTCAGGCACACAACACCAGTAACACTCAGGCAGAGATACTGGACAGGCCTAGGTCTGATGGGATACCTATGAATAATTCATAAGCGAATCTAATATAACAAGACAAAGAATGTATATGCTGAAATAACTACCAAACTCAACTCACTGCCATTGAGACACTGCTGTCTCAGCTACCCTATAGGTTTCTGTAGGACAGGGCAAGACGTAGTTGTACAAACGTAACAAGGGAATAGGTGTGCCTCAGGGTTTTATCCTCTCACCAAACTTACTCCCTCTGAATGCTGAGCCAGTCATCAGAGAAGCTGGATTATATGAAGAAGAGTGTGACATCAGCATCGGAGGAAGGCTTTTTAACAACCTGAGACAGGCAGGTGACACAACCTTGCTTGCTGAAAGCGAGGAGCCCCTGAGGCACTTGTTGGTGAAGATCAAGGACTGCAGCCTTCTGTACGGAATACAGCTCAATGCAGAGAAGACCACAGTCCTCACACCTGGACCAATAGATAGCATGATAAATGGGGAAAAGGTTGACGATGTTAACGATTTTGTCTTACTTGGACCCTCAATACATGCTCACTGAATTAGCAAACAAGATCAAAAGGTGTGTTGCATTAGGTACAAGACCTCTTTCAAGTATTGGAAAGCAAGGATGTAACTTTGAGGACTGAGGAATCCCCGACCAGAGCTGTGGTATTTTCACTCACGTCATCTGCATGTGAAAGCTGGACGTCGAGTAAGGAAAGCTAAAGAAGACTTGATACATTTGAATTGCGGTGCTGGAGAAGAATACCGAAAATACCATGGACTGCTAAAAGGACAAACAGATCTGTCTTGGAAGAAGTCAGGCCAGAGTGTTCCTTAGCGGCATGGAGAGCAAGATTTCAAAGTCTTAAGTGTTTCGGACATGTTGTAGCAGAGCCCAGTAATCCACGGAGAAGGACATCATGCGTGGTGAAGTAGAGGGGCAGGCGGAAAGAGGACAGCCCTCAATGATCTGGATTGGCACTGTGGCTGCAACAGTGGGCACAGCACAGGAACAGCTGTGAGGCCCGGGCAGTGTTTCGTGTGTTGTGCATGTGCATGGGGTTGCTATAGGTTGGAATGGACTCAGTGGCACTTAGCAACAACAGAACTGTCCCTGTGAGTTTCTGAGACTTGAACTCTTTCCCAGAGTAGGAAGCCCCACCTTACTTCCCAGGCTCATGGCTTCAGACTGCAGCCCCGTGTGGAACCACTGTGCCCCAGGGCTCCCCAAGGCAGACCATGGAGCCAAGTGAGCAGAGTGGAGGGTGCGGTTACTTCAGATGATGTGGTCGGTTACTTCAGATGATGTGGTCGGAGGAAGCCTTTCTTCCTTTCTTCAGTGCCCTTGGTGTGTCCTCAGGGATGTCTGAACGGAGCTGCAGGCTCTCCATTGGTTCCATGGGAGTGCTCAGGTGTAGCGTATGTGTCCTCAGCACCAGACCTACTTCTTCTGTGGTCATTGTCTACTGACTGAATTCTTGTTTCCAAGCCCTAGGGCAAAATGAAGAGGTTAGTCTAGACCAGATTGAGGGGCCCATCCCAGACTGATTGGAGCAGAAGTTTCCTGGTGGGTGGAGCCTGGGAATGTGTACTTTAAAGTTGTTCCTCGTCTTACTCTTTTGCAGTTAGCCCAGAAGCAGTCTGCAGACGGGCATTTGGAAGCCGCTGGTCCCGATAATATCTGAGGTCCCCTTCAGCTTTGACACTCTGTGTGAGTCGGGCTAGAAAGGGGATTCTGGTTAGGGTGGGAAGAGGATGAAGGGGGCAGAGGAGAAGCTATCCCTGGGTGAGACACATTTGGGGGCAGTGCGGGCAGGGATCTGGAGAGGGGGGAAGAGTGGTTCTGGAGGGGCTAGGGACAGTGGCAGCTCACTGGGAGTCAGGTGTGTTAGGTGCTAGAAATAGAGATGGGAGCCACGACCTGATTTTTGGAGAGGCTCACAGGCAGCCAGGTGAGACTGTCGAGACCACCCGTGATCCCAGCCCACTCTCAGGAGTGCTGGTGGAGGGCTGGGCACCCTGGTGTGAGGGGGAAGGCCGAGGTCTGGTGCTGCGGGGTGCTGAGAAGGGGGGAGCCCGGGGCTGGAGGTTTGGGGAGGAAGAGGATTTCTCCTGCAGCCCATGTTTGGAACCAGAATGGGAATGAGGTGTCAGGTCTTACTCTTTAGTCACAGGCAGTGGCTTGGATGCTGACACAGAAGCACGAAAGCCAGAGAGACACATCATTATGGTTAGAACGGAAAGTACCCTGGGAGCTGACTGGAGGGGTGGACAGACACCACATCTGAGCGGATTGGTCATGCTAAGCTGGAGTTTGACCTCTCCTGAAGGTGGGTAGGGGCGAGTCTGTGTTTTACAACAGTTATCTTGGCAGAGAGCATTGTTGAGGCAGTAAGACTAGATAAAGGAAAGAGCAGGTGAAACACATTGTTTTGTCTGGGGCTGTTTGGGCAGTTGTTTTCTTGAATTTTGCCCAAAATCACCCTGAGCTGTTCTTTGCTAATGGGCGGAATAACAGGTGCCTCATGAAATGGAACACTGGCTACTGACGACTCTGAACATCTGTGTCTCAGTGTCACTTACACCTAATAGGACGTCTCAGACGTGTACTGAGAAGGACAGTGATATGTATGTATGTGTTGGGGAGTCCATATGTCCTCCTGTAGGTTTAAGTTTTCTGTTGCAGTCTGGTAGTTACAGCTTAACTTGCCCAGCCAACTCAGTCTAGCCTGTTCAAGGATCCTTAGAGTTAGTTTGATTTTACATATTAAATCAAAACCTGCCAAATATCCTTACACAGGTAATTCGTGACAGCACGGATGGAAGCCATTTCGCGTGGTCAGTGTCTTGAGTTTTGAGCTCTCTTGTTCCAGTCTGGGCCGTCCTCCTTGGTCCAGACAGTTTCCTTTGATCCACATGAAGTTTATGGAGCTCCCTTCACTCCCACCCAATGTCTCTCAACCTAGTTGCCATCACAGTACAGGTACAGAAAGTCAACAGCAGGTGACTCCCAAGTGTTCTTGCTCCTCTCTCTCCCCTTGCCTAGCTTCCAGGGAACCCTCATGGTGTAAGGGCTAGGAGCCTTCAGATCCATGGCTCAGCGCCAGTCTGCCCCTCCGGAGGCAGATAAGACTCTCTGCTCCCAAAAAGGTTTCCAGCCTTGGAGACTTCCAGGGGCAGTTCTGCTTGGTCTTTGTGAGTCCATAAGTGACTCACCTCTGGTCTCAGTGAGTCAGAATTCACTTGATGGCAGTGGTGGTTGTGACTTAGCTTCTCCCCTGGTTCCAGAAGAATCTCCCAGTCAGCTAGCTCATCTATGAGGGTAAGTCAAAAAGCACTGCTACAAAGGTATAGAGAAACTGTTATTAAAAAGCAAAAACGAGAAGATGCCGTTATCGTTTCTCAACATGTTCTCTACCTAGGTTGATACATTTCGGGAAGGAAGTATGTTCTTCCTTTGTCCCCCTTCCCCGAAGACTTCTGTGCTTTTTCATTTACGTCCCTCCTGAGGGTCTCACACTGGGTGTCTTTGAAATATCCTCTACGCTTGGGGAACAGCAAGCAGTCCAAAGGGGCAGTCCCAGCTGCAGGGTGTGTTTGGTAAGTTTCCCAATGAAATCCTTATAGGATTTCAGCCCTTGCTGCCCCTAAGGATGAGCAGGTGCACAGTCGCCATGGAAACCATTCCTCAGTGTAACTTTTCCTGAGCTGCTCCTCATAAGCCCCCATTTTTGTCCTGTATCCTTCAAGAAAATCCATCAAGATTCCCTACCACTTTGGGGGGATCCCACAAAAGTCGCCATCATCTTGTGAGCTGACCTTTCTCTGGAATTTAATTGACCCTGCAGATCCCATGGCAAGCCACTGTTTGGATGGGACCTTTTCCTTTGGAGGCACCTTCACGGGGTGAAGGCCCGTGTGGTCCGGAGTTAGCCGCTGATGGCGTGGACCACACCCGTGCCTCTGCCTGGGCTCCTGCTTGCAGTACTTTCTGACTCACCCCACCGGGCTTTCTCCCGGCCCCAGCTTCTGCTGAGCAGTCCTGCTCGCTCCCTCGCTCTCCTTTGGGCATCCCTCCGCTTGCTCTGCTGTTTGCTTATGTCTCCTGGGGTGTTCCTTCCTGTGGAATAGACAGCTGAGGAAGCCTTTATTTGCCCATTTAGAACTCTTAACCTCTGTAAACAGTCGTTTCATACGGATCCTGTCAATCCACAAGCCATATTCAATTGTGTGGGAAACACATTAGAGTTCACCTACAAGCTTGTGAAAAATTCAGCCAGCCAGCCTCGCAGCCTTCAGCCAGCAAACAAGGGGGGGTTTGTTATCTCGCAGTCCAGGGTTCCTTAAGCTGTGCTGCCTTTCACTTTCATTTTATAAGTTGGTATTATGTTATCTTGCTGCCTTGTCTTATTAAACAAGATAAACTAAAGATAAATAGAATTTTCTTGATGCTTTTAGAACGCCTCTGCTCTTGACATTCTTAATAAGAGCTCTCACTAATCTGGTCCTGTGGAGTAAGGACCTGCGTGGTTGAGATGGTTAATGCGCTCTGAAGGTTGGGAGTTTGAGACCATCTAGAACAGTGTTTCTCAATGTTCCTAATGCCACGACCCTTTAATACAGCTCCTCATGTTGTGGTGACTCCCCAACCATAACATTATTTTCTTTGCTACTTCATAACTGTAATTTTGCTACTGTTATGCATTGGGCAACCCCTGTGAAAGGGTCGTTTGAGCCCCCAAAGGGGTTGCAACCCACCGGTTGAGAACCGCTGACCTAGAAGGACCTTGGTAGAAAGGCCTAATGATCTCCCCCAAAGGAAGTCATGCCATTGAGTCGTTTGACTCATCTCGACACTATAGGACAGAGTGGACCTGCCCCTGTGGGTTTCTAAGACTGTAACTCTCAATGGGGGTAGAAAACCTCCTCTTTCAAGGAGTGGCTGGTGATTTTGAGCTGCTGACCTGGTGGTTAGTAACCCAACACGCAACGTACCACGCCATCACAGCTGCTATTGGAAACCCTGTTGCCTCTGACACAGACGGGTTGCTTGCGATGAGTTGGACTTGGCCTGGCAGCAAATGTTTGCTTTTTTAGTTGCTAAGAAAAACAGTGGGATTGAGCGCTGTGGGCGGACGCCGTCACTTCAGTTCTTTTAGCTCAGGCTAGAGAGAGGAGCAACATGCTTGTGGCTCCAGGTGTCTCACATCCATCCTTGGAGGAGGGAAAGAAAAAGCATCCAAAGGAATGCCGACTTCAAGGCCCAAACTCTTTCTGGATGCCAAATGTCACGCTGAGGCAAGATGAGCCCAGTTTCCAGCCATGCGCAGACTGGGCCTCTGTGTAGGGTGGGTGTTCAGCTACAGGAGGACAAGCCCGACGGACCCCAGGCTCTTCTTCGTGAAGAAAGCACCACTCAAGCTCCGATGACTTCCTGAGTCCCTTATGTCACAGAAAGCCTCTCAACTCAGGAATTCTGGCTAATCTACCAAGATAACGCAACTATTAACATTTGACTTTTCTCTCAAAGTACCCGGCACTAATGCCCGTTTTGTTGTCAGTCACTCATGGTATCTAATGTCAACAACAAGAAAAACAGATGACAACGCAAAACAAAACAAAAGCAGATAATCAGGATTTTATTTAAAAAAAATCATTTTACTAATAAAAAAAAGAAAAAAAATCATTTTACTGAGGGCTCTTACAGCTCTTGTAACATTCCATACATTAATTGTATCAAATGTATTTGTACATATGTTGCCATCATCATTTCCATTTCTTTCTGCTTGAGCCCTTGGTATTACCTCCTTGGTATTTTCCCCTCCCTCATCTTCCTTCCACCCTGTGACCGCTTGATAAATTATAAATTATTGTTTTCGTATCTTACACTGACTGTTGGTCTCCCTTCCCCTGGGTTGTGTGTGTGTGTGTGTGTGTGTGTGTGTGGGGGGGGGGTTATGTGTCTTTCATTGGGATCCTTCCTCCCCCCACCTTCCCTCTACTCTCCTGGTAACACTGCTCCCATTTCTGTGCCTGAGGGGTTTATCTGACCTAGATTCCGTGAGTCGGGAGATCTTATCTGTACCAGTGTGCTTGTTCTGGTCTAGCCAGAACTGAAAGGCAGGACTGAGGTCATGATAGTGGGAAACCTTAAAGAACCAGAGGAATACTGTGTGTTTCCTCAGTGCTATACTGTGTCCTGGTTGACTCATTCCTTCCTTGTGACCCTCCAGATGGTTTTTTTGGTCTCTGCTTCAACCCCGCCTTATTCTCAACAATATGTTGGGGGTGGGGTTGGGTTGTTTGTTTGTTTTGGGTCTTTTGGTGCCTATTGCCTGATTCCATCAACACCTCATGATTTCGCAGGCTGGTGTGCTTCTTCCATGTGGGCAGGTGACCCGTTTTAATGCTACCAGAAATATTATTAGAAAAACTTAGTGACAATGCTTTGTTCTTAGTTTTTTACTTCTAGAGAGTACTATATGTGGACATTACTGTATGTACCTCTAACAACATTTTCTGACCAATAACTAAACTTACACTTTTGCAGTATACCTTGTCATTTTTTTAATTAAAATTTTTTGTTATTAATTGGGATTTTATATATATATATATATATATATATATATATATATATATTTCATTCCATAGATCAATCACATCAAGCAGAATTGTATCGTTGCTACCACAATCAGTTTCCAAACATTCTTTTTCTTCCTGGATTCCTTGGCATCGTCTCCCTTTTACCCGCCCCCCCAGAACCGAAGCCCTTACTCTACTGGCTGTCCTTATAGGCTCCTCACTCCTGGCTTTCATACACCAGCACACAACATCCACGAGGTACACTGAATAGGAACTAACAAACCAAAATACAGAAAATGGTGAAAACCAAATCGGGTCTAGCATGCATCAGAGGGCCCACTGACAAGAGGTGCATCTTGTCTCCAGTGCACTCTCCAGACCTGCAGTGCTTTGTTACATGCGGAAGGTTTGCGGCTGCCCTGAGTCGAGCTGTCTTATTCGTGCATGTGTTCCTTTGGGTCTCACGTTTGGTAATTCTCACAGTGCTTCACCATTTTTATTCCAGTGCATACTTACCAGCCCACAGTTTGGTGCAGACATAACTTTTACAGACAGTGGAAACAACAACCAAATACCATGTGACTTTGCTGTATTGTGGCGGTCTGTAATAAAACTCATGATGATTCCATGCTGTGCCTGCCCTTGCTGACCTCCTGTGTTTCCGTGTTAAATACTTCCCTGTCCTCTAGTAGTTTGAGATTCGATGGACAAATCTATTCTCCAGTTTGTGCCTTCTTTTTTTCTCTTCTGTCTCCAAAATATTCACCCCTGGCTCAGGCTTTCACTAGGGAGTCCCTGCATCTACAGTGTAACTGAGCTAATTTCTCCTCTTCCTCTGACTGTCTGTCTCTGTGTATGTGTGCACAACTAGGACTGTGCCACACAGCACTTCTAGCTGTGGGCCTTGAGAGGTTTTGAATAAGAGTAGTATTTTGCTGCCTTTTCCAATAAAAATCCAGCATTTCCTGGACCTTCTGTAAGGCAACATGTATTGTAGTGTCTTAAGAAGGAAGCATGTCTAAACCATAGTCCCGAAACTTCTTTGACTTGCCACCTCTTTTGCAGGAAAAAGCAAATTAATTCTGCACCCCCTGACAATGAAAATCTTTTATATGATAGCCCATAATCCAGGATAAAGTGTAGGCATCTGCTTTTGCAGCCCCTCCCCCCAATTTAGTGTATGAACACATATACCAAATAGACAAAACAGCAGTCTCATGGGGCAGCGTCACCCACTTTGGGAAACACTAGATGCCTAGGTCTCTTTCTTGAATAGTTTAGCTTAGAGCCCATTGTTCTAAAATATCATTAGAGTTGCTTTTCCATAAATGTTTCTTCAAATTTGTATTCACTGATGCTTATTTTCCAAGACTTGCTGCTTTTTCTGTCCATGAAGTTTATGATGATGTTACAGAGCATAAACACAGCAAAGCACACCCCACTTCAACAGCTTCTCATGTCTTGGTTACTGACATTGACTGCATTCTTCCAACTGCTGTCACTCACTCATTGAGCTGTCCTTGACTCGTTAACATACACTCACTGGGCCTGAGGGTCGTCTCTAACCTTTGACTTGCTGTTGTCAATCCGGGTCCCTTGTAGATGATCCTTAAAAGTGAACAACGCTCAAGGCCTTGCTTTTTAAGCTTCAACTGTTACTCAGTTTTAAGATTTCCAGGGTCTTTTTGACTATAAGGTTCAAAGAATATCTCGGGCAATAAGTTTCAGGGGTTCCTCACCTCCACCTCCCACAAGAACTTGCTGTCATTTAATTTCACATTTTGGTTTCTGGAAAAGCTTTGTTTGCCATTGCACACATTGTTTTGGCGAATATGCATTGATCCTCTGGTAGTGAACTCAGTAAAGAATGAGACCCCTATAAAGTTCTCAGTCATTGCTTCTCAAAGCAGTGTAATCCCGAGTGTGGCTTGGGGTTACCGCTTCTGACAGGTAACATTTACCCCGAGCCACACTTGGGATTACCACCAGGGAGGTTAAATAAAACTCTAAACTCCCTACCATCGAGTCCACGTGGACTCATAGTGAGCCTATAGGGCAGGGTAGAACTGCTTCTGTGAGTGTCTGAGATGATAACACTTTATGGGAGTAGAAAGCTCCGTGCTTCTCCTTTGGAGTAGTGGGGGGAGGATTTGAACCATTGATCTTGTGGTTAGCAGCTCAATGTATAACCACTATGCTACCAGGGCACCTCCTTTTCTCCAAAGAACTTTTTGTGGACCATGTTCAGTACCAGTGTTTTTAGTGCTGAATTGCCCATTAAATCAGTTATAGCAATTTCCAATCCCTTCCAAGCACTTATCATATATACCCGAGTATAATCCGACCCAACTGTCAGCTGAGGCACTTAATTTTACCACAAAAACGGCATTAAAAATGTGATGACCCCATCAGACTTGACTGGAAAACACTCATTAAGGCCAACAAACAGACTTTGAACTATTTATAGGCCTTTCCATTTTTGTCAGTAGATTTCTTTTTGTTGCTGTTGTGCTTGTTACTGTTTTGTTGGTCTTGACTTCCTTTGTTGTTTTATTTGGCTTTGCTGGGTTTTTGCGCTTATTAATGTCTTTGCATGTCTATCTAGATAAGATAGGCGGGATAAATAATTCGGAGATGAAAAGAATGGGACCAATGGTTTCAGGTGGATACGGAAGAAGGGGAGATGGGAGAAAAGGAACCAACCCAGGGACAAGGGAACAACAAGTGAACTAAAATCAATGGAAAGAATGGCATAGGATGCCTAGTGGGGCTTAATCAAGGGCAATGTAGCAGTGAGAAATTACTAAACCCAAATGAAGGCCAAATGATGGCGGGATAAGAAGAAAGTAAAAGGAAATAGAGGAAAGAACCAGGAGGCAAAGTGCATTTACAGAGGCCTAAATACAGGTGTGTGTGTGTGTGTGTGTGTGTGTGTGTGTGTGTGTGTGTGTGTGTAATGAGAGGGGAATAGAACTAAGTACTCATCTATATGTTAAGAATTAAGGTTGCAGATGGACATTGGGCCTTGACTCAAGTATTCTCTCAACACAAGAACACTTTGTTCCAACAATCCGGCATTCATCACTGAAGACAAAATGGGTGCATAAGTAAATGTGGTGAAGAAAGCTGATGGTTCCCTGGGGGTCTGGGATCTAAAGGCTTGAAGATAAACAAGCGGCCATCTAACTGAGAAGCAACAAAGCCCACGTGGAAGAAGCACATCAGCCCGTGTGATCATGAGGTGTCAATAGGATTAGGTACCAGGCATCTTAAGACCCAGAACAAAATCATACTGAAGGTGAATGGGGCGGGGGCGGGGGCATGGAGTGGAGACTCAATGCCCATCTGTAGACAATTGGACATCCCCTTGCTGAGGGGTCACAGTGAAGAGATGAGCCAGTCAGGGTACAGCATAGCACCAATGAAACACACAACTTTCCTCTAGTTCGTTGGTGCTTCCTCACCCCCACTATCATGACCTCAATTCTACTTTACAAATGGGATTAGACCGGAGCATGCACACTGCTACAGATAAGCAACATAGGGAATCCAGGACAGATTAAACCCCTCAGGGCCAACAAGGATTGAAGAGATGCCAGGAGGATTAGGAGAGGGTGGCGCGAGAAAAGGAGCTCGATCACAGGCTCCCCCTAGAACTCCCTCCCAGGAGGACAAACATTGGAAAAGTGAGGAGTGATGGGGGATGGTGTAAGATATGGAAATAATAATCTATAACTTATCAAGGGTTCGAGAGGGAGGGAGGGCAGGTGGGGCAGGTGTGAGAGGAAGGGAGAACAAATGGGGAGCTGATATTAGGAGCTCAAGTGGGGAAAGAATGCTTTGAAAATGATGATGGCAGCATATGTGCAAATGTGCTCGACACACTGGATGAATGTATGGATTGTGATAAGAGATGTAAAATATTTGAAGGAAAAAAGCGTGCTGAAATATTCGGCTTATACACGAGTATTTACGGTATTTTGCCACTTAGCTCTACCAACATTGGGGGCTGTCATTTTATCCAATGCTGTTTCCTCACCATTTGCTGACTTTGACTTACCTGGCTGCAGAAGACACCTTTCCTACTTCTGATCCTTCTCAGGTGCCTCTGGTGCAGAGAGCTTTCCTTTCTCCTGATGGAGTCTCTGTCCCTTGGCCTTCCTCACGCGCTCTGCCAGCCCCGCCCACCCCTCCCAACACATATGCTGCTCCCCATTTCTGAAAAGGAGTAACTGATTTTGCATCTCTCCCTCAAATCCAACCCCCCCACCCCCACTGCAGTTAAAAAAAAGAAATGGGACTAAGCTTGTCAAACAAAAGTCCTTCAGGTGTTTCCTGTGGTCCTCTGCACAGTGGTCACTCGGCATCGAGAGGCTCCAAGCGTTTGGTGCCGCCTTCGGTGACACCTGTGCCTTTGTGGGCAGGTTCCAAAACTTCCCATCCACAGCCACAGTCCAAGTCCACCTGCCTGAAAACCGGACTTTGCATTCGAGTGAGGTGCTTCTGCCAACCCACGTGCACATAGTTAATATTTCCCGTTACCATTAGCGCCCATCGTTAAGTGGCTTCCCAGTGGGGTGGGGAGTGGGGGTGTGTGTGGCTGCGTTTTGTTGGAGTGGCGTGTGTGAGAGGGAAACCAGATCTGCAGAGCTGTGGATCCCCGGGGATGGGGACAGATGCACCTTCACCTGCGCCCCTGCTGGTTTTCAGTGGTTTCTTTGTTTTCCCTCTGTTTCTCCTTTTCAAAATTACGAAAGCAGTCTAGCTGCAGGCAATGATTCTGATAGAAACATAGCTACCAATAATCCCACCACCCTGTGTCATTCATTACCTTTGCTCTCAGCTTAAATGTATATTGAGGTTTGTATTGTAATCATAGTGTGTGTTTGTATTTTTTTTTACTTAACCCTGTAAGCGGTTTTCCTATTTTGTGACATAGCTTTCATGATGAGAATTTTTATTGACTGCATCACAATCCACCAGCAGGATTTGTCCACTCCCTTTTACTGGGCCTTCAGGTCGTGTGTGTGTATGTACATTTCTCTCATCTCATTGCAGCAGACAGTTTTGCATATAACTCTTAAAATATTTTTTTATATAACTCTTGAGATGTTTGGTCTGTATCTTGCAGCAAAGTTCTGGAAGTGGGGTTTCAGGACAAGGGTTTGGCATCTATTTGGTTTGGTGTAGCTGCCCTACTGCTTTCTTTTTAAATCATTTTACTGGGGGCTCCTACAACGCTTATCACAATCCATACACCCATCCATTGTGTCAAGAACATTTGTGCATTTGTTGCCATCATCATTCTCAAAGCATTTGCTTTCTGTTTGAGCCCTTTGTATCAGCTTCTCATTTTCTCCCCTCCTTCCCCACTTCTCCCTCCCTCATGAGCCCTTGTTAATTTATAAATTATTATTTTGTCATGTCTTACACTGTCCGACGTCTTCCTTCACCCACTTTTCTGTTGTCCGTCCCCCAGGTAGGAGGTTATATGTAGATCTTTGTAATTGGTTCCTCCTTTCTCCCCCACCTTCCCTCTAGCCTTCCAATATGGCCACTCACCCCTGGGCCTGAAGGGATCATCTGTCCTGGATTCCCTGTGTTTCCAGTTCCTATCTGTACCAGTGTACATCCTCTGGTCTAGCCAGATTTGTAAGGTAGAATTGAGATCATGATAGTTGGGGGGAGGGTAGGAAGCATTTAAGAACTAGAGGAAAGTTGTGTGTTTCATCTTTGCTACCCTGCAACCTGACTGACTGTCTCCTCCCTGAGACCCTCCCATAAGGGGATGTCCAGTTTCCTACAGATGGGCTTTGGGTCCCTACTCTACACGCCCCCTCACTCACAATGATACGATGTTTTTGTTCTTTGATGCCTGATAACTTATCCTATTGACACCTTGTGATCACACAGGCTGGTGTGCTTCCATGTGGCCTTTTTTGCTTCTGAGCTAGATGGCCGCTTGTTTACCTTCAAGCCTTTAAGACCCCAGATGCTGTATCTTTTGATAGCTGGGTACCATCAACTTTCTTCACCAAATTTGCTCATGCACCCATTTGTCTTAGTGATCGTGTCGGGAAGGTGTGCATCATGGAATGCCAGTTTAATAGAACAAAGTGTTCTTGCATTGAGGGAGTACTTGAGTGGAGGCCCAATCAATGTCCATCTGCTACCTTAATACTAAACCTCTAAATATATGCACATCTATTTCCCCTTCATCATATATAAATATGTTTACATATGTACATGCCCTTTTTAGACCTCTATAAATGCCTTTTGCCTCCTAGTTCTTTCTTCTGTTTCCTTTGACTTTCCTCTTGTTCCACTATCATGCTCAGCCTTCATTTGGGTTTCAGGAATTCCTCTCGGTTACATTGCCCTTGATCAAGCTCTCCCAGGCATCCTACACTCTCCTCACCACCAGTTTTGGATCACTTGTTCCTTTGTCCCTGGGTTTGTTTGCACCATTTCCTTTCCCCCACTTCCCCTCTCCCATGTTTCCCGCCAGAACCATTGGTCCCGTTGTTTTCTCCTTCAGATAGTTTATCCTGCTTATCATGTCTAGATAGACCCGCAGAGCCATGCTGCTTTCTAAAGGAGTTGTGCCAGCCTGCATCCAGAAAGTGGTCGGCATAACCACAGTGTAAGAAGTGTGCTGTACCAGGATGTCCCCAGGGTGCTAAAGCAGACGCAAGATTTATGACTGAATGAGGGATGTGGTGGGTTTCCATCCCGTTGCCCACTCTCCCCCCCACCCCCCACCCCATACCCTTCCGTAGCAGGCTGGAGCCAGCCAGGTTCATGTTTGCTGTCAGTGTGAGTATTACAGTACCTCCCTAATGGAAGGCCTCTTTCTAAGGCCATGCATGCTCCTTGCACCATCATTCTTCCTGAGATCAGGAAGGAAACAGGTGTGTGTTCTTGTGTAGTAAGTTAGAACAGATGTAGGGCTTTCCCCAATCTGCCCCCAGTCATCCTGTCCCTCACGTGTAACCGCCTCCCATTACCCACACTTACAACTCTGGGAAAACCAAGGAACTGAGGGCAACAGCTGAATAGAGCAAAATGCTCCTTGGGAACAATGGTCCTGGAGTTGCTTCAGGAGACAGTTAAGCACAAACCCTGGCACCAGCAACTGGTTTTCGGATTTGATTGAATTCATATAGCACAAATACAAAGGTTACTAAGAGAAAGTTAGCAGAGAATATTCTAGCCAAGTGTCCTATGAATGAGGAGTTTTCTAAAGCGGGGGATGCTGAGCTATGCGTTTCTGTAAGGGCTTGAGCCATTGGCTTTTTGCCAGAGCACTTGCTCCTGGGGTGATGCTTCTCCCTGACAAGTCAAGAGAGTGTGCTGTGCATGTGTACTTACTTCTGAGCTCTGCGGCCCAGCCAGGAATAACCAAATATCAAGAGTTGGGGTTTGCCAGGCTGGCTTGTCACTTGGTGTAAACATCCTTCTTCAACCTGCCTCATCACAACATTTGACAAGCTTGGAATAAAACTTGCTAGGTGTGTTATTTTCTTTCCATAGTTCTGGGGGTCAAGGAGGGCGTGGGGGGGGGGCGAGGGAGGCTGGCTGCTGCAAAGGTGTACTGGCTGCATGTGCACCCGGGGCGGGTATGTAGTGTCGACTAAGTAGACAGAATCCTGTGGAATCCTGGTGACCGCTCTCTCTGTTTGCTGCTTCTTTTGTAGTCTTTGCCAGCATCCAGCCATGGGGGACATGAAAACCCCGGATTTTGATGATCTTCTGGCTGCCTTTGACATCCCAGACCCCACCAGCCTTGATGCCAAGGAGGCCATCCAGACCCCCAGCGAGGAGAATGAGAATCCCCTCAAAGCTTCAGGCATGTGTATGGACGAGAGCGTGTCCCTGTCTCACTCGGGGTCGGCCCCAGACGTGCCGGCCGTGAGTGTCATTGTCAAGAACACCAGCCGCCAGGAGTCCTTTGAAGCAGAGAAAGACCACATCACTCCCAGCCTCCTACACAATGGCTTCCGGGGCCCAGACCTGCCACCAGACCCCCACAGCATGGGGCACAACTGTGGGAAGTTCGATTCCACGTTCATGAACGGAGACAGCGTCAGGAGCTTTCCTGGCAAGCTGGAGCCACCCAAGTCAGAGCCATTACCAACCTTTAACCAGTTCAGTCCGATCTCCAGCCCCGAGCCCGAGGACACCATCAAAGACAACGGGTTTGGGATGAAGCCCAAGCACTCGGACAGTTACTTCCCACCCCCTCCTGTGGGCGGCCCGGCCCTGGAAGCTCTGGGTAAGTTCCCAGTTCCGGAGCTACACATGTTTGATCACTTCTGTAAGAAAGAGCCGAAGTCAGAGCCGCTGCCCCTGGAGACCCAGCAGGAACAGGAGCGGAGTGGGCCGAAGGCAGCGGAGCCTCACAAGGAACTGGATGCTAGCCGATTCTTTGGAGATGCTTTGGAGTTCAACAGCCACCCCAGGAACAGAATCTCAGAATCCAAAGGACTGGCCCCTGAGCTTGGCATGTGCTCGTCAGTGCCCCCTCGGCAGCGTCTTAAGCCAGTTCATTCCAAACTGTCCTCCTGCGTTGCAGCCCTGGTGGCCCTGCAGGCCAAAAGAGCGGCCAGTGTCACCAAGGAGGACCAGCCTGGTCACACAAAAGATCCTTCAGGGCCCCCTAAGGAGGGTTCTAAAGGCAGCCCCAAAATGCCCAAGTCACCAAAGAGTCCCCGGAGTCCTCTGGAGGCCACCAGGAAAAGTATCAAGCCATCAGACAGCCCTCGGAGCATCTGCAGCGACAGTAGCAGCAAAGGCTCCCCTTCTGTGGCTGCCAGCTCCCCCCCAGCAATTCCCAAAGTCAGAATCAAAACCATTAAGACATCGTCAGGGGAAATCAAACGGACCGTCACCAGGATCTTGCCAGACCCTGATGACCCAACTAAGTCCCCCATTGGATCGCCTCTTGGGAGTGCCAGTGCTGAGGCTCCCAGCGAGGTGCCGGGGGACGAGGGCGTCACCCTGCCTGCGGAGGAGCACTTTGCTGAGGTGGACCTAAATTCAGGGAGCCCCCAGGAGGACCCAAAAGGAGAGGAGAGCAAGGCTGGGGAGCCTCCGTCTCCCAGCTGCAGCTCCGGGTCCCGGGCTTCGAAGGGGGCTGCCGTGGGCTCACAGACCGGCCGGAAACAGCAGCAGAGCTCAGCCCTTCAGGCCTCCAGCCTGGCTCCAGCCAACCTCCTGCCCAAAGCCGTCCACCTGGCCAACCTGAACCTGGTCCCCCACAGTGTGGCCGCGTCTGTGACGGCCAAGTCCTCGACTCCGAGGCGGAGCCAGCCCCAGCTCACGCAGATGTCAGTGCCCCTGGTCCACCAGGTGAAGAAGGCTGCCCCGCTGGCCGTGGAGCTCTTCAACAAGGTCCTCCACAGCGCCAACCCTGTGCCCGTCTACGCACCAAACCTCAGCCCCCCCGTGGACAGCAGGATCCACGTGCCGGCCAGCGGCTACTGCTGCCTGGAGTGTGGTGACGCCTTTGCCTTAGAGAAGAGCCTGAGCCAGCACTACAGCCGGCGCAGCGTCCACATCGAGGTGCTGTGCACTCTGTGCTCCAAGACGCTGCTCTTCTTCAACAAGTGCAGCCTGCTGCGGCACGCCCGCGACCACAAGAGCAAGGGGCTCGTCATGCAGTGCTCGCAGCTCCTCATGAAGCCTATCTCTGCAGACCAGATGTTTGTGTCGGCCCCTGTGAACTCCACGGCACCAGCAGCCCCAGCCGCCCCAGCCCCCTCGCCTTCCCCGAAACCCGACCTCACCTCGGGTCCCGCCGGCCCCCCTCCACCAGCCTTGCCACTCTACCCGGACCCTGTGCGGCTCATCCGGTACAGACTCAAGTGTCTTGAATGTCACAAGCCGGTGCAGGACTACATTGCCCTGGCTGCACACCTCCAGAGGCTGGCGGAAGAGACCGAGGGGCTGGTAAGTGGACCCACCCTCCAGGGCCTGGAGCCTGGAAGGAAGCCCCCTCCTTGCTGAGTCCTGGGGGGAGGGTGTCTGGCTTGATGGCTAGCCACTCACCTGAATGGATTGTGTTGGGGCTTTGTTAAGGCCTTCTGGTGGCACAGGTTAAGCGCTTGACCGCCAGCCAAAAGGTCAGTGAGTGGTTCAAACCCACCAGCTGTTCAAAAGATGTGGCAGTCCGCTTCCGTAAAGATGGATGGCCTTGGCAGCCCCTGGAGGCCCTTCTCCTCTGCCTTCCTGGTCCTTATGAATCAGAATCCACCCGGCAGCAGTAGATGGGGTTGATGGGCAAGACATCCTGCCCACAATCAAGGGGACACCTGAGGATAGATGGCCGTGCCCCTCCACTCACCTCACCCTCCAGGGGACTGTCAGGCAAACTGTTGCAGGCCCCAAGTTAGGTCTCGGCTGGGTGGTTTCACTCTGGCCTCTGGCAGAGTCAGCCCTGTCCAGACCCTGTCCCAGAGGACCCAGAGATGGAGCTCAGGGAGTCTCGGCTCCCTCCTCAGTTTGTACGTCTGACAGCCCAGTCATGTGCACAAGGTGCTGTCGTCCAGCCTGCAGTGGCCCAGCTATGCCTGTGTGGCTGGTTGCACCAGGGCTGACGTAGAAGGAAGGGCCGTAGCCTGGCTTGTGGGTCCAGCACAGAGGTTCTGACGTCCTCCTTTCCTGGTGTTCTGACCTCTTAGGCCTGTCTGCTTGTTCCCGTGCTTGGTTATATTTGAGGGGATGTGTTTGTTGGTCAGTCCCTTGGGTTTGAAGGTATTCAGTGTCACACCTCTCTTGGCATCCTTGGTGTCAGAGGCTGTCTGCATTAGCAATGTCCGGGCAAGGGGCTGCCTCCAGACATGGCCCAGAAGGCTGCAGGTGGCACAAGGAGGCCCTCAAACCTTCAAGAGTCCTTTTTTCCTCCAGGTTCTCTTTATGATTTGGCAAGTCCTCCCCCTCACTTGGACTTCCCTAAGCCAGGGCTCCAGAGGCCTGAGGAACGAGAAAGGTGTAGCTCAACCAGGGGCCTGTGTGCTTATTGGTGACCCATAGGCTCTGCCCATGATTCCTCAGTGCCTGCGGGCTCTGTGCCAGGTCACATCTTTTCTCCAGGAGCTCACAGAGGTTTAGCAAGGGCAGGAGTCACCACCCAAATGGTTACAGATACTCGGATGGGGCCGGTAGTAGGGTGCCATGGGGTTGACGCTGACTTGTGACTCCTTGTGGATCAGAGTAGATCTGGGTATCATCAGGTTTCCAACGACTGTTTTTTTTTAAGTTCATGCCATGAGGTCTTTCCTTCTTAGTGGACTTGAACCTCCAACCTTTTGGTCAATCTCTGAGCATGCCAATTACTTGACTCAAACCAAAGCTGGGTCATAAACACAGACCTGGGTGCCACAGGCCCAGGGAAAGCGCTTTTGGAGGTGGTCTGTAAGCTGGGTCTGCAGGGTGCGTTTGGAGGAGGGGTGGGGTGAGGGTGCTCCAGGGCCCTGGAGCCATACGGAGGTAAAGTGGGTTTGAAGAGCAGGGTTGTTGATGGTGGGGGTGGCTTTGGGGTATGGGGTCGGGCCCGGAAGTGGAGTTTGATGGGCTTGGACAGAGGACCCAGCTCCCAAGGAGGGGAGCAGCAACAGGCAGGGGTTCCTCTGTTGTTTCTCATCTGTGCCCTCTCGGTTTCACTTTGTCTTTTCCTTCTCCAGTGCCCAGTGGCGAGTGGGGGCTCGGGCTCTTTCCCCAGGCTTTGGCAATCTTCCTGTCCACCCTGCCGGGTGGGGGTGGGGTGGAGAAGGGAGAACTGGTACTACTGTTTCTGAGTCACGTGATCAGAACCCTTGGCAGTGGCGGTCTGGTGTCGGGGCCTGTTCTGTTTGTTGTCCCATTCTCCTCTCAGATCTGAGCAGGTAGCTCTCTGGGCATTAGGGTCCTGTTGGCCCCCTTCTTATCCTGCATCTCCTTGTTCTTCTCCTCTGTGGGAACCAGACTGGAAGGGAGGGAGGCTGTCAGCCCTTCCCTCAGCCTAGCTCACAACCCTCACCGGTTCTCGTGGCAGTCAAGGAGCGGAGTAAGACTTGCGCGCTGGGATCAGAGACTAGCTTTGGTGGTGGTTTCCCGGGACAGCGCCCGGCCAGTGGATAGACAGGTGGTGGGTGGTTTGGCTCCACCCCAGAGTAAGGACAGCATGTTGGGGGCCTACTGTCTTCGTTCTCAAAGTCCGCCCCTGAAGGGATCTTTTCATCCTTCCTCTCTGCTCCCAGACACCCTGTTGGGGCAGGATGTCAGCACCCCGGGTTCTATTTTCACATTCTTACAGTTTATGTAAACTACTGTGTCAACACATCTAACAAAATTTACAAGCCATTTTCAGATTGCCCCAATTATGTCAAAAAGTGTCTTTTTACACTTGGGCTTGTTTTGAATCAGGATCTAAACATAGACCACATGTTTAAACATTTGTTTATTGAGTCTCTTAAATCTTGTAATCTAGACTAGTACTCCTTTCCAGCCAGCTCCCCCCCTTTCTTTTCTCCTTTTCATGCCATTGGCTTCTTGAAAAGATGGGGTCATGTGTCCTGGGGACTTTACTGGAGAGTCTGGCTTTGATTGAGTGCTTGCTTCTTCATGTAACTGATTTGCCCTTCTAGACCCTGGGTTTCTTCTGTAGACCACAACTGAGTTCTGCAGCCTTGACTAGATTCAGGTCCACTTTTGAAGGGAGCACAAAGATGAAACGGGACTTCCTATCATGACTTCAGGGCCACAGAGTGGCTGATAGGTTTCTTTTCGCTGATGCTGAACTTAGCCAGATTGTGGTGTTTTCAGTCCCTCATTATCAAGTCCCTACAGTCTCCATCAACGAATCCGGTTGTTGTCATGGAGACACCACCGGGTGTAGGAGTGGAACTACACTCCAAGGCCCTGTTTTCCTCGGGAGATTGCCAGGACTTGCTTCTGAGGTGCCTCCAGGTACACTCAAACCTGTAGCCAAGCACATTGGCCGTTTGCTTCATCCAGGAACTCCACTCCCAAATAGGAGGGTGAGTCACAACATAGCGCTCCTGGGATTCCAGTTCACACATGCATGGGCTTGTTCCAAACGCAGCATGTTCACACCCGTCTGTGTGTCAGGCAAGCTCTCTCAGAAATGCCCTTCTAGAGTGCCTTCCTTCCCCAAAGGTCCAATCAAAACATTGGCTTCTGGGGGGATCTGCTGGGCCGTTGACATTCAAGACAGAGCAGTCAGCTCATAAGGATATGGTGACAGTCTTTTAGATTCTTAAAGAGTAAGCGTGATAGATTTTTCTTGAAAGACACAGGAAGTCTTCGGAGTTTCTTATGAAGATGTTTTAAGAATGTCGAAAACTGCGTTGGTGAGAAAAAGGCCAAAGAATTTTCCCATCACCACAGTCTACCTGCTCGGCCTTCAAGGGTGGGGAGGGCTGTCCTAGGAGAGTTTCATTGGGAAACCTTTCCCCGTCTGCCCTACAGCCTGGATCTTGCCTCTTCAGACTTATTTCTGGTCCCCAAACTCAACACTGCAAAAGAACCCCATTGGAGTCCTTTAAGAACTGCCTGATGCAGTGGAAGTGGAAGGGGCCTGGCTGGTGCAGGGAAGGAAGGGTCAGAGAGGGGAGAAGCCTCCATGGAGGGACATGTCAAAAAACTAGAGCTTCACCTTTGGTTTCCCAAAGGTCTCTTTGACTTTTTTAGCAGTGCTTTCTGACTTACCCTCCTAATCATTGCTTTGGTCCAGTACTTCTATTAGGAGCTGCAGAAGCGTGTTTTTCTAATTTTATTGTTTCTTTTTCAGTGGTTAGCTGAACTTCTGTATGGAATAGGTTTCCTTCTGTGAGGGCCATGTGGTCACATTGAAACACAGTGTATGTTGTAAAATGGGGTGAACACAGGATTTATTTCCTTTGATAACGATTTTCCAAATAATGAGTTGCTGTCCTAGTAGTTTCAAACGGTGTTGAAAAGGTCTCTTATTATTTTTGTGTTATAATGAGTTGATTTTTATACCTTCAGTGTGTTTATCAATTATTTCTGGTGCTGAAGTTATGCCACTTTTGGTCAGTGGGAAAAGCTGTCTCGTGTCCTCCTACTCCTTGCGAGTGTCCTTTGTTTGCTTCCATCCCAATGAGATGACCTGGTGCCTGTTGTGCTAAACCTGGACCCTGCTGGGGCTCCAAGGAGCCAGCTTCTCTTTGGTGCTGGGTTCAGCCCAGAGTGCTGACTGCTGGGGCTGCTGCCGCTGCGAGGACTTTTCAGTGGTCAGAGCAAGTGAATACATACTAGTATTCTTTAAAAAGGAAAGACATCATGAATTTGCACTGGCACTTAAAATTATAGTGTTTTATGTAACTTCTTCTGATCTTTCTGCTAAAACTTTTGGTTCCTACATTTTTCCTCCAGTGTATTGATATTTATTCTACATACAAGACTTTAAAAAAATCCCCAAACCAGTATTTCTAACGTTAAGACAGATGCATCCAGTTTCAGGTGTACTTGAAGTTCTTTTTGCCCTCAGCCTGTCTTCACAGTGAGAGTGCCAGCCAGACGACCACATTTTAAGATTACGTGGCTCATTCCTTTGTCTGTGTGCCTAGGCTTCATAGAGTTCATAGAAAAGTTGCATTTGATTGTGAATTGAGAGAAGGTTTACAGAGAAGAGATCATCACTTTTGCACTTGTCAGTTCATAACATTTTTGGTTTCAGCTCCTCTGCTGGCAGCCCTCTGTACACCACCGTGGATGCCCTGCGTCTCTGGGTTTCCGCCTTACCCCCCTCCTTTCCTGGCCCTCTGTGCTTGGTTCTTGGGCAGCTGTAGCCCTTTGGATCTTAAATGGTTGATTGTTGTAGCAGAGTTCAGTTCCAGTGCCTTCGTCCTAGGGGGTGACTAAGGGCTGGCCGCCGTGTTGAGGGTTCTGCGTGGGGGGGGCACACCATTCTCTTTTAATTACATTTTTGCTCTCAGGAACTTTTAGAAACACCTTTGTGTATATAGTTAGGCTGCTTTAGCCTGGTTTTCAGTTTTTAGGGAATGTTTTTATTTAAATGAACTCCAATTTGGAAAAGTATCAAAAATGTTGGACCGCTTCCAAAGTCAAAACTTCAGATAGACCCGGAGAAGTCATGCTTCCACCCCTGCCTCTCACCCTGCTCCCTCCTTCCCTGTCGGTGTGCATGGTGATGGCTTTGGGCTTATCCCTCTTGCTCTGTTGGGGGCGTGGTGAGTAGGATTACCAGAAGGAGGCCCAGTGTCACCAGGAAGGCCCTCGCACAGTAAGTGCTCTTGCTTAGGGCTCTGGAAAGGAAAAATTGGTCCTGTGCTAAGGCCAAGGGGGGCGGGGTGCACTTACAAAGGGGCTTCAAAAAGTCCATGGAAAAATGCCATTATGTTTGCAATCTAGTCTCTCACAATCTTTTTGAAGTCCCTTCCTAACAGTCCTGGAGGACAGGACTCATACTTGGGAAGAGAGAGCCAGGGTGTGTCTCGGATGCACGAGGCGGAAGGAAGGCACAGGCCCCCGGTGTCAGTGTCAGACATGCCACAAGTGTCCTGTGGGCCCTGCAAGACTGAGTGGCTGGGGGGTGGGCTACTCTGACCCAACTCCCAAGAGAGCCAGGCAGCTCTACTTTCTTGGTGCTCTCTCCTAGACCTGCCCGGTGTGCCAGATGCTGTTGCCCAACCAGTGCAGTTTCTGCGCCCACCAGCGGATCCACGCTCACAAGTCCCCCTACTGCTGCCCGGAGTGTGGGGCCCTCTGTCGCTCTGCCTATTTCCAGACCCACGTCAAGGAGAATTGCCTGCACTATGCCCGCAAGGTGGGCTACAGGTGGGTGCTGCCGTAACTTCCCAGGGCTGGGTCTCTTCCTGGGCCAACACTCATTTCAGACTGAGGGCCTGCCCCACCCTAATGATCGGCTCAGCGAGACCTTTTTATTTTGTAGAGAACGGGGAAAAATGAGAAAAGCAAGTGGACAAATCTCAACTGCTGAAAAACCAAGTCATCTTGGGGTGGGGGCAGGGTTGAAGGAGTTTGTTGTCTTCGGGTACTGTTGAGCGAGCCAAGGGGAGAGGCCGAATGGAGCTGCCCCCGTGGGGCCTCTCCCCTGGGCCGCCGTCTTTGCCCGAGTGGATCACCGGGCCTTTTTTCCACAGGTGCGGGCGAGGGTCGGCCTGCCAACTTTTAGTAGCCAGCGAGCACTTAACTGTGTGCCACCAAGGCAGAGAATGTATATAACATTCGCTTTTGTCAAGTTGCATTTGCTCCCAAAGTTTCTTGTGCTGGCATGTTGGATTTGAAGTACTGTCGTGATAACACCCCCAACCGGGGCACTTGCAAATGGTCTCAGTATTTCATTAACAGACAGCGCTGCACGACACCACACACACAGGTTCTTGGATCTCTGTTTTGGTTAGTTTTGACTTTTCTGTGAGCATCAGTCAAAACCAAAAGAATGGAAGGAAAAAAAAAACCTATCGGCTTCCTAAAAAAACCCGAGAGATTGTATTTATTTTAGCCCGAGCTTCCTCCATTGTGTCAAACCCATCGAAGCAAGAAGTCACCTTCAGGGCCGCAGTCTAAGTATTGGGAGCCCCTCCTGCAGGGCTGTGGGGACTCCCAACTTCTACTCCCAGCCAGCCTGGTAGCCTCTGCTGATTTATCCCATGTGGGTGCTTCTGCACTGTCTGAGGCTCTACTTTCTCACTTTTGGAAATAAATATTTGCCCCAATTTAGTAAGATTTTTCAGTGCTTTGATTTTTTTTTTTTAAATGGTGAGCTTCATTAGTTTATTCCACACTTGTTGAATGCCCATGCTTTACGTTAGTGTGACTCAGGACCCTAGGCACACAGAGGTGATTAAGACGCAGTCCTCTCCGCAAGGGAGCATCAGTCTGGTGGGTTGCAAATGTGTGCACAGGCGATTTATAACTCAGAGTGGCAAGTTCTGCCCTAGTGGGGCAGCAGCATTCTGTTGAAGAGAGGAGAGAGGCCGAGGGAAGTTTCATGAGGGAGCTGGTGAGCTTTTCAGGCAGAAGGAAGAGCTTACCTGGCAAGGTACAGGCAGGGGCGCAAACTCTCACAGCAGGGGTTACGGGAACGATGCACAGTTAGAAGTGTGTCAGGGTTGGTAAGGAATGAGATGAGGAAGTTGGCAGAGGCCAGGCCCTGCAAGACCTTGTATTCCTTGGCAGATACTTGGACTTTATCCAGGGAGAGTGAAGAACCAGTGTTGCCTCTGCATTTTAGAAAGCTCACTGGGGGAAGCTGACCTGTCATATGAGAGAGGGAAGGACTGGGAGGGAGAGTGAAGTAGTCCTGAGGATACAACCAGGGCTTCAGCTGGGGCCTGGCTCTGGGGATGGAGAGGGTAAGGTTGCTTTGAGAGAGAGTTAGGAATCAGAAGCCCCAGGACTTGATGGTAGTATGTGTGTGATGAGGTTGAGGAATGGGGAGGTGTCAGTGATGACTCCCAGATTTCTGCCTTGGCATAAACATTTCCAAATGTGGATTAATGTCTTTCATATGTTATGAAGATTGGAGAGCCTGACGTGCACTGAAAGCAAGACTAAGCCCAAACAGACCGGAGCACACAGAGCCTCTGCCACCACATTGCAGATCATTGTGTGGCAGTATCCCAGGCGACCTTTTTCAACCAGACCCCCAATGAATGTCTTTTTACAAGGTCCTCTAACATTTGACACTATCCTTCTAACGCTGGCCTAAGTGTGTGCTTCCGTGTCCCACGGTCAACCCCAATCCAAGAGAAATGCCATCAACACTTAAATTTTTTTTTGACGTTGTCAATAAGTTGCTTTTATTTAGAAACACAGTTAACATACATGAAAGTAGAAGTGAGGGGTCATATGACATATTGAAAAGGGAATGTCTACTCCAAAAAATAGTATTTTGACAACCCAAATAATGATGTTTTGGGTTACCTCATATACAAAAGCTGAGCAATAATTAATAATGACCTAAGTATAATTGATGACTGAATTATAGTGTTTAAAAAGAACATAACATACCGTATATACCCGTGTATAAGATGAGTTTTCAGCACATTTTTAATGCAGTTTTTTTTCTCCTCTTTTTTTACATTTTATTAGGGACTCATACAACTCTTATTACAATCCATACATATATATACATCAATTGTATAAAGCACATCCATACATTCCCTGCCCCAATCATTCTGTCCCTCTCCCAGGGAAGAGGTCACATGTGGATCCTTGTAATCAGTTCCCCCTTTCCAACCCACTCACCCTCCACTCTCCCAGCATCGTCCCTCACACCCTTGGTCCTGAAGGTATCATCCACCCTGGATTCCCTGTACCTCCAACCCTCATATGTACCAGTGTACAGCCTCTGTCCTATCCAGCCCTGCAAGGTAGAATTCGGATCATGGTAGATGGGGGGAGGAAGCATCCAGGATCTGGGGGAAAGCTGTGTTCTTCATCGGTACTACCTCGCACCCTAATTAACCCATCTCCTCTCCTAAACGCCTCTATGAGGGGATCTCCATTGGCCGACACTTGGGCCTTGGGTCTCCACTCTGCACTTCCCCCTTCATTTAATATGGTATATCTTCAAGCCTTTAAGACCCCAGTCACTATCTCTTTTGATAGCCGGGCACCATCAGCTTTCTTCACCACATTTACTTGTTCACCCACTTTGGCTCCAGCCGTTGTGTCGGGAGAACACTTAAATTTTTATCTTTGAAGCTTAAATCCAAGAAATTTTCAAGAGGGTGGATAGACTGATTGATAGCAAGTTTTGTGTGTGGATATATGGTTTTAGGTAAATCTTTCATTTTACTTCTGTAATGTCAGATAAAACTGTCCTGCGATTTAGCTAAAGGGATTATTGAAGAAATTGGTATTAAAATATTTGGTGATCAGAAGACACATGTACCAATACAGTATTTTTTACACTTCAGACTAAGATGGTTTAATTTTTTTTTAAGTAACGGCTTTACTGAAATAGAATTCATATATCCTGCAATCCGGTTCAATGCTTTTTAGTCTAGTCACAGAGTTGTACAACCATTGCCACAATTAACTGTAGAACACTTTCACCACCCCAACAAGAAAAGTGCCCTCCAGCCCTAGGCGACCACAGATTGACTTTCTGCCTATAGATTTGCCTCTTTGGGACATTTAATATAAACTGAGTTTTCTGGCATGTAGTCTTAAATGTTTTCAAGATGTATACATGATGTAGCTTTTCAGTTACTTCATTCTTTTTATGGCCACATAATATTCCATTGTGTGGATGTATGACATTTATCCATTCATCTGTTGATGGGCACTTGATAATTTTTTCCCTTCTCACTTTTAAGATACTGTGACAAGCACTGCTGTGAACATCGGTGTACAAGTATATGAATCCCATCTTTCAGGCCTTTTGAGAACATATCTAGGAATGGGTAGACAGCTATGCGGTGTCTAGCCTTTTTGAGGAAGGACCAAACTGTTCTCCAAAGTGACTGTAGCATTTTGGTATTCTTACCAACATGCTTCACTTTCTTCACATCCTCATCAATACTAGTCTGACTTTTTGATGATCGCCATCCCAGTGAGTGTGAAAAGAGCCTCCCTTGGTGGCAGTATAGGAAGCTAACTGCAAGGTCACCAGTTCAGACCCACCAGGTGCTCCCCGGAAGAAAGTAGAGGCTGTCAGCTCTCTCTCTCTCGAAGATTTACAGCCTCAGAATCCTGCCTTGGGTTGCCGAGTAGGGACCTGACCTTGGTAGTGGGTGATAGATGTGAAGTAGTTCCTCACTGCTTTAAAGGTGCATTTCTCTCATAGCTAAATGCTCTTAAGTACCTTTTCATGAGCGTACTGCCTATTTGTTATCTTCTTTGGAGAATGCCCATTTAAAAAAAAGTTCTTTATATATCCTGGATACAAGTCCCTTATCAAATAGATGATTTGCATATATTTTCTCCCATTCTGTGAATATTGTTTTTGAGAAAACTCTCAAGCAATATGTATTCAGATGTTCTGTTTCATTAAACTCTAATACAAAGTTTTTCTCATTTTATGTTCGTTATTATTTTTGCTTTCTTTTGAAGAAAATCTGAAAAACCTACACATGTTTAATTCAATTTTTTTGCTTCTTGATAATTTCAGAGTATGCAAGTAAAGGGAGCAAGTTTAATCTTCGCAAGAAATACTGTTTTATTTGCTGTGATTATTAGCAAAGTTAAATACTTGGCTGCTCTTTAACTTTTCTAAAAGCTTCCCCCCACCCTCCTGCATATGACTATGAATTTATTTTGATTAAAAATTTCTATCTCTCTTTTTTTAAATCATTTTATTGGTGGCTCGTACAACTCTTATCACAATCCATACATCATCCATTGTGTTAAGCACATTTGTACATTTGTTGTCATCATCATTTTCAAAACATTTGCTTCCTACTTGAGCCCTTGGTATCAGCTCCTCATTTTCCCCCTCATTCCCCACTCCTCCCTCCCTCACTAAACCTTCTTAATTTATAAGTTATTATTTTGTCATATCTTACACTGTCTGATGTCCCACTTTTCTGTCATCCATTCGCTAGGGAGGAGGTTATATGTAGATCCTTGTAATTGGTTCCCCCTTTATATGCCACCTTTGCTACACCCTCCTGGTATAAAGCTTTTTTTTTTTTTTTAAATAACATAAAATTCTATGCTTGCTTTCTTTTTTCAGAGCTTCTTAAAATTTTGGTGCAAAGAGTTTGTTATGTGGTTGGATTTTTTTTAATTTAGTTTTATGTGCACATCTTTTCCGTCTAAACCCAACTTGATACAGATGTTTACTGAGGGTGCTTTGACCCACTTATGTTCCTAATTTCAATAGGCCCTCCTCAGTGAATAGACTGGGTCAATCGAATGAATTTTGATGGCATTTATAAAGCGAATAGTTACATTGCTCTGTAAATTTGGTCAATCTGAATGTGGGTGGGTGGGTGGCGGTGGGGTGCACGCCTGTGTGTCTTCCTCCCCTATTGACAAGAAGGAGTGGTTCCCCAAGTTTCCCATCTGACCTTTCTCGTTGCTGTGATTCATTGGATCTCATTCAGAATGTTCTTCAAAGGAGCAGTGTCCAGAGCCAATGTTCTTTTTGAAATGAGCTACTTTCCTGCTTGGCTTACAGAACACGTTAGGGTCTAACTGTGGTTTAAGATTTAAGATGGGAGGGAAGGGAAAAAAAAAAAAGAGGACCTGATGCAAAGGGCTTACGTGGAGAGCGAATTCTTTGAGAATGATTGGGGCGGGGAATGTATGGATGTGCTTTATACAATTGATGTATGTATATGTATGGATTGTGATAAGAGTTGTGTGAGTCCCTAATAAAATGTAAAAAAAGAAAAACAAAAGAATGACGGGCAACAAACGTATAAGGGAGCTTTGCTCAATTGATGTATGTATGGATTGTGATAAGAGTTGTATGAGCCCCAATAAAAATACTTATTAATTAAAAAAAAAGAATTAACAGCTGGAAAAAAAAAGATTTCAGATGATCTCAGGGCAGCAGTTTTGGGAGCTTGTCCATCTGCTCTGCTCCAGAATGCGTGGCGTATGTGGGAATTTGGAATACTGTCGTGTGTGTTTCCCCCCTCCCCCAATTTGATCAGGACTCTTGTAGAGTCGGGAGTAGAAGAATTCTTAAGTGAAGCCAGGTTCTTCTTTGCAACAGTCAGATCTTTGCTAGTGCCTCTTTGGATGCTAGGGCAGTAGGGGTCAGATGAATGGCAGTGATAGTGAGAACAGCCGGCAGAACGAGATAGAGGGAGCAGCAGAACACCGCAGGGCTGTTGTTGTGGAGGGGAGACTGAGTGTGTTTATAGGCATTTGTAGACGGACGTATGCACTATTGCTGTTAGTTCAGACCATTCTCCACGCCCGCCAGCTCCCCTGAGCTGAGGGTTCAGGAAAAGGGCTGCACACACAAGAAAGGACCAGGAACCTTAGTGGATGCCGGCCGGCTTGCCTGGAGAAAGGACACGGCTGACTTTGATGCTGAAGGAAAGGCAACATTAGAGTGAAAGGGGGATAGAAAGACTGCACAAACACTTTTATCCAAGTCACATCAAAACGTTAAGTCAATGGGGATACCATCAAAAAAAACAACCCCCCCCCAAACGTAAAAATAAAAGGCAGGGTCACCAAAGGCCTCCATTTCTGAAAAGCTGTTTAAGGCAGGTCTTTGTTACATTGATTCGAACCCACTGAAAACAAGATGGCCAGCCAGCAAGACTCTGAGAATTCAGACGCAAACAGACTGGGAGATAAAAAAAAAGGCCGCGCATGGTCCCACCACACCAACACCACTGTCCTAGGGCTCTGAGCCCCTGACCCGGGGCCTGAAGTGCACCTGAGGAACTGAATGATTCTGTCCATTAAATATAAAGAGCCCTGTGAAAGCTGAGGTGGTCTGCTCCATAGAGGTTCACAGTCTGGGAAACCCAGGTAGGGTGTCTCTTGGCAAGCAGGCCCACGGGATGGCCCTGGGCCACTTTCCTGGGCTTGGGGGCTGGGGCCTGTGAGAGTGGACATACCCCTTCCAGCTCAGTTTTCTCCCCCCCCCCCCACTATTTGTCTTTCCCCCTCTTGTGATACCTCCTCCACAGATATTTTAAATGACTGTACTTGTGTCATATAGCCATCCTCGCTTCATCAAAACCAGCCTGTCAGAGAAGGCCCAGGCTTTCTACAGGCTCCCTCTCAAGTCCCACCTGGACTCCTGCAGCGGTGCCAGACTCAAGTGTGTTTTTATGCCATTACAGAACCATTCTCTTCTGTCCACTCCAACAGCATTGGAAAAAAACTCATCAACTGTAGGTTTCCTCCCAGGCACAGCCCTGGGTGACTGCACTGTGTTAAGAATCCACACAGCTGACTAAGTGACCTGTGCATGGCGGGTGGGAGACAGGGTGCTCTTGGGAGGGGAGTTAGCCCTTGTCTGCGATGACAGCTCAGCTCCTGCCTCCATGCTTCCAACACCATCTCTGGGTCTTACATCTCCTCCTCTGCTGTCTAGGTGCATCCACTGTGGTGTCGTCCACCTGACCTTGGCCTTGCTGAAAAGCCACATCCAGGAGCGGCACTGCCAGGTCTTCCACAAATGTGCATTCTGCCCCATGGCCTTCAAGACTGCCAGCAGCACCGCCGACCACAGCACCTCCCAGCACCCCTCCCAGCCCCACAGGCCTTCCCAGTGAGTTCCGGGGTGGTGGTGGGGGGGTGGTGTGTGGTGTGTGTGTGTGTGTGTGTGTGGCGTGGGTGGGCCTGGGTGTTGAAGTCCATGAGGACACCCAGAGACGGGGGAGTGCCCACATTGGCTCAGCCCTGGGGGTTCCCAGCCTGATCCTGGTTCTGAGAGCCTGCGGGCTGATGACTCTCGCCTGCCCGGCCTTGTCTCACAGGCTCATTTACAAGTGCTCCTGCGAAGCGGTCTTCAACAAGAAGCGGCACCTCCAGCAGCATTTTTACCAGAATGCCAGCAAGGCTCAGGTGGGCGTCTTCAAGTGCCCCGAGTGCCCACTCTTGTTCCCGCAGAAGCCAGAGCTGATGCAGCACGTGAAGGTAAGCTGCGCTGGGGCAAGCGGCCCGGGAGGAGGGTGCGGGCACCAGACTGGGGGTTGGACTCTGTGCATCTCTCCCCTTGCCCAGTCAGTAATCGCTCTCCCCATCCCCAGAGCACCCATGGGGTCCCCCGAAACCTGGACGAGCTGTCAAGCCTCCAGTCTTCAGTGGACACGTCCTCGAGCCGCCCTGGCTCTCGAGTCCCTGCCGAGCCTCCAGCGACGAGTGTGGCTGCTCGGGGCAGCTCCCTGTCCTCCAGTCGCTGGGGCAGGTCAGAAGCCCACCGTAGGACGGAAACCAGGCCCCGGCTGAGGACCACGGGCTGGACCTGCCAGGAGTGTCAGGAGTGGGTCCCCGACCGGGAGAGCTACGTGTCCCACATGAAAAAGAGCCATGGGCGGGTAAGTGTAGGCCCCACACTATGCAGCTGGCTCCCCGGGACTAGGCCCCTGTGGCAGCTGGTTCCTGGGGCCACGTAGGGTGGCCTGGAGCAGGGTGGGTATGGTATGTAGATGGTGAGGTTTTCGGCTCGTGCCTTTCTTGCACATCTCAGCTGAGGAGAAAGGTGTCCTCTGAGCTGTATCATGGAGCTGATGCTTTGCCTCCTGCCACGCCTCCCCTAGGTGCTGAAGCGGTACCCGTGCCGGCAGTGCGAGCAGTCCTTCCACACCCCCAACAGCCTGCGCAAACACATCCGCAACAACCACGACACAGTGAAAAAGGTGTACACCTGTGGGTGAGTCCCTGGAGACGTGGGCGTTCACCAGGAGTCTGCCCTCAACCCCTTGGGACTGTTCTCGACAAAGTCAAGTTCTCCCTGGGGAAATGCACCGAGTCGGTCAAAAGCCAGGGCCTCCAGGGCCCTCTATCCCGTGCCCCCTCTCATGCTGACCCACACTTGTTAAGAGGAGGGATGATGGCGTGACTGAGCACCCTGTCTGGTCATGTTTGGGGCATGCTCTGGCCTCTTTCATGCTGACCACTTGCCCAGCACTTGGACCCCTGGGCAGTGAGACCAAGGAGCAGAGAGTGAGTCCATGGTGTGGGGCCAGGTATCAAGGGTACTAACAGTTGAACTTGCAGTTTTCTGACACCTTGGCTAACTTGCTGGCTGGATGCTCTTTGGCAAGCCCTGGGACTGTCTGCCGGCTTCAGGCCTAGCCTCTCTCTTCCCCTGGCCTCCTTGTGAAGAGCCTGAGGGAGCCTGGAGTTGGAAGCTGCTCCTACTTCCCTCTGGCTGCCCAGCTCTCCTGGGCCCCACGGCCCGAGAACTCCCTGACCTTGTTGGCCTTGCTTTGGCAGGTATTGCACGGAAGACAGCCCCAGCTTTCCTCGGCCCTCCCTCCTGGAGAGCCACATCAGCCTTATGCATGGTATCAGAAACCCTGACTTGAGCCAGACGTCCAAAGTCAGAGCTCCAGGTGGCCCTCTCCCTCAGGTGAGTGTGGGCTCCCTGCCCGCTCCAGAGGCTGGGAGCTGCAGGAGCATTAGGAGGGCAGTAGGGCCCCTCCGTCCTTGTGACTGTGGAGCAACGTGCTTGCCCTGTGTGACCCTCCTGGGAAGTGCTGACAGTTCCCTGGCCTTTGGTTCTGCAGTCCCCTGTCACTGTTAGCTCCGAGACCACTGCAGAACTCTCACACACTATCCTGTCCCATGAGGCAGAGGCTGGAGGGGCAGGGCTGTTAGGTGAAGGTGTTGAGCATTGACTGAGCCCTTGCCCCGCCACAATCATGGGGAAGGCCAGGCTTAGAATTATGTTATCCTGGCCTCCCCATGCCTCCCACCCTGCCCTGTTCCCCCTCCTCGCTGTAGCTCTTCCTGCTCCTTAGGAGGTAGGCCTGTCTGGAAAGCTCTGAGGTGCCAGGAGTTCTAGGCCATTCGCAGAACTTTCTTGGCTATTGAGAGAGAGGAACTAGTTGGCAAAAGCATGGGGGAAATAGCCCCTTTTGCTCAGAGAGATTGCGTTGTCACTTGCCAACATCTGTCAATGATTAAAAGGTACGGCTGTTCCCTTCCTTGCTCCCAAGATGCACCTATCCTTGGGCCCAACTCTTCTGCTTTTAGGGAGTTATCTGTCCCCTGTCTTTGGCCTTGGGCACAAAGAGCCATGTTTAAGGATGTTTACTTCAGCCCTGTGTGCAGTGACAATGATGGAATTCAACTCAGTGTTCCTCATGGCTCATCCTCACAGTGGGGTGGAGCCTACACATGCTGCGTACACCTTCATGGACAAGCCGTGCTGTTAAGTGCAAAAAGCAGGATGAGGAGAGGTGTGCATGGAGTGGGTCCTTTTGTAAAAGACAGCCATTCTGACTTTGTCGTGTGTCAAAACCAGAAAGCAAACCCACTGCCACCAAATGCATGCCAACTCAGAGCGACCCTCCTGGACAAGTAGAACTGCCCTGTGGGTTTCCGAGACTGAAACTCTTGAGGGGAGTAGAAAGCCTCCTCTTCCATGGAGCGCCTGGTGGTTTTGAACTGCTGACCTTGCAGTTAGCAGTCCAACACATAACCACTATACCATCAGGGCGCCTGCTTGTACATGTACAGGAGTTACAAAACCCAGGTGAAATGGTTTCCTCAGGACTGCAAGCCTCGGGGGGTGGGACTGATTTTCTCTGTACCGTGTGCACTTCTTCGGAATGGGGTACCTCTCATGTATGTGCTACATTTAGGAAAAAAAACAAACCTAAACCAGCGCTTGGGACTGGGGTGACCCCAACTTAGGTGGTGACTGCTGGGGGTCCTGCGGGCTGCACTCATCGTGCCAGAGGGGCCTTATGTCTAGGACCAAGGACAGTCTTGATTCTGCTTATACTGTGTGTCCTTCCAGGTGAACCATCTGAAAAGAAAAAGCGAAGCCGTAGACGCTGTGGGCACCTCCAATGGCATGGCTGCCTCCTCCCCTAAGAGACACAAGTCCCTTTTCCAGTGCGCAAAGTGTAGCTTTGCGACAGACTCGGGGCTCGAGTTCAAGGGCCACATACCTCAGCACCAGACGGACAACTCCACAGCCCAGTGTCTCCTCTGCGGCTTGTGCTACACTTCGGCCGGCTCCCTCAGCCGCCATCTCTTCATCGTCCACAAGATGAGAGACCAGGAGGAGGAAGAGGACGGGGAGGAGGTAGTGGAGCCAGCGACGGAAGCGGCAGAGCCTGAGGTGGGCTCTGTGGAGACGGTGCCCATGGAGACCAGGGAGAATGGACTGGAAGAATGTGCTAGCGGGTCTTTGCTGGCCGAACCCGAGGCAAGATCAGTGGGCCCAGCCCCTGAGGAGGATGGTGCCCAGGATGCTTGGAGTCAGCCACAGGCCCCTCCGGACCAGGATAGCCACACACCCTCCCTTTAGATGTGACCAGAGGCTTCATAGTCTGTGAGGTTGGGTGTCACCCTAGTGTCCTCCACTGACCATTGGACAATGGGAAGTGACAGGCCCTGCCCTGGTGGGAGTGAGGCCAGCTGTGCCCTGGAGCAGTGTCTGCCCTGAGCTGCAGGGGGCTGAGTGGCCCCCGGCTCCAGGACCCTGACAGCTCTGGATTTGCTTCTGTTATTTATGGCTTTGTGCTGCTTCTTGGTACCCCAGTTCTTTGTCGGTGTCCTCCCAGCCCCGGTGCTGTTAACTTGGCTTGAGACCCTCAGCTGCTGTGCTCTTCTGGGAGGCCCCCTGCTGGCTGCCCTCAGCTGCGGGCTCCTGGGAGCTCTGCTTACCTTCAGCCGCCAGCACTCCAGCTCCCCTCCCACTATCTGAGCCTGAGAAGAGGGGGAGCAAGGGGTGCCCACACGAGTCCCTCTCAGAGAGCTCTGCCCAGCTGTCCAGTGAGGGCCCTTGGTTGCCTTGTCCTTCCTTCTGTCTTCTCTGATTCCTTGTCCCCAAAATTGCCCTGGAGATCGAATTGGCCAGTGTCCCAGTGGGTGGGTGAAACTTGGCAGTGCTAGTGGGGGCCCGGGCAGAGCAGGGAGTGCTGCAGAGGCAGGCGGGCATGGCAGCCAGGTGCCTCCTTTCCTTCAGAAGGTTGGGGGGTGGGCAGGGCTACTGTGCCTTCCTGACCAGTGCGGTCTGGGGGCACACAGACGGGATATTTGTCCCCTTGCTCCTGTGCCATTGGCGAGGCTGTGCTCCCGGCAGGCCAGCCCTTCCTCCTCTCGGACACACTCGTGTTGCACAGACTACATTTCAAATAAAAACCTTTCCATGGAGGGAGGCTCTTGTATTCCTCTTCAGGTGAGCCTGGTCCCACACTCCTCTGCCTAAGGGTCTTTCCCAGACTTCCCTTCCTCTGCCCCATCTCTGGGGGGTCAGCCAAGGAATGACCTCTCTAGACTTAGGAAACCAAGAGCCCTAGTCGCTCTGGTTCCCGGGAAAGATCCTGAGGAGGGGAGGACAGGTCGTGGGGTGGGGTGGGGTGGATCTTAGTGCTGACCAAGGGTCATCTCAGGCCTCTTTCCTAAGCTCTAGGGCTGCCTCTAGGACCTATCTGAGCTCTTCCATCTTTCTTCAGCCAGAGAGCCTTCTGCTGTGAGGGGAGGGCAGGGTGAGTGGGTTCTGCAGTGTTGCCAGTGCTGAAGAGGCCCTGGGGCTGCCATGGTCGTGGGGTCCGGCAGTATGGCAGAATTGGGTCAGCTGGCTGGGGTATCTTTGCTGACAGGAGGAAGTGTGGGTCACTGCCCTTGTCGGGACCTGCAGCAGCACACGGAGCAGGCCGAGGTGAAGGTGCCCAGTGACCGACTTGGGTAGGCCTTGGGGCAGGATCGTAGTGCAGCAGAGGGGATGGGTTGATCATTTGAGGGAGGCACTGAATATGAATGATAAATCATTAAGTCAGATAAACATGTCCTGCCTTTCTAGAATCGAGGAAAATGAGGTTTTTCTTTCTCTTGTAAACGCCAGGTTTTTAGCGGACAGGCTGATGGCAGCCGGCAAGGTTAGGGCTTGCCACCCTTGCGCAGAGGCTACGGCCTTGTGCGAGGCTGCGAGCTGGCAGCAGGGTCAAACTGGGCCTGGCTTCAGCTGCCTGCCCCGCCAGAGCTAGCTCTGTGAAGGTCTCTTGGCAGGCACACGCCTGACCTGACTTAGCTGTGGGTCCCTTCTCTGATTCCAGTTGTGGGATGCTAGCCCTGTCCCCTGGATTCATTCATAACAGGGTTAGAGGAGGCCAGTAGAAGCCCTGGGGAGCAGAAGGGAAATCCTGCACTCTCAGGCGTGACCACCCCCATACAGATGTCCTTGATGGGAACAGCATGGAATCCAGAAAATGCCAACCCCCTCATGCGGAAACCTGGGTCATGGCCTGGGGCCTGCTCTTACCCCGCTCTTACAGACCCTCCTGACCAAAGTTGATCCCCTTCTAAATGGCTAGTGATATCCCACCCCCACGCCACCCCCAGCTCACTTCTTGGGCCTTTTTGAGAGAGTGCTGGGAAGCGTTTCTTAGTCTGTAGACCGCTATGTACCTGGAGTGTTTGACTTGGCTTCCGGGCATGGAGGGAGTGAATGTACCCGGTTGGCATCAGACTCAGGGACGCTGCTCATCTGTTGGGAATCGGTCTGCACACCTACCTATTATTTAGAAACAGTGAGGACAGTGGCTTTGCTAAATACTTCTCAGTGGTTTTCACTGAATTCTTTCTCAGTTATCTCTCAGAGGGTTTAAATCACTTCCCCCTGCCCGCTTGCCTGCCCGCCCTCCCCATTCCCCCTCCCAACCCCCACTTCGCATGAGTGAACGGTGCAGTGATTTGAAGTGAAGCCGGTCTGATCCCGGGAGGGATCTCCTGGTCTCCAGCTGGCGGAGGGAGGCTGGCCTGAGCAGGGAGGCGGCCCTGGCTGGCTGCCAGCTCGTCAGCAGGCCGCAGCCACCCAGCCACCCCTTTTCTTCCCCTCCGAGTGCCAGCCTCTCTGGAGTGGCTCTGTGCCTCATCACCCCAAAGAGGGCCACGCACACTGTGCTCGCCTGTCCGGTGTCTCTCCCTCCTGTTCCCCTCTTGTTGGGCCTTGCACCGCCATCTGGAAAGCATCCTTCTCTTGAAGGCAGACCAGGGAAGGCTGCTTCAGCCCTCAGGGAACAAACACATGGTTCCCTCAGGGTCCAATACCTTTCTGCGATTTCCTTCCCACAGCTGTGTGCTCCCTGAGAAAATGCTGGCTGCGTTTCTGCTCTAACTCAAGTGAGCCAGATGAGATCCCCCACCCTGGGAGAAAGGAACCCCTCCCGGAAGACGCCAAGGCTTGACCCATGACGAGCGTTTACTTCCCAGTGACTCCCTCTCCGGAACCTGATCCCCAGAGTTGCTATAAGGTGATTGATGTAGGAAGAACCCTTCCCTCAACATATGGAGAAAGTCTGGCTTTTTAAAACCCAGCAGTTGTAGCCTCGTCACTGCAACGCTTGGGCCTCCCCACGTCTGAGGAGCCTCTGCCCTGTTTGGTACCAGTTTCTTTGACTGCTACTACTTTTTATTTGGACCTTTTTGAAGAATTAATACGTGTACATGGTAAAATAATTCAAATCGTGCAAAAAACAAAAGCAAGTAAGCGTTGCCCCTGGAGGTCCACCTCCAGCCCCCCGCCCCCGCCCCCGAGTTAATCACTGTTCTTTATCTTGTGTATCCTCTCAGAGCAATTCTATGCATTTACATGTTTATAAATATGTATATTTATATATCTACTTTTAATACAAATGGTAGCATTCTACACCCAGTGTTCGGAAGCTTGCTTTTTTCATGTATACAGCACTGCTTGGGAGACTGTCAAATCCGTGCACTGGTCGGGCCGGTCTGATACTCTTACGTGCATCCAGTGCAGTTCAGAGCACACGGTAGGGGTTCCAGAAGTATTTGGCGCAAGTCAGATTTATTCCAGTTGCTCTCTGGCCCTGAGATGAATGTCTGGATGTGATCATGACAGGGCCGTCTAGATTGAGAACATGTGCCCCGTGTGTCTTTTCTAAGGGGTTTGGGCTGCGGTTCATCCTCGTCACCGACAGATGCCACAACAGCCCCGGGAAGCTGGGCCCAGTGAATCCTGGAGCCCTCCGGAGGAAGGAGCAGAGATTAAGACCCAGGTTCTAAGTATGGAATTTTCATTTTGGAAGGGTGGATCCCTGTTTAAAATGCCCTTTTCTCACTGGAAGAGGATGCGACATCATTTTTTAAGAAATTAAAAACCACACATAACTTAGAGTCGAGCCCCCCCACCATTGCAACGAGGGTGGTGTTTGTTTATTTTGCCAACAATCCTTGTGTGTACGCCTTTCTGAATATGAGGTGCAAATAAGGAGACTTGGTAGCAAAGTAAGGTACGTGTTGGGCTGTTACCAACCTGGGCAGCACTTTGAAACCATCAGCCGTTCATGGGAGAAAGATGAAGTTTTTACCTCCGTAGAGATTTCCAGTCTCGGAAACCCACAGGCACAGTTCTACCCTATCCTGTAGGGTCGCTATGGGTCAGCATTGACTTGATGGTAGTGAGCTTACACTAATAGTGGTTAATACTGAACATTTCTGTATGCCTGATCTTCTCCCTTTACATTTATTCTGTTACCTTGATTCATTTGTCCCATGAGCTATGTGACATTGAGGTCTGGAGCGGCTGAGTCGTGTCCCTGAGGTAGCTCGGAAGGGCAGAGCTGGGAGTCACCATAACTGCTGATAGCCATTTTGTATCACGCCATTGCTTTTTCTACTACACATTGTGATCTGGAAGCTTTTCCAGGCTTCTACATGGCCCTTTCAGTGGTTATTTTCAATAATTGCATTTATTTCCATCATGCCAGTTCAATCTAGTTTCTTTAACCATTTTTCTGGCCAATAGTTAATTTCCTCACTTCATTAGTGCAAAGAAGAGTGTTGTGCACATAGCTTTGTGTTAGGCCGGGTGAACTAGAGAATCAAATCCCGTGGCACTTATGTATGGAGAAGAGCAAGCTTTATATCGAGAACTGATTAACAATCGAGAAAACATCCCAGTCCAGTCCAACTCAAGTCCCTAAATCCGATAATGTTCCAGAATTCCCTCTTCAGACTCACACAGTCACAAGCAATGGTGCAGAATGCAGGAAGATCACAGGTTGGTCCAGGGTGTTGAATTGTGTGAATGAAGGCAGAGAGAGAAGGGGAGGGTCCCAGGGCCCCCTTATGAGAAGACCACGCCCATATGGAGGCACCATCAACCTGTGTATGACCTGATGGGCAGGTTGAATACCATTCCTACACGTTTATATATCTTCCAGGTTGACATGACATTATGTAACGACCACAAGCTTTTAAAAAGTCCCCTTGCTGTCGAGCAGACACACCAGCCCTAGCTTTTGTGTGTGGGCACCGTGACATGGATGGCATTCGCCTCCTCACCCTCCTTTCCCGAATTGTTGCTCCTCCACTATGAACTCTTGCGTTGCCAGTCTTTAGAGCTACGATTTGGGCATGTTGGTTTTTTTTGGGGGGGAGGGGGGGCTCCTGCAAAATTATTTCCTCAGGAGCTTTTCCCTACTTTTCTTGACTAAACTCACTGGCAGTGTTGAGAAAAGATGAGAACCCCAGTGACTAGACATCACGAGCCCCAAGCCCCAGTCTCGACTCTCAGTCCCTCCTTTCGTTCCCCTCCCTTCCCTTCCCTCATCTGTCAAAGGGGGCAGGGTGTGTGTGTGTGTAATGGTTTCAGGAGGTCTGGAGCCTGGCTGATTTTATCTTCCCAGGCCTGCAGACTGAGACAAGATAAATGAGCTTTTCCCTAGGCAAGAACTCCTGGTGCTATTTTTCTTTTAATTTTGCTTAGATATACACAAAAACTAAGTGTAATAGGGTATATAATTTAAAAACCCCTCCTATTGAGATACCCTTTCTAACAACTTAAATTTTATTTTTATTATGGTGGAATATGTAAAATATAAGAATAATAAATAATATAAATATCTAACATAAGTATACCATAATGTATATAATATTTAGCTATATAAGTAATATGATATGTAAATTATAATATAAAATGTATTGCATTTATTATATTTTAATATGTCAATATTATATAAATAATATATATTCCACCACAATAAAATGATAGAAAATTTTAAAACAAAAAATATATAGCCCATTACATTTTGATTCAGTAATAATTACATTCTTATATTGTACAACTATCACCACTATCCATTTGCAATGTTTTCATCATGTTTAACAGGAACTTGGGGCTCCTGAAGCAGTACCCTCCCCATCTTCCCTTCCCACCACTCCTGGCTGGTAGCCATGAATAAACTTTGGCCTCTACACATTTGCCTGAGCAGTATCACTTTAAAAAAAATTTATTATTAGTCATTATATTGGGGGAATCTTACCAATCTTATAACAAGTCATCATTCAATTGTATTAAACACACTTGTGCATATGTTGCCATCAACATTTCCAAAACCTTTCTACTTGAGCCCTTGAAATCAGCTCCTCTTTCCCCCTCAATAGCACTTTAATTGTAATTCTGTTTGCATGTCAGCTAGAGTTCTAGTTCTTCTTTGGATGGATACCTATTTATGTTGGCTTTTGTCCAGGTGTCCCGGGTGTGAACTAATGCCCAAATAGCTTCACATCTTTAGTCATCTTTTCATTAGGGACCTGGATCTGGAAGAATTTGGGGACAAGTTCATTGTTTAATGCATTGACCCTTTAAAATGAGGGGACAAGTTCATTGTTTAATGCATTGACCCTTTAAAATGAATACTTAGTGTCTATATCTATCATCTATTACTGGTCATATGGAAAACAGAGCAAGAGAATATGGTCAAACATCTAGTCAGTTTTACCTGGGAAAAGCTCCCCTGACTTTGAATGCTCAGGTGGCTAGATCAGTAGCCAAGATCTCATTTCATTGGTGGCACGACATTACACAGCAATTGTCTAGAATCTGTGTGCCAATACTTCCAACACTTAAGCTCCCCTCTCTCTCTGGCAATGCGGGCAGGTGGATATGCCCGACCGACATTGGAAGAATGTGGAAGCTTCTCTTCAACCTGGCCTGGCGTTCATGAGACTCTAGGCCTCCCTTTTCTTTACATCCCAGGGCACACGGTGTCCAGGTCCCATTCTCCACTGGGATGTTCTAGTCCATAGAGGTACATGCATGGGATGTTGCCATCGGAGCCTCTGCCCACGGGACTGAGTATTTTGGCATCTGAGTCAGAGGAGGGTAGATGTTGCTTTCTAGGAAGCCCTTTGCCTAAGAACGAGGATCCCACTTCTGCCCTCTACTGCCCCTTTTCAGCAGGGGTTTGTATGAGAGTTAAAATAGAAAAGGGAGAGACGGGCGGGAGGCAGTGGTAGGGAAATGGAAAGAAAGTTGTGGAGGAGCAAGTCGAAGAGTTTAGACCCGGACACAAGGCACTTGTAGGGAGGGCAGTGTGTGGGGATGAGGATGATGGGAGGTGGGTTAGAAAGTACACTAGGTGTATTGGGTGTGGTTGATCAGCAGCAAATGTGTTGGGTTCAGGGAAGCTGTTGAAAAACAACAAACAACCTAGTGACTTAGTTTGTCAATGGCATGCCTTGGGTGAGCAGTCATTGCGGCAGCTGCTGCGACAACCAGTTGCCGCCACGTCATTTCTGACTCATTTTGCTGCCATGTGAGTCAGAGTTGACCTGTGCTTCCTAGGGGGTTCCGGGGCTGCTTTTCTAGAAGTAGACTTCCAGGCCTTTTCCCTGCGGTACTCCTGACAGTGTGCAACCGCTGACCTTTCCGTGAGGCCCGAGCACGGTGTGTACAACCGAGGGACCTGCTAACATTTGGGAAAGAATGAGAAGCCGCTGAGATAGCTGCTGAGATACGAAGAGTTCTTTGAACAAGGTTCGGAGTGGAGGCAAAGGACCCATTTATCCAGGGTGACCGCCAGCAGGGTGCTGGATCGGGGGAAACCTTTCACGGGCTCAGTGAACCATGCAGAGTTTGTGTTGTGGGCCTGCAGCCTGGATCAGAGAGCTGCCCGCTCATCGAGAGATTGCCGTATTCTGGAAAGTGCTCGGCTTTGGCCTACATTTCTAGCCCCACCAGTCTAGCATGGAATCGGAGCAGGTGGGCTGGGGAGGGTGTCCAACTCAGCACTTGGGCCCCTAATTCCCCTTCCAATCAAACCAGCAGCAGGGGTGGCTTCTTGTTGCCAGTAATCCTTTAATTGGTGTCCACTTACCCAAGCACAGCTGTGGCCACATGGCCGTTCCCCGGAGATGAGCATGCCAGAGTAGCCAGCTCCTCCCTGAGCAGCGGGAACCTGGCATCTCCACCCTCTAGGAACCGGGGCTCAGCTGCCCCATGCCGGAAGCTGTGGGAGCTGCTGGGAGGCGGGGGTCAGCCAAGCAGGCAAGAAGGATAGCTGGCAGCAGAAGACAGGAGGTTCCCATGGGAGGGCAAGGGCCGGGCCAGCAGAGCTCTGGGGCTGCTTTGTGGTGCTCAGGACTAAGAGCCTCCTTTAGAATGCAATCAAGAAAGTGGAACCTGGCAGAGGTGACTGACTTACCATTTTATCAGTCGCCTGCCTAAAATGGATCACAAGTCTGGTGACGTGGGAACTGGAGTGGAAGCTGATGTCACTTGATTGGGAAGTTCCCATGGACCTCTGACCTCAACCGGTTGGGTGGCAACTTGTACAAAAGGCCACTTTGGTATGCGTCAACCTGAGAACCAAAGCAAGCCAACCAACATCTTGATAATCTGCCCAGAGCGAGGCTGATGCTTGTTGAACTTCACTGTCCCCTGGAAATTCACACTCCCCACACAACATAAGGAGGCCACTGGCAAAGTGGGCACAGCCAGAGGGAGTGCACTATGATTCAGGGCGCATGCTGCCATCCCACACGGGGAACTATTGAAGAGCTTGCTGTTTCGTGAAGAAAAGAGATCGTTCGGGATCAGTAGTTTTACACCTTTGTGGATCTAGTGCATCAAAAAGGCTTCCTCTGGGTGGCCTCAGAGGGCAGAATCGAATTTGACCCAATACATGGGAAATCTACCTGAAAACAACAGGAGCTGCTTAGAGGGCTCAGCTGCTCCATCTTTGGAGATGCGCGTGTGCTGGGGGACCTCCCACAGAAGTTGCCTGGAGAGCCCAAGCAATTGCAATGGCAGGAGTGTGGTGTAGAGGTAGAGGTGTACTGAGCCACTGCCAAGTCCTGGAGCCCGGACTGGCTCTGCCCTCTGGTGTCTCCCCAAACAGCTGGGGCCACGTGTTCTGTCACTCAGACTTCTCCCTGCCCGAGGCTCGGGGACTACCGCCGACCCCCAGGAGATCCATGTTTACCCTCAGGGACAGGCATCAGGCTACTCTTGCTGGGTGTGTCTGGTCTGGCTTTATGACTCAGCTCTTGTCATTGGGCTTGCTCAGGAAGCCAACGATCCCATTTTCATGACCGATCACTGGGTGACTGGGTGACAACCTGACTGCTTACCCTGAGGCTTTTTTGAGAAGTTTGTTAGTGATGGGAAGTGGAAAATGGGGTACATAGTTAAGTGAGAAGTGGAAAATGGGGGTGCAGGTGGCAGGGAAAGTATTGGATCATGTTCATGGGCTTTGGGAAGGAGGACAGGAAGACGGGATGCAGTAGGGTCTTCTTGGAAGTCTGACTCGGGAGTTTTGAAGAGGAACAAGGCACATTTTGAAGAGGTGAGTGGGACTTGGTGAGCATCTAGATAGCTTGTCCTCCTACAAAGTTGAAAATCCAGCCCGACAGTCCACGCTTCTCTGTGCTTTGGACAGCTGACATTGCAAGTGGGAAAGCAGAAGGGAGCCTGGGATCCTGTTGGGAAGAGTTGCTGTAGGACAAGTGTTGAGTCTGGGGAGACTGCAGAAACATCCACAGAAACTCACATGTGCATAACAGAGTTTCATATAAAGGGTAATTGTACATTAAAGCATCCTCATCCAGTCCAAGCCCATACATCCGCTATTAGCCTATATGTCCGATTCCAATCTATGAAGTCTGCTTCAGACTCACAAGACACATGCAATGACGCCGAATGCAGGACGATCACAGGCCAGTGGGTAGAAAGTCTTTGGATCCAGTGGCGTTGTAAGCATCTTGGGACTGGCAGGGGTCTCCACGTGGCTCCTCCAGTTCCCAGGGCAGGGGGTCTATCAGCATAGTGCCATGTGTCTTGTCAGTAGAGCATCTCCCAGGGAGTGAGAAGAGAGTCTCCTGCCTCCAAGGAGGAAATCAGGAGTTCCCAGAATTCTCAGGAGAAGGCCATGCGCACACAGAGGCCTCACTAGCTATGCTCATCCGATTGGCAGACTAGACTACCCCTTCACTCTTAATCCTCTCAAATCCCAAATTGACACCAGATGATGTAACTACTACATAAAGGAAGAGGCCACCTTGGGGAAAGTAAAAAGATGGCCAAGCAACCTAAGAGGCCAGCAGGGCTAGTCAGCATGGGAGTGAGAACAATGGGCTGCAGCCACATTCTGGGTTAGGAACCAGCAGGGAACACCATGAAGTGAGAGCCCTGAGGAGGTGCAGCTGCCAGATTGTCCATGCCACTGCGTCTGTGGGGAGCTCGGGATGTGCCGGGGTGGGAGAAGAGGCGCCAGGAAGGGCCTCACGGATGGAGAGGTGAGGAAGGATTTTTGGTTGGGAGTTGCCCAGAAACCCTAAAGAGTATAGGCTGGCAAACTCCATGAGACAGTGCACGTTGATGTGACCTCGGTATGAGGGGATGCCAAGGTTGGTGCAGGGTGCTCTGGGAAACTGGCCGACTGACAAGGAGGGAGCAGCTCATGTGGGTGTAAGGAGGTTAACAGTAGCCCAAGATTTTTCTACCCAAAGCACCCAGTTTATTCTGGGTCCCCAGGAAGGTCAGAACCCCCCAGAGAGGAGATCCTGGCACCATCGGCAAATTCCTCCGGCCTTCATCAGGACTCGTATTTAATTGCCAACACTGACTGCTTTGTTTCATGGTTTCCCAAAGGCAGAACCGAGCGTGTATTTCACTGTGCTCTTTGAGCACCGTGTGCACAAGCCTCACTCGGAGCATTTATGGGGTTCTGTTTGACTTTTCTGCCCTTCCCTCAGGCTTGACAGCTTCTGGAGGGCAGAGACTGCGACCATTCATTTCTGTACCCTCGGCACCTGGCAGCATGCCTGGCATATAGTACTTAATAAATGCTTGCTGAATGAACAGCTTTGACCTTCAGCAGCATAAAGGGCGTGCCCACTGCCCTCCACAGAGGAGAAAGCTGAAGCTCAGGGATAGTAAGGCCACCCAGCTTGCGTAGTAGATTAGAAACTGAGTTTCCAGACGCCTTGTTTAGTGCTCTTGGGTCTTTATGTAAAGGCTGTCTTTATATATCCTCGCTCCCCTGGTAGAGCCTGAGGTCCGAGGGAAGAGATTGCCTCCTCGACCTCTCTCTCCCCAAGTGCCCTGCCGAGGAAGTCTGCTTGTTATAGCTGCAGACCGCAAGGAGCTGGGAGAGACAGACACTGGGTGACAAGATTCAAATCCACAAAGGAGGAGGAAGGAGTATGAGACGAAGATGAGATTTAACTTTAAAAATAACTAAAAAGGTAAATTTCTACATTTGGGATTGGGAAAAAAACAAAGGTTTCATTCTACAAGCAGGAGTAGGGCGATTTGGGCAAAGTGGTTTCTGCTGAAAACTTGCAGGCTGATGAGTCAATACAATAAAGTGGCTGCCAAAAATAGCTGGGGCTCATGTGTGCAACCCAGACACCGAGTGGTGCTAATTCCACTCTAGGCTACCCTGCTCTTATCTCTGCGGGGCCCCATTCTCAATACAAGTTGAGCACTTGGAGGGTGACCAGCAAATGGTAGTTCCAGATACAACGTTATGAGAGAAATGGCCCCTGCCTTATACTCATTTCTACTTACCCATCTCCCTTGTAACACGTTGAGTTACTAACCACAAGGCTGCCAGTTCAAACCCATCAGCTGCTCCTTGAGTGAAAGACAAGGCTTTCTGCTCCCATAAAAATGTACAGCCTCAGAAACCCAAATGGGCGATTCTTCTCTGTCCTACAAGTTTGCTATGAGTTTGAATCAACTCAATGTTGTCGAGTTTACTCTGTCTCCCTGGTATTCAAGTGGCATGCATGGCAGGCCGTTTCCTCTCTCCATACTCCATGTCTTAGCACATATTCCCTCTACCAGGTGGTACAAGTGGTTTGCACTTGACTGTTGACTGAAAGGTTGGCAGTTCAAACCTACCAATGGGACTGTAGGAGAGGGATGTGAAGATCTGTTTCTATCAAGCTAACAGCCATGAAAAACCACAGAGCTCAGTTCTCTGTAACATGTGGGGTTGCCAGGAGTTAGAATCAATGCCAATGGGTTTGATTCCTTCTACGCAGAATATTCTATCTACCCCAGGTGTACACCCTTGCCCCTTACTCCCATCTATTTGAAGAGCACTGATTTAATTTTCAAAATCCTTCTCACACATTCCTTCATTCCTTCCTTGTAAAACTGCCCTGACCAGACTCCCAGGCAGAACGAGCCATCGCTTTATGCTGGAGGACTCCGGACACTTCATTCACTCTGTACCTGGATGCACATTTGGCCCGGCAGGCTATTTTGCTTATATACCTGTCTCCACTGTCTTAGAGGTGAAACTGCTTTAGGACAAGGCTCACTGGACCCGTCTCTCGGTCACTCTCTGACACACGGGTGGTATGTGTGTGTGTGTGTGTGTGTGTGTGTGTGTGTGTGTGTGTGCATATAAGCTGCTCTCAAATACTTGAAGAACTTCCCTGTAGACAGCTGATGAAATTTCAATATTTGCACTGTAGGAGAGAGAGCCTAGAACAAGCAATGTTGGGGCATGTGACCAGGAAATGGAGTTAGGCTCACCATCAGAAAACAGGAATTCCTGGATGGTGCAAGCAGCGGTTAATGGAAAGGTAGGAGGTTTGAGTCCACCCAGAGACACTTTGGAAGAGAAGTAGTGATCTATTTCCAAAAAGTCAGTTGTTGAAGACTGATCGGATGTAGTTTACTGCACAGGGGGTTACCATGAGTTGGAATGGATTCAATGGAGATTGGTTTTTATAAGACAATGCCACTGCCATTGAATTGATTCTAATTCATAGTGGCTCTAATAGGATTTCCAAGACTGTAAATCTTTACATTTGAATACACGGACTCATCTTTCTGCTTAGGAGCAGCTGGCGGTTTTGAACTGTCGACTTTGAGGTTACCAGCCCAATACCTAAACCGCAATACCAACAACCCCTGCCACCAAGTCCATTCTGGTTCATAGCCACCCTCTATAAGATTTCTGAGGCTGTACATTTTTGTGGGAGCTGATGACCCTATCGTTCCCCTCATAATAGCTGATGAGTTTGAACCTCTGACCTTGTGATTAACAGTCCAATGCTTAACTGACAGCATCACCAAGACTCCTTATAAGTTTACCAATAGACACTTAATTGGAAGTAGTTGGAGTGAAAGGAGACCTTTTTTTCTTGGTATTTTTTCCCCAAAATCATTTTTTCAGGACATTATCCAGACATCATGCCATTCCCTGATTCAGTCATATCAAGCAGTGTTGTACAGTTGCTGCCACAGTCATTGTCAAAGCTTTTCTTCTTTCTTGTACTCCTTGCGATCAGCTCCCTTTATCCCCTCCCTCCCCTGCCATACCTCCCAGAAGCCCTTATTCAAGTTACGGTCTCTAGCAACAATACCTCTATAACCCAACCTGGATTTCATATACTGAAAAATATAGAAAGATATATAGCAGAGTCAAGAACGCTCCCAACTACAACAAAAACACAGTAGAGATAAGGCCCAGTGGGTTGGATTCTGGCTGGGTCCGGGCAAGTTCTAGCTAGGAGACGGTATCTGGCCGCCATCTTCCTGGAGTCTCAGCAAGGCGACTTTCTTTGGTACCCAAATTCCAGGGGAAGGTTGAACCATCAACCTGACTGGACCTCAGGACCAACTTCAGCAAGGCACCTGAAGGCCATCAGGGCACTGTGCCCTTGCCTCTGCCTCTCTTGTATCAGGTCAGCCTCTGTCTGTCTCGCTGCAGGTGACCCTGCCCACATCACAGGCAACATGGCTTCTGAAAGCTTGGGCCTCACAGTTGGCAGCTTCCTATCACAGGGAACTCAAATCCTTTCCCAGTCCAGTTTTAAAAATGCCAGTGACAAACTTTAATTGGCACAGCTTGGGCCCGATTGATGTTTGCCTCTGTCGGCATCATGTCTGATGTAAGCCTGGAATCATGGAGGAATGGCGATTGCCATGGAAGCACACAGTCGGAGAAGACCCACTCTCAAAAGGAGTGGGCACATGGGAGACTTTTAGAACACAGGGAAAACGTATTGCTACAGGGTTCTGGTTCAGGCACGCGCCATTTTATTCCAGATAAACATTTCTCTGCACTCATTGGGTAACTACAGACAAGTCCTTTCAGTAATACAGTTGTTAAAAAAAAAAAAAAAAGGTCCTGTTAAAATAGTGGCTTCCCAACAAAGCCCACATTGGAAGAAGCTCACCAGCCTGTGTGATCACAAGTTGTTGACAGGATCAGGTATCAAAATACCCCAAACAATTTTATTGATGTGAAGGAGGGGGGTCACAGTGGAGACCCAAAGCCCCTCTGTAGACAATTGGACATCCCACCGAAGGGTCAAAGGAAGGGACGATTCATATAGCACAAGAGTGCATATAGCACAAGGGTGCATATAGCACTGACAAAACACACAACATTCCTTTAGTTCCTGAATGCTTCCCCCTCCCCACTATCATGACCCAGTTCTACCTTGCAAATCCGGCTACACTGGAGTACGTACATGGGTGCAGATAAGAGCTCTTGACCCATGGAATCCAAACAGATAATCCCCTTAAGTACAGTAGCGGGAGTAGCCATACCATGAGGGTAAGGGGGAGGGTGGGTGGAGAGAAGGGGGAAGCAAGGGGCAACTGATCACAAGATTGAATATATAACATACCCACACCCACCCACCAAGGGAGACAAATAATAGAAATGTGGGTGAAGGGAGACAACAGACAGTGTAAGGTACAAAATAACAATATATAATTGATCAAGGGTTCACGACAGTGGGTGGGTGGTAGAGGGAGGGGAAAAGTGCCTCAAGTGGAAATTTGTTTTGGAAATGATGATGGCAATATATGTACAAGTGTGTTTAATAAAATTGAATGATGGATTGTTATAAGATCTATAAGAGCCCCCCAATAAGATGGGTTAACTAAAAAAAGAAAGTCAAACTTGAGTTAAAAACAAAAACACAGTGGCTTCCAAGGCTATCTGCTCTTCACCGGCATTGATTCCTCTCACAGCAACCCTCTAGGACAGGGCAGAACCAACTGCAGCTGTCATTTTCTGAGCCTGTCACTATGGGAGCAGAATGCCTCATCTTTCTCCCACAGAGCAGTTTATGGTTTCAAACAGCTAACCTTGAGGTTTGCAGCTGAGCACATAATCCACTATGCCACTCGGATTTCCTGACCAGAAATTCAAGACAGAGAGGTCAACTCAGAGTCACACCATTTGATGTATTATATAAGGGTAAGTAAAAAAAGTATAGCCATAAGAAATATAAACCTTTATTCAATAAAAATATCAAAGTACGGAGTTATCGTTGCTTAACATCCCCATCTGGGTCTACACACTTCTGAAGGTGCTGTTTCCATCTCTCTAGCCCTTCCCCAAGCCAAGATATTTTCAGTCGCCTCATATGCATATGAAAGTTGAACACTGAATATGAAAGGCCAAGTGAGAATCGACGCACCTGAATTATGATGCTGGTGAAGAGTATTCAAAGTACCATGTCCTGCCCAAAGAACAAACAGATCTGTTTGGGAGAAGTACAGCCAGAATTCTCCCTAGAGGCAAGGATAGTGAGATTCTGTCTCGTGTACTTTGGGCATGTCATGAGGAGATAGAGGTCCCCGGAGCAGGACATCATGCTTGCTAAAGTAGAGGGGCAGCAGACACGAGGAAGACCTTTAGCAGGATGGACTGACAGGGGCTGCATTGATGAGCAGGTGTGAGGAGGGGCAGGACTGCGGAGTGGTTCCTTCTGTTGCACTCAGGGTCACTATGAAGCGGAGCTAACTTGATGGCACCGAGCAATAACAACAGCCCTCCCTGAAGGATTTTGTGCTCTTTGATTTATACCACGCCAAAATGGCAGTTCTGGCAACTTTGAAGGACTCAGATCATGTTCCTTTGAAATGTTCTTTTCAGTTTGGGGACAAAAAAGGCTTAAAGGGGCGAGATCAGGGGTGTGAGATGGAAGGAGCAAGGCTTGCCAATGTCGTTCTCACCCAGCAGCTCTTGCTGTCTTCAAAGAATACGCAGGTGCGTTATAATAATGGGGACAAAACTTCTCAGTGCAACTTTCCTGACCTTTTTCTCACCAGTGGAACGTTCTTAAAACTTCCTCCTACTAAGCCCCACAATCTCCTATATCTTTGCAGGACATCTATCGAGATTACTCCTGTGGCATCCCCCTAAACCAGTGGTTCTCCCCCTTCATGCTGCGACCCTTTCATACAGTTCCTCAAGTGGTGCTGACCCCAACCATAACATTATTTTCATTGCTACTTCATCATTGTCATTTTGCTACTGTTCTGAATTGGGCAACCCCTGTGAAAGGGCCGTTTGACCCCCAAAGGGGTCATGACTCACAGGTTGTGAACTGCTGACTTAAACAGTCAGGAGAACCTTCTGAGCAGATCTTCTTTCCTTTTTTTTTTTTTGTGAGAGAGTGAGACAGTGAGTGAGTCAGTGAGTGAGTCAATGAGTGAGTGAGAGAGTGAGAGAGTGAGTGAGTGAGTGAGTGAGAGTGATTGAGAGAGAGAGTGAGTGAGTCAGTGAGTGAGTGAGAGAGTGAGTGAGACAGTGAGTGAGAGAGTGAGTGAGTGAGTGAGACAGTGAGTGAGACAGTGAGTGAGTGAGACAGTGAGTGAGACAGTGAGTGAGTGAGTCAGTGAGTGAGTCAATGAGTGATTGAGAGAGTGAGTGAGTGAGAGAGTGAGTGAGTGAGAGTGATTGAGAGAGTGAGTGAGTCAGTGAGTGAGTGAGTGAATGAGTGAGTGAGAGAGTGAGTGAGTGAGAGAGAGAGTGAGAGAGTCCTGAGCAGATCTTCTGTCTTGAATTTAACCAGTCCAGCAGACGTGCTTGGGAGCCACTGTTTTGATTGGACTTTCCTTTTTTGAAGGTGCCCTAACATGACCAAGACGAATGCATTACTGAGAGAACTTGTCTGCAGCCACCCACTGATCACGGAGACAGGTTTAAACACAGTTTGGAATGGACTTGGGCCCGTGTAAGCTGGAGCCCCCAGAGCGGCACTTTGACTTCCTCTCATAAACGGAAGAACAGAGAATTCGTTGGGAGAGGCTAGAGAGGTGAAAACAACGCCCCCAAAAGCGTCTGGACCCAGATGGAGGATAGATTGAGATAAAATTGCTTCATGTTTTGATGTGTTTGTTCAACAAAGATTTCTACTATAGCAATACTGTGTGCTTAAAATTATATTTTGTTTTCAGTGAAAGTTCGCCCAGGTTAGGTTTTCATTGAACAATTTCTATACAACTTGTTCTGTGACATGGGTTACCATTTTGCCCAAACCAGAAGAAAGCAGAAACGAATCAGCTTACCCTTGTGCCCATTTGCCCCCACTTCCTCAGCCTTGGGCCTTTTCTGGGTGTTCTCAGGGATGCGGGAGAAGGTAAACCAAATCCAAACCCACTGTCTATCAGTTGATTCGGACTCATAGACTCTATAGGGCAGAGAACGGTTCCACAGGCTTTTCCAAGACTGTAAGTCTCCATGGGAGCAGACAGCCTCATCTTTCTCCCACAAAGTTGCTGGTGGGTTTGAACCAACCTTGAGGTAACAGCCCAGTATCTCACCTGTGCATGAGGGCTCTCTGGAGAAGAAAAAAAAGGATGGGTAAATCAACTGTGGTTAGGCCGGATGTCTAGAACCGGGCTTAGGGCAGTGCTTTGCTATTGCCCTGCCCAGGTAGTGAATAACTGAATCTATTTTCTGAGTTTGGGCACTCAGTCATTTCCCCCTCACATGCTGGGAACTGACAGGTTAAGGGTGGAAAAGCCAAAGAAACGAACTCACTGCCATTGAGTTGTTCCAACTCATCACAGCCCTATAAGAAAGGTAGAACTGCCTCTGGAGTAACTTTACAGCAGTGGAAAGCCTCATCTTTCTCCCCAGGGGCTGGCTGGTGATTTCGAACTGCTGACCCTGTGGTTAGCAGCCTCACTTGTAACCAGTATACCACCAAGGTTGGAGAAGGAGGTTCAATTAGTCTAGAAGTGTGCACGGAGTCCCTAAACTATGTAGGATATTGGAGAAGCCGACGACCAGCTATGTATCAGAGGCGCCTCAGGCTCCCAGGGTCTGAGGTCACGTGGGTTTGACCCAGCCACCCGAGGGGGCGGAGGCGGGTCCTTTGGCTCCTCCCGGCTGGATCTCTCCCAAGCTCCCAAGCAGGTGCTAGCGCGCCCCTGCCCGCTTTGGCCCATCAGGCTGCCCCCGCTGCTTTCCCCTCCAGGGCGCGGGCAGAGTTGGCGCTGCCTCGTCTGCCTGCGCGACGGGGCGCGCGCGGGGAAGGCAGGCTGGCGCGGGGGGCCTGTCCGCGTCCACCCGTCCGGCGGGCAGGCCGCCCTGCTCCCAGAGGCGCGCCCACCCTGACGGCGCGCGGGCCGGGGCCGGGCCGGGGGCCGAGCTCGCGCACGTGGCGCGGCCGGCGGCGGGAATGAATGGACTTCCGGTGGCCGGCCCCTGGGCGGGCCCGCGAGGCCGACGGGCCCCTGCGGGCCGGCGCCCCCGGGCGCCTCGGCGGCCGCCTTCGCCCAGGCAGGCCGGGGGAGGGACAGCAGCAGGTGACGCCGGCCGGGCCGCGGGGCTATAAATAGGGGCGCGCGTCAGCAGTGGGCGGCAGCAGCGGCGGCGGCGGCGGCGGGCGGAGACCCGAGGGCAGGGGTCCGCGGGGGGCAGGGGTCTGGAAGGGGGGCAGGGGCCGGCGGCACCATGGGGTCGCGGAGGGTCTTGAGTCGAGAGTGGGGCACAGGCCTGCGGGCCGGGACTGGGGGCGACAGCGAGGACGACGGACCTGTGTGGACCCCTAGCCCGGCCAGCCGTAGCTACCTGCTGAGTGTGCGCCCCGAAACCAGGTGAGTCGCGGCACGGGGCCCTGGCCGAGGCGGCGCGTCGTCGTGGGGCCCGGGCGTCGCGGGGCTCTGGAGGCCCGGGCTGGGGGGCCGGCGCCCGCGAGCTCTCAGAGCCTGGAGGCCGGAGGCCTTGCTCCAGTTCCGGATGGCCCCTCCAGCCCTCCCGGCCTTGAGGCCCGGCCCTGTAGAGGCGACCGGCTCCATTTGAGGGTGAATCCAGGGATGGAGACCCTGAAGGTTCACCTGATCTTCCCCCGCCTCGCCTGTTGCCCATGGTGGCCATCGGCACCCTTCACCCCACACCCCGCTGCTCCCGGGACTTGGATGCCACAGTTGGTGATAAGGAAAGGCAGAGCGGCTGAATTCCTCCCAGCTGCGAAGGCGGGGTGCCGGGGGCGGGGGGTGGGGGGTGCACCAAGAAGAAATAGGCCTGCCCCAGTCGGTGCCTAGTTGGCCCGGCCTTTGGTCTTCTTCCTGGACCCCTGTGGGAGCTGGGATGGGCTGCTATTATTGGCCTTGCCTGGTGATGCCTTCGATGAAGCACTCACAGCTCTGAGGGAGCCAATTGCCCTCCATTTGGGGATTGCAAAGCCAAGGAGGGGTCTGGTGAGCCCCTTGCTACTCCTTTTAAGAGCTTGAAGAGGGGTGCAGGCTTTGTTTGGGGTTGCTAGGCTACCCACAGACTGTAGAGGCACTCAAAGGCACGTGGTCACACCCAGACGTGAGTGTTGCCATGGAGATGGGCACTTCCTGCCACCTCTGGACAGCTCAGTTTCCCCTCCGACTCTGGTGCCGGTTTTCCACAAAGAAATAGGAGGGTTTGGCCATTTGGGATAGTGGTTGCTTCATCGCCCCAGAACTTGCAGAATTTGGCTTGTTCAGGATTATGTGGAAAACAGCCCCCGCTCTGAAAAGCTGTCTCTGGACCTCTTGTCCTCTGTTCCTAAAACGACTACAAAAAATAAAATTAAAAATAATTATAATAATGAAAACCCACCTCAAGGACATTAAGGAAAAGCCTAGGGCACTTCCTCGTGGTTTGGCGAGTCCTGTTGACCTTGGAGCTGGGAAAGTTCAGATGTAACACGAACCGTTTCTGCATAAAACTCGTCAAATGGTGTCACATGTCTGAGGCAGGGCTGAGAGCTGGTGTTAGTGACTGAGTCAGATGCTGTAAGGCCCCTGACTGCCAGCAAAGAAGGCCCCTGCCTCCTAAGCATGGCTCTCTGGAGAGACTAACATGAACTGGGGACATTTATTGCCAATCCTTGGTGACATCCTTTCTGGGGGTCAGGGGTGGGGAGGGCTCACACTTGTCTCGTGCTTGGCTCAATGACTCATCTGCTCTCTGCCTCTCCAGTCTGGTCTTTGTCAGTACAAGAGGTCTGAGCAGGGCCCTTCTTGGAGACAGCAGCACTGAAGGGAGAGAGGGGAAAGGGTGGGGGTTGAAAAACAAAGCAGATGGGGAGTGGATGAGTCTGAGTTTTAGGCCAGAGGCTATGGGGAGAGTGCAGCTAGTGGGGCTGCCTGGCTGGGCAACTGTGTGGGAGATGAATCTTAATTACACACCCGGTTGAGCTCAGAAAAATGTGCTAGCCTGAGAGCTAGAGTGGGGCCACAAGTGGCTAGTTTAGTTGTGGACTTATATGGAAATATTCTTAAAAGGAGACTATTTTTATCAAGGCCTTAGTGGGGTCATGGTAGGCACAGTGGGTAAAGGGGTTTTCTAACCCAGAACTCTGGGCTGTGTTTTGCCCATGCAGATTTTTTTTTCTCTCTTTCTGTTCCTGCTAGCTGGCCACTGACTCCCACCGGAGAATCTGATTTCCTAGAAAAAGCCTCTGGCTAAAGAGGGAATGGAATTGCATGTGGGAACAGAGTAGAGGGAACAGCTCCCAGGTCTCTAGCCAAGCCTGACTCTTTTGTTGAAGGCAGTAACCACACAGTCCAGTGTCCCTCAGAACATCCCCACTAGCTGTTGGGACAGGGCGAGTCCCAGAGCTGAGAGAGCAAGAAGCTCCACCGAGGAGATCCCTAGCTGCCCCCACCCCAGCCCTGCAAAAAGTACACCAGAGTCCCTGTGTTTCCAGCCACCCTTACGATCCTGGGGTCCTGACTGCTAGGGGAGCCTTGTCTACATTCATTCTGGCCTCTGATATTTTCCAAGTGTACCTCAATATATTTTTATCATAGAGCTCTTGAGGTATCCCTCTGCTGGGTCTTTGTGAAGGGGGGCTGCACTTTGGTGCTGCACTTGGGAGCCCTGGTCTCTAGAGGAGTTTCTAGTCCACAACCAGCTCAAGGATATGACCGGATACCCACTGGGATCAGTGCTCAGACAGGGAGATAGTCCCACCAGACCAAAGTCCCAGTCTCTTAGGTCATTAGCCTCTGGTGCTACACTTTCTGTGTGAGGCTGGGCTGTCTAGAGAAACAAAAGCAGTGACACTCATAGATGTTTAAGAAAGAATCTTATATCAGGGAGTAAGCGTACGTCAAGAAGGCAGTCCAATCTAGTCCAACTCAAGCCCATTAGTCCAATACAAGCTCAGGGCCTCTTCAGACTCACATAGTTGCAGGCTGACGAGGCAGTAAAGCGAAGTGGAATACAGGAAGATCACAGGCCAATGAGTGTAGAGTCTTGTGGATCCAAGGTTGGGGGACCATGTCAGGAAGCCGACACCTCTCTCAGGTGGCTCACATGGGGTCCCTGGAGGCAGGCAGAGTCCTAGCAAGCAGGAAGGCAAAGGGGTAGAGAGAGAGGGAGGTTCCCAGTTTCTTCCTTACCAGAAGGCCACACCTCTTAGGAGGTATCATCAGGCTGTGACCTGATTGACAGGTTGGGTTCCATCCCTACACTTTCATATGTATCCAAGTTGACACAACATCATCCGACTACCACACTTCCCCCCATGGGTGGGTGCCATGAGCTAGCGTGCACTAAAGAACCACTTGCTTCTGAGGGCCATTCAAAAGTTCCAGAAGTCCCTGGCTTCTCATTTCTTGGATGCCTGGCCCAGGTGGCTTCAGAGGAGCAGCAGAGCCTGTGATGTTCTGTAAACAGGTTGGTAACCTCTACTGCTCTACTTGGGTCAGGCAGGTCATCTAGAGGGGCAGGGAAACGAAAGTATCAGGCCAGGGTTTCTGAGGGCCTTTCTGCCTCAGAATAGATGAAGGTGGTCAAGGATTGGAGGCCCACAGCTTCCATGGCAGTCCTGCCCCCGACTCCCCAGGCCCACATTTCTTCTCTATGCAAGGAGGCCTTTCCTTCAAGAATTCCTATTCTGTAAAATAAAAGTGGCATTCGAACTCTTGAAGGCCTTTGTGCCCCCAACATTGGATGTCTTTGATTTTTACTTCCTCAGAGACAGTAAATGGGGTACACTACCCCTATGCCCGGATGGGAGTCCTGAACCTCGCTCTGATCTCAGTAGGGCACAGGCAGGACCTGGCCTGGCTAACCACCCATGAGTGCTACAGGAAGGACGACAGGGCCAGGAGCAGAGCATGTCAGCCTGAGAGCTGGGGGGAGTGGGGTGGGGGGGGAAGGCCACTACCTATGCTCCGACCCTTGCCACTTTCAGGAGAAACCTGCTATTTTTCTCTCCAAATTAGAGAGCTGACCAGCTCGTTCCTTCCCAGGGGAGAAATTTGGACCTAACCAAGTAGAAATATCTCTGCCCCGAGGGAGGGACGAAGGGGAGTTCAGTTAGGAACTGATGGTGTTGGTTAGAGGTTCTGCCCACACAGCCTCCAGAGGGTGTTTGAAACTCGAGCAGCAGCTCCCTTTGGGGGGGGGGGGGCAAGACCCTTCCTGTTTGAAAGACGTTTTCCCTTTCCATTCTCCCTCTCCTGTGCTTCTTTCCACAAGATGGCCAATACTCGTTTGATACCTAGCACCTACAGCCACGAAGGAGCGAGATTTGAAGGCTAGATGGACAAGATTTAGTGGAGCAGAAGGAAGGAGGGAGGGCTTTTCAAGAAGGGAGGACCAAAGTGAAGGCCCCGGGGGTGAGGAGTGGACGTGTTCATACCTGTGCAGCGACGGGACAGGCTACAATGGAAGGCGAGTAGTGGGAAGTAGAGAGAACTCTGGTTGTAATGGGAGTGTGATCACGTCAGGAAGAGCCTTAAATATACAGAGAGTAGACAGTAGAGGGATTGTAACATTTTGTTTACAGGAGTGGGATGGTGTGAGGAGTCAGGTGGTCATCAGGTACGGAGCCTAAACTGAGGCACGCAGCAGCAGGAGTGGAGGAAACGGGAGAAGGGAGGGCCAAGAACCGTTGACTGGCTTGGTTTGGAGGTTGGGGGAGAGGGAAGAGTCTGCGATGGCAGGTTTTGGGGTTTGGGAAAATGCAGGTGGTAGCCACAAAGCCAGCGGGGAAGTCCAGGGGATGCTGGAGTGCCATTGAGCAGGCTGGGCTGCTGGTGAAGAAGGGGACCCTGTGCTCAAGGTGGAGACGGCTGCCAGCAGAGAGTATGGACAGGCAGGCCCTGAGCTCTCCCCACTGGAGATAGGTGGCACAGGACACATGGAGGTAGAGGTCAAAGTTGGCTCATCTCATGGGGGCTGGATCTCCACAGAGAGGCCGTCCTGGGCTGGTGGCTGTCCTCCCTCTGCACCAGTGGTCTGCTCTTGGCTGTCTGCCCTCCGCCTCCTCAGGCAGCGTGGGTGATGGGAGCCCACAGCTGAGGGACTCTGAGCTGGACTGACTGCACTAGGTGCCTCCAGCTCCTCCCAAATTAACTGCTTTGTTTTTTCCCTCTTCTTCATTTCCCCCGGCTGGTTTTCCTTGTGTGGCCTCCTTAACCAAACTGTAACATATTAATGGTGGGGCTTTTCCAAGCCCCCTGTCTCCCTCCGAGCCCACCAGGGCCTTTCCAGGACTGGGGCCTCTTCTCCAAAAGGCCCAGGGCTGACGCAGGAGCTGCCTCTCGGCTGCTGGGCTGCGGCTGGGTGGGGAAGCGTGCCAGGTAGCTGTTAGCCCTGTTGGGGAGGGGCACCCAAGGCACACCTGCCTCGAAGTGCAGCCCCGTGGGACCTCCTTCCTGCCTAACCGTTTTCCTGGACCCTGCGGCCTCTAACCAACTCTTGATTTCAGATGCGCTGGTGTCCTATGGTGAGGCCGCTTGCTCGCGGGAGCAGGCCAACTAAGACAGCTGGTCCCTTTTAATAGAAAGGCCTCTGCGCCCCAGATGATGGCCGGTTAATACTCTGCAACTGTTGTTGACTTCACCTCCTCTCCTTGCTTTTTGGCCTAATCATTCCATTTGCTGTTTTTGCTTAGCTTATCAAGCAACCGGTTGTCTCTCCCCAGCTCTGGAAGGTAAAGGCACACTGCATTACATGTCTCGGACTGCATTTTCTCTCGGGTCTGGTCCTCTGGGTGACTGCTTGTGCACTAACCAGGATGCACGGGGTGAGGGGAGGGCTGGCAAGCGGGCAGGGGTGGCTGGGAGTGGGTACTCACGTGAGCATGGGTCTCACAGGGGCCAGGGTTGATGTTTGCATGGGCCACGTGGAAGGGGGACATGGACTCAGGGGCAGAGAGCTGGTCAGGGTTCCTTGAGATTGCCTGCAACCCATATCTCTCTGCCCCAGGGAAAGATGTCATTGTTCCATAACCACATAGCCAGGGTTACTTATCTTCGGACGATAGCCACTACCTTTGACCATAATTCATCTTCTTTAATTCCTCCAGGCCGCCTACCACCTCTTCCTCTGACTTTCCATTTCCATTCCCTCCTCCATCCACTCCCCTGCAAAATGTAAACCCAGCAGGGTCAGGCACGCTGCTAGCGGGCTCCTGCACTAACTAGGCCCGCGTGAGAGGCGCAGCACAGGGTTTGAGCAGGCCCCCGGCTGAGCCTCCTGGTTCAGGGCTGTCTTCTTGCCTCCTGCGCCCGGGACAGTGCTCTACCCCTGGCTGAACTGACCGTTAGCATCAAAGTGGGAACATTTCCTGGCTGCGTCCCCCCACTTGGCCCTGATCCCAGACTCTGGTAGGTTTGGGGAGAGCTGGCTACAGTTTCTCTACACAGACAGATTTCTGAGGAGCTCCTGGCCTGTGAGTAGCAGAGAGGGCCCGCAGATATTGATAGCACCCTCTAAGGACAGCGTCATTTGATGAAGGAGCGCACTGGGAGCCTATGTTCTGAGGCTGACAGCCTGAAGGAGGTGGGGCGGGGTAGGACGCAACTAGTGCAAAGCAGAGTCTGGTAAGGACTGAAGAAGAGAGGACCTGGAGGCTTATCTAACACACAGTAACTCGCCAAACCAAGGGCCAAAGTCGGGCTCCCTTGAGCACCACAAGCCCAAGGATTCTGGTGTTCTTGAGAGATGCGTGGTTGGGCTCTGTTAGCCGATGAGGTCATGGAGTTGGCAGGACTTGCAGGTGTCAGGGTGGGATGAGACCGTTTCCAGATGTATGGGCTTCCTAGCTTTCCAGGGAACTGGAGGACCTGGGCGCAGTGGATTCAGGCCACCCCACATCTGTGTGGTTTGGTGGATGGGAACAGGAAGCTCGTGGCAGTGAGAAGCTGCGTGACACTCGGTGGCTTGTCAGTGACTCTCCCTGTCCCCTCAAGTGCATCCCAGACCCATCGCACTGGAAGCTTTCTTCCTAGTTAGAGCTCCTGGTTTTCACACACGAACGTGAACAATAACAAGGCAGGGGGCCTACTGTGGAAAGTTGGAAATGAGACATAGTCTTTCCCGTTTGAAAACAGTAAAGAAATAAATTCATGTTGTTGGATTTCTAGCAGTTGTCTTTGCAGTGGAGCCAGCCCTGGCAGCATAGTGGGTTATACATTAGACTGCTAACCGCAAGGTCAGCAGTTTGAAACCACCAAGCTGTTTCTCCTGAGAAAGAGGCACCTTTTTACTCCCGTAAAGAGTTAATAGTCTCAGAAACCCACAGGGGCAGTCTACCCTGTCCTAAAGGGTCACCATGAGTTGGCATCGACCTGATGGCAATGAGTTTGGTTTGCCAATTTTCTTGACTTGCCCATGCAGCTTCATCCCCAAGAGCCTGAGCTGATGGTTACATTCAGCCAGGGTCAGGGTCATAGGTGAGGGAGAGCTCAGAGGATGTCAAGAGGACATAGGGATGCTTTGAATTTGTTGAAGAACAATAGAAGTCAGATTCTTCCCAGCAGGACAATTTCCTCTAGAAAGTCTCGGTTGAGAGTTGCTATTCCCCACAATCAGAAATTACTGTTAGTCTGATAACAGTAAGAAACATTTGTCTTGTGTTTTTCTTCCTGAGGGCCAGGGACTTGGTCCTGGCCTGTGACGTAGGTCCTGAGCCCATGACTTCCTGTTTCTGAGTGGTTAAGAAGAGGGCAGGGAGCTTATGGGATAGGTGACTCTGATGGGAGAGTGTTTCACGTAGTGCGGAAATCTAACTGCAGACCCCCTCAAGTATCCCAGTGTCTTCCCTCTCTGCATGGTCTCTGGGGGAGGCCCCTGCCAACTGCAGCTGCATTCCCGAGGAGAAACCAAGGCTGAGCCCTAAGCAGTCTTCATGGATTCCCACGCTTCCTGGAATACCACCTTCCCCCGAAACTCAAGCCCGTAGTAACATACACAGAAACAAGAAACGGAACCCACTGTCCACATCCCCAAGTCTGCAGGCTGTAGGTCCTCCCCTTCTCTCCCCTGGTGAAGAGGCGCCCTTGGGTGGCCACCCCTCTTGTGAGGCACAGAGAAAGGCTGCTTTCTCACCACAGTTTCTGTCCCCCCACCCACCCCGGGCTCCCAGTTGCTCACATCAGGGGTGTGTGTGTGTGTTGTGGGAGGGGGCGCGGGGCACCGATTGTGCACCACACCACCTGCCTATATGGTTGCGCTTCACGCCTGGGAATGCACTGGTGGCTCTGCTGGCCCATGGAGGGTTTGGCATGATGGTTTGCATCCTGTGTCCAGGAAAGGGAGAACTGTGAGCCCTGAGCTTTGCTGGTGAGTTTGTCCTGGGTTCAGTAAGCACACAGATGCCTCTGAATCCAGGGAGATGGACTGTCTCGAGGGAACCAAATGCCCTGCTTTGGCAGGGTGGCCCTGCCTGTGGTTGGGCAGCCCCGCTGGTGCGTTCAGAAGCTGCCCATCGAGTATTCACTGCAGCAGGGGGCACCCAGTGATGAAGCAGGGAGCCACGCCGGCATTCCACAGCAGGGCCCCAGCTCTGTGACGGTCCGAGTGCATTTGAGTCTCCCTTTTGTGATCCCGTGGGGACTAGAGCCCACCCTGAGTCACCCAGGCCTTTGGCACGGGCTCGATGCTTTTCTTCTAAGCACACCCTCCAGGAGAGGGTCCTGAGCTCCTAGGCCCCGTATAGCCTGGAGGTGTGGCCAGCGGCTTTTTCTTCTTTGGCATGGACAGAGGCCATGGGGCTGGGGGTTCTGTCCCAGAGACTTGGTCTATCTGTGTGTGTGTGTCCCCCATGCACGAGCTTCCCAGGGTATGGAAGGTGGGGGTGAAACAAGGTCATTTGGAGGGGTGGATGGGGATCCCTGCTCTGGGGACTGTGATCAGCAGTCTGCCTGCTGTAAGGGGCTAGAATTCCCTTCTCCTGGGCACCCTCCCTGTGCTTGGCGTGGCCCAGGGCCCCAGGCACCCTTGAAGAAAGAATCACCCAAATGTTATGGCCGTGCCCAGGGGTTGGCGACTGGCCCTGGCACAGGTGGAGATTCCAGGGCGGTGCTGTCTCGGGGCGGGCTGCTCTGAATCCCTTTTGCCTTTCCTAGGAGCACCTTCTGCTCCATCATCGCTCAGCTCACAGAAGAGACCCAGCCGCTTTTCGAGACCACGCTCAAGTCCCGGGCTGTGTCCGAGGACAGCGACGTCAGGTTCACCTGCATCGTCACAGGTAATGAGGCTGCCTGCGTGCTCCACGCCAGGGCCTCTGCACAGAACTGGGCCCAGGGAGGCAGTGGATCCTGGCATAGGGTGGGCGTTGACCGTGTGCATCACACTGCAAGTTGACATTTGCTTTCCTACCTTCTCCCCACTCCCATCTCCCCATGTGGCTGGAGGTCCCTCTCTCCTCCCATTTTGGGGCCACACACCATGCTCACCTTCCAGCCGGTCCTCTGAGCGGTTCCTTGCCCTCTGCTCTGTGTGCATGTCTGATCATCTTAGTTCTGAGAGTGGACACTCACCAGGTGAAAGGGGCCTTTGAGGCTGTTGCCCTGAGTGACGTGTTTTGCAGATGGGTGATTTGAGGCGTAAAGAGAGTCAAGTCAGAGGGGGATGAAGTGTGATTGAGTACAGATTCTGGAGCTGGTTAGAGAGCCTGGCTCATCCCCTTTCCAATGATAGGATAGGGTAGGGTAGTAGGTTACATAATTGCTCCTCAGCTGCCTCATCTGTAACGTGGGAAGAATGATAGTACTAATTCATCAGGGTTTTCGTGAGGATGGAATGAGTCAATACAGGCAAAACACCTGGCAATATATAAGTACCACTTATGTGCTAAGCTAAGGATCATCATTTGCTTGTCACAGGCTTTCCACTCTCCTGAAGAGGTCCAGCCTCCAACTCACAGGGCCAGTTCTACCTTGTCCTGGAGGGTTGCTCTGAGTCAGAATGGATTCAGTGGCAGTGAATTTGGGTTTGGTTTTGTTTGTTTTAACTCCACAGTGGGATTTGGTTGTGAGACAGGGGAGTAAGAGAAGGGTGGGAGGTCTGGGAAGCTGGTTCCAGGGATTACCCTTCAGCCTAACTTCCAAGCAGAACTTCCTATCATGTTGTATCAGTCTGCTTTGAAAATACATGGGCACTTGGACTCCCAGCCCGACAACCACAAAGTAAAGGAGTCCTGCTCAGGATTTCCGCTAAGAGCTTGTTGCTTCTGTATATCAAGGGCATTGGGTCAGAAACTCCCAGGCAGCTTCCAGCTGTGATAGCCTTTAATTCTGGGGGACTGGTCTGCCCTGGGCAGCTTAGTAGATTGTCTGAGCATTGGGTTCCTGTGAGTAGTTTTTACCCGGATCCAGAACTCTCTTGAGTTTTAGGTGAAGAACTTTCTGTCCAAGGGACACAGAGATAGAAAACCTGCACCCCATTTCTTTGTACCACTGTGCATTTCCTACATTTATTTGTGGCTTGTTGTTATGAGAAAGCCCCAGCTCTTTCAGAACTCTCTGTTTTTGCATTATGTTGTTTTCTGTATCTAGAAAGCCCTTGTTCAGATTTTATTCTATCCAATTAATACAGGCACAAAGTATAAGACTTCAATTACACTAAAAGATATAAGTCAAAACACAGCTGTTGGCCACACTCACCAACTTGTCTTTCCCAAAGCAACCATTTTTCAACTTCTGGCTGCTTTCTTGTGGGTGTATCCGTTTCCATCATGCTGTGTAATAGGACGTCTCACTTTTGAGTCTTCCATTTGAGATCATCTCTTGTGTCATCCTGCTTTGATAGAGAAGGAATTAGTCTGTTACAGCATCGCTTTCTTTCTCTGCCTTTCTTCATGGGTCCTTTCCACCCCACCACAGCCAAATCCACTGTTGATGAGCTGATTTTAACTCGTAGAGACACTCGAGACCAGAATGGAACTGCCCCATAGGGTTTCCGGGGTTGTACATGTTTACGGATGCAGACTGCCTCATCTTTTTTCCTGTACAGCAGCTGGGGTTGAGCCAACAAGCCTTTTAGTTAGCAGCCCAATGCTTAACCCACTGTGTCACCAGAACTCTCTCCTATCAACATGGCTGCATCAGTGTTAGACGCTGCCGAGTCCGTTCTGACTCAGCAACTCTAGACATAGCTGAACAGAACTCTGCCCGGTCCCGGCCCGTCCTTCCAGTTGTTCTGTTTGAGCTCGTTGTAGCCCCTGTGTCGGTCCCTTTCCTTGAGGGTCTTCTTGTTCGATGACCTTCTGTACCCAGCAGGATGGCCCTGTCCACGGATGTGCCCTCCTGATAACATGCCCAAGTACGGGAGACAGCCTCCCCATCCTTGCTTGAGGATCGGTATGATTGTACTGCTTCCAGGACAGATTTACTTGTTCCACTTAAATCATAGTTTTGCTTAATTCATAGTTATTGTTGATCATATTATGCTCATGTCAATGCTATTCATAACTGAATCTTGTAGCATATTACCTTTTCTTATATTTTTCCTAAAGTTAATACTTCCCTTATTTTTCATTTATTACAACTTAATCATTTACCTATCATTTTTCTTACGCTTTCTAAAGGTCTAATACAGTTTTCGACAGAATCAAATTATCGGTAATCTACCAGTTATCCTCCTTGGGGCCATCCCTCCCGGGGATCGCTATCCTCTCCTCTCATCTAGTGGATTTTAAGGCCTGAACCACAGCTGTTATGGTGGGTCTTCCCTTTGCCTTTTTCCTGGGTTGGATTCTGATTCCTGGATCTCAAGTCGTCCTCTTTCCTGGGTTACTTCGCAGCTTCTTTGAGAGACTTCCGTGGTTTTGTCAGGCCCTAAAGCGGGCACAGTGGCAGTGGACATTGTGAAGGCCACCCTTGGCCACCTCTCCTTTGGATCACTCTTCTCCAAGGTGATTTCGTTTCCCGCACTGTCAGAAGCACAACTGTCACCTCGGATCGCTTATTTCTCATCACCCTCTAAGTTCCCTTGAACGCTTTCCTGTGATAAATAGCCTGGGTTTTGTTTCTGTATAGTTTTCCTTTTTTGGTACTGTCTTGTTGTGATAGCTCCCTTTTAGACTTTTTGGGTCTAAAAATGTCTTTCTGGAGGGACAGTTTGGGCATAGAAGAGTTTTAAGCTGCACATGATTTTCTTTCAGAATTTTGAAACGCTTGCTCATTTGTCCTCTTGCTCACAATGGTTCTGATGAGAACGAGCAGACACATGGCCAATCTTTGCCTCTGGAAGTTTGTAAGATCTCCTCATGGTCCCCCAATGTCCTGACATTTAGTAGTGATTGACCGTTTTCTGATATTGTGAAAAATATATAGCACATTTGTCAGGTCAACATAATGATTCATCTTGATGTGGATGTCTTATGCTGTGGCATGCCGGGATATTTTCGGTCTGAAAGCCGATAGCCTTTAGTTCTAGGAAAGTGGCCATTGCTTCGACGTTAATTTCTTCCTCTGTAACCCCTCCCCCACCCTTTCTGGAACTCTCGTTATTTGGGGATGTGCTGTCCTGGATGGGCACTTTTTATTTTCTTAGCCTTTCATCTCTTTGTCTGTCTGCTCTCCTTTCTGGGAGATGGCTTCCATTTCATCTCTCTACTCTCGATTGACTTTTCAAAGCTTAACGGATCCTGCTTTTTTCCTGAATGGAATGTCTTCTCTTAGCCTGCTGAGACTCCTAATGGTAGTTTTCTTAAAGTTTCTGTCTCATGCATAGTGCACATTTTCTTTGATGTGCTTAAAATTTTGGGGGGTCATATATATTAATATACATGCACACAGATACAGATGTGCACACATGTATTGTGTTTAATCTCCCATCTACAGGCTTCCCTCAGCATGTAGGCATTCTTGGCTGCCAGATAAGGGTTAAAAGGGGAGACTGAAAAGCTGATAATGGGGGTTCCGGTAGGGTGGTATTCTTGACTGTTGCTGGGGACAGCCAAAGGAAGTTCCTTTAGTTTCTTCCTCTTACATATTGCTGCATACCTAGTGAACACGTCCAGCATCTTGCCTGAAGAATAGAGTTTTAGATTAGATTGGAATGGGCTTTCCACATAATGCATTTATTTTATGTGTATAAAACATGCATTACTATTACATTTTCCTGTTTTCCATAAAGTAGTTATGTCCTCACCTGTGCTGGATTATCCTTATTCTAAAGTTTTGCCTTTCCGGATAATAAGCCTCACCATTGGCTGAGGGAGGTAAGGTAGGAACATTCCCCTCGCAGTGTGAAGGGAGGGGAGCAGGAGATCGAAATAGCTTCCTAAGCAACTTTTACCTGACCTGCTCACCTTTGACCCATGCTTCATAGTGACCTGGTTGCCAGTTCTTATGACTTTGGGGGATTTTCTGTTATTAAAAGGGTTTCTTAGGGCTAGCTTAGGGTTAAGTTTCCTCAGGTCTGCTAAGTCAGTTTCCATCAGCCTCCCACCTTTCAAACTAGCTCTCCCAGCTTGCTCTCCTCGTCTTCCTGATTTACGATCTTTTTTAAAACTTCCTTTAGTGTAGCTTCAGAGGAAATATAAGGGTAAGCTGAAAAGTTTCACTACAAAGTCATGGAAATGAAAATATCAGAATGTGTGAAGCTACTGGTTCTTGATACGCCCTCTGTCACGGTCAGTGCCCGTCTGAGGTGGCTCTCTCGTGCCTCCCTAACGACTCCGTGCTCTTCAGCTTACAGAGGAAAGAGCATATTGGCTTCCTCAAGGGACTCAGGTCAGGTTCCTTTCAAATAGCCTTCGAGCTCAGGGTGCAAAATGAGGGGTGAAGGGGTAATATCAGGGCTGTCAGGTGGACAGAGTAAGGCTTCCCAATGAAATTCTTTCGGGATTGCATCCTTGAAAAACGAGCAGGTGCATTGGTATGGAAAAAATTCCTAAAGACAACTTTCTGACTTTTTTTTATCCCCAGTGCAGTTTTTAATTTTCTTAAAATCGTTTCCTCACACCTTAGAGTAGTCACTGTGCGCGATTAAAAGGGCAGCATTGACTCAAGAACAAAATTCAGAAGGGGTGCGATAGAAGGAGAAATGGAAGCAGGGAATGCAGGGAGGAAATGGGAGAAGTGATAGCACGTTGTGGAGATCGCAATCAATGACATAACACAAAGGGTGTATCAGTTACTGGATGGAAAATGGATTTGCTCCCTAACCCTTCAACCAACTCACAATCCAAAGTTCTTCCTAGTCAGCTCCTGTGATTACCCCGTATCCTTCGAGAAAAGCTATTAAGATTATCCCTTAGGAATCCCAAGACATGGTCACCATGTATGGCCACTCTGTGTTGGAACGGACCCCACGGCAGTGGGCTTCGGTGGGTTATAGACTCCCAAGCCGGCCTCTCTTCCTTGACTGCAACCGGCCTCCAGTGCCCTTCAGAAGCCACTGTTTTGATTGGCTCTGTTTTGAAGGTGCCTCAGTGAGACTAGGCTGTGTGTGTGTATTACTAAGAGAATTTGCCTGCAGCCATCCACAGATCACACCTGTGTAAACACGGTTTGTGTGGAACAAAGCTGAGCGTGGATGAACTGGAAGCCCAGTAGCCAGACTTTAGGACTCGCCCGTGTAGACGGCATAGTTCGTCTGCCTTTTTAGCTCGAAGCCTATTCTTTCTGTGCCTGGAAAGTTCCTTCTCCTGTTCCAAGGCCCACTTGAAACGGCTCTCCGACTGCGCTCATCAGCAGCAGTTCCAGGGAGACCCCTTGCTCTGTCCTCCGTGGCGCCATGCTTTCCTTGTTCACCGCCCTCTCTCCAGTGAGACCATGTGATCTGGGTGGGTAAGGCAGCACTCCAATGCCCCTCACTACTCTGGAATGGGCACACAGAAGACGCTCGATACATATTTTCCAAGTGACCCAAGTGACTCCTGATTGTTCTGATGACAAAATCTGTATCCTTTCCACTTTTCACATCTCAACTCATTTGTCGGGCTGGTGCCTTGGTAACAGCAGCTCTGGGGACACTGGGGCGTCCAGGCATGGGCAGTGGCTCCCCCTTCTCTCTCTGCTATTCGAGCGCTGGAGCCACCAGCGTGACAGAGCCAGGCATGAATCTGTTATAGTGGTTATGTGTTGGGCTGCTGACCGCAAGGCCAGCAGTTCAAAACCACCAGCCTCAAGGCGGAGCTTTCAACTTCCATAAAGAGGTACAGTCTTGGAAACTCACAGGGGCAGTTCGACCTTGTCTTATAGGGTCGCTGTGAGTTACAATTACAGTGAGTTTGGTTGTGAGTTATTGACTGTAAATCCCAGGGTTATGGTGGGAATAGACTTTCCACTGTTTCAAGACCAAGCCAAAGGACAAAATGGCCACCCCCTTAATTGCTATAGCACCCTGGTCTCATGATGACCAACTAGCCAGTGTCACGGGCGCCTCAGGAAGCAGCTATCATGCTGAGGTCTGCACCACTGTCAGCTCAATCTCTACCATCCATTCCTTAGTTCACTGCCATACCAGACCCTTCTTGCTCCTCCCCACTCCCACATAAAAAACCCCTCAGGGTCCCTACTTTTTATGTAGTGATTCAGAAGGCAGTCTTTATTAACAGCATAATATACTGCAAACACGTCTCCAGTTAGCAAGGAGGAAATAGACTGCAGGGCAGGGGGCAGGTTTCTGGAGATGGAGGAGGGGGTGACACTGAGGATCCGGAACATTGGCAACGGGGTTAGAAATTGGATCCCTGTAGCCCTGAGATGCAGAAAGTAGATTGATCTAAGGTTGAGACCGGCCCACACGCAACATTGGCTTGGTGATTCCATCTTGTCTCCATGCAGATAGAGCAACCACCCTGCCTCTCTCTCCTCCTCTGCCTGTAGCAGGCCCTAAAGGAGGCTGCAGAGGGTCAGCCCCACGAGAGCCCGGCCAGGCTTGGGGGGTGCTGGACCTACGCCATCCAAAGGGGCGCACAGAGAGTCCAGCCTGCGCTCTGGAAAGAAGAGGCTGCTGGGTGTGGCGAAAGGGAAGCCATTGACTCCAGTACTAGTAAGAGTTATTCTGGTGGCTCAAGTGTGTGTGTGTGTGGGGGGGGTATGGACAGGGCACACACATAGTGGTGAGCTAAGGATCCTTAGTTCACACTACTCAAGGGACAAGGGAATGCTTTCTTCTCAAATACATTTATTTCCAATGACTAGTGTCCTTATGAAATGCTAAGCTGTCAGTTGCCCTCACTCTGAGGAGAGGCGTGGCAGGGTGGCATGGGGAGGGTAATGCCCAGCTTTTGGCTATGGGGTATAATCACCACCACCACTACCACCACCCCCCCACCCCCCAGGCCTCTAGCTCCCTCCTGCCTTGAGCCCCAGCCAAGTTGTACTCAGATGGCCTGGACACTGGTACTGGGCTGGGGCAGGTCATAGGCAGGGAGGCTCTGGCTGGGACTTCATGGGATGAGATCATCCCATGGGATGTTGAGGACACCTGTGCTAATCCTGGTCACCCACACAATGATGCAACTTGGGACTTTAGCTCACAGTGGAAACAGTGCTCGCTTTACAGCCAGGCCTGCCCAGAGTATGTTCCTGGCCGACCCAGCTGCAGGCTTGCCTTCCATCTTCCTGGCCAGGCCTCTGTTAGGAATGCCCCTCCTTTCTCATTTTATTGGAGGCTCTTACAGCTCTTATAACCATCCATACGTGAATTGGAAGGAGTACATTTGTACATATGTTGCCATCATCATTTCCAAAACACTTTCTGCTTGATCCCTTGGTATCAACTCCTTTTTCCCCTCACTCCCCCTCCTTTCTGCCTCTGGTTTGTTTTTCATGTACTCTTCTATCCAATAGAGTTTTATGAAGTACCTGATTGGGCCAGGCCCCAGGGTGGGTGGTGAGGTGAGGGCAGTGAGTAAGAGATGTTTCTTGTCCACCTGGGACATAACTGGAGCAGGGGAGCAGGGCGTGGAAGCAGCCACTGACAGTGCCGTCACTAGAGCCATGATGGGGACAGCCTAGTGATGCTAGAGCTGGGGGAGGGTCCTGAAATTCCACTCCTTCAAGGGCCAGCTCAAGTGCCACTCACACCATAAAGAATCTCCTGCTTCCCCAGCCAGAGGTGACGACTCGCTCCCGAGCACTTTGCTTATGGATTGCTTGGCTCACCCATCCACCAGGATGGAATGAATGCCGCAGGCACCCGCTCTGGGGACACAGCAGGGAACAACCCAGAAAAGAGTCAGCTCTGCAGTCCAGGCAGGGGAAGGTGGGCGGGAAACTAACAACCTGGTGTCAGGTGGGGACACGTTCCAGGATGAGACGTGAACTGAGACCCAGGAGTAGGGGCGCCAGGGATGGAGAGTTGCTTTTGTACCAAGCTTGTGCTGAAGGCCCCTCAAGGGATGTCCTGTGCGCACAGAGGCCCTGGAGATGCAAGGTCAGTGCTGCTTTGCCTGGTGTTGAGAGGCGGAGCCAGCAAGGGGGAGAGTGGTAGGCGAAGAGGCCAGAATGGTACCGGGGGCCGGGTCTCAGAGCAGGTTGAGATTGGTGTTCCGGGGGTGTTTCGAGAGGAGTAACGGTGAGGAGCCTGGATGCTAACCCAAAGGTCTGTGGTTCCAACCCCCCAGCTGCTCTGTGGGAGAAGCTGTTTCTGTAAAGATTACAGACCGTGGACACCCGAGGGGGGCGGTATGCAGAACGAACTCCTCAACGATGGGTTACTTACGGTGGATTTGGGTTTTTTTACTTCACTCTTTATTTGATTTACACTATATTATTATTTTTAAAATTTTGTTAAACTATTATTTTTTGACAAGCCACGTGTTAGCCACAATTTGGGGATGGCTACATTCTTTTTCCAGGAGCCCTGGTGGCACAGTGGCTTAGGCCGCTAACCTCTCCCACCAGACTTGTCCCATGTGAACAGGCAGCCGCCCTGGGTCACTGCTCTGTTCCCATCATTGTCACAATGGTGCCTGTTCTGCTTTGTCCTGTGGGGTCACCGTATGTTGGAATCCACTCAGCAGTGATGTTTTTTTGTTTTCAGGGTGTCTTGCAAACAGATAGTGCTTGACTGCTAACTGAAAGGTTGGTGGTTCAGTTCCCCCAGAGGTGCCTTGGAAATAAGGCCTAGCGATCTATTCCTGCAAGATCCACTCCTGTTGAGAACCCTGCGAATCGCAGTTCTACTCTGACAGACACGGGGTTGCCATGAGTCGGCGTCCGTGTGATACCGCTGGTTGGAGGCGCTTTGAACAGAGGCATTTGATGGCCTGACTTAAAACAGAACCACTTTGGCTGGTGTGACGCGAACGAGATGAAGAGGGACAAGGATGGGAGAAGTGAGATCTAGAGGAGTGTGTGTTACGGAAATGTGCTTGAGAGGATGGTTATATGGACCAGATGGACGGTGGCAAGAAGTGACCGTAAGCTGAATACACTCTGCCAGGAGAGCCTGACAGGAAGGCCTATTGGAGAAGACGTGAGAAAAAGAAAGGGTAACTTGAGAGCTTTGGCCTGAGCCACTTTAGAAGCACGAAGCTCCCTTTTAACGGGGGCTGTGGTAGCTGCCTTAGGAAGGGAACCGGGGAGTCTGCCTGGCCATGTGAAGCTTGGTGACTCAGATAGACAATCTGAGCCCGAGATAGACACTTGGGAGCCATCAGCATACCGAGATTGCAAAGCCATGGACAGGATTAGATCCTTAGGATGTGACTGTCCACGGAGGATGGACCATGGTTCTGAGGCCTGCATCCTGGAGCACTCTTGACATTTACAGGCCTTGCTGATGAAGATGATCAAGGGAAGGGGACGGTGGCGACGGCACCTCATGAAGGCGAAGTGTCCCAAACCCCAATGAGGAAAGGGTTTCAGGGCATGGGGTCAGTGCTGCTGATAGATTGAACAGATGAGGCAAAAGGGTCAACGGCTGTGTTTGGCAATGTGCAAGTCATGGGTGACCTTGGCTGGAGCTATGATGGGGCAGAAGCCCAACTGACGGGGAGGAAATAGAGCCCGTGCGTTCTGACAAGGGGATGTTCTGTAGAGGAGGTGACGCAGGGGACGGCGGAGTAAATGAAGATCTATCTATATAATAATTTTATTGGGGACTCATACAACTCTTGTTACAGTCAATACATCAATTGTATCAGACATATTTGTACATATATTCCATTGTTCTTTTCTGGACATTTACTTTCCACTGAGCCCTTGGGATCAGCTCCTCTTTTTTACCTTCCCTCCTCCCCCCACCCAACCCTCATGGCCCCCTGAAAGATTGTAGATTGTTAATTATTTTCAAATCTCATATCGACCACTCTCTCCCTTCTCCTCTGGTTTCTTTTGTTCTCCCCCCCCCCCCCTGCCTGGGAGGGTGTGTGGTTATGTGCCATTCATTGTGATCGGTGCCTCCCTCCCTCCCCACCTCTCCTTTTGTTATCTCTGTTCCTGTTCCTGAGTTCCATGTGTTGTGAGTCTTATCTCTTGCCTGTACCTGTGTACATGCTCCCGTCTAGTCTAGATTGGGAAGCGGCACTGGGGTCATGCTAGTGGGCGGGTGGGTGGGGGAGGAGGAGTAAGGAGGCCTCCAGGGATCAGAGGTATAGTGTGTGATCCATTAGTGCTCTACTGCACCCTGATTGACTCATCCCCTCTGTGGGGGGATGCTCTATTGTCCATAGATGGGCTTTGGGTCTCCGCTCTAACCCCCCTCCATTCTCACCAGTGCACTTTTGTTTGCTTGTTTACTGTTTGTTGTGAGTCTTTGATTAGGCGAGGGGCGGGTGGTGCGCAGCTGTAGGTGGGAGTGGAGGCAGTTCATCCGCAGACAGTAAGGAAGTTGAGCTCGTGTGCACAGACGCAGGGGTGTCACCACTCTGTGTGGCCGTGCCGTATCTTTTCTCTCGTGCACTCAGTGCTCTGTGAGTGGAGGGCTCAGAGGAGGTGGTTGGGCCCCCATCCTTGCCTGGCCGGCCGCAGGTGCTGACTTGCATGTGTGCGTCTATTTTGGATAGAGCGTATTGTGTTAGGAGTCCCCAAGTGGCGCGGATGGCTGGGCACTCAGCTACTCGTTGAAAGGTGCCATGAAAGCCCACTGGGCGAGCTTCCGAAATGAAACCGATTGGTTGGTCAGACTAGAAAGGCTGCTTATGAAAGTGCCAAGCTGGGATGCAGCCACTCCCAGGCAAGGAATGGAATCCACGCCGGGAAGAACGCCGGGGCTTTCTCTGCCCTAGCTCTCGTCCTGCCCTGAGTGTCCGCCTCAGTGTCCTAGCGTGCTGCACACCAACTCTGCCCGCTGCGTGCTCTGCATGGCCGGCCACGTGCCCTTCTTCTAGACCCAGCCCCCACCTGTGGCCAGCGAGGCAGGAAGATGTGACCGAAGCCTGACTTCTACAAAGAAGTGGAGTCATATGATGACCCCGGTCTTCTCATGTACCTGCCCCATCTCCATGTGGTCCTGAGAAGCCACACATCCTATTCTTTCCCCCAACGATTTTGGAACTTGCAACCCAATCTCCTGCTTCCTTCCCAGGATACCCGGAGCCAGAGGTCACCTGGTATAAGGATGACATCGAGCTGGACCGCTACTGTGGCTTGCCGAAATACCAGATCAGTCACCAGGGCAACCGGCACACCCTGCAGCTGTACAGGTGAGGGAGAGGGCCTTGGTCCCTTTCTCCACCCTTCAGAGGCTGCCCTCAGAAGTGAAGTCTGCCACAGAAGATGCCCAGGCAGGAGCTGGGGGTGGAGCGTGGGTTGCTGCTGCTGCTGAGTTGTGCCACCTGGTGAACCCTGGCAGCCTGCCACTGTGTGGGACCTCCTAAGGCCAGGGCGGGAGCACTTCTGACAGCCAGGGAGCGGAGAGCAACAAGAGGAGAGTTGGACCCATGGAAATATTTTCCATGAGGTCATCTGCCAGAAAAAGCCACTGTGTCATCCTTACTTCACAGGGGTTGTTTGGGTCACGTACTTCTTTCTGCAGGAAGCTCTCCTGGGCCCTGATTCTAAGCCCTCCCAGGGCAGTGTGATCTTGGTCAGCCCGCACTCTTTCTCCAGCCTGTTTCCTGAACTCTTACCAAGTGTGTTGGGTGTGGTGATGTCTGAGATGGCGGGGCTGGGAGGGGTCACTCGGTGTCCAAGCATGCACACCTCTGCAAGGCTCCAGCTTTGAGAGGTGGGGAGCTGGGGTGGGGGGGTACACAGCTCCCAGGAGAGGAGAGGTGTCACCACATGCTCCCACTTCCAGGTGCCAAGAAGAAGATGCTGCCATCTACCAGGCCTCTGCCCAGAATGCCAAGGGTATTGTATCCTGCTCAGGGGTGTTGGAGGTGGGCACCATGACGGAGTACAAGATCCACCAGCGCTGGTTTGCCAAGCTGAAGCGCAAGGCGGCAGCCAAGATGCGTGAGATCGAGCAGAGCTGGAAGCATGGAAAGGAGGCTGCCGGGGAGGCCGACACACTGCGCAAGCTCAGCCCCGACCGCTTTCAGAGAAAGAGGCGGCTCAGTGGGGTTGATGTGCCTGTGCCCCCTGCCCCTCCCCAGGAGGCTGAGGGCGGGACCCCCACAGCCTGGCAGGAGGGAGAGACGGAGCCGGCTCAGCACCCAGGCCTGGGCCTGATCAACAGTTTTGCTCCTGGGGAGGCGACTACCAACGGGGACACAGCCCCTGAGAACGGAGAGGATGGGGAGCATGGTTTGCTGACATACATCTGTGAGGCTATGGAGCTGGGACCCCAGAGAGCCCCCCAAAAGGAGTCTGGGGCTAAGAAGAAAAAGAAAGCTGAAGAACCTAAGCAAGATCTGCAGAAGCCCGAGTTCGAGAAGGCAGCCCAAGTGCCCCATCCTTCTGAAAACCATGCTCCCAGTTCAGGCGGGCTTGACTCCCGTGGGACGCAGGGGCCTGTGAACAGGGAACAGGCTCAGACCCTGCCCAGAGGCAGGGCCGCTCTGGTGCCAGGATCCTCAGGAGCAGATGGTGCCAGGGAGCCAGCCTCCACGATGGGCACTCAAGACAAGGCCCACGATGCCACTGCTCCAACCCCTGTCCCTGCCTCAGGCTCTGTCCCAGCTCCAGGTCCAGAGCAGGTGTACTTCTCCCTGAAGGACATGTATATGGAGAGCACCCAGGCACGCGGGCCTCCGGAGTCGGGCTCCCAGCCCCCACATGGCAGGGAATCCCCCTTGTGGAAGGTACCAGGTCAGGCAAGAGTTGAGAAGGAGCCTGCTGCCCCTGGCCAGCTCACATCTCCTCCAGCCCCCCAGCCGACGAGGCCTTTCAACAGGAAGAGATTTGCCCCTCCGAAGCCCACGGAGGAGCCCTCTGTCATAAGCAAGCCCGCCTCTCCCCTGAGTCAGACTTCAGAACTTGGGCCCCAGGGCGTCAGGAAGCCCCCGACTCAAGCCTCTGCCCCAGTGCCAATGCCTCCTGCCCGGCGGACACACAGCACCCGGGACAGCTCCCTGCAGGGGCGAGCAGGCCACCGGACTTCAGGAGAGGTAAGTGGCCAGGGGGTGTCAGGTGTCCACAGGCCGCTCTGGGAAGCTGATCTCATGGAAACTCTTGCGACAACAGTGAGCAATGGACTATTTATGGAAAGGGCTGGTGGGGGTGGATAGGGAGGGGTGGAACCCCAACCAAAAGCAGGAGACCATAGACATGGCCTTTCCTCCAGCCACTCCAGATGCCAGGCACACGGGCAGCACAGCCTGACTGTGACCCATCCTCTGGGAGTGGGGGAGCACACAGCCAAGGGGACTGGGCCGCTGGGGAACTGGAGGGAAGAACGGGTCTGGTGGAGAGGGTTTTCCATGGCTGTCTAAGGCAAGAGGACCTTGGATGGTGGAAACTGTTGAGTACTTGGCTGCTAACTTAAAGGTTCGAGTGAACCCAGGGACCCCTCAGAAGAGATGCCTGGCAATCTGGAGACCCCTATGGGACAGTGTGCCCTGACTTGCATGGGCTCCTCAGGAGTTGGAATCAGCTTCAGGCAGCAGTGTTCATGGGGGAGACAGACCAGCAGTGAGTCTTGTAGGCTGTAGTACTTACTCCTCAACCTGAATGCTCATGAGAAAGCTTTTACAAGCTGCCAGTCTGGGCTTTCTTAAGATTCCAGTGTCTGGTATACATGCATTTAAATATGACTCTGCTTACTGCTTTGATCTTGAGCAAGTTCATTTGCCTGGCCACGTCTCATAAAACGGGAGTGATCATGATGCCCACCTCATTACCAAGGGCTGTGGGAAAACCAGGGTGCTTTGCACAGAGCGTGGTACCCAGGAAGAACCCAGTAAACGGAGCAGGCATGCAACAGGACGGAAGGGGGATGCAGAGGGGGACGGCTTCACGTGGAAACAGGGATGCTATCTCTTTGTGAAGCGCAGGAGCCAACAGATAAAAGATGATGTTTTCTGAGGGTAAGTGGGGGGGGGGGTGTCCGCTCTTCAAAGGAAGGGACAGAGGAGTGGTAACAGTAAGGGTTAAGGCAGTTGGTGGGGACCATCCCTCGTGGCCTGTGTTCCACAGTAGGGGCCCGAGGGAGGGCAGTACTGCACAGGGGACTGGGGACACCATGTTCTAACGCAGGGCAGGAGGAAGACAGGCTTCTTATGAGGGGTTGGAGTAGGGGAGAGGCAGACCAAATACACGGCCATAGTTAATACCCGCGGCACCAGTTTTCGTTGGGTCAGTTGTGACTCGTGGGGACCCCATCTTCGTCAGAGTAGACCTGCCCGCATCGGGTTGCCAGTGGCCAAGTGTGCAGAAGCTGAGTGGCAGGCTTTTCTTCCCAGGCACCTCTAGGGGGACCTGAGCTTGCAGCTTTTTGCTTAGCAGCTCGGCATGTTTGTACTAACCGAGTCTTCCAAGAAACTCTTATACCAAGAAAAGTATTCGTTGTTTCTCTGGAATTCTCCTGAACCTGGGCATCCTGTATTCTTTCATACCAAGTCTGGCAGCCCCATGTGGAAGGAGACGCTGGTTGGGAAGGAACTATGAGGAGATGTTTTCTGGGGGTGGCAGCTGCTCTGTGAAGGAACAGAAGAACCGCGGGAGGCAGTGTCTGCAGGGCGGAGGTCAGAGGAGAGAGGGCTTATGGAAGGGAAACAGGAGGGGCATGCTGAGACAGCCCCTCAGGGAGGGCTGAGGAAAAGCAAGTTTCCTGGGGAACAAACAGGGTGAGGCCATGTGTCCCTTGGAAAGACACTTCCTGCGGGGAAGGAGTTGGAGGCCAGTGGCATGGGAGACGTGAAGAGATGGCTTCGTTCCAGTGGGGACTGCACTGGACTCTGGGGACAGTAGTTCAGAGGACTTTGGCAGGGGGCAAACTCAGGGACCCTGGCCCGTCATGTTTAGTCTCAGGTGACTTTGGTTCCCAGGTGGCACATTCTGGAGGCCCTGGGAGAGCTAGCGGGGCTGCCCCAAGTGCTGCCAGTCCACCGGCTGGACAGGGCCATACTGTAAGGATGGCCCCACTGGCCCCCAGGGAGCTCATTTGGAAAGTGACCAGGCTGTCGGCCAAGTCTAAGTGGGAATCTGGCTTCTCCACCCACAGAGGTGGGGGTCACCCAGCCAGCATGGCTGCATCCTCCTGCCAGGGCCACTGGTGGCCTTGCCAGGCTCTCCCAGTGCCAGCGAGGACGCCTGGGAGGAGAGCCACCTATGGGGGCTTTGCTGTCCTTACAAGAAGGCGTGTTGTAGTTCTATAAAAATGTAATATATAATGTTAAGTTAAAAAGTGTATTTTGATGTTGCTTTTTAAAGGCTGAGTTTAAATAGTTTGCATCCTATTAAATCTCAAAACAAAAATCTTTTTCTGGTTTTAAAAAATTTCAAAGGGTCCCTCTAGAAGGCAAAGTAGAGTCTTATGAGGGAAAGTGCAAAAACCCAGAGTTAGACAACCAGAGAAGAACCTGCGCAGCCTGCGGCGCTGAAAGAACTGGAGACCAAGCACCAAGCGTCAAGTTGCAATCTTGACGAATCGGGTGGGCAGAACGCTGCATGCTGCAGAAAGCACCTAAAGAAAAAAGCGCGGAGCACACAGCCACCGTGCCAAAGAGCGTTGATCGGTGTCTTTTCAGGATGGAGCATCTGCTCAAGAGCTAATGATACTGAAGGGAATTCTGACTGCACTGAGAATAGCTGGCCCCAAGCAGAGCTCCTAGAATTGACAGAAGACCAACTGAGATGTTTCCACAAACAGACGAAATGCTGGAAGTGCTCATTCATCTGTGCCAAGAAACATGGATGACAGCTACCTGGTCCACCACCTGGAAGACATCTATGTTTGTGTCCATTCCAAAGACAGGCGACCCAAGAGAATGTGGACTTTATCAAACAATATCATTTATAGCTCAAGTAAATTCTACTGAAGACCATTCAAAAATACTTGCAGCAGTATATCCACAGAGCATTGCCAGAAATTCAAGTGGATTCAGAAGAGGACGTAGAATGAGGAATGTCATTGTTAATGTTAGTTGCGTATTGGCTGAAAGCAGAGAATACTGGACAGATATTTACCTGTGATTATGCAAAGGCATTCGACTGTGTGTAGCATAACAAATACTGGATAATATCTTGAAAATGGGGATTCCAGAACTCTTAATGGTCTAAGGAAATGAAGAATTACCAAGCCAAATTCAAGGAGGATTTGAACATCCACAATGATGAGCCCAGCACGTGACAGTATTTTTTTGGAGGGGCGGGGGATGTGTGGGCGTGGGTGGCATTTGTTTCTCTGGAAGAAAAGACAGAGAGTGGGCAGTGCTCTTGGCAGATCCATAGGCCCTGGTCCTAAGAATGGGAGCGCTGGTAAACCTCCAGTAGTAAATATATGTGTGTATGTGTGCATATCAAGTCGATGTTGAAGTATAGTGACCCTATAGGACTTGAGTAGAACTGCCCCTGTGGGTTTCTGAGAATATCACTCTTTATGGGAGTAGAAAGCCTAATCTTTCTCCTGAGGAGTGACTGGTGGTTTCGAACTGCTGACCTTGCAGTTAGCAATCCAACATATAGCCCCCTATACCATGAGACCTCCTGCCTAGAACATAGTTCAAGTAAACATTTTATTTACTTATTTTTAAGTTATTTTATTGGGGGGCTCTTATAGCTCTTATAATGTTCCATACATCATTTGTATCAAGCATATTTGTATATATCGCCATCATCATTTCCAAAACGTTTTCTACTTGAGCTCTTGATATAAGCTCCTCTTTTTTCCTCTCCCCTCTCCCACCTTCGTGAAACCTTGTTCAATTACATATTGTTATTATTCTTTTGTGTCTGACACTGTCCATTGTCTCCCTTGACCCACATATTTATTATTTGTCCCCAACCTTGTGATGGGTTCCGCCTTTCTCACACTTAGTCCTCCCTGACCATCCCCTACCCTCATGCTATCGCTACTCCCACTACTGTTCCTGAGGGGGGTATCTGTCCTGAATGCCATGTATGGAGAGCTCTTATCTATATCCCAATGTGTGTGCTCTGGTCTAGCCAGATTTGTAAGGTAGAACTGGGTCATGGTAGTGGGGGCAGGGAGGAAGTATTCAGGAGCTAAAGGTATAATGTGTGATTCGTCGGTGCTATACTACACCTTGGTTGAATAATTCCTAGAGTAAACATTTTAAATGGTCAAGAAATATTTTTGAAAGAATAAAACTTTACACCATGTTGCCATCACCACTATAAACTTAAAAAATTTCTGTCTCTGTTAAAAAAAAATCTTTGTGCCTCCTTAAACAGTCTTCCCCCCGGCCCCCTCCCTCCTTCCTGACCCTGGTGCACTAATAAACATGATTTTGTTACATTTGCCTGTTACAGATGTTACAACTATCATGTAAGTGGGGTCATGCAATAGTCGCTCTCTTATGCCTTAACTCAGCATAGAATGTTTTCAAGGACTGATTTTAAAATATATCTTTTTAAAAGATAGTATTTTATATCTACATGAAGGTAAGCAGGCGCACAGAGAATAAAATGTGATAGGGAAAAGTACTAGTGAAAATTGCAGATAATAGAAATGGGCCCACAAGGATTCCGTACTTTGGAAGGATCAGAAATAAACTATAAAAATAAAACTATAATTTCTATACTCAAAAAGATTTTTAAAATTTCAGAAGAATTTCAGCAAAGAACGAGAAACTATAAAAAGTAACGAAGACTTGAAAAGGAACCAAACAGAATTCCAGAAGTGAAAAGTACAATAACTAATATTGTTTGTTATAGTGTTACTGTGTTCACAGTTTCTGTTCTGGGTAAGATTGAGTAAGCACAGTCCAACCTGTCTCTCCCATTTAGTACAGCTAAAAATCTGCACAAAATGTACAAAATAGCTATTTGAGGATTTTAAAAAGTAAATAGTATCAGGCAATTCCACCACCCATCTGTCAGTTTGTTGTCCTGTGATGGCTTGTGTGTGGCTGTGATTCTGGATCCTGTGCCTCATAACCCAGTGGGGCAGGAGTCAGCGGGGCTTCCGGGCACAGACAGGCTAGGAAGAAAGGCTTGACGATTCACTTCTGAAAGTTAGCCAATGGAAACTTTATGGGGCCACAATAGAATATTGTGGAAGATGAGCCCCCTCGGGTGGAAGGCACTGCACAATCGGGCAGCAAGTCACTCAAATAGACCAGTGATTGTGAAGCACCCCACTGTTTTGTTTAATTGCACATGGGAGCTCCGTAAGCTGGCACTGCCCTGAGAGCAGTTCACAGCAACAAGCAGGCCGGTGGGGAAGAAGCAGCCCAGCAGTACGCATTGGCATCGCCCCGTGGATCAGACTTGAGGAACGGGAAACGGGTCTTCTGTGAGTGACAGACGTTGCAACAGAGCCTATAGGTGCCCCAAACTTGAGAGAAAGGAGAATCTTTCCCTTTAATTAGAGAAGCTGGGGCGCACTGGGCTGTGAGCTGGAAGCTCAGCAGTTTGAAACCACCAGCAGTACTCCCAGAAACTGTTACAGTCTCAGAAACTCACAGGGCAGCTCTACCTGCCTGCAGGGTTGCTGTGAGTCGGGATTGGCCAGATGGCAGTGAGTTTACTGGTCCCCAGAGGGTAAGACAAACCCTTGTTTCCTCTTGGGTCTTTTCGTTGCCCCCAAACACAGGCTTACTTGCAAAAATAAGTGGCAGAGTTGGGTCACTAAAGTGTTAGCTATGTGACCGGATGACAGCGGGCTTGCTTTCCCCGCTTCTCTTTTTAATGTGATCGGAGGACTAAAGGGGAGCAGAGGATCACTGGACAGAGGAGCAGATGCAGTGGAAACACAACAGCCGAGGACCAGGAATTATTGCCGGGGAGATCGTGAATAAGCTCGGAGGGGACCTCATACACTGCTTATGAGCTCGGATTCTCATTCCCAAGGTGATCCGATCCTGAACAACATGCCAAAAGCTGTAGAATGGAACTAAGAGACCACTCTCCAGGTTCCAGACTGGCCAAGAACACACACACACACACACACACACACACACACACACGACAACACAGTGGCACAAGGTTTTAAAAACAGAACCAACATTGAAACCACAGTCCTGTGAGCGGAACTGGCATTCTGAACATAAGCAGGTAGATTGACTGCCAACACAAAACTTGAAAAGTCAGAAAAACTTAAACTTTCATGTAAAAAGACAGTCAAGAGACACTGATATCAAGCTGGCATACATGTTGGAATTAGCTTATTTTAAAGCAACGACCACAAAAATGTGCCAGAAAGTATGGATGAATACTTTAGAAATGAATCCCCAAATAGTCTCAGCAGAGAAATATAAAGAAGAATACAAGGTAAATTTTGGAACGGAAAACTACAATAACTGAGAGCAAGAGAAAAACCATTCATTGGATGGGTTCGGTAGCAGAGTGGGGTGACAGGAAAGTCCGTGACTGAAGATCGAGCCTTAGAAACCATCCATCCAAACAGCAGCAGGAGGAAAGAGCGATTGGAATAGGATGCACGCGGAGCCTCCAGAGCAGGGGTGGACCTAGCATTTGTCATCAAACACCTGGAAGGGCAGGAAAAAGCGTGGTACGGAAAAATAACTGAAGAAATAAAGGCTGACCCCGTCCCAACTTTGGTGATAGATGTAACCCTCCAGACTCAAGAAGCTCATTCGACCTGCAAATACAAGAAGCCCACACAAGTCTCGGCCCAGGAGCATTATGTCAGTGGTGCATTATATAGAGAGGAAGGACACAGTGCAAATGGTTCATTGCCTGACTATTAACCAAGAGGTTGGCAGTTCAAACCCTTACAAAGGCACCTCAGAAGAAAGGCCCAGTGAACTGCTTCCAAGAGGTCACAGCCGTGGAAACCGAGTGGGGTGCAGCCAGCTCTACAGCACATGGAGGTGCTAGGAGCCAGAATTTACCACTGCTAAATGGGCTTGGGTTCATTTATAGGGAACCAATCTAATGACTTTATATTTCTATCAGAAATCATAGATGCCCAAAAGAGGTTGAACAGCAATTTTTTTAGTGCCAAAACAAATCACCTGTCATTCTAAATTCAGCAGAAAACAGCTTTCTGGACTCATGGTAAAATAAGGACATTCTCCGATGAAGAAAAAGTAGGAGCTTACATTGCCCCCAGATCTGCCCTAACAGAATTGTTCAAGGAAGTCCTTCCAACCGAAGGGAAAAGATAGCAGAAGGAAATTTAAAACTTCAGGTGTAAAGGAAGGGCAGAAGAAATAGTAAATATATGGATAAACAGAACACGTTATTCTTCTCCCTATGAGACCTTTAAAATATGTTTGACAGAGAGGCAAAAGTCTGTAGGTGGAGTACACAAGACAACCGCAACATCAAGCGCAGGAGGGTAAAGGGCCCTTATGGTAAGAGTGCTTCATTTCAACAGTACTAAAATGTTGATCCCAAGTAGGCTGTGCATAGTTTGATCGGATGTTAAGGATGAGTATTTTATAATCTACAGACCAATAACTGGTGATGCCGTTGGGGAGGCAGTATGCGGCTAACTGCAAGGCTGGTGATTCCAATACGCTGGCCATGCTGCGGGAACAAGCTGAGGTGGCTGCTTCCAGAAAGATGCAGTTTCAAAGCCCCGAAGGAACAGTTCCACCGAGTCCTACGGGGTTTATAGGAGTCAGAGTCAACGCGATGCCAGTGAGTGGCTTGATAGGGTGAGAATAGTAATTAATAGAATTTTAAAAAACTAAACAGATATAGGAAAATTCTCAATATGTAAATTAGAACAGAATACTAAAATACATTGTCAAATAATACAAAAGAATCCAGGAAAGGGGAAAGAGAAGGAAAACAGAACAAGTAGGAAGATAATAAAAGGAGTAAACGAAATAAAAGCATACTCATAGTAAATAGAAGTGGTCTAAACATAATAATTAAAAGACAAATTGGGGGGAAGATGACCTAATTCTCTGATGTCTAGAGTTAGCTCACTAGATAATGACATGCACAGTTACAGGTAAAGCACGTGCAAAGAAGGCGTACGGATGACCCATAAATAGTTGCTAGCTGTCCGACATCGCTAGTCCTTAGGGAAGTACAAGTTAAGCACTAGCAGATAATACGTTACACCACAAGGGTGTTGGGATAAGCAGTGTTGGCAAAGGTGTGGAGAAACTGGGCCCCGCGTCCATTTCTATAAAATGGCACAGCTACTCCAGAACGCAGGTAGGTGGTCCCTCAGAACTCAGCCCAGTATTATCATAGCCGTTACTGTTGAGCCCAGTCTGACTCCTAGCCACCCTGTTGGCCATGGCAGAACTGAAATCTTTATGGAGGCAAACTGCCACATCATTCTCATGAGTAGCTGCTGGTGGGTTTGAGCCACTGACCTTCTGGTTAGTAGTTGAGCAATTTAACCACTGCACCACCAGCAGTCCTTAAAGTTATCAGTACTACTCATGGACCCATACCCAAAAGAATAGGATTCCAACAGACACTCAAGCACCAATATTTATTGTGCATTATTCACAACACAGAAGAAAGGTAGAAGGAACCCAAATGTCCAACAACAGGTAAGTGTTCATCTCTGAAAAGGAACAAAGCTCCAGTACCTGCTATGACATGGATGAGCCTGGAAAACATCTCACAGTACGTGTGTTACATGTGCATATTATAAACTTTTAAACTCTCAAAGGTTACCAAGATAATTAAGTTTCCTCTTTCTTGACCTCTGGAAAGCAGTTATTTTCCACTAGTCAACTGCTGTAACTGGGCAGCCTTCCAGGCTTTTTTTCTTTGTGTGTGTATATGTTTGCATCATGTAATTTTATTCTGCATCATTTTTTAACATGGATGTTTATTTTATATATCTAGGGTATAGATTTACCATAACTCACTGGTTTCGCCCCATATTGATAGAATTTAGACATTTTCTAGTTTCTTGGTATTATAAACTTTGCTTCAACAAATGCCCTTGCGTAAGAGTTTATCGGTAGAGTAAATTCCTAGGCGTGTACTTGCTGGGTCAAAGAGTATATGTATTTTTCATTCTGCTTTTTAAAAACACACTTCCATTGAGTCAACTGTGACCATTAACCACTTTATAGGACAGAGGAGCACAGCTTCATAGAGTTTAGGGAACTGCAAATCTTAAAAAATTTTAATTTATTTTATATACTTCTGTTTTGTTTTCTTTAAAAAATAACGATGTGCTAGACAAGGTTCTTTAGAGAGATAAAACCAGATTGCTGATAATTATATATATATATTATATATTTATAAAGATAGATATATAACACAAGAAATGAACTGTTAAATTATATACAGATAGATACATAATACAAGAAATGAACAGTTAAATTATAAAGCAGTACAAATGGCTCAGTGTAACTCACTCCCGTGAGAGAGTAGTGAGACACTGGCAGTCCTTCAAGTCTTGAGGGCCGCCAGCTAGTCCTCTGTAGAGAGAGCGAGCTAGGCTATCCCAGCACAGGCAGCAAACAGCAAGGCAGGTCACCAACTGTCAGTCCTCAGCTCCGGAGATGTAAATTTCAATCATGTGGTCTTAAAGGGACCTCAACTTACAGCGACACAGTCCACAGGCTAGGCGTCCCACAGGTAGTGTGCCCTTTAAATTGCACAGAACAAGCAAGGCAGCTGAGCTACACACTGGTCGGATGACTAAAGTGGGAGAGACAAGGAAGGCGAGGCTCACCGAGCCATTTATCTCTCCGCCCTTCAATTAATCCCACTTGTGTTTATTAGCCAAACTGGCACAATAAACTATCGCAAACAAATACACACCAAATTTATAGTAATAATTTAAGAGTCAGGCCAAATAATTTAAAATGGAATCATTCAAATATTGACTGCATAATACCAAGATATGTTTTTATGCCCTATTTTTTGAAACAGTTATTAGCACTTTATCCACATGTCATACAATTCAATAATTAAATAATATCAAGAAGAGCTGTACAATTGTCATCCTATTCAATTCTAGAATATTTTCTTCTTTATAGTCATTTGTGTAATTGTTATCCATGTAATTATCTTTGTTATAATTGTGGCAAAAGTATACATAACCGAGCATTATCCAATTCCACAACTTCTATGTGTATAATTCAGTGCCGTTGACTATACGCTTGTGTTGTACAGCCATTAATGATATCCTTTTCCAAATTATTCGACCACCATTGACATAAACTCAATGCCCCTACCCAACAACTCTTTCCATTTCACCTATGGCAGCAGTTCTCAACCTGTGGGTCCGACCCCTTTGGGGGTTGAACAGCCTTTCCACGGGGGTCGCCCAGTCCGTAACAGTGGCAAAATGACAGTTATGAAGTAGCAATGAAAATATTTTTATGGTTGGGGGTCACCACAGCATGAGGAACTGTATGAAAGGGTCACGGCATGAGGAAGGTTGAGAACCACTGACCTATGGTAACCTTTGTCAAGTTTGGTCTCTTTTTTCCGCGGTTTTCTTGATAAAGTAGTCACATGTCATATACTTCCATGGTTCAATCCCTCTTCAGTCAGTTCTAGTGCTCCCTTCCCGGGATGGTGAATCTGTACAGGAGCAGACAGCCTCCTCGTTCTCTGGTTGAGCAGCTGCTGGGTTTGCACCGCCAACCTTGAGGTTAGCAGCCCATGAGTAAGCACTGCACCAGCAGGGCTCACACCACATTTCTGCTAATGCTTGTTTTCCTCCGCCCTGGCCAACAGAGAGTGCTGCTAACTTTTTGATCTTTCAGGCAAGGGATTTTAGACTTTATCCTGCAAGTGATGATAAGCCATTGAGCCGTTTTTTAAGCAGGGGAGTGTCACATCAATGTGTGTTTTGCAAACATTACTGGGCAGCATTGAGGATGATAGTTTAGCAGACGCAAAGATCCAATCGGAGGGCTTTCCAGTCGAGGCAAGATGTAGCTTGTAGTCCTGGCGTGATGGGATTGCTGGCAGCTTGGAGCTCGGCAGAGGAGGTAAAGCGAAGGAAGGATCCTGAGACATGGAGGAGAAAGCGCAAGCAGGACCCAGGATGGACGGGACTGGGGCTCAAGGGAAGCGAAGGTCACTTCGCAAGAACCTTCACTTTTAGGAGGCTCGTGCACAGCAAGTTTCTGTGCAGCCAGTACTGTCTTTGTCCACAGAGAGGCCTGTGTCCATATTAATGTTGAGAACAGCTAGAAAAGACTGACTTGGTCACGAGATCTGTATTTTTCCAAAGAAAGTGCTAAGCGATGAGCCTCTCTGCTCCGTGAACTTTCGTCATGAAATCCCAAAATCGGGTAGATTGGGGTCATCCCAAAATATCAGACGTTAAAAGAAGGGTCTAATATCTGACTGATAACCATTTGCTGACCATTTCTTTCCACTTTAGTTTGCTTTTATGTTTTCTCATTTCTGCCTCCTATGTTCCTCACTGTATTTACCATAAAATTTCCTATTTCTCAAATGCTTTCCAATTTGTCTGTATTTTTTGTTCTTCAATATCTTTCCTGAGTTCTGACAGCTCACATATTTCCTTTCTCTATCTCTTCCATCTTCTTCCATTTCTTCCTGTTGAATTCTTGCTCGCATTCTCCCTTCAGAAATGTGGTTTCTTCATTAAGCTTTTAAACTTATTGGTGAAACAGACTGGTTAGAATTTTCCTCAGTTTCCAGTTAACGTTTCTAGTGGATGTTCTTGGGGAAGCTTTTCTTCTCTTTCCCATGTTTTGTTCGTGATGGCTTTTAGCGAGTACTCCCCTGACTCTGTATTCTATTACTTATAACAGACTCGCGACTGCTTTTTAGAAGCTTCCTTCAGGGAGTATATTTTGTTGCTGGTGATTTCTGAGATCTGACCCTGGGCCAATCCACTCTTCTCTCCATGTGTGCATTTGCTCTTACTTCTATTCAATTCTCCCAGTCGTCTTGTCTTGTCGCTATGTGCACCAGAGTTGATTCTGCCTCAGAGTAACCTGATATAACAGTGTAGCGCTGCCCCGTAGGGTTTCCTCGTCTGTACCCACTGGGCTGTTTGGTTAGCAGCCAGATGCTGAGCCATCGCAGTACCAGGGCCCCTTCATGATCCTGCAGCCCTTTGCACCAAACTCGTGGATGCACCTCTTTATCATGAACCTCTTCTCTCTAATGTCCAGCAACGGTGCTGCCTCATTCTGAGACCCGCTATTCCTGTGCTGCTTCACTGGTTATGCCCTCCCACCTGCCCCCATGCAGCTTTGCCCCACCCCCGTGGCCCCCCAAACCCAGCATCTGCCTCTCCTTCCTTTTGGTAGCCTTGGCCATTTTTTTTAAGTATGGATCCCATTTTCCTTTAGCTTCACTAAAGATGGAGTTTGCTTACTTTGTTGCTTGTTTTCTTGGTTATCTTGATTATATTCAAGAGGAACACACCAGGTGTGGGGGCGTGGGGGATGATTATTGTCGTTTGCCACCGTGTTTAGACAGAAAATCCTTTGGTTATATTGGGATGGGTAGCATTAACTAGAAAGGCCAATGACTTGGGGTTTGGAGCCAGGTTCTAATCTAAACTAGGCCACCAACTGGCATCAAACCGCGAACAGATTATGCTCTGTCTTTGACCATCAGTGTTCTTATCTGTAAAATGGGACAGGTCTCATCAATGCTCTAGGGCAGTGGTTCCAACCTTCCTAATGCCACGACCCTTTCATACAGTTCATGTTGTGGTGACCCCCCCAACCGTAAAATGATTTTTTTTCTAGTTCTTTTTTTTAAACAATTTATTGGGGCTCATACAACTCTTATCACAGTTCATACATATACATACATCAATTGTATAAAGCACATCTGTACAGTCTTTGCCCTAATCATTTTTTCCCTTTTTCTTTTTTTACATTTTATTAGGGACTCATACAACTCTTATCACCATCCATACATATACATACATCAATTGTATAAAGCACATCCATACATTCCCAGCCCCAATCATTCTCAAAGCATTTGCTCTCCACTTAACCCCTTTGCATCAGGTCCTTTTTTTTCCCCCCTCCCTCCCCTCTCCCCCTTCCCTCATGTGCCCTTGGTAATTTATACATTGTTATTTTGTCATATCTTGCCCTATCCGGAGTCTCCCTTCCCCCCCTTCTCTGCTGTCCCTCTCCCAGGGAAGAGGTCACATGTGGATCCTTGTAATCAGTTCCCAAAATGATTTTTGTTGCTACTTTATAGCTGTCGTTTTGCTACTGTTCTGAACCGGGCACCCCCTGTGAAAGAGTCCTCTGACCCCCAAAGGGGTCGCGACCCACAGGTTGAGAACCACTGCTCTAGGGCAAGGTAATCTACACAGCAGATCAAGCATAGTGCATTGGCGGCGCTGGTAGTTCCGTGGCAGAATTCGCATCTGGGGGAGACTCCGTTTCCATTCCTGGACGACGCGACGCGCCTTGTGTGCAGCGACCACCTGCCTGTGTGTGGGTGTGTTGGTTGTGAGGCGAGACCAGCCTTGGCGGAGCTTCCAGACTCAGCGTAGGGAAGAAATATCTGGGGATCTGCTTCTGGAAATCAGCCCGTGGAAGCTGTGGGACACAGTGGCGGTAGGGGCGGTGCCGGCCTGGACAGTGTTGGTGCCGCCACAAGTCAGAGGCCAACTCAGCATGGAATCCAGAAGAACCCACACCCGCGGCTTTCTCGCAGATGTCAGGCTGTGCAAAGATGCGACTGTCGTGTGCCATTGATTTCTTGTCATCGGGCCGCTCACGATGACTTTTGCCCTCTCTGTTTGGGTGGCATGCTGGCATTGGCCCTCACTCGTGAATGGCAGATGCTGCCATTGAAGCTACTATCAGGGGCTCTTCTGGCCTCCCCTACGTCCCCTGTCATTCTATCCTGGGAAGTTAGTGCCCCAGAGAGGGACCGATGGGCAGCTCTGGGAGCCTCTTCCAAGTGGCCGGGGTAAGGCGTGGGACCATGGTTTCCATAGGGAGAATGAGAAGGGCCCCTAAAGAACCGAGACTGGACACTGGCGTCGGAGGGGGCGGGCAGCCGGCTTTGGCGCTTTGCCACTTGTCCTTTGCCTCCCACCCCCACATGGCCTAAGAAATCAGGTGTTGAGATCCTGCAAGGGCAATTGTGCAGGAGGTCAGATTGGATGCAAGTGTGGTCACGTTTTGTTTTGTTCTGTGCCCCCAGGCCCTGGCATCCCAGGCAACCACGGTTCCCAGCATGGCAGCCAGCAGCAGCCCCGGCGTAGCCTCACTGGGTCCCAGCACCTCTGGAAGTCAGGGCAGCATGGAACCCATGAGCACAGGAACCCAGGAGGAGGGGAGAGTCTCTGCTGAGCAGACAGCAGGAGGCCACAAGAATTCCCAGGCAGATGGGAGGACACAGCTGGACGGGAGGCTGCTGACACCGGGAAGCAGAACACAAACCAGCCAGCAGCCTCATGCAGAGAGAGGGCTGCAGGTGGATGTTGTGGCTCAAGAAGGCACGAGGACATTCGGCACATCTCAGGATGTGGTGGCACAAGGAAGAGCAGGGACACAGGTGGGAAGGACACAGGCAGGTGAGAAGATGCAGGCGCACAGGAAGATGGAGGCAGATGAGAGGACTCAGGAGGACAGAAGGATCCAGGGAGAGGACAGGCCGCAGTCAGAGGGAGACATACCCACAGTCATAGGAGGTCAGCTGGAGCAGGGGCCCAGGAGCAGCCACAGCCAGAAGCCTAGAGCCCCTGCACCCCCTTCTTCAGAGGGCCCTAGCCCCCCACAGGTTACTAGACACTTTAAGCAGATTCCAGAAGGGTCTTCTGCCTCAGACACGCCTGGTTTTGTGCTCAGCTCTGAGGAAGCTGTGGCAACAGCCTCCAGAAACCACGAGGAAGCAGCACCGGGCCCCTTGTCAGGGTGCCTCTCACACCCAGCACAGCTGCCGCCCGAGAGGAACTCGGAGCAGATGGGAAGAGAGAGTGGTCCAGCGCTCGGAAGGTCCAGCCCAGCCAAAGACAAGCTGGAGACCAGCTTGTACCAGTGCCCAAAGGAGGGCTGGCAGGGGGAAGTGCTGTCTGGGGATCTGGGCAGCTGTCCCCCAGCTGATCAGAGTCCAGAGGCGCCCACCATGGCCTCTCGTTTTGCGAATGACCTGGCCAGCAGCCCAGCAGAGGAGTCGCCCAGCGCCCTGGCTGCTCAGCACGTGAGCACTGCTGCCTTCGTGCCCTCTGAGACCCAGGCCTTACCCGGAGCTGCCTCCACACCACCTCCAGGGCTTAGCACCCACACCCAGAGTCACCCTCCAGCAACCGTGGCCCCTGGCAATGAGGGGGCCTGCTCCAACATGTCCAATGTGGAGCGTGGGACCCCCGGCCCCCGGAGCTGTGATCCTGGCCTCATAGATTCCCTGAAGAACTACTTGCTTTTGCTGCTAAAGCTGTCGGGCACGGAGACAAGTGGCAGAGTGGCAGAGCCCCAGGACAGTGTGGCCCCCGGGGCCCCTGTGCCCTCACTTAAGCTGCCCCCTGCCGTGGAAGTGGCTGGCCTGAGTCCCCGGACATCGCGACGCATCCTGGAGCGCGTGGAGAACAACCACCTGGTGCAGAGCGCCCAGAGCCTGCTACTGAGCCCCTGTACGTCCCGCCGCCTCACCGGGCTCCTGGACCGAGAGGTGCAGGCTGGCCAGCAGGCCTTGGCCGCTGCCCGGGACCCCCAGGGCCCAGCCCCCAGCCCCCTCAGCATCCCTGCCATTGTGGTCGGCGAGGAGGGCCCCAGGCAAAACTCAGAAGAAGGATCCGGTGAGGGCCAGGGTAAAGAAGAGGCTTCCTTCGAGGGGCCTGATCACACTGGGGCCGCCCAGGAGACCAGCGGGGGTGTGCCAGCCGGGGTTGTAGGCAGGCAGGCGGCCAACGGACAGCGACTGCTCCCAGCACAGGGCCAAGCACAGGAGCCCTCCCCAGAGGAAGAGGCCCCAGGGGAGGCCCTGCCAGGTCTTCCCGCAGCCACACCTGAAGAGCTGGCTCTGGGGGCCCGGAGGAAGCGATTTCTCCCAAAGGTTAGAGCAGCAGGAGATGGGGAGGTGGCCAAGCCTGAAGAAAGGGAGAGTCCCACAGTCTCCCCCCGGGGGTCCAGGAAGAGTCTGACACCTGGGTCCCCAGGGAGCCCAGGGCGGGAGAGACGCTCCCCTATCCAGGGCAGGAAGGCAGCTCTGCTGGAGGTGCCAAGGTTGGAGGAGGAGCTGGCGCCAGGAGACCCCAGTGCCAGCGCCAAGGCCGGTGACCTGGATGCAGAGCCGGCACTGGATGACAGCAAGCAGGACACTCCGGCCAAGCCCAGGAAAGCCAAAGACCTACTCAAAGGTAAGCCACAAGGCTGGGCAGTCTGGAGGCCACGGAGGCTGACAGCAGCATGGCCCATTCTCATTGAGGGACAACAGAGGACCTTTGAAAAGGTCACCTAATTTAATGATCCCGGTGGCTCTGAAATCAGAAAGACCTGGATCTCTTCCTGATGCTGCTACCCTGTAAATGGGGCCAAGCATAGTGCCAACTTCATAGCAGTGTGAGCGTTGACTGGAATAGAATAAGTCAAGGGCTCATTGCTGGGCCTGGCATGCAATACTGTTTTAGCTCCAGCACCCCCATCATTGTCACCTCTTTAGCAACTCGCCCACAACTATAGTTAGCGGTGGGGGACAGTGTTCAAAGCAGGTCTGTGTAGTTAGAGGCTGTGTTCCAGGCTCCGAGGCTCTCCCTGGCTCTAGTTCTTTCCAGTTCGTTGTGTGTACTTTGGGGGTCAAAATAGAAACTAGAGATAAGAAGTGGGGTAGGGTGGGGTTGGGGAGCCAAGTCTGAGGCCTGTGAAATAGTGGGAGACTTGGAGCCTGTTTTCTCTCCACCTGACTCCAGCTCCCTGCCTCTGCTTGTACACCTGTGAGATGGCCCAGCGAGGGCACAGGATGGAAAGGGGACAGAGGCTTCTCCCTCTTAGCTGGTTCCCACTCCCTTCAGCCCCACAGGTGATCCGGAAGATTCGGGTGGAGCAGTTTCCAGACACCTCTGGCAGCCTGAAGCTCTGGTGCCAGTTCTTCAACATTCTTAGTGATTCAGTCTTGACATGGGCCAAGGATCAGCGCCCAGTGGGCGAGGTGGGCAGGAGGTAAGCTGGTTGGGACCACCTCCCCCCCTACCTGGCTCCTGAAGTCCAGTAAGGACACCGCTGGGCCCTGTCCTCGCCTAACAGTAACCCTGTGTGGGAGTCTGCTAGTCCCAGAGTGGAGGTAAGCACGTGGGGGTCAGCCTCCCGCTTGAGGTCGCACAGCCAGGAGGTGTCAGCCTCTCTCCCTGCGTCTCTCACTACCACCTCGGTTCTCAGTGGCCTATGGGAGCAGGGACTGTTCTCAGGAATGTGTCAGCTCCATCCCATGAGCCCCGTGCCTGGCATGGCCTCCTTAAAAAGGTCTCCATTCTCTGCAGTGCCGGGGATGAGGGGCCGGCAGCCCTGGCCATCGTGCAGGCATCCCCCGTGGACTGCGGTACCTATCGGTGCACCATCCGCAATGAGCACGGCTCCATCTCCACCGACTTCTGCCTCAGCCCTGAGGGTGAGTGCTACCCATCACCCAGGGTCTTGGGGACCTGGCTCCCATGGAGGCAGAATAGACCAAGGGCAGCTGCTCTCTCTCTCTCTTTCTCCTAGTGTTGTCGGGATTCATCTCCAGAGAAGAAGGTGAAGGTAAGGCACCCCCTTGGGGAAGGAGGAGGAGAGGGTGGGCGTCTATCCCCACTCCCGCCACCTGCTCCACTTAAAGGGGTCTGTGCATTTGTTCTGTGGTGACACGTCCACGTCCACACACAGCCACCCTTTGCCTCCCAGTTAAGATGGGAAATGAGGGAGGAAGACTGATTTTTCATAAGATTCTAAGAGGAAAAGAGGTTGGGGGTAGAGGGTGTGTTTCAGCCTTGAGTCCTTTTTCCCTCTTGGAGCCTTGGCCAAGGACAGGACTAGCTACCGGGGCACATCTTAATCCCGCCACCTGCCTGCCCAGTTTCTGAATGACTCGTGGACCTCCTACCTCACATTCAGACAGGGGGTCGACTAGTTTCTTGGGCCTAGTCACACCCATCCTTCCTCACAATCTCTGGGGAGGGACTTAGGAAACCTGGCGTGTTCAGCAGCTCCCTGTGATTGTGAAACACTCCCGAGTTTGATACGCATTTCAAGGCTCAGGTGTCAGTGGAGGCATCTGGGTTGCACCTTCGAGAGGCTTGCTCAAGCTTGGGTCTGTGAAGCCAGCCTACAACGGAGTGATTCGCAGAGCTCCGTTTACTACAGAATGTATCCACTGGACCACTCACTCATTGAGCCCGTGCCTTTTGTTCTGTTAGCCAATAAAATCAAGTCAATATTAAATATAACCTCGCACTAAAAATATACCGTATATACTCGAGTATAAGCCAACCCGAATATCATCCAAGGCACCTAATTTTACCACAAAAACGGCATGAAAAATGTGCTGAGAAACTCGGCTTCTACACGAGTATATTTGGTAGCAATAATTCTTTTATATCATCGAACAGCCGACCCTGTTTCCTCAGTGGTGAGTCGTGTTGGTTCATTTGAACCAGAAACCACTCTTTGCTCTTGGCTGCTCTGCCTGTGAAGTCACGTTTAATAGATAACAGATCCTCCGTTCACATTTCCCCCACTCCTTGCCATTCCTTTGTTGAAGTGTCTTCATGTGTGGGCCTTTTTACGTTCTCGATTTGGTTGAGTATAGCCATTCCTGACATGTCCCTCCGGGGTTTGATCAAGTGCAATGTATCTGAGAGGAATTCTTGAGAGCCAAATGGAAGGTGAGCATGACAGTGGGGCGGGAGGAAGGTGAATGGAAGTAAAGACCTCGGAGGCAAATGCTATTTATAGAGGTACGGCTATAGGCATATGCATATGTAAATATATTAGTTTATAATGAAAGGGATAGAGGCCAATGTGCAGATATTTATGTTAAGTATTAAGATAACAGATGGTCTTTGAGCTGCTACTCAAGGTCTCCCTAAACACAAGAACACTGTGTTCTAGTAACCTGCCTCTCTTTGATACTCACCTTCCCTATATGATCGCTGAAGACAAAATGGGTGCATGAGCAAATGTGGTGAAGAAAGCAGAAGGTGCCCAATCAAAAGATACAGCATCTGGGGTCTTAAAGGCTTGAAGTTAAACAAACAGCCATCTAGTAGGGAAGCAACAAAGCCCACATGGAAGAAGCACACCAGGCTGTGTGATCATGAGGTGTCAACGGGATCAGGTATCAAAAGATCCAAAACAAACAATTGTATTGATGTGAAAGAGGGAGTTGGGATGGAGACCCAAAGCCCACCTGTAGATGATTGGACATTCTCCCACAGAAGAGTTACAAGGAAGGGATCATTCAACCAAGGTGCAGTATAGCACTGGCGAATCACATCATTCCTCTAGTTCCTGAAAGCTTCCTGCCCCCAACTACCATGACCCAATTCTAACTTACAAATCCGGCTAGGCTGGAGTGCACACATTGGTACAGATAAGATCTCTGGACACATGGAATTGAGGATAGATAAAACCCTCAGGAACAGTAGTGGGTGTAACAATATCATGAGGGTAGGGGGCTGGTGGGGGGTGAAGAAGGGAGAGATAGGGGGTACCCATCACAAGCTTAGATATGTAGCTGCCCCCCCACCCTGGGGAAGGGGAAGAATAGCAGAAATGTGGATTAAGGGAGACAACGGACAGTATAAGACATGAAATAATAATCTATCAAGGATTCACATGGGTGGGAGGGTGGGAGAGGGAGGGGAAAAGAGGAGCTGATACCAAGGGCTCAAGTAGAAAGAAAATGTTTGGAAATGTTGATGGCAACATATGTACAAGAGTGCTTAATACAATTGAATGATGGATTGTTATAAGATTTGTAAGAGCCCCCGATAAGATGATTAAAAACAAAACATGTCCTTCCACACATGTGTGTCCTGTGAACTAGAGGTTGGCCAGATGCAGGTTCTTCTTCCTTTCAGAGCAAGGTCCTCCATTGGTGGGCAGTGTTTCCTTTCCGTCCCAGAAGGAGCCCATGCTGTCTCATTGTTTTTATCAATGGTTGGATTTATCTGGGTGTTATCTGCCTAACCCATCCTTTTAAAGCCCCCTCACTTCCCAAATTTCCTTCCGTTTCAACAGCCACTGACTCTTGCCTAAATCCGTTATTCCAATAGAAGTGGCAACATGGGGATAGTATTCTATCATTTCTCTTTCATTCATTTCCCCAGATTTTCTAGAAAGAACTATTTGATTTCTCTGATATAGGGAGTTCTGACAGGAAATGAAGGGTAAATATTTGATTTCCCCTCTTATTTCCTCCCCCTCCTTTTATTTAAACTTCAAATGTTAAGTTGGTGTCCAGTACCCTTGAAAAGTGATCGATGAAGTTTACGGAGTGTGGTTTGATTTTTGGTGGGGGCGGTCGAGTTTCAGTTACTGTTAGGAAGCGTGGACTTTTGAAATAGTAGATGTGTTCAAGAGGTTGTGGTGGATATTGTTACGCTCGCCTCCTTTCGACAGCTTCCTTGTTTTCTGATTGGACAAGATGTGTCAGCCCAGTCCTGTGCTTGTCCTCCTGCGAATGCGAAATTGCGGGTAGTGATCGTCGTCTGAGCCCGAGGTGCGCTAATTGCCTCTGGGTTCTCCTCCAACGTTTTGTACCGGTCAGATGCGTTGGTTGAGATGCAGTCCCTTAGCCCTTTGATCCAAAGACGCAAGTGAAACCGAGCAGCCCAGGATTTCGCAATGATGGTTCTGGGCATGGAACACCCCTGCCTTCCGCAGATGGCAGCGAGCACATTCCACGTGACGAGTACACAGAGGTGGTGTCCAGTGACCAGCCTTATGACATCAGAGAGTGACTGCACTCAGGTAGCTCCCAGTCTGATAGGAGGTTAATGGGCAGAAGGTTCGAGCACTGGGCTGGCAGGACAGGGTGGGGAGATGTTCCCAGTCTCTCGCCTGTCCTGTGCACCCTCGTGTTGGTCAGGCAGGAGCTTCCATCTTCCCACATGCCTTTTGCTCCCCTTCAGTTGGAGAAGAGATTGAGATGACCCCCATGGTGTTTGCCAAGGGCCTGGCCGATTCTGGCTGCTGGGGAGACAAGCTCTTTGGGCGCCTGGTGAGCGAGGAGCTGCGAGGGGGTGGACGTGGCTGTGGCCGTCAGAAGGCTTCTCAGGCCAAGGTCATCTATGGGCTGGAACCTATCTTTGAGTCGGGCCGAACCTGCATCATCAAGGTGTCCAGTCTGCTTATGTTTGGGCCAAGCAGCGAGACTTCTCTCCTGGGCAGAAACTACGATGTCACCATCCAGGTACCAAGTCCCAGTCCCTTTCCCAGCCCCTAGCCCTCCTCCCCATCCCTGTTTTGGTTTTTAAAAGCCCCGTCCCATTTTCTGGCCTGGGCCATGTTGGGAAACAGAGGCAGAAACCATCTTAGTCTGGACCTTATGAAGCACCTAGCGTCCACCTTGGCCTCTGAGAACTTGAAGACGTCAAAGCCGTGTGAGCCAGTGTTTTCACACCGTGGTTTTGCAGTGGGAACTTATCTCCCTGCCCCCAAATATAATCTCACATGGAGGCTCAACCGCACCGCCCTTGCCACTGATTCTGTTCTGGCACAGAGTAGAACTGCTCTTTAGGGTTCTTGAGACTGTCCATCTTTATGGGCGCTGACAGGCTCATCTTTCTCCCTTAGACTGACTGGTGGGTTTGAACTGCCTGCCTCGCTCCCAGCTCAACAGCTCAAGACTTAACCCGCTGGAACACCAGGGCTCCTCGGAGACCTTGTCTAAAACCCATTCTGACTCATGGCAACCCTGGCTAGGTGGGGTGGTATGGAGGTTACTGTGGATGGGGTGGATGGGCTGGTGCTCTGCCTGGTCTGCTCCCTACACAGGGTGGCCCTTCGGGCACTGCCACTGTCATTACGGCTGCAGGGAGCACCGTTTGGAGACCACTATGAAAAACTCCCCTCGGCTTACAAAAGGCCAAAGCCACTTATTTTACAAAAGATAAAAGTGAGGCAGGGCAGGTGGGTGCTCCATTTTCCCCAAGTGCTGGATTCACCGTGCAGCCCCCTAGCAGGTAGTCCTCGCACTTAGAGAGGCGAGGCGCGTCAGAGCCCTGGGAGGTCCTCTGTCCCTCTGACTTGGTTCCCTCTCATCCACAGGGCTGCAAGATCCAGAACATGAGTCGTGAATACTGCAAGATCTTTGCGGCCGAAGCCCGGGCTGTGCCTGCTTTTGGGGAGGTGCCTGAGTAAGTGCCCAGGGATGGGATTAGACCGCCACAGGTCGAGGGCCTTGGGAGCACAGTGCTTGCCCAGCCTCCTGGGCATGCTGGGCCATGGCCATATGCAGTGGGCCCGCAGCCACTTGCAAGACTCAGTGGGTCCTTTATTTCAAAAGCTAGAAAAAAAGACCTCCAGGTTCACTCTTCCCTTTGTAAAGGCCTCTGTCCTGATCACAAGCCTTCTCTCATCTGAATCCCCCTACTCCTTAGCCCAGCATGTGCTACGGGCAGAGTTTCCGTCCACAGATTCTGGGCCTCTCTGGAAGCCACGGGGGATGGGCACCTCGGTGGATTTTCTGTGGTAGGTAGGCAGGGTTGGTGTAGAGCTTTGTAGGCATCAGAGATCAATGGGCATGGTTTTTATTTGGAGACTGGAATCCTGATTCTGAATATCCAGGGCCTGACCACTATTGGGTCATGACTGGTGTGAGCACTCCTCACCTACGCACAGCCCCCTGCGGCCCCAGCAGGGTTCCTCCCAGTGCCCTGCGCTTCCATGCCCACTCCTGAACTCGGGGTAGAGCTTCCCTGACCAGCTGCCCTCCTGGCTCAGAACTGAGAACCTTATTCTTGGTAGGGGTCACCTTTGAGAGCTGAGAGTGTCCATTGGGATGGAGGGGTGAACACTCTGGAGCTGTGCTTCCTGCGGTGAGCAGGAACTGTGAAACTGTGTGTAGGGTCATCCCACTGTATCTGATCTACCGGCCTGCCAACACTATCCCCTATGCCACCCTGGAGGAGGACCTGGGCAAGCCCCCGGAATCTTACTGCTCCCGGGACTGGGGCTGTGCTGGGGCCCCAGCAGCGTCTAGCAGCTCTGAGGCCATGCAAAAATGCCAGACCTTCCAGCATTGGCTGTATCAGTGGACGAACGGCAGCTTTCTTGTGACAGACTTGGCAGGTACGAGGGTGTGCACGTGTGCGTGGCAGCATGTGTGTGTGCAAGAGCATGTGGCGGGCAGGACCAGTGCCCATTGGAAAGCTGACCAACCACCACAGCGCTTTCGTACTTACTCTCCATGCTCCTCACAGTCACCCGGTTTGAATGCAACCGTAATACGGGCCGCCAACTCCGTCTGCGGTGGAAGGGCCGTCCTACCCTGTCCGATGGGGCTGCGAGAGCTGCCAGCCCCTTGATGGCAGTGATGGGTTGTTTTTTTGGGGGGAGTTGGATTCTGACCCCGAAAGTTAAAAAGGAATTTGTCTCCAAGAACATGACACTGGATCTAATCAAAATTCGCAATCCCTGCTCTTAAAATCTCCCTTCCTCCCTGCCCTGCAACTGCCAACTGCCCCTCTCCTACGCTTGTTTCATCTGAGAACAGAGTGCTTTACTGCCCCTTCTCCGCTCTCTCCCGCAGTCTTAACATTCCAGCATGTAAATCACTGTCATCTCTCACTTTGTTTTAGCGTCATTTCTTTTTCTCCCGTTACCCAGATTCCTTCCTCCACAGAGGAAGGCCAGCAAGCCTGACTGCTGCCCTCTCTGCCTGGGCGGCTCCAGGCCTGTTGTCTGAAACCAGAAGTGGAAAGGCGAGAGAAAAGGACAAAATCCCCCCGACACCAGGAGGGAAGGAGGCCTGGGAATATCACATAGTATTAAGTCTCATCCTTGGCATAAATAGATGATAGGACCAAGGATCAAAGCTATCGACCCAGAGGAAACGTGCTTTTGGGGGGAGTTTAGCTTTACCACAAATATTGCGCAGATAACGCCAGATAGGCAAAGTGGGAGAGGCTAAGTAACATGCTAGCCATCGTCACTGACCTCATTACTTGTAAATTCATGCTCCTTCCTCCCGTCCATCTGTCCGTCCATCCATCCATCCATCCAACATTTACTAAATATTGGGAAGATACAAAGATGAGCAGGCATAGTTCTTGCCCTCCAGAAGACGGGACCCAGTTTGACAAGAAGGTGATCACAAGGTGTAGCAGAAGGACATTTGAGCTCGGTCTAAGCTTGCTTGTTTTCTAGCTGGGCCCCTGTTTGGCAGAGGAGACCATGAAAGCACAGACAGGTTAGCTTACTCGGCGTCCTGAGCTCCAGTTTCCCTCCCCACTGTAGGAATGGTACCCCTCTGCCTGACTCCTGGACTAATTGAGGCCCCTTTTGTAAAAGCCTTGTGTCAAACTGCCCATTTCTGAGCAAGTAGACGAGCTCATCATTACTAAAATACAAGATGGAGTTTGACAATGGCTGAACGAGACACCTAGGAAGCGAAGGTTTCCCATGGGTGTAGGATGTTTCCGGCACTCGGTTCAAGTTCTGCATATAGACGGGATCCCTTCAACACCTCTGGTAGATGGGGCACCATTATCTCCACTTACACAGATCTGAGATCTTCAATGAATGGCCAGATTCATAGCTACAACGTGAAATCATTCTAAATCCCACACATGCTCTCCTACACAAGCCTAAGAGTGAGAGGCAGGCAAACTGGCCCAAGAATGCCACTGGACAGCTTGGAGATGGGAGGAGGGCCACAAGCTTACTGCATGTCTGCTGAGATGCCTGGACAGACTGACCTGGGTGGACACACTTTTCCTCCATCACCATGTTGCCTGCCTCTGTTCCTCCAAGGATATCTTAACCAGAGTCCACCTTGGCTTCTTGGTGTGCTGTGTGCCTCTGTGATAGTGTACTAGCCCGTCTGGTCCAGTGTCACCTTCCCACTCCAGTGTCGTCCACCCCTGATGTAGCCTTACTCTTCTATCTTCACCCCTTCCCCCTCGCCGCGCCCCTGGATAAACTAGTCTGTTCAGAGGGAGGAGGATGAATTAGCGTAAGTCCAGAACCCCACAGTCTGTGGTCTGAGCTGATCCAGTACACATGGGATCACATTGTTGGGAGAGCTTGGGACCCAGTAGTCAAAAAAGGGGGAACTTACACCTTGACTCACCTTGATGGGTCAGTGATTAGTCAGCACTCAATCATTGAACAAAGAATCATGTTCCTCCCCTGTAAAAACGGGGATGTGGTCACTGTGGATAAGAGCCTTTGTGACAGGCTGGTGTTGATGCCCCAGGGAGGGCTTGCCGGAAGAAGCCTTCTGAGCCCTGGGATGTTCCCGTCTGTGTTAGTCCGGGTCGACTAGAGAAACTAATTCATAGAAACTCATGTGTATAAGGAGAATTTTATAACAAGAGCAATTGAGAAAGCATCCCAACCCAGTTCAATCCGAGCTCATAAGTCGGATATCAGTCCATATGTCCCATACCAATCTATAGAGTCCTCTTCAGACTCATGAAACACATGCAATGACTCCAAGTGCAGGATGATTACAGGCCAGTGGGTAGAAAGTCTTTGGATCCAGTGGTGTTATAAGCATCTCAGTGCTGGCAGGGGTATCCACATGGCTGCTCCAGCACCCAGGGCTGCATCGAGGTAGGTCCATGTGGCTTCTCCTCAGGGATGTCTCGCAGGAAGTGAGCCTTGTCAGTAGAGTGACTTGCAGGGAGTTAGAGAAGTGTCTCCCACCTCCAAGTAGGAAATACTAGAGCTTTCCCCAGAATCCTCAGGAGAAGGCCATGCCCACACAGAGGCCTAATTGGCTATGATCCAATTGACAGACTAGACTCCACCCCTTCACTCTTAATCCTCTCAAGTCCCAAATTCACACCAGATTATGTAACTACCACACGGTCTAAAGCAGTGGTTCTCAACCTGTGTTTCGCAACCCCTTTGGGGGTTGAACGACCCTTTCACAGGGGTTGCCCGATTCATAACAGTAGCAAAATTACAGCTATGAAGTAGCAACAAAAATAATTTTATGGTTGGGGGTCGCCACAACATGAGGAACTGTCTTAAAGGGCCGCAGCATTAGGAAGGTTGAGAACCACTGCCCTAAAGTGATGAGCATCCTTACACCCAGGCCTTGGTCCAGGCTGGGTGGAGAGAGGCTCACAGGCATCAACCCCATGCTGCCTCTCTCTGCAGGGGTTGACTGGAAGATGACTGACGTGCAGATTGCCACCAGACTGCCAGGGTGAGTGGTTCCTGGGCACAGGCTCCCTCAGAGAGTCTTCTCTGGTTCTCCATCCCTGAAGCACTGAACCTGAGGCCAAATGGCCCCAATCACACTGGTGACCAAGTGGCAACATCCTGGGGCTATCAAACCCCCCCCCCCTCTGCTCCCTGACCCCAGGCCTAGACAGCGAGCTCGTGACCACGGTCTAAGGTCCGGGGCCCATTCAGAACCCTGCAGTACTGGGTTCTCAATGTACCGCTCCCCACCCTATCTTCCTGCTCGCCTGAGAAAGCCCATCCAGGTGCAGATGAGCACCGCTCTGCTTAATGTGATAAAGGAAAACTAGTCTCACACCAGTTAACGTCCTCACTGGTGAATGCCATATGCTGGAGTGTAATGGAGGTTGGGGGTGCTGCCACTTGAGGTTCCTTACCGCCCCAAGGTAGAAGAGGGGGTGCTCTGGGTACCAGTGAGCATGGACATCCCAAAGTCAGCCCCCAAGGGGTTCCTTTCTGGGTCGGGGAGCCAAGTGCCATCCTAGGGCCTCAGCTCTCCCTATTTGGCACAGATACCAAGGCCTCAAGGAGAGCTGGTTCCCTGCCCTGCTCGACCAGTTTGCCTCCACACACCAGTGCAATACCTACTGTGAGATGCTGGCGCTGAAAGCCCTCAAGAGCCCCGAGGTCAAGGCTAAAGGCTCCAAGAGTCCATCTGCCGGGAGGAAGGGTGCCCAGCTGAGTCCTCAGCCTCAGAAGAAAGGCCCACCCAGTCCTCAGGGCGCACGGAAGAGTACAAGTACGAAGGCCACTCCTCAGACCCCAGAGGCAGTCACTGCCCGCTTACTGGGACAACCGGCCACCCAGGCAGGGGGCTCCAAGGCCCAGGGCCTGCGATAGCCCTCACCGGAGGCTGGGGGCTGCCACCCAGCAGCAGACCAACCAGGAAGCAGCTTGAACCCGATGGAGACCTTGTCAGTATGGAACTGGAGACAGAGCACCGAGGAGGGCCCCGCCCAGGGACCTCTCTGAGCCACTTCTTCTCAGTCGGCTCCTCATCAGGCAGCACTGGTGCATGAACCACTGCCCACCAACCTCTCCTGGTGTCATCCACCACCCAGGGCTCCCAGCTCTTGAGGGCCCCCCTCCAAGTGCCTAGTGGCCTGGGACCCCCCCTCCTGAAGTTTACACTCTCCACTGCTGGAGGCTCCGAGTCCTCTGCATGAGTTCGACACCCCAGCCTGCACCCCTACAAACCCTGCAGAAGAGTGGTCCTCTAGGGGTCCTCCTGCAGACTGGCACCTTCCCCCGCCCCCTCACAGGGCCCTGTTTCCGCCCTGTTCTCAGGGCGCCAGACCTGTGTGTGTCTGGCCTAACGTACGTCTCTCAGGGTCTCTTCTTCCAGCTCCTTTGTCTGACTCACCCTGCTTATCCTGCACCTAACTGCCCTCAGCCCAGACGGAGCTCAGGGCCCTTCCCGAGCTGCCGTGTCCTTGTGCAGTGGTCTTTGATGAGTGTTCAGGCTCCTGCTTTGTCCCACCACTCAGACACCCCTCAGCTACCCCTGCCCCTTGCCCCTGCGCAGCAATACCTTGGAAACCACTTGCAGCCTGCTGCCTGCCCTTCCTTGGTCCTTTCTCCAAGGCTATCCTTACCCTCACGCCTATCTGCTCACCAATGCCCAGGAGGGGAGCGGACCCCTGGCCTCTCACTCCACCCCAGTACACTTCCCCACCTCCCCAGGAGGGGAGGGCCTGAAGAGGATGTTGTCAGTCTCTGTGGACAGAGGGAACTGTTGATTTTCAGGGGCCTTGTGCTCCACACTGCAAGGAGGCGGTGTCACAGGGAATGTCACACTTGCCCACCAAGTAGCGGGCTGGTGGGGTACAGGTGGGAGGTGGGAGAAGCGGTCCCTAGGGAGAATGTAATCCGACTGTGTGCTGTGGTGGGAACCAGGACCCCTGCCAACCATTAGATCCTGATCTGGGGCTCCAGCTCTGGGGCCTCCTGTACAGACCCCCAGGAAATGGCTTTGCTCAGCCAGCACCCTGATTCCTTCCCATCTTGAAGCCTGGGATGGGTTGGGTCTGGCGCTAGACTGCTCCCCTTGGAACGCAATAAACGCAGCATCTGTGTAACCTGCTCACTCATCTGGTGTGGTTGAAGGTGTGTGGTGTCAGGGCCCCTGTCCCATAGTCCTGGGCCCACTGGGAAATGGGATCCTTGTTAGCACTTCCAAACTGAAGCTCAGGCTAAGCCATCTGGCTCTAGCTAGACAGTCTTTGCTTCCTAAACAACTGGGCCGGTGGCCGGTGGCCCTTACAGCAAGGATTAGGGTGCGTGCCTGTGTGATCACACCTTCATCTGGAAGAGGAGCACAAAGGAAGGAGCCAGAAAGGAGTGGAGAAGGATTGAGAGGATGAAGGAATCTCACTGGCAGGGTCCACTGCAGCAAGAAAAGACCACCCAGGAGACAGCCAGCCTCTGCCCCTCAGCTCCTCACTGACTACTGCTTCTCGCTCTGCTCAGAAGCTTGCCTTATCACTCGCCACCCAGGCCCTTTCTCTGTCCCCTCCACTGCATCTCTGCCGCCTCCCCTGGTGCTCAGCTAGCTGGCTGTCACTCCACTTTTGCCTCTTGTCCCAAGGGGCCCCCAGATTGCCTGGGTGAGCCAAGACTGGATATTATATATTCACGTCTTCCTTCCACCAGTAAAAGCTGAGAACTTTAGGCTAGATCTGGATTGAGATCTGCTAGGAGCCAAAGATGTGCGAGGTGGGTTCAGATGAGACTGTCTCCATCGGGGATCTTGGGTTTTGACCACGAGAAATGCACTAAGACCAATTTAATCAAAAAGGATTTGTGGGAAGGATGCTAGGTGACTCAGAGGACCAGAGGAATAGCTGGACAATTGGCCTGTGTGAGGGTGCAGACGGAGTTTGTCTCTCAGAGCCTGCTGGTATTGGCAGACTCACACCAACCAGGAGGGCCCCTCCATTCAGTATTCAAATTGCCAGTAAGAGCACCTGACATGGAGTTCAAGGCATCATGAATACCATGAGAGAGTTTCTCACAGGATGGAAGTTTCTTACCAGAAGAATGGTGGGGAATGGGAGTAGGCAAAACACAAGATATCCCTGACATGCAAGCCCACCTGCCACTTTCCAACTCTCCCAAACAGAACCAAAATGACATCCCTCACAGCTTAGAGGGCGATGGATGAAGGGGACCTCCAGCTTCTACAAGGGCAGCGTCCCAGAGCTACCACCCTTTAATTCTAGAGTGTCCAGTGATAGCCTTCCTTGTGCTTTAGTCATCAGCCTGTTTGAGATTCTACAGCCTGTCGATGGGCCAGTACGAGTAAGCCTATTTGACCAACATCATATAGCCCAGGACGGAAAGAAGTGTGGCTTAAGGATATATCCATTTCGGTGAGGGCTAGTGCTTATGACTCAAGACTCTTCGCGTGTTGGAGTGAGCCGCGTTTTCAGTTCTGAAGTCTCTTCCTGCATTTATGTTGGACGTGGCAGTACATGAAGCACTCCAGGAATTGCCCCGCTTCCCTCGGTTCCCGTGCCCCTTTTAAATCACAGCAGCCATCTCCCCTGTAGTGGGTTAGTCACCCTAACTGTTCTCATCATCTCTTGTTCATCCGACAGTGAGAGCTATAGGACCTGAGACGGCGGGCAGGCTGCTCCAGGGCCCAGTTTTGTGATGTGTTTTTTCCTGTAAAGATGAAAGCCTCTTGACACCAGCCACTTCCAAGCCTGGGCTATCAAAAAAAAAAAAAAAACAGGTTCAGGATGGGCCATCGGCTCTAACGTTAGCTTGCTCCCCTCCACACTGCATCCTCGCCCTGCAGGACGAATGTCCCCGGGGGTGCCAAGAGAACTGGCACCCAGAGTTACCTCGAGAGTCAGACCTGGTGGTTTGCAACCACCCTTAAAACCCCTTTGGGGAGCCCCATTCTGCTCAGACACGGGGGGAGCCATGAGTTGGAGAAGGTCCGACAGCAACTCATAAGTCCATCTTGGCGGCCAGTTCAAGACTTACAAGGTGCTCTTCTTTAGCTGTGCCGTAGCGGGGTGCAAACAATCGTGTCTCCACCTACCAGGCCGATTGCTGTGGGGGGTGGGGGGGAGAAGACAAAACAAGTGAATGCCAGAGGCATTTACAGCAAGCTCATGACCTTATGTCTGCTGGAAAGTAAGTTCCTTAGTTGAAGACATAAAATGTTTAGGACATGGGATGATTCCCTGATGTCAATGGCGAAAGGCATGGTGGGTGAGGAAATAGATTCAAATGCACAGCAATGGCCCTTATGAGTTAAGACGCATGTCTACTCTCTGAAAGCCCTGAGTATATACTGAAGCCCACCCACTGCCATCAAGTTGATTCTGATCCATAAAGACCCTTTATAGGGTTTCTGAGGCTGCATATCTTAAAAAGGGACCAGGTAGCCTCGTCTTTTTTCTAGCAGAGCAGCTGCTGGATCTGAACCACTGGCCCTGTGGTTTGCAATCCCACACACCATCAAGGGAAGCTCAGTTATGTGGCAGGAGTGACACAGCAGGATGCTGGCGAGCAGGCCACATGCACCGCTTCCTTGTGCCTTTCGCTCCTGCAGGACTCTGTCCTGCAGAGCCCATGCCCACCATGGTGGGAGCTTCTGGCTATGAACAACTGTACATCACACCATGCCATCTCAAGAGGGACAGCATGACCACGTGATTTATGGGCTCTAGCCAAGCAGGGTGGCTTCTCCTGAACCCAGTGCCAAGCCAGAGCGTTGGGTTTCAAAGTACAGCAGTTACTTGTTGGCAGAGCATCACTTTGCTACAAAGCCTGGATTCCCTACTGGGTTTTTTTCTCCTCAGGATTGGCCACCTGCTCGACACAGCATTCCTCTCTGCTACAAGTGGCCCACAATCCCTCAGTCACCACAAACGGATACCTTAAGCACTATTGGGGCTGCCAAGGCAGGCGCTTGATACGGAACCCTTTTTACTAAAGGCTTTCTCAGCGAGCCTTCATGTGTTGTAGACACAACTGAAAGCCGGCAGCCTCCTGGCTCCATCAGAAAATGGGCAAGAGCCAGGTACTCCCAGGTGGCACATAGCTCCTGGAACGGGCCTTAGTGGTCAGGGGTTCACAGTGTAATTGGCCCCACATTGAGGAAGGAAGGTGCTGCTCCGGGCCCTCTACCCCTCAGGAACTTTCTTGAAGGGCAGACCTTTGTTTGACCGTGATCTCTTCCCCACCTCGGCCTTACATGTGTCTTACTAAGTGGCGCCACCAATATGATGGGCATTGTGGGAGTGAGAAGGTCATGCTCTCTCTGAGTCCAGGTAGTGGCACAGCTAGACAACTGAAATGTCACGTGGTAGATCAGGCAGTATTTCTACGAGGACTCACATTCACATGTGCATGGGTTTCTGCACCAAGCCAAGATGTGTTTAAACATGGCCCGGCAGCTGGGTACAGCTGCAGACAAGTCCTCTCAGGAATGCGTGCCTTATTCTCAGCAGGACATCTTTTGAAAAAGGCACAGGGGGAGGGGATATTACGACAAAATTAATTTAGACATCTTCCCAAATCGTCGAAGCTCTGCAACACGTTTACAGGAGTAAAGCTGTCCCCACAAAACGATAGTGTGTAGATGGCTCTGCCATCTGAAGGGAAGCATGGAAGACTTCAAATATAAGCCAAGAGCAGGAAGACCATCTGGGTCAAGGAAGAAATTGTGACTGAAGTCCAGAAATGAGTGGAAGGAGACCTTAGAATGACGCCGTAGCTCCTGAAGTTGGCATCTCCCATGGTTTGGCATTTTTCATTTTAAGTGAACACTTTGGTTTCAGTCAGCTTTCATCTGGATGGGTGCCAAAATGTTGTATGAACATTAACTAGCTCAAAGAGCTGATCTTCCTTTTAAGCAAGATCAAAACAAACGAAGACAATTTTATGGAACAAATTGTAACCAGGGATGAGTCTTGGCTTGACCAGTATGAACCAGAGAGCTAGGTCCAAGCACAACAGTGGCTTCTGAGGGGATTTGTTAGGTCAGTTAGATTCAAGGCACAGAGGTCAGCTAGAAAGTTATGGTGACTGATTTGGGGAACTCCAAAAGGGTGATTTTGATAGATTTTCATGAAGGACACCAGGTGACCACTGGGGCTTATTAGGAAAAGGTTTTAAGAAAGTTGGATATTGCATTGGTGAGAAAAAGGCCAAGAAAGCACCAAGGAATTTTCCCCATCACAATGCACCTACACATTCTCTCTTGAGGGTCGCAAGGGCTGTCCTGTGAGAATCTCATTGTGAAACCTCACCCCAACCACCTGACAGCCCTGTCCTTGCCCCTTCAGACATCTGTGTGTTCCCCAAACTCGACCCTTGTAAGAGAAACATGAACCGAGTCCCCCGAGATTGCCCAAACTGCTCATGTTGAAGCGGCGGAAATTGAAGAGCATGAATTCTTGGGAGAAGGGTCAGAGAGATGGAAACACTATAGATGGAGAAGGAGACTATGTTGAGAAACAATAGCTTCACACTTGGACATTTTGTGTTTAGAAGAAAGCGTCTATAATTTTGTAGCGATACTATTTTTATTTTGCCTCATAGATGTGAACTAAACCAACCCACTCTTCATGGAGCTCACAGCCCACCGGGGAACAAACTCGAAACAGACGAGTAGATGCCGAATGGCAAAGATGTGTGTGACATGCTAGGGCGCAGAAGAAGGCGAGGGACAGCCAACGGGGATGACCTAAGTGCGACTGGGGGTCTGGGCATGCTGTTTAAGCTGAGATCTGAAGGTTATTGGTCAGGGGAAGGGGGAGAGGAACCGTGTACGAGGGGAGCAGGGCATCTAAGAAGGATGGAATGAGGGCTGGTGTGGGTTGTGCATGTTGAACAAGGGCAGCAGGAGGCAGCGGGAAGCTGAGAGAAGCCGGGCCAGGTCAGGTCAGGTAAGGAAGCTCCAGAAAGATTTCATGGAGTCGTAAGCGCAGTGGCGATTCGGTGAGGATGAACTACAGCTGGATGTGGCCAGAGTCCCCAATCTCTGGACCTCTAAAGCAGATGAAGTGATTTCCTCAGGGACAAAAAGTCCATAGGCAGTAAGCGACCCAGGACCCAGCTCCTCGGGCGCTCTGCTTGCTCTTCCGCCTTGAGCAAGAATAATAATCCACCCCAAGGGTCAGCTCAAGGGCAGAAGAAACACAAGCAGTAATAGAATGATTACATATCAGGAAATTCATGAACTGAGTCTTCCTTGTATATTGAGTTAGTAATCTCTAAAGCTGAACATTAAACAATAGTATGATCTCTGTATTGTTGTGTATCATCTACCCCACCTCCCCACTCTATTAAAAAAAAGATAGTGGTTGCTACTGGGGTGTTTTTGTCTGAAGGAAGACCAGCTGGGAGTAGTTATCCGGGGTGGTGGCAGAGGATGATGGGGCTGGCCTCTGATTTTCTCCTGCAGGCGAGATGTGCTTACGTGTCTTTTTATTGGGTGTTGATTGGATCAGGGCTTCATCCTGGTTCAACCTTCTGCTAAAAATGTCTACCCCAGATTTATTAAATCTTAATCTCTGTTTTAATAAGCTGACCAAGTGAGTCTTGTGCTCCCCTGGGAATCTTATCAAACTGTGGATTCTGGTTCTGTGGCTCTTGGGCAGAAATGCAAATGATCAGCCCTGGGTAGAATCGGAACCAGCCAGTTGGAAGCCCTGATTTGAACCCTAACTTGAAACCGAAAGGCTTACAGAAGGACCTCGACTCTTTCTCTCTCCGGAACTGCCTCTTAGGAAGTGGGTTATTTACCCAACTCTGTTTGGTAACGTGGAGGGGCAGCAAAAAGGAGAAGGCCCTCAGTGGGATGGACTGACCACGGGGCCTGCAACGACGGACTCGAACCTAGCGCAGCTGGTGCAGGACTGGGCCGTGGTGCCTTCTGCTGCACATAAGGTCGCCATGGGTCGGAGCCGACTTGATGGCAACAGCCACAGCCGCGCCACTCTAGCAAATCCGAGCTCCGTGGTTCAATGGGAATGGTCCACGTGAGATTGGTGAACTTGGCCCCCCCGGAGTGTCCTTTCTCCACACACCTGATGCTCAGTCTGAGCAAGACACACACTCCCATGAGGCACCGTCCTCTGACTTCAGAATGGAGGTGGTTCCCAAGGGTGGCCCTGGGTGGCAGCTACCTGACACGCAGCCTAAGGGGAGATCCCACACATGAGGGCACTCATCCTGCCACTGGTGGCACAAACCTGGATGGCAGTGAGTATATAGATCCCAGGGCTGAGCTGATGGTCAAGTCCACTCGCCCTGACATATACACATACATGGGAACAGACAGCACCTTTGGTGGCTGACTTGTTTCATTTGCAAGCACACTGGAATGTCTGGAGTAGTGTCTCCAACCTCGGTGGGGCACGGCCTCTCTGCGAGGGCAGCCAGCTAACATTTCTGTGACCAAATGAAAACTGGGTTTTCACGCCCAAGCTCCTTGGTTCCACTAAACCTCTGGTGAGGATTCTCACTGAAATACAGCTGTGGAAAAAGCCAGGGGCCCCGGAAAGTGGCTGAGTGGCCCGTGGCAGGTAGGCGGCAGCGGCAGCAGCTTGCACAGGCCTTGAGCAGCCCCAGAGTCCAGAGTGCCCGTGGAACAGCAGTCTGTACCTGCAAGAGGCGTCGCTGGGCCCCGTACAGACCTCCTACGCCCATCGCCCAGCTCCTGTTTGTGTGAGACAGAGTTGAACTTTCCCCTTTGGGTTTCTTGTGCAGGTAGAACGCCTCGTCTTAGAGCAGCTGGTGGTTCCTAATTGCTGTCCTTGTGGTTAGTAATACAACCCATCACCACAAGGCCCACGGAATTGTCAATCCCAAGTAGCATCAACCACTGCACAGCAGAAGCCGTTCGAGCCATGACATTAGGGGTGAGTTGATTCCCTACAGTGTCAAATGCAGCAGGCTAAAGGGACCCCTACTGTCAGGCTTTGTGGGAGCCGGGCATGTTCTCCATCGCCACATCTTTCCCAGGGAACACTTGGCGGGTTCAAACTGGGAGCCACCTGTCTGCTACCCCACCAGAGCGCCTTGCTATTGGGAGCGAGTGGGTAACAACACACACTGCCTCCTCTTGAAAGCATCACCCCTCCCCCCATCAAACAGAAGCCAACTCACTCGCTCTCCCCCTCCCCCCTCCCAGTCACACTGGCCTGGGCCGGCCTCCCGATGGGGCTCATTCTGTGGAGGGACGGCTCTCCAGAATGTCCCCATGAGATCAGATCAAGCGAGACCCTCAATCCAAACCCGTCGTGAGGTCAGCTCTGACTCCAATTGGCCTCGGGGGTGGCACTCACAGTGCCCATGGGGTTCTCGGTGGCTCCCCTTGCGGAAGTGGATCATGGGGCCTTTCTCCTGTGGCACCTCTGGATGGACCCAAGCGTCCACATTTGGTGAGCAGTCAGGCACGCCCACTCCCCTCTGAGAGCCTCCTCGATCTATTCCCTGAGCAGGCGTCTCAGCCAGGAAGCCGGCCGCGGACCCACCGACCAGTCTTCTGTGCCTAGGAGCCGTGGACGCACCACTGGTGGGGCGACTTCTCCAGGGCCCTTCTTGCCCAGTAGAGCAAAAGCTCTGTTCGCAGAGCCGAGGGGGCTTAGATGTTCCAGTAGGTCAGGCCTGCAGAACGTGCACTGGGCTTGCTCAGGAAGTTCTGCAGCGGCACCGTAGCCCCGATTTCACGGAGGCTGGCCAGAGAACAACTCACAGTCTGGGATGGCTTGAGCTGTGTTTCCCTGACACACTTTGTTCAAGTCCCAGCCTCTGGTAACTGAACGTGGAAATGGGTTCTTTGAGATGTCATCAGGGATGTCAGCATGAAGTCATGCTGGATGGAGTGGGGTGGGCCCTAGTCCATGCTGAGTGGTGGCCTTATGAAAGAGAGACCCAGAGACAGAGACCCCTGTGAAGACAGAGGCAGAGACGGGAACGATGCATCCACAAGGCCAGAAGCACCAGGCTAGGAAGAGACCGGGAAGGCCCTCCCAGAGACTGCACAGAGCATGGCCCACAGCCCACTCCCTGGCGTTGGGCTTGTCGCCTCTGGAGCTGTCCGTTGTGAGCCACTCGAGAGGTGGCACTTTGTGACGGTCCCAGGAAACTGTCGTAGGGTGCAGGTGCAGGTCCAGGATGGAGCCGTCAGGTGGACCTGCCATTCTGCCATTCAAACAGCAAGTGAGGCGGACCGAGGAGAGGACGCCTCACTGGACAACTCAGCTCGTTGGAACACTTGACGGAATGCAGAGCCTGCAGCTCCCCTGCTTCCAGCCGCTCGCCTTCCCAGCCTGCAGCACCCCTTCTAGGGCTCTTCCCCGTCCCTCACCGGGTGGTAGAAGTGGTGGCCTGCGCCCATCGCTGCCTTCCTGTGAGGGTCCGTTGAGGGAATGTTCATAAGTTTAAGCGCAGAGCCTGGCTGGCTCTGGAGCAACTGCAGTCACATTGTCACACTCTTGGGAGACCAGGCTCCCCTTCGGACCCACTCTCCCACTGTCATCCTCCTGCAGGCTGGGAGACCCGAATCTTTGTCCTTTCCCTCAAGGAGGAGTAGTTAACAGACTCTGCGACTCTGCCCGCCAGTCTCCCACTCTAGAGCGAACGGGGTGGGTGACATGCCCAAAGGTACCTACAGCGACGCCACAGTCAAAGCGCCTGGCCCACGAGCCAGCCGAGGTCCCGCTCCTGTGGAAGATCAGGTTCTCCTGCAAATCCCATCGTCACAGGACTGACGGGACGGGACAGAAATAACCTTTGCGATAATGAAGCACGCTTCTACAGGCTCGGTGGAATGGAAAGGAGTGTTTGTGAATGAGTCACGGGTATAATTTGCAGGTCCGTACAGGAAGAACAGCTGGTACTTGTCAGAGTGGGACAAAAGGCAAGTCTGTGCCTTTGGGACTGTGACGGGATATTATCGGTGGAGGGAGGTGAGACCTGCCTGGAAAGGGCCCACATTCAGAGGTGCCCATTGTTCTTCTGACCAAGTGTGTGTCATGCGTGGTGTCCACTGGCCAGCCCCTTCTATCTGGATGCTGCTGGTCTGTGGTAGATTAATTTTACTGGCTCTTCCCGAGAGGCTTAAATGCCTTTTCATGGCAACCACTATTAAAAACCACTGCCACCACCACCACCAGGCCCTGCTCTGAGGCTCGCTGGTCCCCACATCAGGTCACTTCTCTGTCCGTGAGAGAAGATGGGACAGTCGAAGACTGGTTCTTGACTCTACAACCAATGGCGGATTATGACTCAGCAGGAGGCTCTTGGCCCACAAGTCAGTGGAGACCCACTTTAATCACCCCTCAGCACTACTGTCGAAGACCGAAGGACAGTCGTAAACCTTGGAACGAGGAAATAGTCTGAGCTCTGTCTCAGTGAGCTGGTGCACCTGTCACAGAAATACCCCCAATAGAGTTGCTTTAGCAATCAGACAGGGAGTTTCTGCTCGGGAGGCTAGGCGTCCGAAATCAGGGCAGCGGCTCTGGGGGGTGGCTTTCCCTCTCTGCCTGTTCGTGTTCCATTTCCACTTCCATTCCTAGCTTCCTTAGCGATCATGTGTTTGCTGAATTGATGCTTTGTGACAGTTACATAATCTGTCAACTTGAGGAAGGGGTGGAGTCTGGCCTGTCCATCAGGTCGCAGCTTGATGACTTCATTTGGAAGCGCTAAGGAGATAAATAGCTCACTGGAGGCAGGGCAAACTCACCCCCTGCGAGACATTCCTGCTGAGAAGACACATGGAACTACCCTAGAACTCTGGAGCTGAGGGAGCCACGTGCAGAGCCCTGCCAGTGCTGAGATGCTTCCACCGCCACTGGATCCACAAGACTTTCTGCCCACTGGCCTGTGATCTTCCTGTATTCGGCATCATTGCATGTGTTGTGTGAGTCTGAAGAGGAATCTATAGATTGATATTGGACATAGGGGCTAATATCAGACTTATGGACTTGATCTGGACTGGGCTGGAATGCTTTCTCAATATATAATTGCCCTTTGATAAAAAGTGCTCTCTTACACACGAGTGTCTATGAATTTGTTTCTCTAGTCCACCCAGCCTGACACATTTCCACACCATGAAACCTGGCAGAGGCTGTCAATGGGACAGGGCTCGGGTTTTCTGCCTCCGACAGGTGCAGGCTTTCACCTCTCTGTCATCCTCTGTTAGTGGTGACTGTGGCGCTTTCTTTCTCGGATAGGTTTCTTCCTTACATGGGGTTTACTGCACCGCCAGAGAGACTGGTTCAAGAAACCCTAGTCTAACCCTGCCTCATTCCCCTGGGACAGCACCACCATTCCAGAGTGAGATGAGAACCACCGGTGTTGTTGTTCGATGCTGTTGATTCCGTTCTGACTCACAGCGACTGTACAGCAGAAGGAAGCCCAGCCTGGCCCTGTGCCATCCTCACCCCTGTTCCTGTGTCTGAGCCCATGGCTGCAGCCGACATGCCAGCCCATCTGGCTGAGAGTGTTCCCCTCTCTCGCTGCCTCTGTTTTGCCAAGCATAATGCCCTTCTCCAGGGACTGGGCTTTAGAATACGTGCTTTGTAGAGAGGACTCAACTTACCAAAAGTTGGCAGTTCTAATGCACCCGGTGACCCTGCAGAAGCCTGGTGATTGCTCTGTAAAAATTATAGCCTCCAAAATGCTATGGGGTGCAGTTCTACTCCATAACACACGGGGGCGTGGTGAGTTGGAATCCACACACAGAAGTAGTTTGGTGGGTATTTTTGTTTTTTTGAGGGGGGTTTGTTTGTAGAACATCTTCATCTGGATAAAACTGACAAGGAATCATCTCAATTTGTCACAATACAGAAAACTAATAAGAATAGGGGAGAGGAGAGGGGATTGGGATAGAGAAATTAAACAACCAGACAAACAGATATACCAAGTAGCCATCAATTAAATATCTGGAATCTTTGCAAGACTTGAGTAAAACTCCCCTTGTTTGGTGGTACTGGAAGAACCCTGGTGGTGCAGTGGTTATAGTGCTCGGTTGTTAACCAAAAGGTCCAGGGTTTGAATCCATCTGCTGCTTGATAGAGCTCTGCTTTCATAAAAGTTTACAAAACCACAGGTGGCAATTCTACTCTGTCATAAAGGGTCACTATGAGCCTGAATCTACCGGCCAGCAGTGCATTTGCATTTGGTTTGTGAGTGTGGGACCAGGAGCTGCGACGTTGGGGGTTCAAACCCACCAGCCGCTCCTCAGGAGGAAGATGAGGCTGTCTGCGTCTGTCAAGATTCACAGTCTGGAAAACACTCTGCGGCAGTGGATGGACTGGATGGCAGGGCTTGCACTGGATAACAGCCATTGTGCCCATCTGTGCCCAGCACACAGAGTCAAGAATAGACCATATCAGAGGGCCTTTGAATAAGCACACCAAGCAAATGAGGGGGTTTCAGTTGTTTGGGGATGAGGATGTTTCCCTCCCGTGTGGACTTGGTCATGAGCAAGCACCATGTCGAAGGCGCCAAGTCCCACGGAAAGCCTCGTAAGCCTTAGCAAGGCGGTGGCTCTTCAGCCTTCCCCTTGCTCCGTCTGCATCACAAGGAGAGGGAAGAGGGGCACAATCGGGAGATGCCGGCGGGCCTCCAGCTTGGTTTCTTTGGGAGGCTTCTGTCCCCCTCTATTCAGCTCCAACCACCCAGCCTGTGGAAAGAGTTTGGCTTCTGGGATCTGGGATCATAGTTGGCCTCCTCCGGGAGGGGAGGAGCACAGGGTCTCCTGGTCTGGAGGAGGGGGGCAAGATGTCCAGAGAACCCGAGAAGGAGCTGTGACCACGGCGGTGACACACCCCACCCTGACTGTGCTGGGCGGTGTGCCAAGCACGACCCATGCCTCACCTCACTGACTCCCCACAGCAGCCCGCCCCCTCCCCTTGGCCAGCCCCTGTCACAGATGAGGAAGCAGCTAAACTTTGAGCGTTAAGATTGAATTTGGACCTTTGAGCCCCATGCTTAGGGCCCGCCCCATGACGCACATCTTTCAAGATTTCATTTGTGAACGGTGTAAGCGGCAGAGGTAGAGAATGCTTTGGCATAAGTCTGGCTACTCCTGAATGTGTTATGGCAGCTGGCTGCCCTCCAGACACTGAGAGAACCTCAGAGGGAGCTCAGCGAGGAGGGGAGCGGGAGCGGAGGAGAGAGGCGTTCAGAATTGAGCAGAGGTGGGGAAAGGCTGGTAGCAGGTACGCCCTGCCTTTGGGAGTCCTGATAGAATCCAGTTACCCTCCACTGGAGCCTGGGAAGGCCCCCACGTCAAGTGCAGCTCTGCACCAGCTCACCAGGGGTGCGGGCTGCCCACAGAGGCAGGTGCCTGCTCTGGATTAACCAGCTAATGCCATGTGGTGCTGACAACCCAAGTGGCCCAAGGGGCCCCAGTAGAGCGGATGGTTCAGGTGGTGGAGCTGTGTCCAAGAAAGACAATCATCAAACCATGGATATAGTGTGTCCCTGTTGGGAAATAGAGAACATAAATAACATGCCGAGAGACGGGAAATCTGGTGGGAAATGCCTCAACTCACCAGAGGTCACTTCTGCAGGGCTCAGGTTGTCTGTCAGTGAGCCTGCTGAGGTCTGCATGTCTACAACATTTCAATGGCTAGTGGGGCCCGTATAATGCTTTGGTAACTGGAACACCAAGAGCATTGTGTCCCTTGGAAGATGGGCGGCTTCTGAGGCATTCTGGCTGTACTCCTTCCAAGAAGCGTGTCACTCTGGCTGCCCGTGGGACTTGAGCTTCTCGGCCAACAATGTCATTCAGAGGCATCGATTCTTCAGCCTTCTTCCTTCACATGCACACGAAGTGATCAGAAATAACTCTGGCTTGGACCAGGCCTTGTGCAGCAGAATTAGCCCAGTGCGCTCGGTCCTCATCCTGCTTTCCAGCTGGAGTGCAACATGATCATCAGGGTACGCAACGGAATGAACCCGTACAGAGCCCTGCTTCAAAAACAATCAGATTTCAAAAGCAACTTCTCCCCTGGGTTACTAGGAAGTACGCACCCCTCGTAAAGGAGTTTGTCCAGTTGTGTAAGATTAGTTATTAAAGAGATGCTGTCAGTCAGATAAAATGTTGTGTCCACTTGAGGCTCGAAGATGCAAAGGGTTTGTCCCTTGGACTTTGTGCGCTGCTGCTTTGTTGTCAGCTCCAGAAGCAAAAGAACGTGGGAAAATTGAGCGATTTTTGAATCGGGTTTTTTGTGTGTGTGACTGTATCAGGGCTAAGAAGGGAAACAGTCTGACAAATTTTGATAGCCGTTCTGTCTTCCTTATCCTTCAGTTTAGGAACGCAGGCTGCTGGCACACTTCTGACGCCGTGCAAAAGGGAGTCTGGGTAAGGGGCAAAGTAAAAGAAAATGCACGAGAGGTGGAGGAGGGTGAAAATATCCCCGGGGGTCTTCCTGGAGGAGGAGAGCCGAGAACAAGCCGTGGAAGCGGTCAGTCTGGAATCAGGGGAGAGCAGGGAGGAGGACATCTGAGGTGGGCCGGAGTCCCACTGCAGGACAGACTGTCTATCGTGGGGGCCGCTCTTCCTGCCCTCTTTCCCTGAGAGAGGGGTGGGGTCTCCGCCTTCAGTTGGGGCCCCGACTCTGAAGTGCGGGACAGCTGGCTCAGCCTACTCCAACTGTGGACTCTGCCCAGGAGTTTCCTGCTGGAGAAGGAGACAGGCCAGGTGCAGTGGGCTGGACTCGACCCATTGGCAGCAGCGGGCTCCGCCGCCTCTCCCGAGAGTGACTGGTTCCCACAGACTGTGAGTAGGAATATACTCGTCCCTCTCCTTGTGGCCGGAGTGCATGCGTGTGTGTGTGCATGTGTGTGCGGGTGTGTACATGTCAGCGCACCCAGGCTGGAGTCTGCTTGGAGCAGGGCTCCTCTCAAGGGCAAAGAGGAGCTGGAGTGGGAGGTGGGAGAGATGGGATCTTAACCAGACTGCGGCTTACAAGTGAAAGGGCATTCTGCCTTAGAGGGAATGTACTGGCTTTTGCCATTTGAAAGGCCAGGGGTAGGGCCGGTTTCAGGTATAGCTAGATCCAGGGACTTGAATGTCATCCTCAGGATAGCGTCTCTTCTTCCTTCGGTGGTAGAGAGAGTCACGCAATGAAGCTAATCACCAGCTGGGAGTTTTAGAAACCTTTTTGTCAGGAGTCATGAAAACTAGAGCTGTTTTTCAGAAAAATGCTTATCCTGGCTGGACATGATTCCTTTTTTTTGCCTTACGTTTCCATATGGGGAATTGCCCCTCCAGGCTCTGAGGTGAGGGAAGGCAGGCCACACATGGTGCCTACCTGTGTGTGCTGAGGAAAGAGAGTCTGGGGGGCTCTGAGGTGGCATAAGTGTACACCAGGCAGGGCCCCGGTGCCCCCACCCAGCCTTCTCTCCCAAGATCCCCTGCCTGGGTCCTGTCCAGCCTCTCGCTTTTAGCTTTGGACCCCCAACCTGTCTTTCAGCTGGAAGTTCTGGCAGATGGAGGAAGACACTTCCCGACCAGGAGAGTCTGTCTCTCTCTCGGCCATAGCCAACGGTCTGGAGAACATGGGAGCGGAGTTCCTGGAAAACCTGGTCTGTCCCCGTCCCCACCCACTGTCTTTCTTCACGCTCCCCCTGCGTGCCTTCTCCTCGCCAAGTTTGCTCCAACACGTGGGGCGCCCCTCCGTGTTGGCCTTCTCAGGACGCACGAATCGTTTACTGAGCACCTACTATGCGCCAGTCTAGTTTGTCCCAGTCTGGAAGGTCAGGGCTGTTCTCCATGAGGCAGTGACATCTGAGCTGTGATTTACAGGATGCTGAAGAATGGTCAGATGCCTGAGAACTGGCCCCGTGGGAAGTCTCAGCCTCCTAGGCCGTCCCCACCCGGGCCTCACTCGGGAATGCCAGCCCAAGGCCCCCTCCGAGGCCGCTCTTCCCGCCCCTGGCGTGGACCCCTAGGGTACTCCTTCCACACCGTCCTCTGTGCAGATGGCCCTGTAAGGAGGCCGGTTCCGAGCCCAGGGCCCGGCGGGTGGGCATGGCTGCAGGAGTGTGCTCCATGGGGTTTCTGGTGGCCGGCTTTTAGAAAGTCCATCTCCAGGTCTCTCTGCTGTGGCGCCTCTGGGCGGCGGACTTGAACCTCCGACCTTTTGGTCAGCAGCCAAGGGTGATAGCCACTGGTGCCAAAGAAACACACCCTGGGAAAGCTGCATGGACAGGGGGCTCAGTGCTGCCCGGGCTGTGTGACACCGCAGCCCTGCCTGGAGTCTTCCATCGAGGTTTCCTCTCAGGCCCCCAACTCATTCAGACCCGGAGCTCCCTGAGGATGGGAATGGCAGCTGGCACACAGTAGGCATTCAGGAAAGCTCTGCTGAATTCCATGACACTGTCCTTCATTTATGTCCCGTGGGCACATCTGGCCCTCTCAGGACACACTGTGGCTGTACTGGGGCATCAGGAACGCTCATCCCCTGCCCCCCACCCATCCCACCCCCAGCGTGTGTGGCTGAGTGGCCCACCCTGACCTTCCTCTGTTGACCGTAGGAGGAAAGTCGGGGTCCTGGCCTTGATCAGAGCACTGCAGAGGGTGTAGGCAGTTGGAGCGAGGCAGGGCCCAAGCCCTTCTCCAGGTGGTAAGTGATCAAGTGATCGGCAGGGGTGGAGAGAGGCCTGGTGGTGGGGTGGTGGGGTGGTGGGCGGGGGGTACTATGTGTGCCTGGCCTCCTGACAGATGGGGCTGGCCTTAAACCCGCTGAAGGACAACCCAAACTTTCTGACAAACGAGCTCTGGGCTCAGGCCCTCAGACAAGCCAGGCTAGAGGCTGCCAATCTGCTTGTAAGCGGCCGGACTGGAACCCCACTGGGAACACTCTCATACAGTGGGGGGACATGGACACTTCTCTAGTCAAAGTGAGGTGGACGGCCTCTAAACCAGGCTAGCCTCCTTCTCAGCCTCCCCCATCTGCCTTCTCCCCTTCTTCGTCTCTGGGGAACCTAGGGGAACCCCAAGGCTTAGTTTGGAACCCCTTGGATTGGACCAGGCCCTTCACTGAAGCCCAGAGATGGAAGGGCCTGGCCCAAGGAGTGCAGGTGGGGCGTGTCTACAGCCAAGAGTGCTGCCTCCCGGCCCCCAGGCCTTGGGGTGCCCCCTAAGAGAAGGGGAGTATGTTCAGTGGGGAGGTTCTGTGTCTGCCTCAGCAGGGAGGGGCTGGAGGGCTGCCCACTCCTGCTCAGGGGCTCACCCTCTTGGGGGGAAGCACAGAGAGAAAAGGCAAAAGGCGCCTCAGGACAGCAGCTTCAGGTGAGTCTCAGACACCCAGGGAGCACCTGCAGGCCCTCCAGGCCAGCTGAGAGGCTCCGTGAGGAGGCAGGAGTTGGCATCTGAAATGGGCCCGGGGCAGGGGATTGACAGCTGCTGGGCCTGGGCCAGGCCGTTTCCCGTACCCTCTTGCTGAGACCCCAGGACAGAGAGGAGCAATGCCGGTTCAGATGATGTGTGTCCCCTCCGCCATGGGAGCCTCTCCCCCTGGCTCCCCACACAGGTGTCTGGAGGCTGGGGAGGAGAGGCGGCACATTCCCCCTGGACTGGCTCCCTCCCAAGCCCCTGAGGCCCGAAGCTGACTCCCCGGAGATGGTGCTCCATGTAGGAGGCACAACTGGGGCACACACAGAGGTGGGGAGGCTGGGCGGCAGGGCCACTCTTGGCCACTGCTAGTTTGCTCTGGGCTAATGCTCAGCCTTCCCATCTGAGGGAGGTCACGGCCAGTTCCCAGCTCACCTCGTGTGGCCCTTTTACTGGGGACATGCCAGAGTGGCTCCCCCAAGGGACTGGGTGGCCACTTGGCAGGTGCTTGGGAGGGACCCGCTTGAACCCTTCTGTGCATCTCCTCAGGAGGAGCCCGCCGCCGGCCATGAGGGCGGGACGCCTTTACAGGGAGCATGCACAGCTGTTCCGGTGGCTCTTCACAGGTCTGCTCTGCACCGGTGAGTCTGGCCCCTGCTGGCCCAGGTCGCAGCCCCCAGCCATCTGTCTCTCAGGGCAGAGCTGCTCACGCACCCACCCACTCAAGAAGAGCCGAGCACCCATTAAGGGCCAGCGCACGAACCGAGGCCGGGGCACCAGCGTTTAAGCCCCCCAGTTCTCCAGGGGACCCCTGACTAGTAATACAGAGAACACCATGGTGATTTCCACATAATCTAGGAGGGTTGGGGAATGGTCTAGGAGGAGGGAGCATTGCAGCCTCCCACGCTGAGCAGGAGTCAGGTGAAGGTGAAGGACAATGAGTGCCGAGGGAACGCCAGGGCAAAGGTGAAGACGGGCAGGGTGTGGGCAGGGCGCTGATCCGATAGGGAGTGCTGGAGGATGAGGTCCAGATGAGGAAACCGAGGTTTAGAAATGTTTCATGGCCTGCCTGATTCCCTGCTGTGGGCTGCAGGGGCCTGGAGAGGCTAGTCCCATTGCTGACCCCAATCTCTGCCTCCCCACCCCCACAGCATTCTTTGGCTTTCTGCTGGTTGCCTGCCTCCTGGATTTCCAAAGGGCCCTGGCACTGTTTGTCCTCACCTGTGTGGTCCTCACCTTCCTGGCCTATGACCTGCTGAAGAGGCTGCTGGGGCCAAAGGTGATGCGCTGGGTCAAGCCCCTGGGGAATTCTCGCCTGAACCTTTGGTTTAAGAGGTGAGTTGAGCTCCGAGCCCCAAGGCTTGACAGGAGGAGCCTGTTCAGGGTCACAGTCAGGGAGCTGCCATCCTCAGCCCTTGTCCCATCAGGGGTTCCTGGCCTTGGAAGACATAGCCCGTCTAGCTGGCCCTCTGGGGGCCCAGAGGAGTACTTGCTGGGTGGCTTCCAAGCTAGCAACCATCTTTGTGGCATTGGGCCAGTTCCCCGTCTGGTTTTCTGCTCCCATGACAAGAGGTGACAACAGCAGCTCTGAGCAGGACTTCCTGAGTTCAGAGATCCCAACAGGGTGGGCCCCTCTCATTGTCTCCCATCACAACACCTGGGGCACTTGTGGGACAAACAGCTGCTGGGGGACCACCCCTGCAGTGTGATTCAGCCTGCTGGAGTCCAGTCCAGGTGTTAATAATTTAAATTAGTCCCCAGGGGTTTCTGATGTAGGTACTTATGTTACTGGGTCACAGTTGGAAACCCTTGACTTTCAAATTGAGTTCCTAGAGCTCTAGAATCCTGGAGGAGCAGGAATAGGAAGTCTGGGGAGGAGGAACAGCAGCCCCCCACCCCCAACCCCAACCCCACTCTGACAGAGCCTGACAGCTCTGATGTTAAGTTTTCCCATGATATTTTAGCTCAGGAGAAAATGGTTTATAAGGCTTAAAAAAAAAAGTCTGAAGACCACAAATCCGTTTAAATATTTCTATTTTGTGGTAACCAAAGCAATGGCTCTGCCAGAGCCGTCATACAGGAGTGATTCTCAAACTGAGACGCCCAGGCCTGGCAGGATGGCGTGAGCTGGCCTATGGACAGATCACATGCTCCCTGATCTCCCTGTTCTTTTTATTTCCCCTCAAATTTGGTATGTTCTGTTGTTGTTGTGGAACATCTCACCAGCAACACAGATGCCATGTCAACAGTTTCTACAGGTGCATTGAGTGACACTGGGCACCCCTGCCCACCCTCCACCGACTCATCCCTCCACCCCCGACTCATCCCTCCACCCCACATACACTCACTGCCCTGAGGTGAGTTGTCCATCTGACCCGGGAGTTGGAAGCCGCTTGATGGCGTGGAGGAGCAGAGACCATTCTTAAAGGGGCACAGTGCTCACTGCAGACCTTGTTTGACAAGTTACACTAAACTACGAGTGGCCTGTAAGAAGTCTTCAGAGGTATTTTCAGTTTGCGGGTTAAAGACTGTCTCAGGGCAGTCGTGTCAGGGGCTCATCCACCCTCCGTGACTACAGAAAGTCTAGACCAGTACTTCTCAACCTTGCTGATGCCGCGACCCTTTCATACAGTTTCTCGTGTTGTCGTGACTCCCCCCCAACCATAACATTATTTTTGTTGCTACTTCATAACTGTAATTTTGCTACTGTTATGAATCGGGCGACCCTTGTGAAAAGGTTGTTTGACCCTCCAAAGGGGTCGCGACCCACAGGTTGAGAACCGCTTGTCTAGACTCGCTGCCATCAAGTCAATGCTGACTCATAGCAACCCTGTGGGACAGGGCAGAGCCGCCCCCAGGCTTCCGAGACTGTAACTCCTTAAGGGAATAGAAAGCCTCATCTTTCTCCTGAGGTGCAGGTTTTGAACTGCTGAACTTGCAGTTAATAGCCACGATGCTACCGACTCCAGAAAGTCTAGAGTCCAGAGAATTTAAACTCTGTGGCTGAATAAATGCATGTATGTAAAATTTTATTTTTCAGCTTTTTATTGTGACTTAGGTGAAGGTTTAGCAAGCAAATAATCCGTTTTATATTCAATGGTTCATCCACATTTTGTTTCGATGTGGATGAATACATCTAAAATATTCATGATAAATGCACTTTTACATTTGCCTCTATTTATGAAATAGAATTATAAAATGATCTATTGTTACAAATACCTTCTATTTATGACAAGTCTGATTTTCCATTTGAGGTGCTGACGTAAAACGTCTTTAAAAAAATGCATGCATCAAGGGTGAAAAAAGCACATTTGGAAAGGATGATGGTGATGTGTGCGCAGCCTGGTCCATAGAAATATAACTAATACCGTGTAATTATATACCTTTAAAAGGATGAACATGGCAAATGTGTTTTTTTTAATCCTTTTATTAGGGGCTCATACTACTCTTATCACAATCCATACATACATCAATTGTGTAAAGCACATTTGTACATTCATTGCCTCATCATTCTTAAAACATCTGTTCTCCACCCAAGCCCCTGCATGGCAGATGTTTTAAAGACACATTTTACCTCACACGCAAGACATACCTGTTAAATCCAAACCATTAAACAAAAAACTAGCAGATAAATTAGATTTCATGACAATGCAAACCTTTTTGATCCAAAGAACACCGTGAAGAAAGAGGACAACCGATTAACCCCTCAGGGCCAACAGTGAGAATAGTGATACTGGGAGGGTGAGGGGAAAGTGGGGGAAAGGGGGAACCAATCACAAGGATCTACATATAACCCCCTCCCAGGGGGACGGACAACAGAAATATGGGTGAAGGGAGACTGAATTGTAAGACATGAAAAAATAATAATTTATAAATTATCAAGGGTTCATGAGGGTCGGGGAGGGGGAAATGAACTGATATCAAGGGCTCAAGTAGAAAGCAAATGTTTTGAGAAGGACGATGGCAACAAATGCACAAATGTGCTTGACACGATGGCTGGCTGGCTGGTGATAAGAGCTGGACGAGCCCCCAATGAAATGATTAAATGAGCAAAGAGGACCCCCGTCAGCATGAGAGGAACTTAATAGAGGCCCTGTCTGCACAGCTGTCATTGCATGTGTGAGGTCGCAGCCCCGCTGCAGGACAGCGTGAAATCGCCCCGCAAGCTTTCCCAGGCGGCAAGCTGTGTGGGAGCAGATCTTTGACATGTTATGACGACAGCCATCCTCTCACGGAGCTGCAGGTGAGACGGAAGTGTCAGCCTTCCAGGTACTAGCCGAAGCCGGATGTTAACCACCGGACCACTAGGCTCTTCTGGATAACATGATTACAACTCCCTAATTCAAATGACAGAGAATCCGAGGGAAAATTAAGCAACGGATTTGAATAGACACTCCCCAAACACATACAAATGGCTAATCAGCACGCGAAAAGATGCTCAGCATCATAAGGAATCATGGAAATCCAAATCAAAACTGCAAGAAAGATCCCAACTCACATCCGTTAAACCCAGCCAAACCCACCGTCGTTGGGTGTAAGCCATCCGACTCACAGGGGCCCTGGGAGGGTTTCCAATGCTGTAAATCCTTATGGGAACAGACAGCCTCATCGTGCTTCACACGCACCAGCGTGGCTAAAATCACGCGAGAGAGTAACAAGTGGTGGCAAGGATGTAGAGAAACAAGCCCTCATCCATCGCTGGCAGGAAGATAGAAGGGCGGTCACTTTAGAAAACAGGCTGGTTCTCTGTCAAAATAGGAAATGCGGAGTTATCATACAACTCAGCCATCCATCCTTAGGTGTATATTTCAGAGGAATGAAAACACATACAAGGGTGTACCCAAAAAAAACCAGAATTGTGCTGGGTGAAGCAGAGGCTTTGCAGGTCGCACTTTCCCACTAGGTGAGCATCGGGAGCAACTCCATCTGAGTCAGAATGCCCAGTAATGTCCTCTGGCAAGGTTCTCTCTGGTCACAGGCAATTTTTTCGTAAAAGCAGTTTCACTTAAACCTCGTTTCTTGTGATGTCCGGTTTAAGAGAACAGCATGCAGCTGTGAAATTTTGTGTCCTGCCCGGGAAAATTGCTGCAGAAGCTGTTGTGATGTTGCGCACAGCTGACAAGGACAGCGCTCTGGGAAAAACTCCAGTGTGTGAGTGGTTTTCTCTGTCAAAGAGGTGGGATGTCGATTGATACCAAGCCTCGATCTGGACATCTTCCCAAAGCGACGGAAAGGTTGACTTGTAGTGCACTTGGAGTTCTTTCCACCAGGTCAGACTGTTAGTCAAGCTTTCTATTTAGAGGTTCTGAAAAGATAGCGTAATAGTGTGTGACCAAAAAAAGGCCTGATTTGTGGCAGATAGGGGACTGGTTTTGCCACCATGACAATGCACCTGCTCATGCAGCCATCTCAGTGCGCCAGTTTTGGGTAGAAATAGCATGCCTCTCTTGCCCCATGCACCTTGCTCACCTGACCTCGCCCCATGCAATTTTGAGAATGCAGAGGGACATGAAAGGACAGCAATTTGATGACGTAGAAGAGGTGAAGAAAAAAAAAAGCGAGGGAGGTGATGTCAGCCATCTAAACGGATGAATTTGAAAAATGTTTCCAAGAATGGAATCAAAGATTTGACAAATGTATTAAGTGTAATGGAGAGTACTTCAAAAGTGATAAGGTTGTTTTGCAAAAGCATTTAAATACACAGCTGTGGGAGGGGAGAATCTGGGTGTTTTTGGAGGGGGGTTCGCCCTCATATGTCCATCCAAAAATGTGGATACAAATGTTCAGAGAAACATTATTCACAATAGCCAAATGGGCAATCAGCCCAAACGTCCACCAGCTGATGAATGGATAAATAAAACACAATTGACCCATACAATGGAATGTTGCTTATTCATAAAAAGGATGAAGTACCAGCACATGCTACAATTTGGATGTTGATGAACTTGTCACCAGACTTCACGACTGGTTACAAAGCTGTATTAATCAAGACAGCATGGTTTTGGCATCAAAACAGTAGTGGAACACAGTAGTCCATAATTAGACTCAACTGATTTTTAACGAGGAAGCTGAGGGAATGCACTGGGAAAAAAGTGAGTTTTCTCAACAGATCATGCTGAAACAATGGGTCCGCACATGGAAAACCGAAACATAGGACTTTGATCTATCATACAGAAAACTGACCCCAAATTGAGTCTAGACTCTCCCAGTGTCTAGGGTTACTTGAACAAAATATACAAAATGGGTGGGGTTTTTATTGTTCACTTTTTTTTATCATTTTATTGGGGGCTCGTACAACTCTTATCAAAATCCATACATACATCCATTGTGTGAAGCACATTTGTACATTTGTGTTATCATTCTCAAAGCATTTGCTTTCCACTTGAGCCCCTAATATCAGCTCCTCATTCCCCCCTTCTCTGCTCACTCCTCCCTCATGAACCCTCCATGATTCAGAAATTATTATTATTTTGTCATATCTTACACTGTCCGACATCTCCCTTCACCCACTTTTCTGTTGTCTCTCCCCCAGAGAGGAGGTCACATGTAGATCCTTGTAATCAGTTCCCCTTTTCTACCACACCTTCTCTCTACCCTCCAGGTATTGCCACTCTAACCACTGGTCCTGAATTTCCTGTGTTTCCAGTTTCTATCTGTACCAATGTACATCCTCTGGTCTGGCTAGATTTGTTGGGTAGAATTGAGGTCATGATGGTGGGGGTGCGGGGGAGCATTTAGGAACTAGAGGAAAGTTGCATGTTTCATTGTTGCTGTCCTGCACGCTGACTGGCTCGTCTCCCCGCAACCCTTCTGCAAGGGGGTGTCCAGTTGCCTACAGATGAGCTTTGGATCTCTGCTCTCCCCCTCATTTATAATGATATGATTTTTTTGTTCTTTGATGCCTGATACCTGATCCCTTTGATACCTCGTGGTCACACAGACTGGTGTGCTTCTTCCATGTGGCCTTTGATGCTGCTAAGCTAGATGGTTGCTTGTTTACCTGAGTGGGTGGTTTTTATGAACAGAAATTTATTGGTTTGAAGTTCTAGAGGCTAGAAGTCCAAATTGATGTAACTGCGCCGTCCTCTTTCTTAGTTTCTGGTGGCTCTTGACAATCCAGGGTGTTTCTTGACTTGTAGCTGTATCTTCACATGGTGTCTGACCCTTTAGTGTCTCTGTATTTGTTCTCCTCTTTCATATAACCAAGAGCTCCGGTGTGGCTTAGTGGTTATGAGTTGGGTTGCTAACCACAAGGTCATCAGTTTGAAACCACCAGCAGCAGAAAGACAAGGCTTTCTGTTTAAACCCTATGTTCCCTGAAACCTACAGGAGCAGTTCTACTCTACCCTCTAAGGCCAGTATGAGTTGGAATTGACTCAGTGGCAGTGAGGGTTTTGTTTGTTTGTTTGTTTTTAAATATAACCACTCAGGTGGAATTAGGACCCACCCTATTCTGGTATGACTTTATGTAACCTATAACATTGCATTGACCCTATTTCCAAACAAGGTCACAGTCTCGGATACATAGGTGCCCTGGTGGTGTGGTGCTTACGAGTTGGGCAGCAATATACATGGTTGGCAGTTTGAAACTAGCAGTAGGTGAAAAAGACGGGTCTTCTACTCCCGTAAATAGTTACAGTCTCTAGGGGCCTTGGGTTGATGTGAATGGTGATGGCATAATTTGTAAAAGGATATCAATAATGGTTGTACCACACGAAGAGTGTATAATAAGTGGCACTGGATTATACATATAGAATTTGATGAATTGGAGAATGTTGTGTATACTTTTGCCACAATTAGAAAAAAGAATTTCTTGAATAACAATGAGTATACGGAAGAAGAAAACGTTCTAGTATTGACTGTGGTGATAATTGTACAAGTCTTATTGATATGGCTGAATTATTGAGTTGTATGACATGTGGTAGAAGTGCTAATAAAACTGTTTTTTAAAAAGTTACAGTCTGGGAACCCACAGGGGGTGGCTGCGGAGCAGCACTGGTTCAATGGCAGTGAGAAATACACCTACCAAAAGCTATGAACCTTCTAGAAGAAAAAGTGGTTGTTCGTTGACTTGGAGTCAATTTCAACGCATGGTGATTCCATGTTTCCGAGGAGAATTTCTCCAGAAGGTTTTCTTGGCTGTAATCTTAAGATTGGGTTATGGACTGGGTTTCAATCCACATGGTCGGCAGTTCAAAACCACCCGCAGCTCCAAGGGAGAAAGACTGGACTTTCTACTCACAGAAACAGTTAACAGTCTGGGAAACCCACTGAAGATGAATCAGCTTTGACTTGATGGCAGTGAGTTTGATTCTTGGGGGATCTTTATGGAAGCAAATTGTCAGGCCTTTTCTTTTGAGGTGTGGCTGGGGTGCGTCAAACGGACAACTTTTAGGCTAACAGTTGAGCACAGACAGTTGGTGCTACCTTGGGGCTTTAGGAGAAAGCACAGGAAAAAGTTCTTGTACCTTTGACTTAAGTAAAGATTTCTGAGCTACAAACCACAAAGTCACAATCCACAAACATTTTTTAACAAATGGGACTTCAGAATTGAGAAATTCCGAAGAGGGGAAAAATGAATTGAAAAATTCTGTTCTTCATAAGGGAGCCTTGGTGGTACTGTGGGTTGTGTTGGTTGCTAACTGCAAGGTCACTAGTTCAAACCCACCAACCACTCCTTGGAAGAAAGATGAAGTTATCTGCTCCTATAAAAATGTAGTTTTTGAAACCTTGGATCGGGCCGCCTGGGCTGGAACCAACGCTGGCAGTGAGATTGGGTTTGGGTTTGGTGTTAGCTCTTCAAAAAACCGTTACCAGAATCAAACTCCATGCCATGCAGTCATTTCTGACTCCTGGAAAACCTGTGGCACAGAGGGGAAGTTCCCTGGTGGGTTTCTGTAGCTCTTTTTTTATTTTATGTTTTATTACATTTTATTTTATTTATTTATTTTAAACATTTTATTAGGGGCTCATACAACTCTTATCATAATCCGTACATACACATACATCAATTGTATAAAGCACATCTGTGCATTCTTTGCCCTAATCACTCTCAAAGCATTTGCTCTCCACTTAAGCCCTCCGCATCAGGTCCTCTTTTTTTTTCCCCTCCCTCCCCGCTCCCCCCTCCCTCATGAGCCCTTGATAATCCACAGATTGTTATTTTGTCATATCTTGCCCTATCCGGAGTCTCCCTTACCCCCCTTCTCTGCCGTCCATCTCCCAGGGAGGAGGTCACATGTGGATCCTTGTAATCAGTTCCCCCTTTCCAACCCACTCACCCTCCACTCTCCCAGCCTCGCCCTTCACACCCCTGGTCCTGAAGGTATCATCCACCCTGGGTTCCCTGTGCCTCCAGCCCCCATATGCACCAGTGTACAACCTCTGCCCTCTCCAATCCTGCAAGGTAGAATTCGGATCATGCTAGTTGAGGGGAGGAAGCATCCAGGATCTGGGGGAAAGATGTGTTCTTCATCAGTACTACATTGCACCCTGACTGACCCATCTCCTCTCCTAAACCCCTCTATGAGGGGATCTCCAGTGGTCGACACTTGGGCCTTGGGTCTCCACTCTGCACTTCCCCCTTCATTCACTATGGTATACACACACACACACACATACACACACACACACACATATATATATACACATACACACATATATATATACACATACACATATATATATATATATATATTCTTTTTTTTGCATGATGCCTTATACCTGGTCCCTTTGGCACCTTGTGATTGCACCGGCTGGTGTGCTTCTTCCATGTAGGCTTTATTGCTTCTGAGCTAGATGGTCGCTTGTTCACCTTCAAGTCTTTAAGACCCCAGACACTATCTCTTTCGATAGCCGGGCACCATCATCTTTCTTCGCCACATTTGCTTATGCACCCGTTTGTCTTCGGTGATCGTATCATGGAGGTGTGCAGCCAATGATATGATTTTTTGTTCTTTGATGCCTGATAACTGATCCCTTCGGGACCACGCAATCACACAGGCTGGTGTGTTCTTCCATGTGGGCTTTGTTGCTTCTGAGCTAGATGGCCACTTGTTTATCTTCAAGCCTTTAAGACCCCAGTCACTATCTCTTTTGATAGCCAGGCACCATCAGCTTTCTTCACCACATTTACTTGTTCACCCACTTTGGCTTCTGCAGTTGTGTCAGGTGAGTGAGCATCGTAGAGTGCCAATTTAATAAAAGAAGGTATTCATGCATTGAGGGAGTGTTTGAGTAGAGGCCCAAGGTCCTTCCGCCACCTTAATATTACACCTATAAATATAGACATATAGATCTATTTCCCCATCCTCATATATATATTTGCATGTACATGCCTTTGTCTAGACCTCCATAAATGCCCCTTGACTCCCAGCTCCTTCCTCCATCACCCTTGACTTTCCTCCTGCCCCACTACCATGCTTCATCGCCACCTGGGCTAGAGTATACCTCTTCTCTACGCAACCTTACCCTTGATCATTCCCCACCAGGCCTGCCACTCCCCCCTTCACTACCATTTTGGGTTCCATGTTGTTCCCTTGTCCCTGTGTTTGTTAACACCACTTCTTTACCCCCCTACCCCCCCCCACAAGTTCCCCCCGGAACTGTCGGTCCCATTGTTTTTCCTCCAGATAGTTCATCCAGCCTGTCCTATTCAGACAGACCTGTGGAGACACTAACATGCACGAAAACAAGACAGAGGAAAACAAAGCAACAGTATGCAACCAGATAACAAAACAACAAAAACAAACCACTGACAAAGAACAAAACACTTCACAAAAGAAAAGCTTGTAGTTAGTTCAAGGACCATTTGCTGGCCCTTAGGAGTGTTTTCCAGTCCAGTCTGTTGGGGCACCACGCCCTGGCCCCAAAGTCCACTTTCAGCATTCCCTGGGGACCTTGCCACTCCATTCCCTTGCTGTTCTGCTGCACTCCCCCAGTGCTTTGCCTCGGTGTGGTGGGATCAGGTCAGGTGCAATTCCCACACTGTGTCTCCGGTGCTGTCCCCTGTATCACCCTTAGTCATTGATTGGCATCATTTCTCATAGTGGGGCCAGCCGTGTTGTTCTCTCTGTGGACTGGCTGCTCTACTCAGGAACATCATCTTCACGGCCTGGTGGGCCAGGCTGTGTTCCACTCTCTCCTCCTGCCCCTTCATCTGCTCCCGTGTGCTCTGATCAGATATGTCCTCTCCCGGAGCTGCAGAATCAATGCCGTCCTTTGAAACAAATTCTTCTCGGGGGAGGGGCAGGAATCCACTTAATTTTTGGTGCTGGGGCCAGTCTCCCAGACCTCTCCACTGGTTCCCTACTCCACGCCGGGATATTGCATTCACACCTTGCGACACTGGGTTGAAGTCTGGTCCCACTTTCCCTGTGGAGATATAAACAATACCCTCCCCTTGGGTGGATTAGTGCCCCATGTCCCACTTCCCTTTTCTTCCTTATATTCATCCTTTTATTTTCCTTTCCCTACCACCTCCACCATTCACTGTAGCTCTTTATGGGACCCAGGTGGATTCAAACTGCTGACCTGTGGTTAGCAGCCCAACGTGCACTCCACCATGCCACCAGGGCCCCTTGAAAGACAGAGTTGAGAGACTGAAATGACAAGCCATGACTAGCAGACAAGCTCTGCAGACCTCATCCCTGACAAGTAATTTGTGTCTAAAACATACAACAGTCTCTCAAAGCTCAGTAATAAGAAAAAAGAAAAGAATGAGGTAAAAACTGGACAATTTGTCCAAGAAGATTATGAATGGCAAATAAGGCCCTGGAGAGATGCTGGGCATACTCAACCGTTAGGAAAATGCACATTAAGAGCATAAATGGGTATATAATGTACCTACTAAGCCAATAACCGGACCCGCTCCCACGGAGTACGTTCCAATCCCTAATGCCCCGCTGTAGGCTTTCCGGACTGTGCATTTTCACTGGAGGAGCTGGCCTCTGCATTCTCCTGAGGAGCAGCTGGTGGGTTTGAACTGCTAGCCTTGCAGTGAGCACCTCCGTGTGTGCAGAAAGGGGGAACTGATCACAATGATCAATGTATAACCACCATCGCCCCACCCAAGGGAGATGAACAACAGACACATGGGTGTTGAAGGGAGGCAGTGGATGGTTAAGATATGAAAATAACAATTATTTATAATGTATCCACGGCTCACGAGGATGGGAGGATGGTGAGGGTAGGGAAAAAAGAACTGGTACTGGAAAGAAAATGCTTTGAAAATGATGATGGCAACATATGTGCAAATGTGCTTAGTACAATTGATGCATAGATTGGTATAAGAGCTTCAAGAATGCCAATAAAATTATTTATTAAAAACAAACAAACAAACAAACAAGGCAGTCACTTTGAAAAAGTTTGTTTCTTACAAAGAGTTAGACCCACTCTAGGATTCAGTCATTTCCCTCGGTCTTTACCTCCGAGAAATGAAACGTTTGAATTGTAATGGCAAGCAAGTCTCGATATATCCACACGATGAAATCCCACTCAGCTAGTGGTTCTCAACCTTCCTGATGCTGCAACCCTTTCATACGGTTCCTCCTGTTGCGGTGACCCCAACCATAAAATCATTTTCATTGCTACTTCATATCTGTCATTTTGCTACTCTTATGAATTGGGCGACTCCTATGAAAGGGTCGGTCAACCCGCAAAGGGTTCGCGGCCCACAGGTTGAGAACCGCCATACTCAGCAATAAATAGGAATGTGCCCTATTTGTAAAGCCGCCTCGTGGCACAGCAGTTACGCATTGGTCTGCCATCTGAAAGGTCGGCAGTTGAAAATCACTGGCTGCTCTGAGGGAGGAAGATGGGGCTCTCTCCTCCTGGAAGCAGAAACTCCCCGGGCAGTGCCACCTGTCCTACAAGGGCACTACGAGTCGGCAGAGACACACAGACGGCGAGTTTGGGCACTCCTGCGCTCAGCAATGTGGCCAAATCGCAACATAATTAAGTGTAAGAAGTCAGATTAAAACAAGAGTGGGCAATGTTTGGTTCCATTTATATACAATTCTAGAAAATGCAAAGTAGTCCAATGGCCAAACTGCCGCCCACCCCACCCTCCATCAAAACCCTGCCTATCTGTTCTTGCCTAGGAGGAGCTGGAGCAAGGGAGGAAGCGAGGAGAGGTTCAAGGGCATGGTCACTGCCTCCATTGTGTTGACAGTTGCTAGTCAGACCCAGTTGTCAAAACATCTCACACTTGAAACCCAGAGTTGCTCAGAGCAAACAAACGAAACCCCAAACTGTGTTTACATTTTTCAAAAGTGAGTCAACTTCAAGAAAAATAAGGGAATCCACAGATGTCCAGGTTGGAGGTCACAAAACCAAGACAAACATCGTGTCCAGGGAACCAGGGTGACAGAAGCCTGGGGCTTGGGGAGCCCACAAAGAGAGAATGCTGGACCGCGCCTTTCCTGATTCTGTACGGGGCCACGTGGGGCCACCGCTCCTGGCCTGGGTGGCTGGGGCCTGGGGAGGGCTGGAGTTAACAGACAGACTTCGCAGCCAGTGTCTGGGATAAAAATCTGCCCTCCCCACTGTCTCAGTGGGTGGCCTTGGGCAAGTCCTGTCACCTCTGTGCCTCATTTCTGAGATGAGGACAGTAGCAGGGTGTAGCTCAGGGAGCTCTGTGGACTCCACAGGAGAATGCATGTCAAGAACCCGACCTTGTACAGAGCGCACCCGGAGCGCTCGGTGAGCCTTCGCCGTCACGACTGCTACCCAGTAGCCATATCCACCGGATGCCCCTGCCAGTGCCCGCACGCTTCAGACTGCCCCCCGGGGAAGGGAACGAGCAAATGAAATCCCCATTATCTGAGTGAATGTCCATTTTAGTTCAGAGCCACACAGGGCGTGCGGGCCACAGCTAGTCTGCTGTGCCTGGTCTAGACCACGGCCATGGCCTCTGGCCGGCGGGGCAGCAGAGCCTGGGCTCAGAGTGCTGCGCCCCTCACCCCACAGTCTGCCTCAGCCTGGCAGCTCAGAGCGCCATTGCTACTTGCTGGACCCTTCCCCTGTGCTTGGCACCAGGCTGAGCTCATGCACACATCCTTGGTTTGCGCCCTGTCAGTGACCTTGAGGAAACGGGCTCCCTGGCCCCTTTTAACTCAAGGGGAGACTGACTCAGGGACACCCAGGACCATGCAGCTCGATAGACCCTCTAGCTGCTGCTCTCTCTACTGTGCGGGTCTCTCTCCCTCCCTGCCAGCCCGGAGCACCTGTCCCCAGGGCTTTGGGTGCTGGTGTGTATGGGTGTGTATATGCTCAGGGTGACAGCTCCCTGTCTCTCCTCTGCAGGCTTCTAGCCCTCCTTGCTTTGCTGGGCCTGATCCTGTGGCTGATTCTGGACACCGCCCGGCGGCCTGAGCAGCTGGTGTCCTTTGCCGGGGTCTGCGTGTTCCTGCTCCTCCTCTTTGCCTGCTCCAAGCATCACCGTGCAGTGAGTGTTGGCTTGAGAGACCCAGACTGGAAGACAGTGCAGGGCCTTCCTGCTGGGGAGGGGGGGCCCTCTGGGCTCGGGTTGGGGCAGGTGCTTCTTTGGGATGGGGAGAGCCTGTGGGTATTGGGACAGGCCTCTGCTGAGAGCACCAAGGGCTCAGCTAGGTCCAGCTCCACGTAGGCGACTGTAGCCCAAGGCAGGCCCCAGAAGCCCTTAAACTCCCAGCCTGCGGCTTGGCTGGCTGCCACCCTCAGGGTTCCACACTTGTTGCCTCGGAAATGTGTCCTCAGGCTGGAGGGCTCAGGAGCCCCTCCTTCGACTAGAAGTCAAGGCTTTCCTAATGGTGGCTCCTGTGCCGGATGCCCTGGAGTTGAGGCTGACATCTGTCAACCTTACAGCGCACAGCAGAACTGACAAACACCCCCCCTGCCCCCGGGGGGTTTCTAGGCTGCAGACTGCCCAGTCTTTTCGCCCGTGGAGGGGCTGGGGGCTTCAAGCCACGCTCTTGTTCCTTAGTGACCGAGCGCTTCACCACTGCCCGCGCTGTCAGCAGTCGCAAGGGGTTCTCAGAATCAGCCCCAGACCAGCAGATGCAGAATCTCCGCTGTTCCCACACGCCCTCCAGGGCGTTTGGATGTGGTCAACATCTCCACCCCTCTTTAGAGAGGGCTTCAGACCTTCTCTCCTCCCTCCTCCCTGCTGTGTCCTCCTCTCCCTCCTTCCCTCTCCCTCCCCTCCTCAGACTCTCTCCTCTGCTTGAGATCATTGGCATTTGACCCCCAAGCAAATACCTTCCCTCAGGCCAAGCCTTCTAGTTAGTTCCCTGCACACCTCTGCTGGCTGGCTCCGAGCCATCACTGTGAGGTGTCATTAAGTGCTGACTGGGAACAGCAGTCCTCTGTGTCCAGCCCTCTCCTGCTGGGATGGGTCCTTGAAAGGGAGGTGGGCGTGTTTGAGGGTCGGGAGGAGTGAGAGGAAGGTCTAGGCAGATGGGACCAGTGCCCCTGCTGGGCCCTGGGCAAGTTGGAGTCCCAGTCCTGAAGCAAGAGTCCCAGGCCTCCACCCAGACCTCCAGCTCCTTCCATCAAGGGTGACTAGAGGGACCAAGAGCCTTGGCATGCCAAAGCCTGGCCCAGGTTCACATCAGCCCTTGCATAGGCCTTGCCCATGGTCCAGGCCCATGACTGCTAAAATCGTGGTCTATTCTGGACCCCAAGGAGGGTCAGGCAGCAGCCCCAGAGTGCAGGCTGGGTTCAGCTCCACTCTCTATATAGATAGGGCCTGAGACCCTCACCCCACCCCGTTTCTGTGATTCCGTCCTGAGGAGCTGAGCTTTCTGTCCGCGGCAGGTGTCTTGGAGAGCAGTGTCCTGGGGCCTGGGGCTGCAGTTTGTACTTGGACTCTTTGTCATCAGAACAGAACCAGGATTTGTCGCATTCCAGTGGCTGGGTGACCAGATCCAGGTGTGTATCTGGGGCCCCTGCAGGCCAGGGAATGGAAGGGAAGCCACTCAGTGGTGGGGGAGGTCATGGAGAGGGGTGGGGACAAGGAGGAGGGGTGTACTGGGGCCCAGACTAGGCAGACAACAGGGGCCCGGGGACCAGCTCTTTCAGGTGCTGTCGTCTGTCCGAGGTGGAAGAGAATCCTAGAACAGGGAGGGCCTCAGGATTCCCGGGCACACTGCAGGATGTGGCCCTCATCGGGCCTTAGCACAGTCCCACAGGTCAAGCCTACTCTAACCTCCCTCTTGAAAAGAGAAAACATCCCTGAACCCATTGCCAGCAAGTCAGCGGACCTGTAGCCGTGCCCCACAGGACTGCCCAGGCTCCGCTATGGAAGCAGACTGTCACGTCTTTCCAGCAGGCCCTTCTAAGTGCCCACTCTTTGGTTATCCTCCGAATGGCTAACCACTGGGCCCCCAGGGCACCTTCAGCTCTCTCTTAGCATCTTGTGTTTCTATGTCTTCTCAGGGGGGTGGGGGACTGTGCGAGGGGCAACAGGAGGCGCTGCATGCCCAGGGGCTTGTCCTGCTTTATAGATGGACACCCTGAGGCTTGAGGGAACTGGCGTAGTCTCCAGTCGCAGGGGTCCTGTGGAAGCATGATTCTAGCGCCACCATGGGGACAAGGTCAGTCACTGGTGTTGAGGGGCTGAGCCGGCAATCCAGGCACCACTTTGGACGGTCTGCCTGGTCTCATAGTCTGGCCTCCTCAGCTGTCTCATCCTTGCTACCCTGACAAGGCTCCGCTCAGTGTATTTCATTAGGATTTCGGGGGAATGTCTCAGAGGGAGCAAGGACCCACAGTGGGACCTTAAGACACATTGCTAGGCCCTGGGCATCAGCCCCTGATAAAGGCCCTGGGCATCCTTGGGGCCAGGAGGGCGTGCAGCTTTGGCATCAGGAGGGTGTGCAGCTTTGGCATCAGGAGGGTGTGCAGCTTTGGCATCAGGAGGGGGGGCAGACAATTTCTTCAGCTCCTCCCTGTTCCCTTCCTCGCTGTATCCACGCGTGTTGTTTTGTTTTCTCCTTCCAGATCTTCCTGAGCTACACCGTGGCTGGCTCCAGCTTTGTGTTCGGGGAGGCCCTGGTCAAGGACGTCTTCGCCTTTCAGGTCAGTTTGACTCTTGGCCCAAGAGGCCTTTAGCAGCTGCTGCCCAGCTGCCTCCAGCAAGCGGGGAGTCTAAGCGAGCTGGGCCGGGCTAGGGCTGAGCGTGGCGTGCACAGTGCTGGACCTGGGGAGAGAGGGAGGATTCCTGGGGGAGAGGCCATTCTGGGGAAGCTGAAACAGCTTAGGCCTCAGAGCCCTGGGTGGGCCCCAGCAGTGTGTTTGCCTAGTGTTCTGGTTTTGTAAAGTGTGCCAAAGTAAGATATTTCTGTGTTCTTTCTCTTTAAAACCCATCCTCCTCCCCTGCTGCCATGATATCATTGCTAGAGGGCTGAGGACAGGAATAGGGCTGCCTAGCATGGGGCAGGGACTTGAGGCCCACAGGGATAGTTCCCAGAAACCCTTAGGTCATCTTCTTACCGGGCTCCTCCTGACAGGCCACCTCCTCCAGGAAGTCTGCCCTGGTGAGTCCAAGTAATCATACAGAGCCTCCGTTTTCCATCCAACAATTCATACACGTGGTAGCGCATGTCACTGTTGGCAATCCCCCAACTTAATGGCACTGAGCCCACTGGTTCCCTGTGTTTTCCCGTCTCTACTCCTTCCTCCTCCCTTCCTAACCCTTCTAAGACTTAGTCTTTGGACAAATGCTGGCTTTTGAATCTCAAATGGTTGGTCATTCTAAAGTGTGTGTACAGACTGCTTGGGGCTGTGAAATAGACCCATGGGGGTAAATTTCTGTTCCAGGCCAGAAGGGTGACCAAGGTCCAGCTTTGAAGGTCCCTCCAGACTCTGTTCAACCAGCCAGCCTGATCTTTTTATGATTTTTGAGCTTTGTTCCACATTTTCTCCCATCTTTTCCAGCATCTTTTCGTGTGATCCCTTTAGAGCCGTCGGTGGTGGTGGTAGTCAGGCACCATCTACTTCTTCCGGTCTCGGGTCACGGAGACTGGTGTCTGCATGGCCCATTAGTCCTTTGGCATAATTATTCCCGTGTGTCTTTGACGTTCTTCACTCAGCTTTCCTCTACATGAGCAGAGACCAAGAGTCTTGCCCGGGCTGGCATCTCAGAAGCCCTCCATATGCTACTTGTTACTCACCAAAGCAGGAGGCGACCCTTCTCCTGTGCACTACGCTATGCCCGTTGACCGTGGTCTCTCCAAACTACGGTCCCATCCTGAGCCCCCGCGGCTAGGGACGCATCCCTTACGGTCTTTGGTTATGACTAAGAAGTTCCCATAATCTTGCCCCCTGTATTCTCTGCTGTGTTCATGGATACATTGGCAGCATAGGAAAATACACAAATAGGAACATCCTTTATCAAACTGTGAAAAAATTCCATGCTCTTCCCAGTCCCTGCCCCCACCCCCATGCTCTTCTAATTCTATTTTTTCACAGACGTTGCGAAGCCCTCTCATAGGTATCTGCCCGTAGATTGCTGTTGTTGTTGCAGCTGTTACTATGTATCTCTAATAGTATTTACCTCGATGCCTTTAATTTGGGGTTCTCTCCATGTCTTCCTTTGCCTTCATTACCAACAAATAACCTTTGTGCCCAGAATATTGTAGGGCGAATGAAGGCACTCTTCTACCTCCACGTTCTTACTGTGTAATGGTGGAGACTCCCCCACCCCCGACCCTAAATCAGAGCAGATCAGCCTGGGCCTGGTGGCCCCGTGTGCCGGCAGGCTCCAGGGTTCCAGGTGGCGCTGTGGTTAGATTCCTGCTTCCTCCCGTGAAACTGCCCAAGCACGTATGTGCTGGTCTAGTCAGAGCTAGAGCGCGCGTGTCCTCTGCGCACCCCATGGCTCACGCCCGGCCGAAGCCCCAGTTCCACAGGCTGGCTGAGGGCCCGTTCCCTGGTTCGCTGGCCCAGTTCTGCCAGTGTCGGTGTGCTACAAGCCCTGCACGTTCTAGACTCCAGCCCCAGGGAGCAGCTGGGCAGGAGCCCCATGTGCAGACTCCTGGGTTTCTGCTTTTTCTCATTCCCAGAACAGCTGGGGTGTTTGGTCTCAGCCTGAGCCCTAGGCCTGGTCTTGCACTTGGTGTGGAGGTAGGCCAGGACTCCTGACCCGTGTGCCCCCTCCTAACTCGTGTCCCCAGACACTCTGGGGGACGTGCCTCCTTGCACGAGATGCTAACCGTGACATCCCGCCAAGGACCAGGCTAGGAACCTACCCGCTCAGGAATCTTCCTGTCCCTGAACAGATTTGCCCACCATGTTTCTCGAAGGCCAGTCTGTGTCAAAAGAGCAGCCTCTGTCCATCCCTCAGAGGCCCCTGACACCATGTCCTTGGGGGCAGTCAGGGGCTGCTCCTTTCACAGTTGTTCATAAGCAAGCAGGGCGGCTTCAAGGGGACAGCATTGAGGATCTGGCCCAGGGTGACGTCTTGTGTCCACTCAGCGTCGTGGGCAGCAGCGTCTTACTAGTTCATCAGTCGCCACAGGCTCAATTCTTACTCATGGTGACCCCATGTGTGTCTGAGTTGGCTTCAACGGTGGGTTTCCTTTGGAAACAGATCACCAGGCCTTTCTTCTGAGGCACCTCTGAGTCCACTCAGACGTCCCACCTTTCAGTTAGCAGACAGGCGTGTTATCCATCGTGCCACCCAGAGATTGCCCCTCCGTGCCCAGCCAAGCCCCTGAGAGAAGCAGTGACCAGACCACCATCACAGTCACGTAGTGAGTCGAAGCAGAGCTAGAGCTGAGCCTGCTGCTCAGGCCCGCAGCCTTGTGCTTATCCATAGAGACCAGTCACCTCCCTCAGGACAACAGTATGTTAAACACGTCATGGTCCCGGCAGAGCACTGTGAGAATCAAGAGCCGTGAGGAGAGACATAATAAGCAGCGTGATGTATTATTAACCAGCCTTTCCCTGTCACATTCCTGGCCTCTGGGAGGCCCTGTCCTCTGGAGAAATTCCCGGTCAGTGTACCTGCCAATGGCGGCCTTGTAGAATGTCAGGCCCATGAGGGAGGCGCCAGCCAAATACTCCAAGGCTGTGAACGTCCTTTCTCATGGACTCACAATCACAGAACTTCCTGCACATCCCTCCTGTCCCCTCTCTCTTGCACAAATGCACGTATCATACACTCACACACACGCATACAGATATACATACCACACACATACAGACACACCACACACACTCTCACACATGCACAGACCCTGGGTACACACAGAGACACATAACTCACACCCACTCCGACTCATGCACAGACCCACGTACTGCACACACGTGCCACACACGCTCTCCAAGCTTGGGACTTGCTGTCGAAAGCACGGGTTCCTAAACTGATGGGCCCACAGTCCCCTTTTCAGAAAAAAACAAAAGACTCAACCCTCCCTGGGAATTCAGAGCGCTTGCGCCACAACCCATAATCCAGGATAGACTGTGGGTACTGCTTTGCAATCCCCGGGATCATTCCACACCCTCTAGGGGTCGGGATGACCCACTTTGGGAAACGCTGGTCCAAACGAAGGGGCTGAGGTTTGACAGGGTGCCTCAGGGGCAGGGTTGGGGGGTCTTTCCGTTCTTTGGATGAGTGATTTTGATCCCGTCTAAAGCCTAGACTCAGGGGAGACTTCTCCAAGCTCCGCTTTTCGAATCCCCACTGCTGCCAGTCCAGCTGATCCCTTCTCTGGGATGTCCAGGCTCTGCCTGGGGCCTCTTCTGCCTCAGCAAACGCTGGGCCTAGAGTACAAGGTGACGTGCTGGCTGGCCACCTCCTGACTAGGCACATTGGTTAGTCACGTACCTTGACTCCAGTCTAGCTACTTTCCACCCCATGTGCAAGCACCCCCAAACCCCCTTTCCTGGGTCTGGTTGACCTGGGGGCATCTGCAGGCAAATCACGCTGACTGCTGAGGGACACACCCACTGACCAGCCAGCAACAGGGCTCGGACTGACCCGGCCAGGCGCCCCAGGCGGAAGGGAAAGGGCTCATCTTCCTACGATGTCCAGGTTTCTGCTCTCTGAAACCTCGGTGGTCGACAGCCTCAGATTTTGCACACGCACAAAAAAGACCAAGTCAGAGAAGAACTGAGGGCTCCATTGGGTCTGGTAATTAGGGGTCACTGGTTACCTTAATGGTTCCTGGTGGACCTGGGTGGCTTGGCTACTAGCCAGAAGGCAGACCTGGTGCCTGGAGAAGGCAGACCTGGTGGTCTGCTCCCAGGAAAGCCCTAGGGAGCGCTCTGCTCTGTGGCACGTGGAGTGGTCTCTACCCCGGGGCTTCACGTTGCTGTTCGGGGTTCCACCCCTCTACCCCCAGTCCGTCCTGGCTGTAGGGAGCCTCGGCACAGCAGGACGGATGGCACACTGCCCGCCCTGCCCATCTGCACAGTTGTGCTTACATTTGAGCCCATGCTGCAGCCGCTGTGTGAAGCCATCTGATTGTGGGCCTTCCTCTTGCTCGCGGCCCCTCCACGTGACCAAGCGTGCTGTCCTTCCCCAGGGACCGGTCTCTCCTGACAGCGTGTTCAAAGTACGGGAGGCAATGCCTTGCCACCCTTGCCTCCAAGCTCTCTGGCCGTACTTCTTCCAAGCAGGCGTGGGAACCTTTTGTCTGCCAGGGCCATTAGGGTAGCTATAAGGTCCTTCGTGGGCCACACTGGCAAGCACTTCATTCTCTCAACCCTCACGGAATCCCGGCAAGTCTCTCTCTGGTGAGGGGTGTGATGGCAGCGGATTTGGGTGAGTTCATGGGGCCGTACATGGCCCGAGGGCCGGATGTTCCCCGTCTCTGCTCCACAGCAACAGATTTTTGGTTTGTTTGTGGCGGGTTTGGGGGGTGAGGCATCCCGGAGTAACCTTAGTGAGCGTGGTTTTTAGGGGAGGGGCTGGGAAGTGAGTGGAGGCTTGGGTGGGATGGCTGAGAGGGGACAGGTGGGACAGGGGAAGCAGGAGAGAGCTGACGAGAACACGGCTCCTTCAAAGAGGTGGGGACAAGGGAGCAGAGTGCTGAGGTCTTTCTGGGTGCAGGGATGGACCGGAAGTCAGGTGGCATGTCCAGAGAACAGCAAGAGCCCCCTCCCCCCCCCACCCCCCACCCCCGGTGTGTCCCGACCTCGAGTGACAACTCTGCTTTTCGTGCCTGGGGGTGGAGTCGACGTAGCATTGCTGAGGCTTCCTCTAGTTCTCAGTGTTTGTGGCGGGGGCTGGAAGCAGGGAAGGCAGGACTTGGGCCTGGGAGAGGCGGGAATGGGAATTTTCTGGAAATCAGCCTCAAGTATAACGCCATGTCAGGCAGAGCCCTGGCTCAGCTCCCCACAAGGAGAGGGGGTGGCGTCCTGCATTCAGCGCCAGACTGAATCAGAGGCCGTGGTCGGCACTCTCAATGAGCGGTTCTTGAGTGTGGGGCTGAGATCACAGGCCACGGCGTCCAGAAAGGCCTGGTGCTCCAGCACCACCCCTGACCTGCTGACAAGGCCTCAGCCAGAGCTGCTGGCCCCCGGGGCCACGTTTTTGGGACGGCCTGGCCCAGAGGAGCGGGGCTTCCTCTTTCTTTGTGTTGTGAGTAAGGCTCAGCACCTGCAGGACCACCTGCTCTAAGTCCCTGTAACACACCAGTCAGGGCATGGGGACTGCTCTCTCCGGGGAGCCCCTAAAACTGACAAAGGAACCTCTAACGCTGGCCCTCCAGACAAAGCCGGGGCCCATGGGAGAGCCTTGGCAACCTGTCGGGACTCAGCCGTGCCTGGTTCTCGGTGCGTGACTTGGGCAGGAGTCCCTGGATAGTGTGAATGATTCGTGTGTTTGGCAGCCAACCAAAAGGCTGGGATGGAAGCCATTGAGCAGCTTCAGCAGAACTTCCTGCTGGTCTACGTTCGAGAAGCCGGCCCCTGGCTCTGGGGAGCCCAGGCATCCTCTGGCATGGGGCTGCCACGAAGCAGAGTTGGCTCAGTGGGCAACTTGCTGCTGTTGCTTGTCCTTGGTGGAAGGGACAGGCCTGGGACATGCCACAGCCTTCAAGCGCCCATCCGTGATGCGGTGGCCCCCTCTTCCTCCCTCCTCCCCTTCCTCCCTCGGTTGCTATGAGGACTGATGGATTGGGGTACGTTGGGTGCCTGGCACAGAGTAGAATCGCCTGACTGCTCGCTTCCCGGCAGCCCCTGCAGCGTGTGAGCTGTCTGCCCTGCTCCTTGCCTGCCCTCTCTGCAGGCCCCATGGGGGTCTCTGACCTGGGAGGACAGGTGGGCTCTGGGGGACTTTCTTTAGCATTACGTGCCCCCGCCTGGGAAACCAGGAGTCGTTTTTCTTCTCTTCCATTCATTTTCTGTCCTGAGGGGCAGCTGCTTCACGGTGACCCCATGGGGAGCGCAGTGGAACTGTGCCGCACAGGGCTTCCCGTGACTGGGTTTTCAGTTCATTGTCAAGTCTTTCTTCGCAGGCACCTCTAACCTTTCAACTAGCAGCTGGGCCCGTTAAGCCATCTGCATGCCCCTCCCCCAGGGACTCCTCTCCGGAACCAAACCAAAAAAGCAAGCTCACTGCCATCGAGTCAGTGACAACTTACAGTGACCCACTGTGAGTCTCCGACACGGGGACTGCTTGCTTGTTTCCTTATGACAATCCATCACTCAGTGGTATTAAGCATAATTGTACTTATGTTGCTATCAACATTTCCAAAACATTTTCTTTTTCCTTGAGCCTTTACTATCAGCTCCTCTTTTTGGAACTGTTTATGAGAGTAGAAAGCCAAGTGTTTCTCCCGACAAGCCACTGGTGGTTTTGAACCGCCAACCAGGCGGCTCACAGCCCAATGCATAACCACTACACTACCACAGTCACCTCTTAATCCAAAACACAGCTCTCCTGCCATAAAATACCCCCTCACAGGTTGGCAAGGCTTCTTGGTTGCTGCCTGGATCAAGTCTCAACGCTGCAGGTGGGTCCCGCTGCCCCAGTCCCTGTCTCCCTGGCTTGGGGCTGCCTCTGCAGCGGTGCCAGGCTGCCCGCAGGGCCTGGGGTGATAAACTGGGCATGCCGTCTAGACAGTACGTGATCCCGGGGAGAGCAGAATGATGTCACCGCAAGGGCGTGGGTGCTTCCAGCACAGACAGCAGGGAGTCACGAGGGGGGAAAGGTTTCTCGAGCCATTCCTGGGCTCGCTGTCAGGCGACACCCCAACTGCAGTGACGTGGGCGGGCGGCGGAGACATAGTGTGGAGCAAGTCCAGACACAAACCGCCGTGCGCCTCAGTGTCTTCCTGGAAGAGAAAAGGGAAACCCCCCAGAGAGTCTGGGTTATGGACTGAATTATGTCCCCCAGAAAAGGCGTTGTGAATCTATGCCCGGGGCTGTCATCCTGTTAGGGAATGGGTTGTCTTTGTTGTGTGAATGAGACAAGATGAGTGTATGATGTTTCTTAAATCAATCTCTTCTGAGAGATAAAAGAAAGGGGAGACCCAAAGGGGTCGCGACCCACAGGTTGAGAACCGCTGACCTAGCGCCTAAGCCTGGTTGTCCAGGTTTTCCTTAAGGAAACAAAACAACTCTTCCTCAACCCCACTCTCCTCTTTAGCCATTGGCTTTCTTCCTCTCACACAGCTACACTCTTAAAAAATGATATCTACACTACACCCTCGTGCCTCACTCCCTCTTTGGTCCACCAACGGTGGACCTCATACCCTCCTTTGACACTGCTGCTCATCCAGGCCACCCGGGACCCCTGCACTGCCAAGGTCCCCGGGCCCACCTCATATGCAGGTTGGAGCTGCATGATGCCCGGAGACTGCAGAAGTATTGATGTGCTGGGCTGGTGCCGGTGAAGGACCCCGAGGATGCCATGGCCGGCCAGAAGGACACACAGGACCGCCAGGCACGAAGGACAGCCAGACCCACATTAGGAGTGAGGCTGGCGAGACCTCGTCCCGGGGACTGTGCACATGGTATGGAGGAGTCCCGCGTGGGAGATGGACTGTCCCAGTCCTGCAGTCATGGACTCAGACCCACCTGTGAAGCTGGGGCAGCGCTGGGAAGAATTTCATCCTGTGGAGCACAGGGTTACTAAGAGTGGGGGTCCAACCATCCACCACAGCAGGAGCAAGGTTTGTCTCTGTCCTTACCTACCTCACCCCCGAACCCACTGGACATCGCTGGCCACCATCCATTTCTGAACCTTCGCCCCTCAGTGTCTGCCTCACCCCTCTCCTGGACAGCCTCCGTCCTCCCTGGCCATTTCCCTGTCTCCTCCACGGGGCTCTCTCCCTTCCTCCTCCTCCGTCAGTGATGCCGACCGCATGGCTCTGTCCTGAGCCGGTGTTCTTCTTAGCCCGGCAATCCCCTCGGTGACTCTCGACTCATGGCCTCAACTTGTGCATCTGTGCACGAGAGTCCCCAGCCCACGCCCGACGCAGGCCCCTCCCTTGAGCTTCGGCTCCTCTTAGCCAGATGCTCCCCCAACGTGGCACTTGGGTGTTCCACAGGCACCTCGCACCCAGGAGTCCTCCTCAGCCTTTGCCCTGGCCATTGAGAAGTGTCCTCCCATGGGAGAAGCCATAGGTACAAACGAGGAGTGCAGAAACAGAGAATGAATAAGATGTCCACAGTCCCAACACACAGAAGCAACTATGCTGCCTTCCCGTCTTTTTCCCAACTTCCAGACTTAGCATTTCAGCTTCAGAATGGCCCCTGGTAAATACCAAGTCGGCATGACTAGTTATTTTCAAACCGCTTGGAACAGATAACACTTGAAGAGAGCAAACTTCAACAGGACAGAAGAGTCTATGGTAAAGAGCAAGTCTGGCTTCCATCCCTGACCCCCAAGCCACCTAGTTCCTCCCTCAAGGCACCAGGCATTTGTCTGGGTTTCTAATGTTGTTCATGACACAAGGACACACACATTCTTCTTACTTTTTAAAATCATTTTATTGGGACTCATACAATTCTTATCACAATCCATACATTCATCCATTGTGTCAAGCACATTTGTACATTTGTTACTCTCATCATTCTCAAAACATTTGCTCTGCACTTAAGCCCCTGGCATCAGCTCCTCATTTCCCCCCTCCCTCCCTGCTCCCCGCTCATTCAGAACCCTTGATAATTTATAAATTATTATTATTTTGTCATATCTTACACTGTCCGACATCTCCCTTCACCTTCACCCACTTTTCTGTTGTCCATCCCCCAGGGAGGAGGTTATATGTAGATCCTTGTAATCGGTTCCCCCTTTCTACCTCACTCTCCCTCCACCTTCCTGATGTCACCACTCTCACTGGTCCTGAAGGGATCATCTGTCCTGGATTCCTGATGTTTCCAGTTCCTGTCTGTACCAGTGTACATCCGCTGGTCTAGCCAGATTTGTAAGGTAGAATTGGAATCATGATAGTGGGGGGAGCGGGGGAGGAAGCATTTAGGAACTAGAGGAAAGTTGTATGTTTCATCGTTGCTATACTACACCCTGACTGGTTCATCTCCTCCCTGTAAGGGGATGTCCAGTTGCCTACAGATGGGTCTTGGGTCCCCAATCTGCACTCCCCCTCATTTACAATGAGTGGATTTTTTGTTCTTTGATGCCTGATACCTCCCTCATTCCTTCGACACCTCGCGATCGCACAGGCTGGTGTGCTTCTTCCACGTGGGCTCACAGTCTTATTTTTACACAGATAACAGCAGAGTATAACCCTCAGATCAGAGGTTTCCTTTTCGATATTTTTTATTTAAAATATTTTTAAACATTAGATTTATTGAACTATAATTAGCACATCACACAATTCAGTAATTCATTCCATAAGCTTTGGTTGTGGATCCAAGCAAGAGGAATCCTGGACAACTTAGACCTTGTCACCATTCACACTGATGTCCCTATTGGGCCAATTGTAAGGATTTTGTTTTCTTTTGTTTTCTTTTTCTTGATACATACTTCTAGCTTTTTATTTTGCAGTAGGTCTAGACATACAGGAAGGTGAAAAATAGTACAAACAGTGTCATGTACTCTTCACCCAGTTTTCCAAATAGGAAAGACCTTATACAATTACAATACAACTTCAAAATTTAAAAAAACTAACAATGGTACAGTATTGCTAACTATACTGTATACCTTATTCAGTTTCACCAGATTTTATATTCGTTCATTATTGTATGTACATGTTGTTCTTTGCAGTATTTTCCCACCAGCTTTATTGGCAAGTAATTTACATATCATATAATAGTTCAATCATTCAGTCATAGGTTTCCTTTTTTATTCAACAACCTGTTTTGCAAATCATTTCATTATTTAAAAAAATAATCAGCCAAAAAGAACACTTGTCACTGAGTCCCATGGATTGCAGTCGAAGTGTGTCTCACACTGTTGTGAATCCGCGGCAACACACCGTTTCTTCACAAGCAAGTCGATGGCGTTCTCACCGTCCGCTCCGAGTGGCCCTCCCCTTAATACAAACTCCCCGGCCACTCGGTTTCTGTCTACTTTTGTCAAGTGTTGTCACTTTGATCTCATAGAGATCTTCAAGGAGAAAAGTGCTCAGGGGAGGCATTTTTCACTAGTTAAGCTTTTGTTTGGTATTGAGAAGACTTGAGGGGATGTTTTTGGTTTGCAGTCTAAGATTATCTCAGGGCAGTAGTTTCAAGAGTCCCTCTACCCTTGGTGGCTCCAGCAAGTCTGGAGTCCATGAAAGTGTGATATTTTGTCACTATAGGGTTGTTGCTGGTCTTCGGTTTTAACCTATAGTGACTTGAGTGCGCCTTTATAGAACAAATTGGTTTTCCATTCAACGATTCACACACATTTTGTTTTGTGACAATTCAGTACATTCGTTCCTGTTTGTCATTTCCATTCATCCTTTCTTATCCCTATCTGTCTCCTGAGGTTTATCCCTAAGCACATGCTACCCTTTCACAGAGTGGGCTTGCTTGCTCCAAGGAGCACCTCCCTCCCTGGTGGTGGTGTTTACCATGAAGGCCTGCCGGAGGAGCCCTGGTGGACTGGTGGTTTGCCTGTTGGGATCACCACAAGGTCAGCTGTTCGAAACCAACACCAGTTCCATGGAGAAAGCTGAGACTGCTCCCATACAAATTTACAGCCCCCCAGAACCCCACAGGGGTAATTCTACTCTGTCCCGTGTGTTCCATATGAGGCAGATCGACTCCATGGCGTGAGGTACTTTTTGTTTTGGTTTGGTTTATAGGCTTGTCTCTTTTTTTGGATAAAAACTGAGCCGTAAGAGTCAGCCAGTCTTTTTTATGATTTTGAATTTTGTTCTGTGTTTTTCTCCCACTCTCTCCAGGACTCTCTAGTGTGGCCGCGTTCAGAGCAATCAATAGTGGCAATTGGACACTACCTAGTGGCTCTGGTCTCAGGGTCACGGGGCTTGAGGTTTGCACGGTCCATTTGCCCAGTGTGTCACGGTATCCACCGTCTTTGATTTTCTTTCCTTAGGATGGGGAGCTCACAGGCTTAGGTGGCAGCTCACAAGACCCTCGTCATTAAGACCCTCGTCATTACTCACCAAAGTAGGATGAGGAACATTGTCTTCGTGAGTTGCATTATGCCAATTTGCCTTGACTGTGGTCCCAAGCCTGCGGGTCCAGCGATGCAGTCCCTCAAAGTGTTTGGCGATGGCTAAGGAATTGACATGCCTTTGCCCCTGTTTGCTCTGGTATACACACGGATGTGTTTACAGCCCCTACAGCTATGTGTGTAGAAATAGTATCCGCCAAGCCTATACATGGCTGTGAATCGAGTCCCTTTCACCTGATACCTGTTCACCTCGCTTATCTGCCTATGTAGCTACTTATAGCGTGGCGTTTGTTATTACTGATAATGCAGGATTGTGTTGATAATGGTGTTTGCATTTGTTGTTTATAACTCTGTGCACTTCTCCATGTTTTGATTTTCTTTAGTAGTTTTTAGTATATATTACCTTTCCCGTCACCAAAATTAACACGTCTATCATCTTGTAATTTCCCTCCCTTCTCATCATTGGTAACTGTAAAGTTTTGGGTTTTTGTTTTTTGTTTTGCTACTTGTAAACCTTTTCTTGACTTTCTATAATAATAGTAGTCTCACCCAATAGTTATACTTACCTAGCATAGCATGTTTTTCAGGCTGACTCGTACTGTAAGTGTTATGCGGATCCCTCATTGTTCTCTAAGGTCGCGTGACGCCGCATTGTGGGTGTGTGCCGTTGATCTGTTGACGGACACCGTTCCACTGCTTTGTCGCTGTGAATATGCTGCAGTGAGCATGGGCGCCCAACGCGGGGCTTCAGAAAGTTCAGGGAAAGTTTCCCCGTAGATGTAGCTCCAGTTCAACAACGTCTGCGTGTAGAATTCAGTGCCATCGATTCTACGCGTCCCGGTGTGCAACCATTTTGGAGATCCTTGACCAAACTGTTCTGTCACCATGAGCGCCAGCTCCGTGCCCCGCAGCAAAAACGCTTCCTCCTCCATTCGTGCTCAAGTTTGAATGTTTTCCAAGTAGGTTTCTTGATACAATACTCCCATTAATATAATTCACATATAATGCCATACATTTCCGTAGTTAAGTTGCTTTTAAAAAGAGTTGGATATCAGGACCAAGGGTGCGAGGGACGATGCTGGGAGAGTGGAGGGTGAGTGGGTTGGAAAGGGGGAACTGATTACAAGGATCCACATGTGACCTCCTCCCTGGGAGATGGACGGCAGAGAAGGGGGGGGAAGGGAGACTCCGGATAGGGCAAGATATGACAAAATAACAATCTATAAATTACCAAGGGCTCATGAGGGACGGGGGAGTGGGGAGGGAGGAGGGGAAAAAAAAGAGGACCTGATGCAAGGGGCTTAAGTGGAGAGCAAATGCCTTGAGAATGATTGGGGCAGGGAATGTATGGATGTGCTTTATACAATTGATGTATGTATATGTATGGATTGTGGTAAGAGTTGTATGAGTCCCTAATAAAATGTAAAAGAAGAAAAGAGAAAAAAATGATTAGGGCAAAGACTGTACAGATGTGCTTTATACAATTGATGTATGTATATATATGAACTGTGAAAAGAATTGTATGAGCCCCAATAAATTGTTAAAATTAAAAAAAAAAGAGTTGGATATACATTATTACAATCAGTTCTAATGCCCCCTCTCCCTGGTTTCATTATATTTTAACTTTATTTTTTGAGAGTTGTATGAAGTGCCTGTAGAGATCTAGTTGTGTCCCACTCCGTTCTTATTTCTTTAGGATATATACCTAATCGTGAGTATAAGGTATCGTATGCTATCTCTATTTCCAACATTTGAAAGCAGTACCAGATCCTTTTTCACAGTGCTGGCACCATCTTACCACCCTGCCAGCACCTCTTAAAGTTCCAGCCTCCACGCCCTCCCTAGCAGATGCTTCCTTATTACGCTTTGCTCTTGGCGCTGGGGTGAGGTGAGAGCTCTCTAATGGTTAATGATTGCACATATGTGCTCGTGTGTTTGCTGGTGACCTAAGTGCCTTTTTTAGTGGACTTTCTGTTTATGTCCCTTGCCCCTTTTTAAAAATTGGCTTGTTTGCCCTTTGGTGACCGAGATGTTCAGGTTTTCTATAAAATTCAGAAGACCAGTCTCGTACTGGCTACGTGGCTGCCAAAGGGTTTCCTCAATCCTAGGTTCTCTGAGCTCTCAGAGGCGTCTTGGTGCGCATGGGCAGTTCACTTTGGAGGCCACCACATTGAGTTGCTCTCCTCTTCCGCTCTGTGCATCTTCAGTCGCGGGTCTGCCTGCCAGTGCGACGGCCTTGTTACTGTTCGGTGCCGGGGTCCTGTCTGTGTACCACAGAGCAAGACTGCCTGGTGCTAGGACATCCTTGCCCTGGTTACGTCTGGACCTGTGCTCACAGCCACTGGGCCAATCCATCCGACAGGTCCCTCTTTCTCTGCTGACCCTCTCGACGGCCAAGTCTGACACCCTTCCCCAGGAGCTTGTTCCCTGATCACATGTTTGCAGGACACCAGACGGAGGCTCACCGCCCTTGCTTCTGAGACACGTTAGATACACTTCATCCGAGGCAGATTCATTCCACCCTCTGACAGAGCACGGTACTTTGAATATTCCTTGCCAACACCATCATTCAAATGCACCAGTTCTTCTGCAATCACTGGAGAGGGCCCCCTTTTCGGGGGGGAGTTAGTGATCTTCATAATGTGAGGTCTCTGAGCCATCATGAAGTAGTTTTTGTATATGGTGTGAAGGAAGACATCTTGTTTCCCTTTTCTGCAAAATGAATATCCAGTGTCAACCGGCACCAAGTTAAAGAGACTGTCTTTCCCCATTTAATGGATTCCGGCCCTTTGTTAAAGATCAGCTATCCATCGGTTGATGGATTTTCTTCTGGGTTTCCAGTTGTGTTGTGTTAGTCTAGATGTCTGTCGGGGTGCCAATCCCAAGCCATTTTAACTACCATATGGACATCGTAGGTTGTGAAATGGACACGTGTGAGACTTCCTACTTTGCTGTTGTTCTTCAGTAGTGCTTTGTCTATCTGGGTCTCTTTACTTTCCAGATAAAGGCAGTGACCGCATTGGCCTTCCCCTAAAGAATGCTCATGCAATCTGCATCTGGATGCATGATATCAATGGATCGCTCTGGGCGGTATTGACATTGGAACCTGAGCACGGCATATGCTTCCATTAATATGCGTCTGTGTTTCGTACAGTAGTGTTTTATAGTTTCTTGTCTGAGCATTTGAATCTTTCTGGTAACTGATAGATAGTATGGCTTTCCTTTGGGGAGTTCTCTTGACGCCTTTGGGTGACAGTGCTGGCGGGAGGATAGTAAAAGCGGCCTGGCCCGTCAAAAGGACAGACAAGTCTGTTTGGGAAGAAGTAAGGCCAGCGGGCTCCTAGGAGGTAAGGATGGCAAGACTTGGTCTTACGTACTTGCCATGTTGTCAGGCGAGACCAGTCCCTGGAGAAGGACACCGTGCCTGGTGAAGTAGAGGGGAGGGGGGAGAGGAAGACCCTAAGGAACCGATTGACGCTGGGGCTGCAACCATGGGCTTCACAATTGTGAGGAGGATGCAGGACTGGGCAGTGCTCTGCTCGGTTGTGCGTAGGGCTGCTATGGGTCGGAACCAACTCAATGGCGTAACAGCAATGCGTTGGTGTAAAGTAGCCCAACTGATTGGTGTAGGTTGCTTGTGTTCCTGCTGCCTGGCCGAGCCTTTCACGCGCTTCCAGTGGTTTTCCTCAGGACTCTCTGGGGGTGCTCTGTGTATAGGCGGACACCATCTGCACATAGGTATGGTTTTATTTTTTCCCACCTATGGTTCCCCTCTCTTGCCTTATTGCCGGTGGCTAGGACTTCCAATGAGGAGCCCTGGTGGCAGAGTGGGTTGTGCACCGGGCTGCTGACTGCAAGGGGAGCAGTGTGAACCCACCTGCTGCCCTGTGGGAGAGAGATGAGGCTTTCCACAGGGGTGCAGTTTCAGAACCCCCAAGGGACAGTCTTGTTCTGTTCTACAGGGTCACGATGGGTCGGAATCCGCTCAGTGGCAGTGAATTTGTGTTGGGGGAGAGACTTCCAATAAGTGTTGAATGTGAGTGGTGGCCGAAGCATCCTTGTCTGGTTTCTGTTTGCAGTCTCTCTCTCTCCAGTGAGAATCGTGTTGGCTGTTAGTTTTTGCACATAAATCTTTAATCCTACTGAGGTCTTTCTCTTCTGTTTCGCTAAGTGTTTACCAGGAATAAGTATTGGGCTTTGCCAGGTTCCTTTTCTGCATCAATCAGTATGAATATGCGATTCTTTTCTTTGTTTTACTTATGCAGTGGATTACCTTGACTGTTTTTCTAGTGTTGAACCGCTTCGGTGTTCCTGGGATGTGAAGCCTGCTTGGTCACGGTGTGCTTTTTTTAAATTCTTTTTTGCGTGTCTTTATTTACTTTTGGATCTGTTGTTTTGTTTTATTAAATCATTTAATTAGGCACTCATACAAATCTTATCACAATCCATACATACATTAATTGTGTAAAGCACATTTGTACATTCATTGCCCTCATCAGTCTCAAAACATTTGCTCTCCACTTAAGCCCCTGGCATCAGGTCCTCATTTTTCCCCTCCCTCCCCATTTCCCCCTCCCTCATGAACCCTTGATAATTTATAAATCATTATTTTGTCATATCTTATACTGTCTGACATCTCCCTTCACCCAATTTTCTGTTGTCCATCCCTCAGGGAGGAGATTATATGTAGATCCTTATAATCAGTTCCCCCTTTCCACCCCATCCTCCCTCCACCCTCCTGGTATCACCACTCACACCACTGGTCCTGAAGGGATCATCCACCCTGGATTCCTTGTGTTTCCAGTTCCTGTCTGTACCAGTGTACATCCTCTGGTTTAGCCAAATTTGTAAGGTAGAATTGGGTTCATGATGGTGGGGAGGAAGCATTTAGGAACTAGAGGAAAGCTGTATGTTTCATCGTTGCTACACTGCACCCTGACTGGCTCGTCTCCTCCCGGTGACCCTTCTGTAAGGGGATGTCCAGTTGCCCACAGATGGGATTTGGGTCTCTACTCCCCACTCCCCCTTATTCACAATGATATGGGTTTTTTTGTTCTGATGATGCCTGATACCCAATCCCTTCAACACCTCGTGCTCGCACAGGCTGGTGTTCTTCCATGTGGGCTTTGTAGCTTCTGAGCTAGCTGGCTGCTTGTTTACCTTCAAGCTGTTAAGACCCCAGATGCTATATCTTTTGATAGCCAGACACCATCAGCTTTCTTCACCACGTTTGCTTATGTGTGTTGTTGGTTTTTTTTTTTAATATGTGATTGGCTAGGATTTTGTTGAGGATTTTAGTATCTATGTTTAGAAGGGATATTGGTCTATAATGTTCTTTTTTAGTGCTGTCTTTACCTAGCTTTAGTAACAAGGTATTGCATGCTTCATAAAATAAGTTTGGGAATATATCATTCTTTTCTGTGTTATGGAATAGTTTAACTAGAGTTGGTGCCAGCTCTTCTCTGAGTGTTTGGTAGAATTCACCAGTGAAGCTGTGTGGGCTAGGCATTTTGTTGTTGTTGTTGTTGTTGGAAGTTTTTTAGTAAATTGTTCAATTTCTTCTTTTGCTATGGGTTTGTTTGAAGTTTCTACTTATGTCTGTGGTAGTTTAGGTAGGTTATGTATTTCAGGGTATTTGTCCACTGTGTTTAGGTTTTAGAATATAGTTCCTCATATTATTATGGTTTTTTTATTATTATGTTTTTTGTTTGTTGGGCTATGTTGTGAGGTTATCCATTTCATTTTTTATTCACTAATGCTATTTGCATTTTTCCTTTTTAAAATTAGCCAGTGGCTTGTCACTTTTAAAAAATAAGCAGTTTCATTTGGGAGATAATCGCAATATCATACAATTCAATAGTTCAGTCATATCAAAAAGCTGCACAATGATGACCGCAATCAAATTTAGAACATTTTCTTCTCTGCGTGAGAGCTAGGATATTCCCATCTCTGGTCTGTGTTCAGAAGGAGTTCACTAGAGCCTTAGTCCTTGTTAATCTTTTCAAATAGCCTACTCATGGTCTTGCATATTCTTTGACTTATTCTCCTGTTTCATTTCGTTCTCCTCGGATCTTTACCATTTCCTTTCCTCTGGGGATAAGCTTTTTAAAATTGCTCTTTTGCTAACTGTTGGAGTTGTTGGGTTAGGTTTTTATTTTAGTTCTTTCTTCTTTTAGGGTGTGTATGTTAATGTTATAAATTGACCTCTGAGTGTTGCTTTGGCTGTATCCCAAGGGTTTTAATATGTTGTATTTTTAAAAAAAACATTTTATTTCTTCTATTACCAGGTAGTTTTAAAGCAGGCTACTATTAAGCTTTCATGTTTAAATCATTTTCCTGCTCATCTTCCCACTACTGATAACTAATTTTTTTATTATTTATTTATTTATTTATTTTGATAACTAATTTTATAGCATTGAGATCCCAAAAGGGTCCACACCCTCCTCCCAGAATGACATGCTGTGAGGTTCTAGACCAACCCTTTCACAGGGGTTTCCCAATTCACAACAGTAGCCAAGTCAGTTATGAAGTAGCAACAAAAGTAATTGTAATATTGGTTGAAGTTACAGTTATGAAGTAGCAACAAAAATAATTGTAATATTGGTTGAAGTTACAGTTATGAAGTAGCAACAAAAATAATTATAATATTGGTTGTTACTAGACTTGAGCTTAACCAAAAGACCAAGAAGTGAGATTATTTGTTATGTGTTTGTTACATTCTCATTTTGTTTGTTTGTTTTGGTGTGTCTGGATTGGTGGGGTGAGCGTGCTACTTTGGACATTTGTCTGGCAGAGCTGGGCCGCACCCCTCCTGTCTCCAGGTCAGTGGAGTGTGGGACTAGAGGGAGTGTGGGCCGGGGCCTGTGTTTGCTGCTCTTGAAGCGCAGCTGTCAGCAGAGTGAGCAGGTGTTCGTAGCTCCTGTTGATTGTGTGCCCGTAGGTGGGACGGGAGCCTGGCGCAGGGCCTGTGTGATTTCTGATGGTGGCAGGGGTGACTACTCGAGTCTTGAGTGAACTGAAAAAGTGACCTGTTGGTCACATAGGCACAAGGCTTGTTCTGCTTGCAATGGCTACAGCGGATGGTCATTGGTGGGCTGAGCAAGTCAGGCCGGTGGGGGGTGGCAGGGGGTTGTCCCTTATCCCTGGTCACCAAGAAAGTATGGTGGGAAAAGCAAGACAGAAAAAGTGCTTCTCTGGTCACAGCTCCTTGACCCGGACCTGGCACAGTGCTGGGCAGGCACAGCGAATGACCTCATTCCGGCCCACACTCAGGCAAGGGGGTGGATGCCTGGAGTCGTTCAGCATCTGCAGACAACATCCCCTCCACGGAGGCTGTCCACCCAAAGGCTCTTGACTAATGAGCTGTTCCGCCCTCTGCGCGGGCTCCATCCTCACTGCAGCCCGCTGCGCCACTAGTGTTCTCACCGACTGCCCTCGGCTCTCCTTCTGCTCCCTTGCTCCCCAGCTCTGCCCCGGTGTCTCTGTCCCAGGAGGGGCTCCGGGAGGTTGATTTCTTCTCCCTCGTGCATTGTCCGCTGTGTCTCCACAAGGTCAAAGGCAGCGCGGGCCCAGGCCAGCTCTCTCCTCGGTCACTCCTTTCATCCCCGCCGCCTTGCCACGGGATAGTTGCCCCAGCTCCATTCAGCCTGGTCTCTGGTCCGCTCAGAGTCCCAGGATTGCCGTCTGTGCATCCGCTCCGTTTCCCAGGCTCTGTTACAGAGGCATTGGGCAGCGGGTCTCCGACTCCCCTTCACAGTGCTCTCCGTGACACATTTGGGGAAGTCGATGGTTAGGCCTTTCATCTGAGGCTCCTGTGGGTGGACTGGAGTCCAACCAACCTTTCAGTTATCCGCCAAGCACATGAACTGCTTGCCCCACGTCCGGACCCCTCCCCAACCTGCGCGTAGACGGCATCCTCCCTCCCGTTTCTGACTTCCCAGTGCGCCAGTAGAGGGCCGTACGGGAGGAAAGACATTGAAGTGGCTGCCGTCCTTGTCATCGTGTGCATAGCCCTACGAAGACGGCAGGGGTACTGTGGGCCTGGAGAGGAAGGGGCGCATGGGAGAGGAGTTGTGAAGAAAGACGTGCTGAGACCAGGAATGCATAAAAAGAAGTGTCACCTGGTCACAGGCAGCGAGGCGACAGGAGACACTGGCTGGAGATCCATGGGGAGTCCCAATCGGAGCTTGTTGGTGTGGAGTGGAGGTGGAGCACCGGGTAGATGTGGGTCCTTTTACTCAGGCCCAAAGCAACCGAAGGAGATTAGGGCCAGAATCATAAGGCAGGGATTGAACTCGCGGAGGAGAGTGCAAGGTACCTCCCTAAGCCAGCTGCCCTAGCCTTCAACCACCCATGACAGACATCTTTAGCCTCCTCTTTCAAAGGGCCAGGTGTGATGAATGTGTATTCAGGTCTTGTTCTCTGTGCCACTGAGCGGGGTCTCCTCCATGGTGAGATGATCCAGGAGCGGCCTGGTCAGTGGCCATTCTTTAGAGAGACCGGGGGGGGGGGGGGCAGACATGCCTCCCTCTAGGGAAGACCTATGACATCACGCTGCTTTACTCACCTGGCAGACCTCTGAGTGGCAAGGCCTTGGATGGAGTGAGATATCTGGGGTCTTCTGGGAGCCACACGCCCCTCCTACCACCTGCCTGCCTCTAACATGGAGTTTCCACGGGTCCTTTCCTGGCAGGTCTTGCCCATCATCGTCTTCTTCAGCTGTGTCATGTCAGTTCTCTACTACTTAGGCCTCATGCAGTGGATGATCTTGAAGGTAAGTTCCCAATGGCCGTGGCCCCAAATCCCCTGCTCCCAGGCTCCAGACTCTTTCTGGGTGCCTTGCTCCCGGTATCCATACCCTCCCAAAATGTCTTACTTCCCGAATCCTTCCCCTGTAACCCTACCTCCACCTGCCACCCCCCACAAAAACCAAACTCACTGCCATAGTCTCTTCCAATCTCCAGCAGCCCTGAAGGACAGACAGGTCTACCCCTGTGGGGTTCTGAGTTTGCAACTCTTTACAGGACTAGAAAGCCTCCCCCCCCGCACACACCCCATGGGAGGCTGATGGCTTGACCGTCCGACCTGTGGTGGGCGACAGTCCAGCATGTGACCACCACACCCTCAGGGCTCCAAGATACAGTAATGGGAAACTTGCCCAGCACGCGTGCCACAGGGAGGCATGGTCCCCAAACCTAGATAGTGTTCAATAGGGAGGTATGACGAATGAAGTAGAACCAGAGGAGTGAAAGGGCTTGGAACCATACCCTTTATTTTTGCCCCTTCACTTTTAAAAAAAATTAAAATAACACTGAAGTAGTAGACGGACTTTGGGCCTCTGCTCAAGCCCTCCCTCAATGCAAGAACACTTTGTTCAAACAACCTGGCCTTCTGAGATGCTCACCCTCCCAACACAATCAATGAAGACAAACATGTGCATAAGCAAATGTGGTGAAGAAAGCTGATGGTGCCCGGCTATCAAAAGATTTAGCATCTGGGGTCTTAAAGACTTGAAGGTAAACAAGTGGTCATCTAGTAGAAAACAACGAGCCCACGTGGAAGAAGCACACCAGCTAGTGTGATCATGAGGTGTCATCGGGACCGGGTAACAGGCATCAGAAGATCCATAACAAACAAACAAAAAACCATACTGTTGAGAACAAAGGGAGTTGGAGCAGAGACCCAAAGCCCATCTGTAAACAATGGGACATCACTTCACAGAGGGAAGGGATGAGTCAACCAGGGCGCAGTAAAGCACCGATGAAACACACAATTCCTCTGGTTCCTTGAGATTTCCTCACCCCCCACTATCATGACCCCATACTGCCTTTCACTGCGGGCTAGACCGGAGCATGTACACAGGTACAGGTAAGAGATAAGAGCTCATAGCACATGGAATCCGGAATAGGAATGGGAGTAGTGAAACCAGAAGGGTAGGGGGAAGGTGGGAAGAGGAACGAAGGAAGGGGGAACCGATCACAGTTATCGGTATATAATCACCACCACCACCCTCCAGGGAGACGAACAACAGAAATGGGGGAAGGGAGACAGTGGTCAGTATGAGATATGAAAATAATAATAATTTCTATTTTATAAAGGAGTCAAAAGGGTGGGAAGGGGAGGGGAGGGAAAAAAGAGCTGATACCAAGGGTTCCAATAGAAAGTAACTGTCTAGAAAAGAATGATGTCAACATATGTACAAATATGCCCCATACAATTGATGTAGGGATTGTTATAAGAGCTGTAAGAGCCCCCAATAAAATGATCTTTTAATTTAAAAAAAGGGGGGGAGATCAAATGATATTACATTTTAACCTAACTACATCTGCCATAATCAGCTTTCACACCATGTTACTCACGTTACAGGGTGCAGGCATCCTACGTGGTCAAGTCGTTTAGCATGAGACCGAGGACACACATCTTAGAAGCTCTGCTGTAACGAGCAGAGCCGTCCTGAAGTGGAATGGGTGGCCTTGGGAGGTGGTAACCCCATGTCAGTGGAGGTGTGTCAGCCAGGGATTCTACGCTGGGTTGAGATTTGGAGGAGAGGTGTGGGAAGTACTTCCAGTCCGGACACTGGTTGGCTCTGGGGTTTGGTGGTATCGGCGCATGAAGAGTGTCATGTTTTTTTCTAGATTGCCTGGCTGATGCAGGTCACCATGGGCACCACGGCCACCGAGACCCTCAGTGTGGCTGGGAACATCTTTGTGAGCCAGGTGGGTACTGTTGTCTCCTCCTTCCGTGCTCATGAGCTGCCCTGGGGAGAGTGGAGTGAGTGGCCTGGGTTCTGGGGCTTGGGTTCAGTCCTGAGTGAGTTGTCTGAGCCTTCTCCCAGGGTTGGCATGGATGCTCTGGGGCCAAGCGTGCTTGGTTGCACCAGGGAGACAGCATCTGCCTGGCATCTCCTGTCGTGCTTGGCATTGTCTCTGTCTTCATCAGCTTAGAGACTCCAATTTGCTCATTTTAAATGTGAGGAAATGGAGGCTCATGGAACAGGAACAACTTGGCCAAGATTCTATAATTGGAAGCCAAGATGCAGAGCCCATGTCTTCTCTCTCCTGGCCAGTCTTTGTTCTTTGACATAATTTGGTCTTCTCTCTCATCTCCCATCGCACACGGGGGACACTCAACCCCAAGAAGCCTCATTAGGGGGAAGGAGGGTGGTCCTTCCAGAGGCTGGCTGATGCCGAGGGTCAGAAGGGCACACCAGTCACATGTCGTGGCCCTCCCCGACCCTGGGAACGCCTGGTGCTCACAATGACCCTCTCCCCAGGGTGGGCCAGCTCTGGAATCTGATGTCCTTCTGTTCGCAGACGGAGGCTCCTCTCCTGATCCGGCCCTACTTGGCCGACATGACACTCTCTGAGGTCCACGTCATCATGACTGGAGGCTACGCCACCATCGCTGGCAGCCTGCTCGGCGCCTACATCTCCTTTGGGGTATGAAGACACCTCCCTCTGCTTGGCTGGGCCCACAACCTGAAACCCACCTTAGTGGGAGCCCCCTGCAGCTTCCTGGCCAGAGCCTCCCTGGCATCTCCTGAGGAAGGAGTTCAGGGGGGCGAGGCCGCTCCACCAGGCTCCTCCTTGGGCCACTGGGAGAAACACACTCACTGTTCCGTTCACTGAGCACCTACTGTGTGCCGGGCAATGTCCCAGGTATTTGAATATCCCCATTTAACAAGAAGAAGATGGACGTTCAGGAGTGACATGCCCAGAGCCAGTATTTGCTGAAAGTACTTCTCTGCTCCTAGGTTAGTGCTTCCGCAGTGTCTGAGTCAATGCGTTTCTAGGTCAACTTCTGACTTTGTGAATCAGGCCCACAAACCAACCAGAACACTACTGCCGAACAAGCACGGACGAATCTTTAAGTGTGGCCCCTACACAGCCAAAGGCCATACTGGTTGCTGTCGAGTTGATCTCAACTCATGGCGATCCCGTGTGTTACAGAGTAGAACTGCCCCATGGCGGTTTCTGGACTTTCAATCTTTACAGAAGCAGATTGCCAGGCCTTGCTTCCACATTGCCCCTGGGCAGGTTCAATCCTTCAGGTTAGCAGCCCCACTTGTACCGCCCAGGGACCTTGCCCCTTACCAGGCCTCAGGCGCCAATGCTTTGCATTGCTAAAACACTGCTCTTTATTTGTGTCAGCACATGCACATTGATACTTTTTTTTAACTACTGAAGAGGGAATGATCTTGCAAACAAAAAGCTTTCTTCCTCATCCGGCTGCCAAGGGGCGATGGCTTTGAACCGGTTCAGAACAGTGGTTTTTCCAAGTGTGGAACCCGCGCCAATACCAACTGGGTCCTGGTTAGAAATGCAGACTGCTGCTGAATCAGCCGGTCTGGGGTGCGCCCCACAAAGGTGCCTTTTAGCATGCCGTCCAGGTGTTTCTGATGCTTATGAGAGTTGGAGAACTACTGATTTATGTCGTTTCAGATCTGTCTGTGCCTACACATCTAAGTGTATATATCTGAGCATGCACAGGCTTCCTTTGTTTCTTTGTTTCACCAAAGATGAGGTAATGAAATTCAATAGCATAAAGGGGAAAGGTCAACAGAGATGACTGAAAAATTAAAAACTTTCTGTTGGCTTGTCGCTCTGATGCTAGATACCAGCTGGGTCCCAGGTTTTAGCAGAACTGAGACCAAAACAGATTAGGTAAAAAAAGGCCTGCTGACATTGGGCTAATGGATCACAAAGAACAAGGTCTGAAGGTGCTGGGGATGGCCCCGTCAGGCAGTCTTTGGCTCTGTGGTATGGGGGTCGCTGTGAGGCGGCGCTGCCTCCATGGCAACCAGCAGCAGCCCCCTTTCTGGTCCTGACCTTGGAGGCGACAGGGTGGTGGACAAGAGGACAGGACAGGCTGCTCCTCAGTCCCTCTCTCACTCAGGATGCTGGCCACACTAACCAGCTCCGCTCCATATCCCCACAGAGCTGCTCGGGCAGAAGTAGCTGGACTTACTATGCCTATAAACAGTTACAGTTTCAGAAACCCACAGGGGTCGCTGTGACCAGGAGCCCTGGTGACATAGCTCCTTGGGCTGCAAACTACAAGGTCAGCAGTTCGAAACCACCAGCTGCTCTGCAGGAGAAAGAAGACTTTCTACTCCCTTAAAGAGTTACCATCTCAGAAACCACTGGACAGTTCTATTCTGTCCTATAGGGTCCTTGTTGGAGGGCAGGGAGCTTGTTTGAGTTTGTGTCTTTGGCCCCTTCTAGGTTGTTCCCTTTGATCTCTCCCAAGGGCTTACTCACCATTAACAAAAGATCTGGAATGGCTTCAGACAAAGCTTAAAGCCCCCAGGCCACAGCCAGGACCGGAAAAGCCCTCCCTTTCACCAGCATCCAGAGCTGCTGCACGTCTGGCCTCCAGAGAAGCTCTCTTCTGCCCCCACGTGGCTATTAGCTGTCACTGCACCAGCCCACAGCCCTGCCCCCAGGAGCCCTCTTCCCCTCTCTCTCCTCTTGCCTGCATGTCTCTCCTCAGACTGTTCTTCCTGGTCTCCTTCTGTCCTCAGGCCTGCCCCTCTAGCTCCCTGTTCCAAGCGTCTAGATTCTCCAGACCTTTTTCATTTCCATCCCACAGCTCCTCTATCTAAAACCAAAAATCTCACTGTCATCCAATCAATTCCAACTCATAGTGGACAGGCTAAAACTGGCCCACGAGTTTCTGAGACTGTAACTCTTTTCGGGAGTAGAAAGTCCTGTCTTTCTTTCTTGGAGCGGCTGGTGGTTTTGAACTGCCAACCTTGATGTTAGCAGCCCAAAACATATCCACTATGCCACCAGGGCTCCTGCAACAATATATCCGGTTTCCCAAACAGTACATCTTTAAGGGAGCAGACAGCCTCACCTGTTTCATGTGAAGCAGCTAATAGGTTTGAACCACTAACGGGAGATTAGCAGCCCCAAACCTAATCGACATAAGGTCAGGCATCTGTCCTTCTGAAGATGGCCTATTTTATGATTGGGATTTATTTCCTTTCTTTATGTATGAAGTTCCTTTTGAAAATTCCTATTGACTTCATGACTGGGAGGCTGACCTGGGATTGTCACTGTGCTGAAGGGGAGCGGGGAGTGGGGAGGTCATGCGTGCTGACCAAGAACCCCAGGGAGCTCTGTCTGTGCGTGTGATAATTTGTCTGGAACACTGACACTGTAGCTAGAACGAGCTCACTCAGGATGCCACCCAGGAATAGGAATCTGCAAGGTGTGCTCCTTACTGAACTCAAGTTCACCACCAAGTGGGAGGGAGGGAATGGTCCTGGCTATTGGAAGGGAGTTCCCAAGATTCGAGGCGTGGCCTCATCCCCACTGGAGTTGGATAGCCAAGGCAGAGGCAGGTAAAGGACCAGACCTTATCCCCAGAAAGTCCAAGGCCGACTTGGTCCACCAAGGAGCTCTGTCTGTCTCCTCCCTGGCCGGTGCACCTCCTGCAGTCGCCCTGTCTGTCAGTGGAAGATGGGGTGGTGCGATGATACGAAAACCTCCCCGCAGAGCTTTCTGACTCAAGCGGACTGAGAAAAGGCCTAGAGATCTACTTCCTCCAAATCAGCCGGCAGCAGCCTAGTGGATCACAGCAGTTTGATCCACAGCCGGTCACGCAATGGCAATGGCCAGGCAGTATTTCATTCCATTTGTGGTGCGTCAATGAGTCCAGGGCCAACTCGGGTAGCTAACCACAGTAATAGCTACCACCAGAGTGGACATGATGAGCTGCCTGGAAAGTGGTAAGTATGCAAGGAGGGACGCTATAGAAAGAACATTCCTCCACTGAGCAAGAGCTTGGGTCGGATCACCGATTAGACCCATCACCGACTCCCAGGTTTAATGAGCTTTGACGGTAAGCACCCAGGCCTTCAGTTAATGGTGGACTAGCCCTTGGATTAGTGGGCAAAGAGGGACAACCTAGAAGGGTTGTCAAGGAAGAACCTTGAACTTGGAACCAAAGACACAAGGGGTTCTAATTCCTCATCGTGGTTAAGTTCCACTTAATCTGTTTGGGCCTCCGTACCTGTCCTGCATAACCTGTAGAAGGTCTGGTGGGGGCGGGAGGCAGGGACATGAGGTAACGACTGACAGTAGACATCACAGTGATGGCATGCCAGTGGACAAAGTATGCATATCCCCCTGCGTACCACATCCCCACTCTTACAGATTGACGCCGCCTCCTTGATTGCTGCCTCTGTGATGGCCGCTCCTTGTGCTTTGGCTCTCTCCAAGCTGGTCTACCCGGAGGTGGAGAAGTCCAAGTTTAGCAGTGAAGACGGGGTGCAGCTGAGCTATGGGTGAGTGTGGTAGGAAGGCCTGCAGAGGGGCTGCGGGAGGGCAGGTGCAGAGGTGAAGGGTCACACTGTCCGGATTTCTCTATCCATCACTCTTCCACCCAAGCGAAGGCCTCCTCCTCTCTGTCACTTCCCAGCATGCATCTTCTCTTTGGAAAATGGAGACACCAACCCCTACATCTGAATTCCCCAGCTCTGGCCAGTCAGAAGCAACAGACTGGTCAGGGGAGGGTAGCCAGCTCCTTGGGGCTGTGGCTGGGAGTGAGTACTGGGCGGGGGGTACACCGAGGCTCTATGTCACCTTCTTGCCAAGCCTGGAGTTCTGCCCTCCGCTGTGTGCCCATCCCCTATTGAGCCCTGCCCTTTATGTCAGCCTCCACCTGAACTCTCTGTCACTGACTTAATGATGTCTGTCACATTTAATCCTTAAAGATGCTGAAAACACACCCGTTTTGGAAATGGTCTCTGGGAACACATGGGCAGCCCCAGTCTCCCCAGTTTCGTGACTGACTTCCTGCCTGTTTGGAATACTGCTGACCTACAGAGAGAGAGATCATGTATTTCAGATTTTCTAGTTGCCATCTTCCCTGAAAGAAAAGGGACATTCGTTTCCGCCCTATGTTGTTGTTTAACCCGGTGTTTTCCAATCGATCATTTCAACGCACAATAATAAAGTGATTGTTGGCGGTTGCCACGGCGCTGGTTCTGAAGCAACCCCTGGTGACTGAGGAGAACTGCCTATTGGCTTGGCTGTGATCTTTTCCTTTTTTATAAATAGTTTTATTGGCAGTTAATCCATATATCACACAGTTCAATAGTTCAGTCATGACCACAGTCCATTTTAAAGCACTCCGTCCACCCCATCCCCAATGGCTAGATCACTTTGTAAATGTGCAGTCACCATCAGTTCTGGAGAGTGTTCTCCCCGCCCTCCTGCAGACCATTTATGCTCCAGTAGACGCCGACCCCAGTATCAGCCGAGGCACCTAATTTTACCACAAAACTGCATCTAAGATGTGCTGAAAAACTCAGCTTATCCACGAGTATATAGGGTATATTGTTTGTCCCGAGCCCCCTCCCCTCACTGTCTCCACCCCACCCTGCCCTCCTCTGTAAACCTTATCTCTATGTCTCTACTCCTGTGCTTCACACACTGGACAACCCAACAGAAGCAGCGGCTCAAAAAGAAAAGAAAGGATAGATTAACAATAATGCAGTGATAAAAATGCAAATAGTGAATAAGAAAAGACCACCGTGAATATTTAAGAGGCCAGGGAAGAAATTTTGGTCATGGAACAAGCAAGGGATATTCACTCAACCCTAGAAGAACCTAATGGGGTCTGCCAGCAGCTCAGTCTGACCAGACCCTCTGCAGACGGGTGGGGGCTCCCTCCGTCCCCCACACATTGGGTGTTTCCCACTTAGGCTCTGATATTTTTCCCTTCGTCATATTTGACTTTTGTGCTTGTCATCTTTGGAGCACACAAGCTGGTGTGCGTCTTCCATGCGGACTTAGTTGACTCCTCGCTTAGATGGCTGCTTGTTAGAAAACAAGCCTTTAAGACCCGACACTATTCCGATTGATAGCCGGGCACCATCTGCTTTATTCACCACACTGCTGTAGCACCCTTATCTTCAGTGATCCTTTCACGCAGGTGAGGATCGAGCAGGGCCATGTGATCGGAACTACCTGTTCTTGGATTGGGGCTGGAGTTCAGTGGGGGCCCGGGACTCATCAGCTTGTCTTGGCTGTGATCTTTATGGGAGCAGACCACCAGGTCATTCTCCCGCAGAGCTGCTGGATGGTTTCGAACCACCAATTTGCCGGTTGGCAGTGGAGCACTTCGCTGTTTGCACCAGGGGTTCCTTGGGAATAATACATAAAGTGTGATTAATGAGATATTTTACACTTCTTAAAAATACACAATGCATGAGGGGCCTTCACAGCAGTTGTGGGGAAATTCTATGATTTTTTAATCCCACTTTCCCATGAGCTTTCGGAAGCCCCCTCATGAATGTTACTTTCATGGTCATGGGTGGATTAACCAGGAACCATGTACATACTGGTTTGCATTAAGCAAGGGACACACGGCTTCAGGGCTTAATTGTGTTTACTTGCTAAACTGTGGTGAGCAATTTTACAAGCGCCCGGCCCCATTTTTGATGTGGTGAAATTGTGCACTGCAGAGAGGCGGGAAGGCACCATTGCGCTCCTGCAAACACGTCTTGCTTATTAGGTAATCTCACCCTACTTACAGCTCATCTCAGTTCACACCAGTGGCCTTTGGCTTCTGTCTAAGGTGAAACCATGGTAGAAACCAGAGACTAATCCTAGCACTTGGACCCACTCCTCTCCGTGTGGACCGCAGAGGAAAATCTAGGACATTTCTGGCTCTGAAATGCTCTGCCAATTTTCAGGTTCCCCATTGAGTTTATAGCAGGGGAGCCCGGCTGCTGATAGGGACAGTCCAGTAAGGGTCACTCTTGTTCCTGACATCAGCGATGCACAGAACCTCTTAGAAGCAGCCAGCAGCGGGGCCACTATCTCCATAAGGATCGTTGCCAACATTGCCACCAACCTGATTGCGTTCCTGGCGGTGCGGGCCTTCCTCAATGCTGTCCTCTTCTGGCTAGGGGACATGGTGGACATCCAGGACCTCAGCTTCCAGGTAGGGTCCCCAGGAAGCCCACCTCGGCCTGTGAGAGGCTGGTCCGGGTGATAGGCATGGACTGTGGCCTGGGGCACCCCACCTGAACACCTTGGCGTCTGAACCCCAACAGCCCCCGGTCCAGCCCCTCCTTTCACACACCCCCCCACCCCAGCTAATCTGCTCCTACATCCTGCGGCCTGTGGCCTTCATGATGGGCGTGGCCTGGGAGGATTGCTCCGTGGTGGCCGAGCTGCTGGGGATCAAGCTGTTTCTGAACGAGTTCGTGGCCTACCAGGAACTCTCACAGTACAAGCAGCGCCGCCTCGCAGGGGCCGAAGAGTGGATCGGTGACAAGAAGCAGTGGATCTCCGTGAGTGTCCCTAGGGGGATGACCCAGTTACTGCTGAGACCCCCCAGCTCCTTGGAGCTGGCTGAGACACACTGGGGCGGGGCTCTCACCAAACCCCGCCTTCCTGTTGCCCTGGGAGGATTTGCCTCTTAGGAGGTGGAAGCCCAGGAAGGAGGTATCTGAGATCTAGCGCTGGATGACAGAGATGGGCCAGCCGCTCACTGCGCCTCATCTCCTCTACTGGGAAACGGGGCGCCATCCTACCAGGCCACTCTCAGGAAGGCATCCCAGCATCCAGTGAGCCGGATAGCGGACCGCTGTGCAGATCCAGTTCCTGGCTGGCTGGCTCTTATCTGCCAAGTTTACTTTGTAAACACTAGAAAGGCGCCGTAGCATTTACTTTTCTAACGTAACTTCTGCATTGACATTCCCCAGAATTTAGAGGAGAACAAAGTTAGCTGCAATCGCACGTCCTAAAAGAACCACTAGTTTGGTTTAATGCATTTTCTTCCCATTTTATAAAGAATGTGTCTACTTGTCATCAGAGAATCCACATTGTTGTGTAGCCGGCTCCCCGGCCCCGGGCCCCGCATGTAATGCCACGGCATTAGTCCGTTTTCCATAGGTGCATGCTAGTCAACCCGTGTATGGTTATTGAGACAGTCGCTCCAACCCCAGCATTTGCCTGTTACGCACAATCGGGGTTCAGCTGGACATCTCTGCGCCTAGATTCACTCTCCGCTCCTCTTGGGTCATTTCCTTAGGAGCCTTCCCAGATGTGGGATGGGTGATCACACGGCATGGATCCTGGTATAGTCACTGTCAATAACTTTCCCAGAGGGTTGTAGCCGCTGACCTCGCCGCCAGCTAAGTCCGTGGGCGCTTGTTCCTCCACACACTTAACAGCATTGAGTACCTCTTAAAAAAAAAGAACAGAAAAAGTGTTGCTACTTTAATGGACAAACAATGGCTCATTGTTTTTAATATCTACTTTTAAATCTTCCTGTCTTTTAAATTATTCTTTTAAATCACAATGAAATGGACTCTTTAATTGAAAACAAATTTTTTTTTCAATATGAAGTAAAACAAATTTCCCCTCTCCCCTTGGCCTCCCCTCTGGTCTCCCTACTTCCTCAGAGGTTCCGGAGGTACCCCTCCTTCTTCTTTATGCTCCTTTTTTAAAAACAGATTTTATTCCTTGAGCAGTATTTGTCAAGGTGTTTTTAGGTCCCAGGCACCGTAAGGTTAAGAGCGAAATAAGACGTCACATGCCCAGCCTCATGGACCTTACAGCTAGTGAGTGATGTAGGCAAGCCCAAAGAAAGCAAGGGAATAAATAAAATAGCCACACATTGAGATAAATTCTATGAGGAAAACAAGAGAAAACCGGGAGAGGCATCCTTTGGCTGGCTGATTAGGAAAGTCTTCCCTGAGGGGCAGATTTTAGGCCAAGACTTGGGGCGAAGAGAAGGAGCCAGCCAAGAGAAGCCGGGAAGGAATATTCCAGACTGAGGAAGCGATTCATGTGAGAGTCCTGAGCTGTCTGCCGAGAAGGGAGAGAAAGTTTCGGCTGAGTAATCACAAGAGAGAGCACTTTGGGGTTACCCAATAACAAGGTAAGCACAGGCTTACTTGTGTTTACTTGCTAATCTGTAGCGAACAATTTCACATGGGTTTTACCGTGTCTTGGTGGTGGAAGAGAAAAAGAAAACGTGACATTGTTCACTACAGATTAGTAAGCAAGCACGAGAAAGCCCATGCTTACCTTGATGGGGGGGGAGGTTAAATGTACCTCTACAGGAGAGAGTGGCACAGGCCAAGAAACAATAGGCAGACCCCGAAGGTTTGACCTTTTACAGTTTGAGGAAAGCACTGTATGGAAAGTAATGGACTTCATTCTGATTCATGGCAACCTACCTGTAGGGCCTGTGGCAGAAAGCCCAAACCAATAGCAGCTGAAGCAACATCGTTTATTTCAGGTAAACAAAACCGGAAGGAGTGAACAGAACAGGGTCAGACCACCTATCTATGCAAACAGGTCAAGGCCAAACCAAACTCACTGCCACTGAGTCCATTCCAAACCGCAGGGACCTGGTGGGACACAAACCCTGAGGGCTCCCTAGACTGTCACTCTTTACGGAAGCAGAAAACTCCAGTCTTTCTCCCACGAAACAGTGGTGGTTTTGAACTATTGACCTTGCAGATAAATTCATAACCACTCTGCCACCAGGGCCCCCACGGACAGTGAGTGATCACGGGGAACAGAGATGTGGGCCTTAAGCGCTTTCTGTCCATTTGTTTAAATGCTTAAACCTTTTATATTTTCCTTATGTGTCTTTCCTAGTCATTTATTTTTCTGTGCTCTAGTTTCGTTTTGTGTGCCAAAAAAACTCACTGCCACTGAGTCTGAGTGTAACTCCGAAGGCTGGTAATTAAGTTGAGGGTTGAAGGGCAGATGCCAGAGTGAACTGAGTGAGGTGACCCAGGTTGTGAGGTGGCGCAGTCCATAAGGTGCCGCAGTTGTGAGGTGAATCTCCAAGGCCTGGGAGGGGTCAGCACAGAGGGCTTCCAACATCAAGGGCACATCAACCTGACAGGTCGCTAGATTAGGGCTAAAGGGAGTGTGTGCACCGAATGCCTACCCTAAATGAAAATTAGCTGGCACTGCCACAATAAAGGGTTTGGAAAGGAATCAGTCACACTAATTAGACACCTGTGGAAAAATCCAAACTGGGCATGCGCAGACCCAGGCCACCTAGGCCCAGGTGGAAGCCAACCTGGGCCCACCCACATTAGGCACCAGCAATATGACATCACACAGGTGCGCCTAAACTCGGCCAATAAGATTGACTAATAACCTCAGCCACGCCTCCCCAGCCAGTGGGGATAGGAGGGGATAAATACTAGGCTGAGAGCAAGCCACTCCCTCTTGTTCAGGTGCTCTTGCAGGGGAAGGGGCAGGAAGGGAAAGGCGGAGGGGGGCTTGGGCTCTCTCTTTCACGCTCTCAGCCCACCCCCTTTCTCAGGCTGCACCCTCTCTCCCTTGCTCCGCACTCTGGATTCCTGCTCCTGTTCCCGGGCTCCTTCCACGTGTTTTTCCACGTTCCCTAAAGTAGCTGGAGTGGCCATTTTCAGTCTTGAACTCTTGCACGGTCTGCGCGGCCTGCGCGCTTTTCAGAGATAGTGTGCACCTTTGATACTGTAATACCTAAAATTTCTCTTTCCCTCAAAAAAGTTGGATTTACAAAAGTGCTTCTGCCACATGAATTCTTTTCAGCGTTAGAAGCAAGAACTGAGGTAGACCACTCCAGAAACTTAAACCCACCAAGCCAAACCCACTGCCATCAGATCCATTCTGACTGTATTGGGTTTCTGAGACTGACTATTTACAGTAGCAGACAGCCTCATCTTTCTTCCTCAGCCCAGCCCGATTCCCAACCCACATCACCACCAGGGCTCCCTAAGGACCCATGGGAATGGGTAGCATTGTGAGGAGGGGTCTGGGTGCTGGTGGATGCTCCCATGCTGTCTGGGGGAAACCTGCCCATTCTCTCTGTATTTTCAGGTGAGAGCGGAAATCCTCACAACGTTTGCCCTCTGTGGATTTGCCAACTTCAGCTCCATTGGGATCATGTTGGGAGGCCTCAGTGAGTCTTTTGGGGGCATCTCCAGGGCCTGGAGAGCCAGGAACCTGACCTTCAGTGCTGGCTCTGAAACACCTTGCTGGGGACTTGTGAGCCTCAGTTGCCCCTGTCTAAGGAAGAGGCTCAGGAATAGTGTGGCCCTGGAGGCTTCTCCCATTATCTCAAACTCACTGCCATCAAGCCTCTTCTGACCCATCGGAACCCTTTAGGCCAGAACAGGTCTTCCTCTGGGGGTTTCTGAGACGGTAACTCTTTACGGGCGTACTCGGCCTCACCTTTGTCCTGTAGAGCGGCTGGTGGCTTGGAACTGCTGACCTTGTGATTAGCAGCCCAATTCATTACCCAGGACACTGCCAGGGTTCCTCCTCCCATTCTAGAATTCCATACATTCCCTGTCGCCCAGGAAGTTAGCATCTTGATCTTTCAGGCGGAGCCTGGCTCAGGGACTGGGGAATGGTGGGAGGTGTGGTGCTGACTTGTCCCTGTCCCCTGGAGGTTCCAACCTGCCAGCTTCCACAAAGGTCAGGCAGGCAGGCTTGATGGGGCTCAGCACAGCACCTCAGCTCTTTGCAAATAGTGTTTCTACTTCTGACCATCCATCTGCCTGGTGGGCTAATCACCCCACTTTATAGAGAAGGAAACTTGAGTCTTAGAGAGGTGAAATGGTCACCCATGCCAGTCGGCTAGTAAAGCTGAACCTGTGTTTAACCCTCAGCCTGCCTGCCTCTGACTCAGCTCTTTCTTTCAAGTCTGTCAACTGTGGCATGGGGGAGGCCAGGGGGCCAAGGAGGGCTCTTGAACTCAGCAAGTGAGTTGAGAGGATAGTGTCTGCTCCCCTACACTCCAGAAGAGGACACTGCCAGTAGTGGGGTATGCTAGGCAAGGTTCTCTAGAGAAACAAAACCAGGACACTTATGACTATATATATATATACACACACACACACACATCTACACAGCAGTACAGAAGGCTCAGTTCAACTCACTTTCATGGAACAGTTAATATACTGGAAGTCCTTCAACTCAAGTGGGCCACTGAGTGCAAGGTCAAGGAAGCCTACAGCTGAGTCTTCTGTAGAACAATGCAGGCAATCCAGTCACAGGCAGCAAACAGCAGGGAAGGTCACCAACAGCCAGATGACAGGATCCAACAGTCCCAAGCTCAAATGATGTATGCATCAGCAGTGTGGCGAAGCAGATCTCAAAGGAACCTCAAGCTCTAGCAACACAATCCACAGGTTGGGTGCCCCAAAGGTAGTGTGCTCACAAGTTGAGGCAGAGAACTAGCAGCCACACACTGGTCGGATCAACAGAGAGCAAGAGAGAGCGAGATGGGACTCATTGAACCATTTATGTCTTTGCCCTCCAATCAAATTGGGACCTTATTAATCCCACATGTTCCTTCCTATTGGCCAGGTTGGCACAATAAGCCTGCCTATCACATGGGGAGTGGGTAGGTATCAATGCAGCCAAGTCCTCAGAGAGAAGGCTGGAAAGGGGCCCTGGGCCTTGAGCGCTCCCCTCTCTTGCAGCTTCCATGGCCCCCCATCGGAAGAGCGACTTCTCCCAGATTGTGCTCCGGGCGCTCTTCACGGGGGCCTGTGTGTCCTTGGTAAATGCCTGCGTGGCAGGTGAGTACAGCAGGCCTGGTTCCGTGGCCACACTGGGTGCGTGGCTCTGGCCACTAGGGGAGCCCCTGGGTCTGGGCACTGGGAGGCTAGACCCTGCCCTCGGGCTGTGTTGTCTCCATAGGGATTCTCTACGTGCCCAGGGGGCCTGAGGTGGACTGTGTGTCCCTTCTGAACACGACGCTCAGCAGCAGCAGCTTTGAAGTGTACCAGTGTTGCCGTGAGGTCTTCCAGAGGTGAGGGCCTGGCCGGGGGTGGGGATGAGGGGGCACCCAGCAGAACAGGGTGTATCAGGCCACCCTGCCTGAGGGGACGGCTGGGCACCAGGACAGAGGTAGACGTGTTATGGCTGTAGTCCGAGGAGGAGCCCATGGGGGGGAAGGGGTCAGGGGGACCAGGGAGCAGCCTTCCGGGGGTCACAGAGCCCGGCCTGGAGCTCAGACTGCAGCCTTTGCTTTCTTTTCAGCACCAGCCCCCAATTCAGCGCAGAGGCCCTGAGCAACTGCTGTGGATTTTACAACCACACGACCTGCGCTTAGCAGGGCCAGAACGCCTGCCCGCACCTTCCGCTGTCCAGGCTCCTCCTCTGGGGGCCCGCATGGGGGCTCGCCTGGGACACGTGTTGGGCAGGGGGTGGAGAGGGAATGAGCGGGCAGAGGGAGAGAAGGTGGTAGTATGAGTAAATGAGAGAAAAGCTCCATTCTTGAACCCCTTTCTGCCCACATGCTCTCTATCTCCCAAAATGTGACTTCTTGGGGGTCACTCTACCCCCGCCTCTCATTTGCATATTTAAATATCACCCTGGTCTTCTCCAGTCTCTTTTCCCCCTGGGAGTCTCTCATATGCACCCCTTCGGTGGGGGACCCCACCCAGGTCTCCATCTCACCTCCCTTGTGGCTTTACCACCTACCCACCGCTCACCTCTCCTGTCACAAGATGCCCACCCTGCATTCTGGCAGCTACCGTGGTTTCCCCTGAGAGACTATTTCTCCGGTGGATCCTCCCCCTACTTGCCGAGGCTCCCCGCCCTCCCAACACTTCCCAAACTAGTATTGGTGGCACACTCCCACCAGGCAGAGCGCTCCCTCGGTCACACATGTTTGGACAGGACTGGCGAAATAAATGCAGTCACACACGTTTCTTCACTGCCGATTTGTGGAGCTTGGTGGGAATAGGAGATGAGGCATTTCTAAATGCAGTTGACCTTATTTGACCTCTCATTCCAAGGTTCCACAGCATGCAATTTGGGCAATACTGATTAGAGTCCGAAGTGCTTGATTTCACATCATTGTAATGCCAGCAGAAGTCTCTACGGTTGAGGAATTGGAGGTCCAAAGAGGTTAAGTAACTTACTTGTTAAAAGTGAGGGTAGAGTCAGGATTTGAACCCAGGACACCTGTTCCCATAAGCCATAGTGCGGATTCTCTCTACTAAGCCGCTAGAGTTCAAGGGGCTCTGGTGTCTGCCCTTCCCTCGCCTCCTCTCCTGCCCACCCAAGGGCTCTGCTCCCAGGGTTTGTTTCCCAGTATGCCCTTCCTCCTCCTCCTGCCTGTGCTGCTCCCATCTCAGTCCCCACTCCCTAGAAGCTTCCACCGCACTGATTTGAGATATGCCCTGCCACTGTGGTCACGGGACCCCTGGGCCCTCAGGTCAGCCAGCAGTCCCAGTTTGGACCCAAGGCAGAGGGAACATAGGAGGCCCTGCAATGACCTGTTTCCGCCTCAGTCAGCCAGGGTTCCTGCTTCTGCTCTCTGAAGCACTTCAGTTCCACTGGGAGCTGGCCTTCTCCTTGAGACCCCTGCACGCTAGCCTGGAGTCCCTGTCCTCGAGGCGTGAGTCCTTCCCCTTACAACAGAGCCTTGCCCTGACTCCCATGCCCCTTAGCCAGCCCTTCCCTTGCTCTCTTCAATCCCCTACTCAGCCCCTGCCCCTGCTCCAACTCCCTTGGGCTTTTAGCAGAAGGCCCTGCTGATGTGGACCACAGAACCATCTCTTGTGATAGCTCTCAGCCCCTTCCTTCCCTACTTCTCTGTTGACACCCAACTTCACCACCCAGCTCAGGACGCCACCTAAGGGTTGCCCCCCCCCTCCTTCCCTGGGCTCTGCATGCCAATCACAAGGCCAGTGTTGTTCCCTAGAAGACTACAACCCCCTGAAAGACACGGCACAATGCCTCAGCGTTCTCCCACAGTACCTAGCACAGTGTGCCTAGCACAGTGTGGGGTCCATGAAGGTACTCAGTACATGCTTGTGGAATTGTCACTTCTCTCAAAGCCACCAGAATACATTCTGGGCTGTACATGTATCGAATTCGTTCCGCTCGCAGCTGTTCCGGTCGTGGGGACGGGCATGGGGTTCAGAGCTTTCGCCCCATCAGGAGTTAGTCTCAGACGTCCACACAGGCAGTTGCAGCCTGCCCTATAGGGCTGCTCAAAGTCAGAAGTGACTTGAACGGGCGTGACTTGCTTTTTGTATTCGTTTTTAAGTCACCTGAGCAGTTGACTCTCCCTCTCTCCCCACTCCCGCATTCTGCCCTGGCTTCCTCGCTTTGCTCCCCGAGAGGTTGGGTGTGATTGCAGACACACCCTACCCAGAGCAAACCCTGAGACTGACATCAGGTGCCCATGCTTAATTGGATTCATCTTGTTAGCAGTTTCCAAGTCAGGGCCGGCACAGATGCCTCCATTTACGCCTGCACTGCCACGGCAGGCATTCCTAATCAATCACAGCACTCCTCTCCGACTCTAGGAGGGGATTTTGAATACACATGAGCTCAGCACTGGATGACTTAAGGTGACTTTCAGGCAAAAACTATCATCCTTGGGCTAAGCAATGGACCCTAAGAACCCAAACTGCCATTGATCTCATGTTGCTGGTCTGCAAAGGTCTGTGCATGTTGCCAAGGAGTAGAAATTAGTTGTAATGAGGAACAGAGTGGGCTTGTCACAGAAAATGCGGCCTCTATGAAGCATTTGTGCTCTCCAGCTTTGGGTATTTTTATTAGGAGATAATCTGTTTTCATTAAGGAATATACGTTGAGTTTTGATCAAGGAGCCTATAGAAAGATCCGGAACTAAAGGGGAAGAAATACAGAACAGAATTTCAGATTTTCATGGAATCCAGACTTTCTGGAGCCACGAAGGCTGGATGGGCTCCAGAAACAATTGCCCTGAGATCATCTTTAAGTCTTCAATCAAATATTCCCTCCAAAGTCTTCTTTAAAGCAAACCACCGTTTAGTTGAATGCGTAAAGAAGGTCGGCCTCGAGCAGGGCGCTCTGAGGACTCCCTGGATGGGGGTCGGGTTGACGACAGCAGCTCTGAAGTTCAGATGAGTGTCGGGAGAGGGACAGCCAGCGCACCTGTATCAGTGAAGGAGGAGCGGATCCGTAAAGGAGGGTGAGGAGGGTTGCATGATTTGAGTAAAGTCACATCACTGAATTGTCTCTGTCAACATGGACTCGGGTTATGTGTTGCTCTGTATGCTTTCGACAACAATCAAATCTTTCATAGTAATAATAAAAGGTATGTTGAGCACCTATCACCTGCCACGCCAGTGCACGAAACTCTAGTGAGCCACAGAACCGGACTCTTCCTACCGAAGGGCCAGCGGGGGCGGGGACCCCACAGAGACTGGAGGAGGCTCCTGGTGGGCTAATCTTGAGGGAAAGGAGAAAATGGGCTCCCGAAGGACTTTTAGTGCCCAAAGCATAAATATTTTTAAAAACGAATTTTATTGGGGACTCTTACAGCTCTTAAAACAATCCATACATCAATTGTATCAAGCATATTTGTACATATGTTGCCATCATCATTTTCTAGACATTTACTTTCTATTGAGCCCTTGGTGTCAGCTCCTCTCTCCCCAATCCCCTTGTGGCCCCTTAATAAATAAAAACTTTTATTTTCATTTCTTACACTGACTGCCGTCTCCCTTCCCCTGCAGTTTCGGCCATCCGTCCCCCTTGGTGGGGTGGGTGCGGTTATGTGTCAATCATTGGGATCGGTTCCTCTTTCTTCCCCTCCTTCCCCTCTAGCATAATAAAAAACGAAAATAGTGCCAGAATTGATCTTACAAACGCCAGTTTAGACTAAAGGCCACGTGTTTTAACCCTGTAATAGTGGGTTACCTGTTAGATATTAGCAGCTTTTTCTTCCCCCTCCATACTAAAGCCCAAATTTAATAACGACACATTTCATGCGTGATTCTCTTTTGAGGTACTTCAACTAGTGAGGTGGTTTATGAGTTTGCACATGTTTAAAACATGTGTTCTTTATCATTGGTATTTGGGTGGGAAGTTATCGTTTTTAAAAATCATTTTATTAGGGGCTCTTACAATTCTTATCACAATCCATCAGTTGTGTAAAGCACATTTGAACATTCATTGCCCTCATCATTCTCCAAACATTTGCTCTCCACCTAAGCCCCTGGTATCAACTCCTCATTTTCCCCCTCCCTCCCCGCTCCCCACTTCCTCATGAGCCCTTGATAATTTATAAATTGTTATTTTGCCCTATCTTGTTCTGGCCGACGTCTCCCTTCACCCACTTTTCTGTTGTCCGTCCCCCAGAGAGTAGGTCACATGTAGATCCTTGTAATCGGCTCCCACTTTCCAACCCACCTTCCCTCCACCCTCCCAGTGTTGCCACTCACACCACTGGTCCTGAAGGGATCATCTGCCCTGGATTCCCTGTGTTTCCAGTTCCTATCTGTATCAGTGTACATCCTCTGGTCTAGCCAGACTTGCAAGGGAGAATTTGGATCATGCTGGTCAGGGAGGGCGGGGGAGCGGGAAGAAGCATTTAGGAACTAGAGGAAAACTGTATTTTTCATTGTTGCTACATCGCACCCTGATTGGCTCATCTCCTCCCCAAGACCCTTCTGTATGGGATGTCCAGTGGCCTACAAATGGGCTTTGGGTCTCCACTCTGCACCCGCCCCCCCCCCACATTCACTATAGTAAGATTTTTTGTTCTGGTGATGCCTGATACCTGGTCCCTTTGACACCTTGTGATAGCACAGGCTGGTGTGCTTCTTCCATGTGGGCTTTGTTGCTTCTGAACTAGATGGTTGCTTGTTTACCTTCAAGCCTTTAAGACCCCAGATGCTATATCTTTTGATAGCCGGGCACCATCAGCTTTCTTCGCCACATTTGCTTATGCACCCATTTGTCTTCGGCAATCGTATGTATCATGGAGGTGTGCACCCAATGATATGCTTTTTCTGTTCTTTGATACCTGATAACTGATCCCTTCGGCACCTTGTGATCACACAGACAGGTGTGTTATTCCATATGGGCTTTGTTGCTTCTGAGCTAGATGGCCGCTTCTTTACCCTCAAGCTTTTAAGACCTGGCTATATCTTTTGATAGCCAGGCTCCATCAGCTTTTCCCACCATATTTGCTTATGCACCTACTTTGTCTTCAGTGATCATGTTGGGAAGGTGAGCATCATAGAATGCCAATTTAATAGAAGAAAGTATTCTTGCATTGAGGGAGTACTTGAGTGGAGGCCCAATGTCCTGCTGCTACCTTAAATAGATGCACATAGATCTATTTCCCCATCCTCATATATAAATATATTTGCATATGTACATGTCTTTATCTAGACCTATATAGATGCCCTTTGCCTCCCGGCTCTTTCCTTTATTTCCTTTTACTTTTCTCCTGTCCCACCATCATGTTCAGTCCCCACCAGGGTTTCAGCAATTCCTCTTGGTCACATTACCCTTGATGATGCCTTACCAGGCCTCCCACACCCTCCTCACCACCAATTTGGATCACTTGTTCCCTTGTCCCTGGGCTTATTAACACCAGTACCTTACCCCCCACCTCTCCCTCTCCCATGTCCCCCTGGAACTGTCAGTCCCATTGTTTTCTCCTCCAGATTGTTCATCCAGCCTATCTTATTTAGACAGACCTGCGGAGATAGTAACATGCACAAAAACAAGACAGAGCAAAACCAAGCAACAAGAGAAAACAAAACAACAACAATAACAAACCAATGACAAAAAAACACACAACAAAAAAGAAAAGCTTGTAGTTAGTTCAAGGACTGTTTGTTGGCCCTTAGGAGTGTTTTCCAGTCCAGTCTGTTGGGGCACCATGCCCTGGCCCCAAAGTCCACCTTCAGCATTCTCTGGGGACCTTGCCACTCGATTCCCTTGCTGTTCTGTTGCACCCCCTTAGTGTTTTGCCTCAGTGTGGTGGGATCAAATTGAGTGCAATTCCCACACTGTGTCTCTGGTGTTGTCCCCTGTAGGGCAATGGGTCAGTGAGGGGCGTCATGTTTCATAGTGGGGCCGGCCATGTGGTCCTCTCTGTGGATTGGCTGCTCTAATTGGGAATATCGTCCTCACTGCCTGGTGGGCCAGGATGTGCTCCACTCTCTCCTCCTCCCCCTTCATCTGCTCCGGTGTGCTCCGATCAGATATGTCCCTCTCCCAGAGCTGCAGATTCAATACCGTCCTTTGAAATAAATTCTTCTGGGGGGAGGGGCAGGTGTCCACTTAGTAGTTAGTATTGGGGCCAGCCCCAGTGAGTTATCTTTTAACCATTAATTTTAAATAAGGGTTCTTGCAGTATATCCTTCTGGATATAAGGTAATATTAATCACTGTACAGGTTTGTTTGTTTGTTTCAAATGAAGTCTGGTATTGAACTTCTTTCAATCCTGTGAAATTTGGAACTAAACACCGAATTTGGAGACATCAGCAAATGTCTATATTGGAGCCCTTTGTGGATGTGAAATTCCTGTCCCTCACCTGCTGCCTTCTGACAGGGCTGACCGTCAGCAAGGAGACTGGAAAAGGGCTCACTCTGCAGAAAGTGGTGCAGAAGACCCCTCCAGGGCAGTGCTGTGATGGTGGCCCTCTGAGCTGACTGCAGGCCGTCCAAGAGAAGCCAGAGTGGGGTCGCCCTGCTTCTAAGATGTGGCCCAGCTAGCAGAGGGAAGACAGGAACAGCATACTCTGTGGAGTGAGGTCACAGCCATGAGCTCAGTGGGGTGAGGTCAGGACAGCGGCCTAGTGGTCAACCAGGCCTCAGCCTTATGTCCAGGGAGCAAAGGGATCCATGTGGGTGTGGGTGGGGTCAAGGGAGCAGCCGAAAACAACAGAGTCTGTGGGAGGCATCCAACAGCCTGGCCATCCATGCAGCTGAGAGCAGGGCTCCTCCACTGTCTCTTCTGGAGACCCACTCCCCCCAGTTCACCTGAGACTTTTGTAAAAAACAATCACAGTGAATAACTGGGAAAATAAAATAAGTTTTAAAGGGATACAAAATACAAGCCCCAATTCTAGACTTAGATTTAATCTCAACTTAGATTGTTAAAGGCAACAGACAGTAAGCCTGTTGCCATCAAGTCAATACCGACTCCCGGAAACACCAGGCCTTTCTTCTCAGGGGTCTCTGGGTAGATTGGAACCCACCAATCTTCCCATCAGTAGCTAAGCCCTTAACAATTTGCATCACCCAGGGACTCTCTGCAAATATTCTAACAAACCTGTGAACAGATTGCAAACTATATGTGTTAGTCTGAGTTGACTAAAGAAACAAATTCATAGATATTCATATGTGTATAAGAAAGAGCTTTATATACAAATGCAGTTGAGTAGTGAGAAAACAGCCCAGCCCAGTCCAGGTCAAGTCCGAACGTCTGATATTAGCTCATATGTCTGATACCAATCTATAAAGTCCTCTTCAGACTCACAAAACACATGCAATGATACTGAATGTAGGAAGATCACAGGCCAGTGGGTGGGAAGTCTTGTGGATCCAGTAGTGGTGGCAGCATCAGTGCTGGCAGAGGGCTCCTTCAGCTCCCGGGCTCTAGCATAGCTCCATGCTGTCTTCTCAACAGGAATGTCTCGCAGGGAGTGAGCAAGTGTCCCATCTCCAGAGAGCTATTTCTCTCCTTCGTGTCTCCAAATGAGGTCATCAAGCTGTGACCTGAATGACAGACTAAACTCCATCCCTTCACTCTTAAGTCTCTAATTGACAACAGATTATGTAACACCATACTAATCCATGGCCCATCCATTGACTATCTCTGTCCTATAGTATTTTCTAAGAAAGCCTGGTGGTGTGACGGTTCAGTACACAGCTGCTAAGAGAAAGGTCAGTGATTTGAATCTGCTAGTAGCTCTGTGGGAGGGAGACATTGCCACTTGCTCCTGTAAAGATTGCAGCTGACTCCGTCCTAGGGGGCCATTAGAATGAGCAGATAGTATTTTCTGTTAATAAAAACTCTGTAGAATTGTGTGCTGAGAAGTCTTCTCCTGCATCTCTCAAGGAAGCTGGGAAGAGGCAGAAGGGACTCTTGGACAAACTGCCTTTGATACAAGAGAATGTATGCAAAATTCAACTGCTGGTTGCTACATCATTGGGGGGTCACAGATCTGAATGTGGGGGCTTGAAACTTTTGGCAACAGTAAAAGGTTTCTGAACACGGCAGCGACCAAAATTTCATTCGAAATCAACTGCACAATGAATCTGCGGTGTTTCTGGCAGCACCAGCCTGTGCTGCACATTTCTTGGGTACAGGAGGATGTGTGAAAAGGTTGAAGAGGCGCTGCCACCCAGAGGAAACCCACGGAGGCTCACGGAGTCAATCAGTAAGCCACATCTACTTCCCCCTCCCCCGATGGTAGAGTGGTCGCACTTTGGGCTGCAATCCGCATGGTAGGCAGTTCTAAACCAGCAGCCGCTCCATGGGAGAAAGACAGGCTTTCTACTCCCATCAAGAATGACAGTCTCCGAAACCCACAGAGGGTGGCTATGCGTCAGCATTGACTTGATGGTAGTCAGTGACTCCCCTTTGACCTCTCCTTTCCATGGCCCTTGCCTCATTTTGTAGCCTCCTCCCTTTAGTCCCAGCTCACGCCTTCAGCTGATGCAGGTGGTGCTGGACTTAGAATGGGTTCCATTCCACTGACGTCTCAAGTCAGCTCCGACATAAGATGAATCCCTCTCTCTCCTTTTAAAGTTTTCATTTTTTATCAGCGTGTATCTTTATAAATCTGATCTTTGAATAATCGCAAGTGAACATCTGAGAATGATAACATCAGAAAATTGTATGTGGCAACATTGTATGTAGTACATATTACTAACCATAAGATGTTTAAAAAAATAGTGTGGTTTGCCATACTTGAATACAGCCTAAGTCAGGGATTACCTGAACTAGCCCTGGTCCCTTCCAGTCACGCGAAGAACATCATCATCTTGAAGTCGCTTTGGGGTCTTGAGCCCTGAGTTTGGACAGAAGTTCTAGAGTGGTGTAAACAGTCAAGCACTCAGCGATTAACCAACAGGTTGGAGGTTTGCTTCAACTCAGAAGTGCCTCGGAAGAAAGTACTGGTTGTTTGCTTGTGAAAGATCACAGCCATTGAAGACCCCACGGAACAGTTATACACTGACCCCTTGGAGTTCACCATGAGTTCAAATTAAATCCACAGCAACTGCTTTGGTCGGGCATGGAGTTTGAGTAGGATGCTAAACATCAGTTTAGGGATGACGTCTGTCCTCCACTCGCCTAAAAAGTTCTACATCTACAGCACGGATGGTCTCTGTAATCATGTTTTCATTTTCTATCATGAAACTCCACCCCTATGACCAAAGCTGACTGAACCTGGGGCTGAATGCCTGACACATAGGAAGCCAAAACCACGGTGCTGCCAATGACCTTTCAGATTCTGGGGAAAATGAACTGGGGAAAAAGCAAAAAAACACAGACACAGAATTAGGAGCTGAGTCACACTGGTGGAGCTGTCTTGGAGCTGATGTCCCCACCCTTCCTGCAGCCTTGTGGTTCTGCTTACCTTGGATTCTGTGCAAGCTGAATTCTTTCCCCAAATCCCCTCTAACCTGAGCTAATTTGAGAAGGCTCTTCTTTGTAATAAAAAAGATACTGCCTAAGACAGTCCCTTGTTAAACCTCTCAATCAAGTATTGAGAAGTTTATTGAATCAAGTAGTCATCAAGTATTTTCTTGAATACCACTGGAGATACAGGAATCTCACTACTCCTCAAGGCAACCCATTCACATTGTATCATTCGACTTCTTAGAAATCCTTTCTGCAGAGGGGTTTAGGAGAGGAGATGGGTTAATTAGGGTGTGAGGTAGTATCGATGAAGAACACAGCTTTCCCCCGGATCCTGGATGCTTCCTCCCCCCAACTACTATGATCCGAATTCTACCTTGCAGGGCTGGATAGGGCAGAGGCTGTACACTGGTGCATATGAAGGTTGGAGGTACAGGGAATCCAGGGTGGATGATACCTTCAGGACCAAGGGTGTGAGGGACGATGCTGGGAGAGTGGAGGGTGAGTGGGTTGGAAAGGGGGAACTGATTACAAGGATCCACATGTGACCTCTTCCCTGGGAGAGGGACAGCAGAGAAGGGGGGAAGGGAGACTCTGGATAGGGCAAGATATGACAAAACAACGATGTATAAATTACCAAGGGCATATGAGGGAGGGGGGAATGGGGAGGGAGGGGGGGAAAAAAAAGAGGACCTGATGCAAGGGGCTTAAGTGGAGAGCAAATGCCTTGAGAATGATTGGGGCAGGGAATGTATGGATGTGCTTTATACAATTGATGTATGTATATGTATGGATTGTGGTAAGAGTTGTATGAGTCCCTAATAAAATGTAAAAGAAGAAAAGAGAAAAAAATGATTAGGGCAAAAAAAAAAAAAAAAGAAATCCTTTCTGCAGAATGCATCCAGGGCCATCATCTCAGGGGACATGGCTGTCAACTGGCATAGCGTACACCACAAAGACACTGTTCTATGTCCTTGGGGAGTAGCAACCAGGATCGTTGTCTTCTTTTTTAATCCTTTTATTGGGAGCTCTTACAGATATCATAACATTCCATAGTTCCATCATCTCAAGCACTATTGTACAATTGCTACCACATTCTATTTCAAAACATTTTTTCTCTCCACCCTACCCTCCCAGGAACCCCCTCTTTTGCCACATCTTACACATCCCACATATCCATTCACATACAGCTCTGTGGTTTGACCCCATTGCATGGAGTTATAGGATCATCCATGCTACAGCTTCCTAACCCTCTTTCCCCCACTCTCTTCCCCATGCCCCCAGGGAACCATTACTCCTGGTACTGTTTCTGAAGGGTTATCGATCTTGGCTTTCATGTACTGAGTGCTCTTATATATACAAATGAACGTATGCAAATCTAACATGATTAATGAGGTAATACAAATAAAAAACAATAGGGGAGGGAATATTAAAGTACTAGAAGATAGATAGGTGCTTCATCAGTGCTATACTGCCACACCCTGGATTTATCATCCCTTCCATGTGGCCCTTCTGAGAGGGACTGTCCAATTACCTTACAGGTGGTTTTTGGGTCTCCACTACATCCACATCCCTTCACATCTATTTGACAACCAGGGTCCTAAAGGTTGTTAGTGGTCATCTAAGATGCAATGATTGGTCTTCTCCTGTCCGGAGGAAAGAAGAGTGATGAAAATCAAAGACACATTAGAACGATCAGTCCACTGGGATAAGAGGCCCCATGGACTTCCGTCTCCGTGACGCTGAGACCGGAAGAATTAGATGGTGCCAACCACAACTGCTCATATGGCAGCTTCCTGGATAGAGTGGGTGAAAACAATGGCACAAAACTCAAAATCAGAAAAGAGAGCAGGCTTCCTGGCTGGCTGGAGACTGGTGGAGCCCCCGGTGCCGTGGCTTTGGGTGACTCTTCAGTTCTAGAGCTGAACTGACCTGCAGAGCTCAATTTTAAGCCAAACAGTAGGTCCACAAGGGGAGCAGTCACACTAGTGAGGTGCCCACACCTTAGAATAATCAACTATTTGAGATCAAAAGGGCAGCCTTTACGCAAAGACAAAGTTCAGAAGCCTCGCTGCTGTGAAGTCAATTCTGATGCATATTGACCCTATAGCGCAGGGCAGAACTGCTCCTGTGGGTTCCCAAGATTGTAACTCTTTATGGGAGTAGAAAGCCTCATCTTTCTCCCACAGAGCAGCTGGTGGTTTTGAACCGCTGACCTTTTTGTTAGCACCCCAACATGAAACAACTATGCCATCAGAGCAGAAGGGCTAGAAAAAAAAGGAGTGGAAACAGGAATTATACATAGGAAGTGGAATAAAGGGATTACAACCAATGAGGTGAAAGAAAATGTGTGTGAACTGTTGAATAGAAAATGGATTACCTTCTCTGTGAACTTTCAACAAAGTTACAATAAGTTAAAAAACACAACCAAAAGCCCAGTAGTCCCCTTTGATCCTACTATTATTCTTCTAGACCATCTAGCCATTGCAAATGGGGTGTGTGTTTACACCATTCTTTTTACCCTACTTAATAAAATCATACTTATAAGTATTTTTTAAGTCAAACCTTACAGAAATGTTCTAATTCCTTTTCGACATGACAGCTCTTCAACTGTTTGAACTCACCCTCACTGCCATCAGGTCAATTCCAACTCCTAGCGACCTGAACCTGGCAGACGAGGAAGAACCGCCTCCGGGCACCGTGAGTCAGAATTGACTTGACGCAGTGAGTGTGAGCTGATGCGTGCGGCCCAAGGTGTAAATCCGTCAGGGGCAACCAGGATGATGGGATGGGACTCAAGCCTGGGTGTGGCCTTGGAAGAGCACTCGGAAGAGGATGGTCTCTCAGAGTGTTACATGCCTGCTTCAGAAATGTTGACACCTGCCCGCTTGCATGCTGAGAGTGAAAGGATGGGGGAGGGCTTGGTCTTTGTGGAGGAGACCAGGAGGAAGACCCAACCCTGACCACAGGGGACCAGAGGCAGGATCTAAGAGGCATGAGATGAGTGGGAACCTTTCCTATTAGACTGTCTGCTAGGAATCCTACCTGCCCACCTTCCATGGGTACAAGGAGCTTCTAGCCCACCTGAAGAATGCTTTCTGTTTCTCTAAAATTCTCAAACTCTCACTGCCATCGAGTCAATGCTGACTCACAGTGACGGCCTGTGGGTTTCTGAGACTGTAATTGTTCACCGGAATAGGCAGAAAGCCCGAAGCTGCTGGTGGTTTAGAATTGCTAACCATGCGGATCGCAGCCCAACATGTAACCAACACCACCATGGCTACATTCTCTTCCTGTAGGTGGAGTAAATTACTACTTTGGACCAAATTCTGACAAGCTCAGAATGTTAAAATAACAGGTAACATCTATCCAAAGGACACAAAATACAACAAGAAATATAAGGAAATGGTGTCCAGAGAGTGGAGCAAAGAGAGTCGGTTGTCCCCAATAATCATCTTTTTCTCCCTTTAGTGATAAATACCAGTCTAGATAGAGCTAGCTAAAAAAAGGACTACCTTTCCCAGCCTTCCTTGCAGCTAGGTGTAGCCATGTGACTATGGTCTGGCCAATGAGCATACGAGAAGTCAAGTCGAAGGCGTCTGCATCAGGCCTTAGGACAGGGACTGACAAAAGTCTTAAAAAGGTAAAACAAACAAAAAAGAGGGAAGAGGACAAAATGAGAAACTGATGCCAAGGGCTCAAGTAGAAAGAAAATGTTTTGAAAATGGTGATGGCAACAAATGTATAAATGTGCTCGACACAATGGTTGGATGGATTGTGATAGGGTTGTATGAGCCCTCAATAAAATGATTTTAAAAACAAAAAGGGCAAAAACCAGTTACCATCAAGTTGATTCTGATCCATGGTGCCCCCATGTGGATCAGAGTAGAATTGTCTTCCATTGGGTTTTCAGTGGCTGGTTTTTCAGAAGCAGAAAGCCAGGTCTTTCTTCCAAAGCACTCAGGATGAGTCACAAAGCTTTCCGTTGGCAGAGAAGCACACCCACTGTTTGCACTACCCAGGGACTCCTCTTAAAGGGCATCATAAATATTGTAGGTTTTGTGGTCTCTGGTTAAACTATCAACTCTGCCTTTGTAGATTTCAAAATCAGCCATCTATCATACTTTCATAACGAGAGTGTCTTTATAATGAGAGAGTAAACATGTTTGTTTACAAGGACTGGCAACCAGTTTGCAACAGACTGGCAATCAACATTTACCAGGGGGTGGAGATGAAATCATGCTCTGGTCGGCTCCCTCCCAGGTCGGCTTCATTGCCATCAAAGCCCCGGGAGAGTGTTGACTGCTGGCCTTCGGTAACCGCGTCTGGGTTGTGGTTCTGGTTCTCAGGCAGAAGCTTGGCGTCTTCTCTCTGTATAGCCGGGGACTGGGGTGGCTAGAGAAGTAAGTTCTTTCTGGGGCCACTACCCAATTCACAGTGGTCGGTGGCCTGTGTGCTTGGGGGAGGGGCAGAGATAGTGGGAGAAGTGATTGTCCTCCAGCTGTGACTCATTGTTGAGTTGTCGAATCTTGCCTGTCTAGGGTTCCCAGTGGTTTTCTTCTGTTCCCAGATCCATCGTCCCTCAAAACTGAGCTCCATTTCCTTATATCTCTTGTCGTATTTATTGGGGAGGATCTGAATGGCGGCTTGTTTATGCTTCCAGCTTCCTGCAGAATCAACACTTTGCCTGCCTCCCTGTGCACCCCTTAGCGCAGATCTCTGAAAGCCACAGATCAGGCCCCTGAGGCTGGGCTCAGGTGTGTGCCAGGAAGCAGGTATCTGGAATGGAGGCTACCCTGCCAACAACACGCTATGGGCATGCTCTGATAGGAAAAAGGCAGTGTGACTGCTCCTCCCCCAATCAGTTCCTGTTGGCCGATGGACTGATTTAAACCCCCACAGCAAGGTTTTATAGGGTGCAGTCAAAAGGTAGGTCACCTAAGTGGGGACTGCTCCTCCAACCACCATGGCACGAAAGCCAACAGGTGGATCTCTCAGAAGCCCTTCGGGCAAAGGCCAACCCCTCCCCCTCCTCCTGACAAATAAAAGAAGGAAACCGGTGCATTGGACCAAAGTACAAAGAGCGAGAGGACATCACAATTGGCGGGGTAGACAGACAGAATGATGACAGAGAGTATGGACATCTTCTGACAAGCTGGACAACCCACGTGAAACGCACACGTTTGAAGAAGCCCGTCACTTACCCAAAATCACTCTAGAGGAAATAGAAAGTCTCAAAAGATCCATCATGAGGGAAGAGATCAAATCAATGTGACCATTGACTCCAACAAGAGAAAGAAGTCCTGGCCCTGATGGCGTCACTGGGAAACGCTACCAAGCATTTAGAAAAGAATTGATTGACACCAAGACTGGTGACGCCTTCCAAAATATAGTGAAAGATGGAGTGCTCGCTATTCTATGAAGTACGAAGAACCCTGATGCCTGGGCGAGAGAAAGACACCACAGTGAACACCAATGAACATGGATGGAGCCAAATCCTAACCAAATCCTGGTGAACAGGGTGCCACAGCACACGAGGGCTGTCGTACGTCACGACCAAGTGAGATCGATTCCAGAGAGGTCCAACTTCAAAACTCAATCCACAACATCGACAAAACAAAGGGGGAGAACCACACGATCATTTTTATGATGCAAAACCCATCTGATAAACCCCAACAACCTTTCTGGGTGAAACCCTAAAAAAGGTTGGAATGGGGGGGGGGGAAATGCTTAACCTGAATTCAGGCATATATGAAAAGCCAACCGTCAACATGCTACTTGATGGAGCTTTTTCCTTAAAATGGGAGCCAGACAAGACTGTCTGCTCTCACCACATCTAGTAAATATCAGAAGCAAGAGGACAGAGTCATAAGACAGTACGACAAAATAGGGTATCCATATTTTAAAGAAATAAGTTTTATTTATTTATTTTATATATTCAGTGCCAACACAAGAAGAAACTGGGTTCACCAGCTCCAGTCACCCTTTGGGTAAGTAGGAACTCCTCCCAGGACAAGGCATCCTACCACTTCTGTCAGTAACATGTGCTGATCTGGACCAGGTCCTCTGCCTCCCTGTCACTTCACTGGCTGGCCCCAATTTTCTCCATTTTACCCCTTTTTATCCCCTTCCCTTATTTTGGATTTTTTTCCTTTGTTTCTTCCCATTTCTTTTTTTTTTTTTAGCGTTTATTCTTTTTTTACATCATTTTACTAGGGGTTTATACAACTCTTATCACAATCCATACACACATCAATTGTGTCAAGCACATTTCTACATTTATTGTCCTCATCATTCTCAAAACATTTGCTCCCCACTTAAGCCCCTGGCATCAGTTCCTCATTTTTCCCTCTCCCTTCCTGCTCCCCCCTCCCTCATGAACTCTTGATAATTTATAAATTATTATTTTGTCATATCTTGCCCTGTCCGAGGTCTCCCTTCACCCCCTTTTCTGTAGTCCATCCCCCAGGGAGGAGGTTATATGTAGATCCTTGTAATCAGTTCCCCCTTTCCAACCCACCCTCCGTCCACCCTCCCAGTATCACCACTCTCACCACTGATCCTGAAGGATCATCTGTTCTGGAGTCCCTGTGTTTCCAGTTCCTATCTGTACCAATATTCATCCTCTGGTCTAGCCAGATTTGTAAGGTAGAATTGGGATCATGATAGTGGGGAGGAAGCATTTAGGAACTAGAGGAAAGTTGTATATTTCATTGTTGCTACACTGCACCCTGACTGGCTCATCTCCTCCCCGTGACCTTTCTGTAAGAGGATGTCCAGTGCCTACAGATGGGCTTTGGGTCTCCACTCCCCACTCCCCCTTATTCACAATATATGATTTTTTGTTCTGATGATGCCTGATACCTGATCCCTTCAATACCTCGTGATTGAACAGGCTGGTGTGCTTCTCCGACAGGGGCTTTGTTGCTTCTGAGCTAGATGGCTGTTTGTTTACCTTCAAGCCTTTAAGACCCCAGATGCTATATCTTTTGATAACCAGGCACCATCAGCTTTCGTCACCACATTTGCTTATGCACTCACTTTGTCTTTAGCAATTATGTCGGGAAGGTGATCATCATGAAATCCCAGTTTAATAGAAGAAAGTATTCTTGCATTGAGGAGTACATGAGTGGAGCCCAATGTCCATCTGCTACCTTAATACTAAACCTATACATATATGCATATAGATCTATTTCCCTGTCCTCATATATAAATATACTTACACATGTACATGCCTTTATTTTGACCTCTATAAATGCCCATTGCCTCTTAGCTCTTTCCTCTATTTCCTTTGACTTTCCTCTTGTCCCACTATCATGTTCAGCCTTCATTTGGGTTTCAGTAATTCCTCTCAGTTACATTACCCTTGGTCACACCCTACCAGGCCTCCTACACCCTCCTCACCACCAATTTGGATCACTTGTTGTTCCCTTTTCCCTGGGTTTGTTAGCACCACTTCTTTCCCCCCCCCACCTCCCTCTCTCCCATGTCCCCTTGGAACTGTCAGTCCCATTGTTTTCTCCTCCAGATTGTTCATCCAGCCTATCTTATTTAGACAGACCTGCGGAGATAATAACATGCACAGAAACAAGACAGAGCAAAACCAAGCAACAAAAGAAAACAAAACAACAACAAGCCAATGACAAAAAACACACACAACAAGAAAGAAAAGCTTGTAGTTAGTTCAAGGACTGTTTGTTGGCCTTTAGGCGTGTTTTCCAGTAGAGTCTGTTGGGGCACCAAGTTCTGGCCCTAAAGTCTATTTTTGGTGTTCCTTGGGGATTTCGTTGGTCCATTCTTCTTGCTGTTCTGTTCCACACCCTTAGTGTTTTGTCTCGGTGTGGTGGGATCAGATCGGGCACAATTCCCACACTGTGTCTCTAGTGTTGTCCCCTGTAGGGCAATGGGTCAGTGAGGGATGTCCTGTCTTATAGTGGGGCTGGCCATATGGTCTTCTCTGTGGATTGGCTGCTCTGAGTGGGAATATCTTTCTCGAGGCTTAGTGGGCCAGGATGTGCTCCACTCTCTCTTCCTCCCCCTTCATTTGCTCCCGTGTGCTCTGATCAGACATGTCCTTCTCCTGGAGCTGCAGCTTCAGTGCTGTCCTCTGACGTGAATTCTTCTGGGGGGAGGGGCAGGAGTTTATCTTCTTTTTGTTGTTGTTGTTGTTGTTTGCATCCAGCAGGAAACACACTACCTAACTACACTTTCTGCAGCCTCACCCACTGGGTGAGAGCCACCACCTGCTCTGGCACTACCTAATTAATGATGGACGACAGCCAATGCCCGTGTAACCCACCTTCAGCAGCTCCACACGAACAGTGGGTGGAGCTCTGCACACACGTTCCATCCTCCAGCACACCCACCAAAATACAGATGGCGATCACTTAGCACCTGTGAAGCTAGAAAGCAGTGTAGCACACCTTCCCTGCTTGCTCAGGTATCCCAGAGCACAAGACCCAAACCTGGGCAAACACACCAATTAAATACAAGCATAATAACACCACGATGTTTTAGAGACCACAGAAAACTTCAGTTCACATGAAAAACAAGATAGAATGGCTCAAACGAGAGGCCCAAATATAGAGCCAGAAGTATTTCTCGGGAAGGAGAGCATTGGGTCTACCTGATAAGGGAATTCAAAAGAAGAACATTTAGGTATCTGCAGCAGCTGGAGAGAAGGATCAAAGAAAGCAAAATAAAACTCCAAAGGAATTCAAGGAAACTCCCGGAAGGAATTCCTCCCGACATAGAGGGTCCCTGTTCTTGGAATGAGTTCTTAATGGGACGGAGGGAAGCTGGGTCGGGGCTAGTCCCAGAAGGAGTTATTTCTAGCTCATAGGGGAGCTGAATCAGACAGGATCTAGTCAGGGTCAGGGTGCCTGACAACCAGAGTGTCACTTGGGGGGACGGCATCTGCCTGGTACTGTGGTTCTGCTGCCCGGAGGATGTGATGAGCACACACCTGCACACACACAGTGGTGCTCACCGGGCACCTGGTTCCATCTCAGACAGAGAAGTAGCTGTGGTGTAAGAGAATTCTCACTGGCCGCTGGGTGTATGAGGGGGCGGCTGCTACTCTCTGGCCACCAGGAAGTTGTGGAGCACATGGGGAAGACTGTACCTTTCTGGTTCCAGCTATCAGTGAGGGTCTATGTGTGGTCATGGGTGAACAAAGCCAATTATAAGGTACGGCCCTGCAATGGATGGATGGATGGATTGTAATGCGAGCTGGAATAAAAATTTAAAAAAAAAAAAATGTACTGTCCTGTGGCTGCTAATTGCAAGGTCAGTAGTTTGAAACCACCAGCTGCCCCATAGGAGAAAATTGGGGCCTTCTCCTTCCCATAAAAAGTTACAGACTCGCAAACCCACAGTGGCGGTTCTACCCTGTCCTATAGGGTCTCTATGAGTCAGAATTGACTCTGTGGCAATGAGTGAGTGAATCCTGACCAGAATACTGCTTGCAAACATTCAATATGGCCACACTGTGTCAGGCCAGCTGACAATTCACTCTTCCTGTGTCTCATCCATTTCTGCTTCATTTGGTCTCATGTGTCTTTGCTGCAGAGTCTGGACAGCCTGTATGTCTAGTCTGCCATCTTGCCACGAGTTTCTGTTGATTAGGATTCTTGTGGCCATGAGTGACAGAAAACAAATCAAATCGGTTAGGAGTGAGGTGGCTTGTCGCCAGGAAAGGCAGCCCTCATAGCACAGTAGTTACAGCACTAACTTGTGAATGGGAAGCTTGGTGGTTCAAATCCACCGCAGCGGTGGAACCCTAGGGCATAGCTCTCAGACCCAAAGGGCCACATGAGGTGGAATCGACGCTCCAGCAGTGTGTTGGTCACCAGGACAGGCAGAGATATAACGAGAGGCAACTGGACCCAGAAACTTCATGCTTCCAGGACTCTCTGTCTCCTTCGTAGTCTGCTTCCCATTGTGACTGTCTTTCTGCAAGGTGACCTCACTTTATTAGATTGGCTTTTCCATAAGACTGAGACCATGGCCATCAGAACACTAGGGATTTGTGCCTTCCTAGCTTGCTCCTCCATCTGCTAGGGTAAAAAACAAACAACGCCCCCATGGGAAAACTCCTGTGCCCTCCTCTAGACCAGTTATCAAGGCCTGGAAAGTACGCCATGATGGTTAGTCCAGTCTGAGCCTTCTGTCTACCCCGGAGCAATCACTGGCACCAAGGAGGTTGTGGTAGTTTTTGTTTTGTTTTTTTTGTCAACATGGTACCTGTAAGAAGCTATGCCTGGAGTTTAGCCTTTCAATCAGATCACAGCTGATTACCTCCTTTGGAGGTGCCACCAAGATAAATGACTCTCTGGAGGCGGGTCACTGTCTCTCTGCCTTCGCCTTCCTGGTGGCTGACCCTGGAGATGCATCCACCACCAATGAATCCACAGACTTTGCGCCCACTGGCCTGTGATATTCCTGCATTCTGCATCATTGCTTGTGACTGCATGAGTCTGAAGAGGACTTGTGAACTGGTATCAGACTTTGGGCTAGAGTTGGACTGGGCTGGGATGTTTTCCTGCTATATAAAGCTCTTTCTTACACACTTATGAGTGTCACGGGTTTTGTTTCTCTAGTCATTATGGTATCAGGAGTGGGGTAACGTCATGTAAGAAGATTGCTTTCATTCGGGCAGCATGGGTGGAGGGGGGAAAGGAACAGCAGTTTTCCTGGGCTGTTTTCCCTGAAGAAAGGTAGCCATCCATTCCACTTCCCCAGAAAGACTTACAACTGTGGTACGTCTTTAAAGGTTTGGGAAAATAGCAATAATGGACATTTAGGTTTTGACATCCCTACTTGTGAGGAAACTGAGGTAGACAGAAGGGAAGTTCAAGGACACAAGCTTACAGGCTGAGTCATAATAGAGAATAATAAATGGACTTTCTTAGCAATCTATTCAATGAACATATGCATTCATCAGATCTCTAAGAAAATGACCATATTGGTCACAGAGCACACCTAGATAACACATACACACATTCAGCAGGTGTAGAAAACTAATTGTGTGTGTGTGGGGGGGGGCAGTTTGCAGAAAACCATTCAGTGAGTAAAAACACAATATCTTGTTCTGTTTGGCAATGTGAGGGGTCTTGGTGGCTTCAAAGGACAGCTGCACCTTCTTTAGCACTCCTGCCATTGAGACATGGGTCCTATCTCCCCCTCCCCGAAATCTAGGCAGGCTTATGACACCTTTGATCAATAGGGAACGGTGCGGATGATGCTGTGTGTCCTTTGAGACGAGATCACCAAGACACTTCCTCTTGGTACCTTATTCTACCAGAGGTTGCCGTGCTGTGGGTCAGCCCAAACCCATGCAGATATTTGGGACAGCAGTCCCCAGCCAGCCAACTGGTCCCAGCTGAGCCTCAGATAGCATGACCAGAGACAAACCGCCCTACTTTGCCCTGTCCAAATCCCTGAGCGTAATGAAAACCAGCTGCCACCAAGCTGATTCCATCTTGTATGTGGCATTTGGAGGCAGAGTAGAACTGTTTTCAATGGTTGATCCGCTGCCCGCCCAAGCAGTTAATGTGCTTATCTTCTGAGGCACATCCAGGTGAACGTGAACCTCCAACCTTTAGGTTAGCAGCCAAGCCAGTGAACCATTTCCACCTCTCCGGGACTCCATGGGCATACTAGGCAGGTGACTGTTTTGTGGTGGTTAGTTACACCGAGATAGATGACTAGAACAGCCTCAGACCAGGAATCAAAGCGGACTCGCCATGAGACACTAGAATGAGAGGAAGGTGACATCGAGGATTGATTTTCTTGTTTTATGAAGTAGAAAAGTAGAGATTTTTCTCCACAAGGAAGCAGCTGCAAAAAGGAAAAAAAAAAAGGTGTGGGAGGGAGGGGATATAGGGGAGCTGCTATCAAGGAGTTCAAGAAGAAAGAAAGTGTTTTGAAACTGATGTGGTAGCAATTGTACAACCTTGCTCGATGTGATTGAACTATGGAATGCTATGGTATCTGTAAGATAAAGAAACATAAAATGAGAAGGTTTTAGTTTGCAATCTTCCTTCCTCCGCCAGGGGGAGTCGATGCATTGCCGGCCACTTCGGCAGCAATTCCCTGCGGGTCCGTCCAAGGCTGGGTCTCTCTCTGCTCAGCAGGACGGCCACTGTCTCCACCCAGCCGGGACCCAGGGCTCCAAGATTGCAGAGGGCCCAGCCCAATGGGCGGCCTGCGTGGGGTGGCTGCAGCTGGAGCCTCCCTCATCGTCTGAAGGCAAGTAACCTAATGACAAAATGATCTGTGCCGTATCCACCTGCTCCACTGACCTGGGGCTCATCCCTGGGTGGTGCAAACAGTTAAGCACTCATTTGCTAACTGACAGGTTGAAGGTTCAAATCCACCTAGACATACCTCAGAAGACATACCTCGGGTGACCTATTTATGAAAGGTTTATGACAACTACTTTTCCCCTTTTTATTCTTCAATATTGCTCAATTGTCCCTCTGTTCAGATGGGAAAAGGCATCCCCTCCAAGGGCCGGGGTTCATGGAGATATCCCGAGTTTCTGTCGCCGGCTCTTCATTTTCCCTCTTCCATTCTAAATCAGAACAATACACGTGTGATTTTGAAAGTCAAACAGCACCAAGAAGTTAATGCCAACAATAAGAATAGAAAGAAAGAAAAATTCCAGCAATTATCTGCCCCACCCTCCTCACCCCTGATTTCTCTCCTGCAGACTCCTTTCTGTTACTTCTGTTCTTAGCAACATAGTTCTAAATAATGTGTTTGTGCTGCTATTTCTTTGTTTTAAGTTGCTCATTTTGTTGTCAGGGCTGTTCCAAGGGGTAGCAACCCTGTGTTCAACAGAAGGAAACACTGCCCGTCACTGGGCCACCCTCGTCCTGGTTGTGTTTGAGCCCAGTGATGCAGCCCCTGGCACTGAGCGTCCTGGTTTCACTAACCTTCTACTTGAGTTTCATGTTACTGCTTTCACTTCCCGTTATGAAAGACTCGGGAGTCCTTGAGAGGAGCACGTGGTTAACCTGCTCCACTGTTGATGGGGCAGTTGGAAGTTGGAGTTGTGCCTCGAAGGAAAGGCCTGGTGATCTCCTTCCAAAATATCAGCCATTGAAAAGTTGGTGAAGCGCTACTCTCATATGTATGGGGCCTCCATGAATCAAAGTCAACTCGAGGACAGAACTAAGCCAGAGCTCAAGACAGAGTGGAAGGCTCCCTGACCCAGGGAGGTAGTAAAGCTTAAAGACTCTGGTGAGTACGCTTGCCTGTGGAGTGGAGTGGGGTGCCTCCACTCACTTAATTGGGACACAGCACCTCTAGGCTCTAGGGTGAGTTTTATGGGGGAGTGATGTGGCCTTTGGGCATTTATTGGCAGTTCTAAAAGAACTTTTAGACATGGCCTAATCTGGATGGAAGGCCAAGAGACCATGTGGGTGGCCGAGAGACCATGGGCCAGAGAGGGACCTGCTTGTGGGCACGTCTTCAAAGAGGCTGTCCTGACTGGAAGAATTGTGTCCTGAGGACTTCTAATCCTGAACTGCAACCTATTCAGGCCCCTAATAAAGCCCATACATGTGTGGTCTGTGAGTTGTGTGGCCACTGCAATGCCTCCTGTAACCATGGTGAAAAGTAGAGTGCAGTGGAAATGACGGTTGGTGTCAGAATTGGTAAGAAGGTGGGGGGGGGGAGACATATTCCTTCTAGGAATCCATCTTGGCAGCTGAGGACGATGATGAGGCTCCTCCTTCCCCTTTGTGTAGTCACAGGAGGCCTGGCCCTGCCCCTCTGTGCCCTTTTGCCATTTGTAAATATTTCATTTCTTTACTCTCCTTCCTTTTGCGTGTTTTTAATTTGGTTGTTGTTGGGAATACACACGGCAGATCATAAACCTATTTACTAATTTCTACCCCTATAATTCAGTTACCTGGATTACATTCTTCAGGCTGTGGAGCCATTCACTGCCCCCACGAACATAAACTCACTGCCCCCCGAGTTTCTGATCTGACCTTGGAAGTCGCTGCTGTCAATTCGAGAGCACACTGCTCAAGGCAGATCTTCTGTAATCCAAACTGTTGTTTGATTTCAAAGGGCTTCCCAGGAATTTTTGATTGGGGGTGGAGGGCAGTCGACAGTCAACAGTCCCCTGAGTAAGATGACGAACCTCTCTGAGCTCAGATTTCCCATCTGTAGAATGCGGATGGCGTCCTCTCCTGTTTCCTTGTGGAGGGGTGAGCACTAATTAGCTCTGATTATGCAGAGGGCTTCACACAGGCCCATCTGAGTGCAAGCCTGCTCTCGGAGCTATTCAACCAGCCTACCTCCCCAGTGCCTCCCCCCCTCCTCCCCCCCCCCCCGCCCCTGGGCCTGGGTATCCATGCAGTGAGGCCCAGGGGGTGTGCGCACATGGGTCTTGAAGACAGAGCTAGCAGCTGTGGTAGATTGTGATTGCTCCCAATTACTCACTCCCTCTCCCGTGGGACCCCCTGTGGCCCAACAGTTGAAACACTTGGCTATGATCTGGAAGGCCGTGGGCTCTGGGGGAGCAAGCCCTGGTCACCTGCCTCTCAGCTAAAGATATCGGCCTGGAAAGCAGTTGGAGGGGTGGTTCTGCTCCAGCACCAGTGGTCACTCTCAGTGGCAACTGACTCAGTGCTGTACAGCAACCACTCTCCTTGTCCGAAGTCCATAGAGTCTCCTTCGTTGTCACTTGGCTCCTTGTGGGATGAAAGCTCTTCTCTGCGCTGGACACTTGAGGCTTGGCCCAGGGAATGAGCAGGCATGACATATGCGACTTCTGGGCAGAGCTGTTAGAAGCTCTTACTCTGTTCTACCTCGAGAAGAGCCCGTCTCCCGTAGGGGCTTCTCTTTCCGCTTGGACCCCAGGGCGAGCCACAGCTGCCCCTTCGCATGGTGACGCTGATGTTGACCGTGCTGGTGGCTAAGATTTGAGACGGCTGTCACTGCACGATAGCGCAAAGAAGGCTGCCCAAGGCAGCTGCAGTGTGAGCATTCCCAGCACGGCAGGAAGATGCCAGAGGAGGAAGTTCAGCCACGCAAAGGCACCAAGGAAGGCTACCAGGTGAGAGAACCAAGAAGTATGTGGAATTAATAACACAGCTACCCGTGACAGTCTTAAATCCATTACCGCCGAGTCTCCTAGAGACCCTGTAGGTAGAACTGCTCCCCTGGGGTCTTCAAGGCTGTCAGTCTTTATGAAACCAGATTACTGGTGGGTTTGAATCGCTGACCTTTGGGTTAACAGCTGAGCATTCAACCACTGCACCCCCAGGGCTCCTACCAGTGACAATGAGAGACATCAGTGGTGTCAGGTTGTTCATCAAACAGCTGAGGCAAGAAGTCTCATTAAGATACTAACTTGTGTTGAGGGAGTGCTTGAGTCAGGCTCAATGTCCATCTGCTACCATAATTCTTAACATACATATAAGTACATAGATCTACTTCCCTCTGGTTATATATAAATATATTTACATATGTACATGCCTGTATTTAGATCTCTATAAATGTCCTTTGCCTCCTGGTTCTTTCTTCTATTTCCTTTTACTTTCCTCTTGTCCCACCATCGTGTTCAGCCTTCACTTGCTGAGTTTCTTTAGTAATTCCTCACTGCTAAACTGACCTTGATTAAGCCTCACTAGGCATGTTAGGCACTAGGCATGTTAGGCCCTTCTCTCCATTGATTTTAGTTCACTTGTTGTTCCCTTGTCCCTGGTTGGTTTCCCCCCTTCCTTTCTCCTATCTCCCCTTCTCCTGTATCCTTCTGGAACCATTGGTCCCATTCTTTTTGTCTCTGAATTGTTTATCCCACCTATCTTATCTAGATGGACATGCAGAGACATTAATAAGCACAAAACCAGGCAAAGTCAAACAAAAGAACAAAGGAAGTCCCCTACTCAAGTACTCCCTCAGCACAATAACACTTTGTTCTAATAACCTGACATTCTGTGATGCTCACCTTCCCAATATGATCGCCAAAGACAAAATGGGTGCATAAGCAAATGTGGTGAAAAAAGCTGATGGTGCCTGGCTATCAAAAGACGTAGCATCTGGGGCCTTAAAGGCTTGAAGATAAACAAGCAGCCATCCAGCTCAGAAGCAACCAAGCCCACATGGAAGAAGCACAAGAGCCTGTGTGATCATGAGGTGTCGATGGGATCAGGGATCAGGCATCTAAAACCCAGAACAAAATCATACCTAATGTGAATGGGGGAGGGGTATGGAGTGGAGACCCAAAGCCCATCTGTAGACAATTGGACATCCCCTCACAGAAGGGTCACAGGAAGAGATGAGCCAGTCAGGGTACAGTATAGCACCAATGAAACACACAATTTTCCTCTAGTTCTTTAATGTATCCCCCCACCACTATCATTACCTCAATTCTACTTTATAAATCAGATTAGACCAGAAAATGCAACTGCTACACATAAGAGCCCACAACACAGTGAATTCAGGATAGATAAACCCCTCAGGGCCAACAATGAGAGTAGAGATACCAGGAGGATTAGGGGAAGGTGGGGGGAAGAAGGGGGAATCGATCACAAGGATCAAGATATAACAAGGACAAACAACAGGAAAGTGGGTGAAGGGTGGGTGACAGAGGGCGATGCAAGATATGAAAATAATAATCATAACTTATCAAGGGTTTATGAGGGTGGGGGGAGGGGAAAATGCGGAACTGATATCAAGGGCTCAAGTAGAAAGAAAATGCTTGGAAAATGATGATGGCAGCGTATGTGCAAATGTGCTTGACACAATGGATGACTGTATGAATTGTGATAAGAGATGTAAGAGTCCCCAATAAAAGTATTAACTGGTACTCAATTTTGATTTGTAGTTTTCCCCTGCCGTGATTATCGTAAAACCATCAACCTCTTGGTATTTTCTTTCTTCCATTTTTTAAGTAGTTTTATCAGCATATCACTCACATACCATACCATTCAATAATGGTTCAGTCGTGTTAAGAAGCGTTCGGTCATTTCTCGCCTTCACTCCTTTGGTGACGCGAGCACAGAAACGGACTGGATGTCAACGGATCATTCTTTCTTTCGTCAGAACCTTGGCCCTTTATAGGAGACCCTGGGTGGCGCCCAGAGGCACATGCTTGGTGGTTTAAATCCACCCAGACGTGTCTCAGAAGAAAGTTGTGAGGACCTACTTCCAAAAGACTGCTGTGTTGACTTCAATTCCTAGTGACCGGTACAGTGCAGGGGAGATCTCCCCCCACAGGGTTTCTTAGCTCCTGACCTTGACCCCAGCTGATCACCTGGCTCTCCTTTCTCCAGGGGAGTCGTTGACCTTCCAGGTCACAGCTGGGTGCTTGACCATTGCACCACCAGGCCCCCGGGTTCTGAGAAATCGCAGCCACTGAAAGCCCTTTCAATGACACTTGTCCTCGGAAATACAGGGGAGGGCCAGGCGTCGGCTCAAACCAAGCCCAAACTCACTGCCGACTCAGAGCGACCCTACAGGACAGGGAGAACTGCCCTTGAGGTTCTGAGACTGTAACTCCTGGCGGACGTAGACAGCCCCGTCTTTCTTCCACGGAGCAGCTGGCAATGCCTTTCCCCCCTTGTTTGACGTCGCATGGGGACTCTGGGAGGTGTGCAAGCGTGGACCTTTGAGCGCAGCACGAAGGGAGCAATGTTCACCCAGGGCGGGCGGGGCAGCATGTGAGCAGGACTGGAGCGGAGCGAGAGAGGCCGGTGCCTTGGCCCTAGGTAGTGTCCAGAGAGGAGTGGGGGCCTGGTACATACAAGGAGAGTCCTTGGGCACAGAGCTCATTCCTCACCCCCACAATTTTCACACCCCCAAACCTCCAAAGCAGTAGACCCACCAAGACAAGCCTTTCATCTCAGGGATCCCTGTGCTTTGGAGGGATTTCCGACAAAATACCTGTAATTCCCTCTGCTGTGTGGGACTGGGCAGCTGGCAGTGTTGTCCAGTGGAGAAGCCCAAGGCCAGATTATGTGAGCCCCACCCCTAGTTCCCTCTTCAGGGCACCTTCCAGCCCTCTACCCCAGGAGAGTCGGCTACATGCTCTGAGAAGCTCTAGGACGCATGTCTCTGGGGTCATCGTGGGACCTTGTTGCTGCTCCTGTTTCCAGGAGGTTCCGTGGTGCTGCCCCAGATGGATGATCCTGCCGGCCAGGGTAGGCTTTATGGGACCTTGCAAGTGAGGCTGCTGGAGTGGTGCTTGCCACATTGATTGAGGTGCTTTGAGTTATTTATAGGAGGTCTGGTGGCCGAGTGGAATACTTCGGGCTGCTAACCACAGCGGTTTGAAACCACGAGCTGCTCCGCTGGACAGAGCCGAAGCTTTCCACTCCTGGAGAGTGACAGTCTTGGAAACCCACAGAGGCACTTCTTTCCTGCCCTATTGGGTCCCTGTGAGTCGGAATCGACTCAAAGGCAGTGAGTTTCGTTTTCAGTTGAATTGTTTATACAGATAGAGAGTCTGATCCTGGAGTTCTGTTTACTCCTTCTGAGTTTTGTTTACCTGAGACAGAAATCAACGTCTACGTTGCTTAAGCTTCTGTTAGTTTTCGGTCACATGTAGCTAACCCTAATCCTAATGGAAGCTGAAACAGGACTAAAGCTCTGAAGGAGGGATCTGCCCCCAGCTGTCTTCGGTCTCATCCTCAACGTGGCCTGAGTCCAGGGAAGAGATGTTGAGGTGGATGGCATGGAGGTAGACATAGCTGACCTCCTCTGGTTTCCCTATTGCCACGAGGCAAGAGTCAGACACGCCTTCATGTGCCATCCTTCGTTACTGATTCTGAAACCAACCATTCCTCCCATGCCACGCTACATCTATGCTGCGTTTGAAAACTCGTGATGGCCCACACAGAACTCACAGACGATACTTATAATTAAGGGGGTTTGTCAGGGAAGTCAATATGGTCCCACAAGTCAGGATCAGCCAATAGTAAGGATAAAAAGCTGATCTCCTTAGGCAAGTCTCTCTCTAGTTCTACCATGTGGTAGCCAAGTCTCTTGGCCACATGGTCCCTGGGCCAGAAAGCCAGGCACCTGTCACTGCGTCCCACGGTTCCATAGTCTCGGGCCAGCTAGGAGAAGGTGGCCCATAGTCTGGGCACTGCTCCCGTGAGTCTCCGGGCCCCAGGCTGTGAGGCATCTGGTCTCAGCGCCCTCCACTTCTTGAGATTGAGATCTTGAACACGCTCTTCCAAGGTCAAGGTCCCCCTCAGGGTTTCTCTTTCCGCTGCTGCTTCAAAGAAGACTCATCCTGATAGCCAGGGGGCTAGTAACAAAAATGACCCAACTCCTCCCTTAGTGTTCTGCAGGTGGTGGGCATGACAGAGGCTTGGGTAGAAGCGCCATATTAGAAACGTCACTCCATCTGACACCAGAACTGCTACCACAGAGTGTCACGGCAGGCTCACAGAGAGGAATTGCTCCAGAAGGTCTTCTCGGCTGTAATCTTTTCATACAACTCTTATCACAATCCACACATCCATCCATTGTGTCAAGCACATTTGTACATTTGTTGCCCTCATCATTATTTTCAAACTGTTTCCTTCTACTTGAGTCCCTGGTATCAGCTCCTCATTTTTTCCACTCCCTCCTCCACCCTCCCTCCCTCATGAATCCTTGATAATTTATAAATGATTATTACTTTGTCATGTTTTGCATTGTCCAATGTCTCTCTTCACCCACTTTCTGTTGTCCGTCCCCCAGGGAGGGGTTTCTATGTAAATCCTTGCGACTGGTTCTCCCTTTGTCCCCCACCTTCCCCTTAACCTCCTGATATCGCTACTCTCATTATTGGCCCTAAGGGGTTTGTCTATTGTGGATTCCCTGTGTTTCCAGTTCCTACCTGTACCGGTGTACATGCTCTGGTCTAGCCGGATTCATAGGGTAGAATTGAGATCATGATAGTGGAGTGGGGAGAGCATTCAAGAACTAGAGGCAAGTTGTATGTTTCATCGGTGCTACACTGCACTGGTGATCTTTACAGAAGGCACTGGGTGGGTTTGAACTACCAACCTCTAGGTTTGGAGTCCAGTGTGGACCATTTACGTCACTCAGGGACCTACAGCCTTATTACAGCAGCAAATCTGCCTACCAGACCCTGGTGCAGGGCTTCCTGGCTGAAGAACTTCAAAAGCCCAGGAGGTCTCAAGAGTCCTGGGTGACACTGGCAGCAGCAGCCGTCCCCTTCCACTTGTACACACAGGCAGATCCGCCTCCTGCTGCGGAGGCACCTGCTCTGTGTGCCTGCTGGGAGAACACAGCAGGTCCTGGAGTTGTTTCATCCTCCCACCCCCCACCCCAGAGGTGCCTCAGGGGCTGCCCCAGGGGTGAGGAGTTGACAGCATCGTGCAGTTCCAGACCCCACCCCACCAAAGGCTCTGCCTAGCAACTCCTGCTCTTTTTCCTTTGACAAATTATTTCCACTCCTAAAAGGCCATTTGAAAGCAGTGCGTCCAGAAAGGAATGGCCTCACTCTGAGCCCCACCCGCTTGGTTAGTTAGGCACTTGTTGCTCAAGTACAAAGAACCCTGTTGTGGTCGTGGCTTACACGTCCTGTCCTCGGGTAAGTGCAAGGTCAGTCACTGAAACCCACAGCCAGCTGCTCCGCTGCAGGAGAGAGGCGGCTTTCTGCTCCTGTCCAGCTTAACGACCTCCGGAAAGCACAGGGGCAGCTCCACGCTGACCTCCAGGGGCCGCTATGCGCCGGAATCGCCAAGAGGGCGCAGGGTTGGGTTTTGAGCTTTATGCCCACTTGTGTTGTGCACAGGGCCCCGCTATCAGCCATAGCCCACTCTGTGGCACCTCGTAACGACATAGGAACCACACGAAATGATAGGTCAGACACAGGCACAACGATGAACGTAGCAAAAGAAAATTAAATCCTAGGAGAAGTTGCATCAGCCTCTAAATCCCCAGAAGAGATCTGATCGCAGCGGAGCTGCACCGTGTGGGGTTTGCTGCCGCAGGGGCGCTCTCCTGGGGCCACCTGGGGAAGGTAGTGCAACACCCAGGAGTGTTGCATCATGCCCCAGCGGGTGACAATGGTTTCTAACAAAGCCTAGCTGTTCCTGGAAATGCTGGCTGCAGGCGCAACCCAAGAACTCCCGGCTCTGTGGCCAGCCAGAGGGAATGAGGGCTTCGGGCCACGTTACACGCAGACAGACACACTTGAGAGGTTGGGGCACAAGGAAGACTCAGCCGGGGTGAACTTGGGAGTTAGGTTCCGCTTCTGGCCTCAGGGAAGGGCATTTTGGGAGGCACAGGCAGGCCGCCTACTTAAAGACTAATCAAGGCCCAAACATCCAGCACAAATGGCATTATTCGGGCTGCGCAGTCTCTTGCAAACCTAACCCTTGAAGAGAAGATGCTGTCACATCCTGTCTGTGCCTCTTGTGCCTCAGTTTCCTCTTCAGTGGCAAGGGGTAGTATTCCGTTTCTCTCACGGCTGTTGGGAAGCGAGGCTGCAACTTCTCAGCCCACCATCTAGTTTGGTGTGTTCTGCATGGGCTCACTGACAAGGGGAGACCTCAGGCAGGCCCCAGGGCAGTGGCCCAGAGCATCAGGCATGAGAGCCCCTCCTGCATGGCGGACACCGATCCGGGACCTGGTTCTGGTCCCAGGGTGAAGCAAAGCCTGCTGGAAGGGCCTTTGTGGTTACAGCTGTAAAGAGCAACGGGGCGAGGCAGGGAGCTGGGTTGACCTCACGTGGTAGTCATTTGTTTAACGAAGCACCTGGATGTGTTTAGCAGACCTTTTAAAAGTGCAGGATGCAGCTGTTACTGTCAGCTCTGGAGGCTAGGAGTTTGAGTTCCTGGTGGCAGCAGGACCACGTTTCTCGAAAGCAGTGGTTCTCAACCTTCCTCATTTCGTGACCCTTTCACACGGTTCCTCCTGCCGTGGTGACCCCCAACCATAAAATTATTTTCATTGCTACTTCATCACGTCTACCTTACCTATCCGGCTAGATCAGGGTACAGATCAGAGCTGGAAACACTGGGAATCCAGGACAGATAAACCCTTAGGACCAATAATGAGAGTAGTGATACCAGGAGGGGGAGGGGAAGGTGGGGGGAGAAAGGGGAAGAACCGAATCCCAATGATCTGCATATGCCCCCCTTCCTAGGGGGATGGTCAACAGAAAAATGGGTGACATCAGTCAGTGTCAAGACATGGGAAAAAATTTATAAATTATCAAGGGTTCATGAGCGAGGGAGAAAATTGAGCTGATACCAAGGGCTCAAGTAGAAAGAAAATGTTTTGAAAATGATGGCAACAAATGTACACATGTGCTTGGCACAATGGATGGATGGATGGATTGTGATAGAGCTGTGTGAGCTCCCAGTAAAATGATTTTTTTAAAAAAGCCCCTTTCGTCTCTTCTTGGGCCTCTGCACAGGGCTGCGTGAGCCTCTTCCCCACATGAGAGCTGGCTTCCCTGAGAGCAGGGGGCGGGGGTGGTGGTATAGAAACATGTGTCCTTTACGATCTAGCCTTGAAGTAAGTATACACTGTCATTTCTGCCGGAGCCCAGCGGTTACACAGGCCAGCCCTCTTCAATGTGCCAGGCCCTACACAGGCTGTGAAGGCTTGAAAGGAGGGATCGTGGGAGCCCTCTCGGGGGCTGGTACTACGTGGTCTCATGGAGCTCTTGAGACAATCCTGGAACTAACTGCTGCTTTCTTCTTGGCAAAATGGGAGAGCGCTCAACTATTAACTGACAGGTCGGCAGTTTGAATCCAGGCCCCGTTCCATGGGATGAAGCTGTGACAGTCTGCTTCTATAAGCGTTGCAGCTGTGGAAACCCCCTAATTAATGACAGCTTAAAAATAAATCTTATTGTGGGAGTCCCTCAGTGTGGGGAAAATGATTATTACATTCAGCAGCTAATGAGTAGAACGACTGGTGTGAGTTCATCCAGCGGTGCCTCAGAAGAAAGGCCTGGATATCTACTTCCAAAAACTCAGCCCTAGAATCCCCGATGGAGCGCAATTCTACTCAGACATACATAGAGTAATAGCAGCAGAGCCAAGCTGACAGCAACTGGGTTTGGGATATTCTGATCAGGATACTTGTAGCCCAGAGCATTCAGCTATCCTCTCAAAAAGTCCCTTTTCGGCTTACTGTATCCAGGGCTGGATTGAAGGACTTACAACAAAGCACTCTGACAGATACAAGAGAGCAAGCCTGGATTGTCAGCCCACAAGAGGCAGTTCGTGCTGCCACAAGTCTGCAGTTTGAACCACCAGCCACTCGAAGGGAGAGCCAGGGCTTTCTACTCCTGTGAAGAGTTCCAGTCTCAGAAACTCACAGGGGCAGGTCTACCCTGTCCTAGAGGGTCACTGTGGGTTGGCAGCCACTCAATGGGAGCAAGGTGTTTGTTAGGGAGGGAAGTGGGAGGAAAGGGGGCTCCTGGGTTGTGGGCATCCTCTATCACTCATCTTCGGAACAACTCAAATCTTTTTAAAAAAATCATTTTATTGAGGGCTCTTACAATTTTTATTACAATCCATATGTCAATTGTATCAGGCATATTTGTATATGTGTTGCCATCGTTCTTTTCTAGACAATTACCATTGAACCCTTGGTATCAGCTCCTCTTTGCTCCCCCTCCCTGCCCTCCCACCCTCGTGACCCCTTTATAGATTATAAACGATCATTTTCATATCTCACACCGACGACTGTCTCCCTTCCCCCATGGTTTCCATTGTTGCGTGCCCATCATTATGATCAGTTCCCCCTTCCTCCCCTCCCCCTCCCCACCTTCTCCCTTCCCATCTGGTATCTCTGTTCCCATTCCTGCTCCTGGGTTGCATGTATCTTGAGCTCTTATCTCTTTCTACCCCTGTGCACATGCTCCGGTCTAGTCTGAAGTGAGAGGCATATGTGTGGTCACGGTGAGTGAGGGGTGAGGAAGCCTCAAGGAACCAGAGGAACATTGTGTGTATCAGCGGTGCTTACTGCGCCTTGGTTGACTCAACCCTTCCCTGTGACCCCTCTGTGAGGGATGTTCCACTGTCTACAGATGGGCTATAGTTCTCTGCTCTGACCCCCCTCGTTCTCAACCATATAGTTTTGTGTGTTTAGGGTCTTTTGATGCCTGCTACCTGGTCACGATGACACCTTGTGATCACACAGACTGGTGTGCTCCTGCCATGTGGGCTTGTTGTTTCTCTGCTGGATGGCTGCTTGTTTATCTTCAAACCTTTAAGACCCCAGATGCTATATCTTTTGATAGCTGGGCACCATCTGCCTCCTTCACCACATTTGCTTATGCACCCGTTTTGTTTTCAGCAATTGTACCAGGAGGGGAAGCATCTCAGATCGCCAATTTGTTAGAACAAAGTTGAACATCACAAATCTGACCTCATCTTCTAGGGTCCAAATTACAGGTACTCTGCTTTTGCATGTGTAAAGAGTCATGGTTGATTAAAAAGACAGGAAAAAGAAAAATGTTCTCAAGTGGTGCTATCACTGTGACGCTGCCTGTTTCTCCAGCAAGCTCATCCCATCCTCATCGCCATAAAAAAAAAAAAAAAAAAAAAAGGCCAAGTCCACATGGACGGGCAGGTCCTTCTCCTCTCTCCGGCCGCAGTCTCCCTGCTCAGCCTTGAGATAAAGCTTAGTGCCAGCAGAGATTCTCAGACTCTGGCCCTTGGATACCAGCAACCAAGAGAATCTCTGGGATTTCCCGGGTGGGCCAGGAGAACATAAATTCAGCCCAAATCTGGTCTCCTTTCAAAGGTGGGCCAGAAAATCAGGACTCACCAAATTCTCTGTTGCCTTCCTGTGGGTCCTGGCAAGCCTTCTTCCCATTTCAGAAGGAAGAGAACACTTTTTGAACTCACCCCAGCTTCAGCGGGGAGTGCAGTCCTTGGGTGGCCCACAGAAGCTGGCAGCGCCATCACTGCCAAGCCTGCTAATTATGTGCTGGGAAAGAGAAAGCCCTGCCCATCCCCCCACTCCTACTGCTGGAATCTGCTGAGTCCCCAAGGCCCAGATGCAGAGGAGCAGGGTGGAAAATTATCTAGGATGATTTTTATCCAATCCTGTGTGCGTCCCTTCAATTCAGAGAGGAAGGAAGTGAAATGGCCTTTCGGCCATGCTCTCCATCACTGTAGAAAGGGCAAGAAGGGACCAGGGTGGCTGCCCACTATATGCTTTTGACAGTTCCCCTCTTGCCAAGCCTCTGTTTGCTGCTTTGAAAAGGGGAAATGTTAAAACACAAAAGTGCCAAATCTAAAAAGTGAGGAGGAAATTCACCGGGTGATCGTCTGTGTCAGTGAGGGAGGATGCTTTGGGCCTCAGGCAACAGAAGACCCAACTGCACACAACCTGCACAACAAAACACGTATGACATCACGTAGCAAAAAGTTCAGATATGGGGTGGCTCCAGGGTGGGCTAATTCAGCAGTTATACTTGGGGTGGGGATGACCCTAGTTCTTTACTTTTTTTCTCCCCCCCCCCCCTTGCATCTTCTGATGTTGGAAGCTCTATCTCCTGGGGCCAGAGGGCGGGGCCCAGTCCAGGCTTCATTTTCTCACCCAGTCATTCCCCAGGTAGAGAACAGTCAAGCATCTTTGTTGTGCCTCTTTATCAAAAGGAGGACAACCTCCCAGAAATCCCTCTCCATATCCTTCCCCCAGACCAGCCCATCCATTTCCTGGACCAGGGGCATGCCACATAGCTCTGATGAAACCAATTCCTAGCATGAGGAGAGGAGCGATCCTGATGACCTGGAGTCAATAACCCTTCACTCCTTGACTTTGGGAGGGGTCCACGAAGCACCTGAAGAAAAGTGAGAAGGTGAGAGGGGCATGGATATTGGCTAAGAAACAAACTGTCCTCCAGAGCTCTCCTCCTCCTCTAATTCCTCAAGACACACAGGAATCGGTCAGAGGGCAGATGCAGTCTGACTTCACAACCGAGATGACCACAAGGCCAGGACAAATCTGCTTCTCGATGAGGCCTTTTCCCTCCAGAATCACATTGAGTCCACGGCCAATCTGAGACCTAATTCTCTAGAGCTGACTCATGCCCTTGGAGTTAGTCTATCTCTAACCCCAGAAAAATGCTTGTGAGAGATTGGTAGAGCACGGTGGATAAAAGATGACCCTGGGCCACCTTCTTAAGACCAGGAACCTCTCTGCTTGAGTCTGCAGTCCCACCATTTGGTCCTTTAATGCTAAGGACCTAAGTCTTCGATCAGACCTGGGGGGTTGATTCTAGCCCTTTCCCATCCCCACCCCCCTTATTTTTTGGCATGGACCCACCACGCTTTGTTCTCTGGCTGCCTCGCCTTCCTTCAGTGCTTTACACATACACGGACCTTTAGTCTCACCGCGAGGCTTCTGTACGTTCCTTTACCTCTCCCTGGATTTGTCTTTATTTCATTACTTCTGATTCATCCTTCCAATCCAGATGGAATATTTTTGGTTGCAACAAACAGCAAACCAGACCCAAATGACTTAAGGAAAAATAGACATCCCTCTCCCTCCTACCCACCCCCAAGACTGCTCCATCCACCTGCATGAAGTTATCTTTTGATAAAGATGAAAAATCCAAGCATGGGTATAGGCTTGAACCCATGCCATTGACAACCACGTGCCCATCTCTAAGCCAATTTCTGTGACCATGGAAATGGCACATACCGAATGTCTCACCCTAGCTATCGGAGCTGAGAGTAGAGGTAACTGTAGTTCTTCGGAGGAAAATCAGGTGCTGTTAGGAGAAGAAGGGCAAGTGAGTACTGGGCTGAGAAGCAGCTGTCCACTCCAGTCTCAGTTCTGAGAAAACTTCTTGGTACTCTGACCCTGCCAAGGTTGAGTCATTCCCGCTGTGACACACTCAGAACCCTGGAACTCCATAATACTCATCAGCTTGTACTATGTTCTTGTGGAACTAAACGATTCTATCTTCTTCCGCCAGAGAAGCTGTGTCCTTGGTGTCTAGCCAATGCCTGCACCTACTAGGCTCTCAATGACGAGCTTGTGCACGAAGGGACCACTACCTGTCTGTCCCCTGTAGGTATTGAGCACTTGGCTGAAGTATTACTGTGATGCTGAAAGCTAAGCCATCAATATTTAACATACTAACAGGGTTGTCCACGGTAGGCGGGTTTCAACAGCGCTTTCACACTAAACCAAACTAGGAAGAAAGCTCTACTTCCAGAATGCAGCCAGTGAAAACTCTATGGGTCACAACACTGGATCTGCTGGAGCGCTGGAAGATGAGGGCCCTGGCTCTCTACACAACGGCCAGAGCAATCAACTGCAGGGTGCCAAGGATCACGAAGATGGCACAAGACCAGGCGATGTTTCCTTCTGGTGTAATGCGCCTACCCTGAGTCAGAGCTGACTCAACAGCAAGGAACGACGGCATGAGGGATGAAACTGGAGCCCAGGTTGTGACGAGGCCCAGCCACGTAGATCAGAACCACTGCCCCCAACCCTCCCTACTAGCCCCCCCCCCCCAACCCAATCCTTTTCCTTCCTGCAAGCAGACTTGGGGGCACAGGTGGTTATGGATCACATTGTGTTTCCTACAAAGATATGATGAAGCCCTGGTACCTGTGAACCACCCTGGTTTGGAAATCAGTCTTTGAAAATGTTATCAGAGGGTTATGCCAGCGAAGTATGATTGCAATTTAATCTGTGTGTTGACCTTATAAAAAAGGATGGAGGTAGAGAGGTACAGCTACAAGTCCAGGAATGTCAAGAGACACCGGAGCTCCCTGGGAGAGACAAGGAAGACTCTTCCCTCTAGAGCCCTTGGAGAGAGCAGGACCCTGCTGGGAGCCTGATTCCCAGACTTGTAGCTTGCAGAACTGTGAGACAATACATTTCCATTCTTGTCAGTCGCCTGTCTGCAGTATTTTGTTACAGCAGTTCCAGACTCTGACACTCGCCCAGGCCACTTTCCACTAAAGGCGAATGACCACTTTCCGATGGAACCTGGTAGGCCTGCGGCCCAGCACTCTGCCCGACACTGGAGTGACTCGGGCCAGCCAGCAGAAGGGAAGTTGATGAATCAGGGGGAGGGCCAGGGGCGAGAAGATAGTTGCTTTGGAGCGGGAGCTTTAAGAAGAGTGATTCATGCCCATTGTGGCTGGCCCTTTCAAAGCCCCACATACTTCTGGTAACCATTGAGCTGCTTTGCATTTTGCCTCACAATTATCCAGGGAGTGAAGCAGCCCTCAGTTGCTCAGGAGTGTATCATCTTTCATTTCCTCCTTCTCAAGCGGTAGTGATGTTTGGCTACCCACTGTCCTGTATTTAACTTCTCGCCAAAGCGTATTGTCACGGAAGCGCCTCTCTCCAGTGGAGAGAAGTTGCGCGCAGATGTCAGGCCATGTTTGCAACCTGGCTTTGCCACCTATCCTCTGAGTGACCGAGGACAAGTTACTTGACTTCTCTAGCCCTCCATTCCTCTCCGATAAAGTGAGAAGGATAATGGCAACCTCACTGGATTTGGCAGACTGGTGGGACTATTTCTGCACAGTGTGAGCCTCGGGTCTAGCATAAACTCGGAGTGGTGGTGGTGGGGGAGGGAGCGTTTAAATGAGTGGGGAGGAGCGTGCATGTTGCTAATAGGGGAAGCCAGGAGGGAGCTGATATATGTTGGCCTTGCCCAGATATGGGCATGAATCTTATAGTCCCCAAGAGAGAGCTGACAGAACCAGGAGGGCTCCTTGCCCAGATCTGTAAGATACAAGGCACAAGCCACGTGGCTTCAGGGACTACAAGGCAATGTGGGACTTGAGTTGTGTGTGTGTGTGTGTGTGTATGTAGTTGTGAAAGAGGCATAGGGTCACCAACCGTCTGGTTTAGAGAAGGGCGAGGGATTTCTGGGGTACAGGATTTTCAGTGTTAAAACCAAAAGAGTCCCAGAGTAAACCAGGATGGTTGGTCACCCCGTGGGTGTACCATCCCCACTGTGCTGGACACCCAGAGAAGCTTCGGCTGTCCGGGGCCTCGAGGACCACAGTTTTCACACGTCCAGGAGTCAGTGGTTGGGGTCTGCTGTGATCCACGGACTGGGCATCAACCACAGAGATAATGATGAGGTGATCTCACAACCTCACCTAGACCCATCTTCAGACACTCCCAGAAATCACTGGGTAAGGGTGTCATCGATTACGAATTGGGCTGCTAACTGCAAGGTCAGCAGTTTGAAACCACCCACCACTCTGAGGGAATAAGATGAGGCTTGCTACTGTAAAGAGTTACAGTCTGGGAAACCCACAGGGTCAGTTCCACCCTATCCTTCACAGTCACTGTGAGTCAGAATCGGCTCAGTGGCAGTGAATTTGGAAGCCTGCCTGAGCAGATGGCAGAAATGCATCGGAGGCTTATGAGTCCTATGCTGATCCCGGGTGAAGCCAGAGGCAACTGGGGTTCCAGACGAGGGCCCACACAGCGTTATTTTATGTGATGGTATTTTCGGTCTGATTATTTACGTGTGGTGTAATGGTTAGGTTAGATTTCTCAGGTGGGAAATACCTCCATTCTTGGTTTTGCACAGGCAACCTCATGGGACTGCACATCCACAGGTGGCAGTCTGAGGCCAGAGAGACCACAGGGCGGCAGAGGAGAAAGCAGAGGAGCAGCCTAAGGGAAGGAGAGGTGGTCTCCAGGTTCCCGCCTTTGGGGCCTTAGGTTGGGAGGCGGGGTCGAAGGTACTGGTTGACTCTATTGGCTGAGTTAAGCTCACCTGATCAACTTTGAGCCAACCGAGGTGTACCACCCACCTGGCTTGGGTTTGGATTGGCGCATCCCCCTTAGCCTGCATTGGCTTCCAACGTCCTGTAAGAAGACCCTATGTATGGAGAAGAATAACCCCCATCCTTCTACCTAACAGTTACACGTTGGGCTGCTAGCTGCCAGGTCAGCAGTTTGAAACCACTAGCTGCATCTCAGGAGAAAGATGGGGATTTCTTCTGTAAGGAATTACCGTGTTTGGGAGACTCACAGAGGCAGTTCTACCTATAGGGTTGCTATGAGTTGGCATCAACCTGATGGCAGTGAGTTTGGTTTTATGTAAGTGTTGGCCTGCTAATTGCAAGGTTGGCAGTTCAAACTCACCAGTCTCTCTGTGGGAAAAGGACGGAGCTGTCTGCTTTCCTCCAGATGGAGTCTCAGTAACCTGATGTAGCAATTCTAGTCTGTTTTCATCCCATTGCTGTGAGTCAGAATTGCCTGGAGAGTTGAGCATAAAGTAGCAATTATATATTTGCCGTTGTTTGCCTTTGAATCTGGCTGCTTGGGTGAAATCTGAACCCTAGTAAGTTTTGCCTTGATTCCTGAGTATCTTGGACATAAGACTGTATCACTTTCTGGCAAGGATAGATTTGACTCTCGGTCCTGGTACAGGTACTCTAAGACACGTCTCGTTGCCTTCTCAGGACATCCAGGCAAACTTAGATACCAGAGGCAACAGTTACCACCTTCTGTTATATTTCTGATGCGTGAGTTACCTCTCATGCAGTGCTTCTTGGTTCTGGACACCCTTTTTGAATCAGACCTGTAGAGTCTCATCCCTGGGGATTGATACCATGTGGTGGTTGACTATTAAATATTTTGAAGACTTAGCTGGAAATTGTATCTACAAAGTATACTATTTTAAAAGTCATTCTGAATTTTATCCAAGACTAGCATTCATCCTTGGTTCTAAAAAAACCTCAGAGGCCTCATCTGTGACAGGGGCTGGCCAAGGGGAGGGGGGCGGGCTGCTGTGGGGAGTCAGTGAGGTGAGGCATGGGTCGTGCTTGGTACACAGCCCAGCACAGTCAGGGTGGGGTGTGTCACCGCCGTGGTCACAGCTCCTTCTCGGGTTCTCTGGACACCCTGCCCCCCTCCTCCAGACCAGGACACCCTGTACTCCTCCCCCCTCTTCCCTGCAGGAGGAGGCCAACTGTGATCCCAGATCCCCAAATTAAACTTTTTCTTCTTTCATTTTCAATGTTACAGAGAGTTTTTATTGACAGAAAATGCTATCCATAAATATCTATGTGGAAGCAAGAAAATAACGAAATGACATGTTATGTTCTTCATCATTGATCACTGGAGAAGAGCATCATATTCAGTCAATTACAGTCAATACTTTGAGTCATTGAATAAATTTTATGTTCATTAAAACAAGTATGATTAAGCATTTAGAAATAAGTATGGCTGGTTTAAATTAAAACATACACGTCTTTAGGCCTTGAAGGACATGCTCCACCAGTTATTAAATCAAGGAAAGTTACTGTCGTCACTGAGGGCAGGTGCCTTCTCATTGTATACATTTTCTCTTTAAAATTTTTATTGTGAATTAGGTGAAGGTTTACAGAGCAGATCTGTTTTCTATTCAACACGTCACACACGGTTGATCTTCGTCATTGATCCTAATTCCCCACTTGCTCTCTGTTTTCCCCTGTCCATTCCTCCTCGGCTGCCCTTTGGAGCTCAGAAGGTTGCTTATTCTAAGGTGTAGATGGTTCCTTAGTGGCGCTGTTCCTTTTATAGACTTGTTTGTTCGGCTGAAAACGGAGTGTCATATGAGGGAGGTCAGTTCCAAACCAAAGGGGCGACTAGGGGTTAGCGACTTGGAGTTTCCACCAGACTTCATGTGACCAGTACGTCTGCTCTTTTTGATGATTTTTGAATTTTGCTCCGCCCTTTTCTCCCACTCTATCTGGGACCTCCTGATGTGACCCCTTTCAGAAAAGTCGATAGTGGGAGCCAGGGACCCTCTGGTTTTTCTGGGCCCAGGGTTGTGGACACTGATGTTTGCATGGTTCATTAGGCCATTGGACAAATTGTTTCCACATGTCTTCAGTTTTCCCCTTTAGTCTTTCCTCTGAACAAGGAGAAAGCGATAGCTGTACCACAGCCTTTTGCGACCCAAGGCAATACCCACCAAAGTAGGATGGAGAACATTGTCTTGTGGGCTATGGCATGCCGATTGCCCTTGGTGTCCCCTGAGACTACGGTCCTGAGCACCACCCCTCCCCTCCAGCAACTCATTCTCTCAGGTGTTTGGTTATGTCCAAGATGCAAGAATTTCTCTCTCTCTTGCTCTTGCTCTCTCTCTCTTTCTCTGTCTGTCTGTCTTGGGATATACATAAAATGGGTTTATGGGGATGGCTTCCCACTCATCTTGATTCAGGGTCTTTTAGTGCTGCCTCCGTCTGAAGGAGCATCCTTCTGTAAGCCTTGCTTTTCCTCCTGTAGGCTGACAGAAGACAGTAGAGCAGTCAACACACAAAGCTACTGTTTGTGCATGCTAAAGACGATGGTGATTTTATAGCAGCCTGGGCATTTGACCCCCGTGAAGTAGAACTGGGGCTCTGTTTCCTCTTCTCTTCTGGAGAGGGGTGACGAAGATCCTTTTTGAGAGGCATGATCATGGGGAAGGTCGTCACTGCTGGAAAGGTGCAAAACTCTCTTCTAGATGCAATTCAGCTAAAAGCCACAGGCTGGGGGCTGGGGTGGGGTTGGCACTGAATAGATTGGGACTGAGATTCCATGAAAAGACCAAGAATTGGAGCATCTGGGTTCTCAGTGGTGTAGCCTTAACAAGTCTCTTAGCCGCTCTATGACCTGTGTCCCAAGAAAACCACCTCTGAGGCCTATCTAACCGACCCACCAGGTGAGATACCCACCAGGCCTGTGTTAGCCCTAGCTTACCCAGCTGAGTGAGGCCCAGGACTGAGCCAGGGTCCGGGTGGTGGGTCCAGGCAGAGTGATGGGAGGAGGGCTGTGATCGTTAGGGAACATTCTGACCGCTATGTGGTAGTCTGCTGGGGTATTACACACGTCCCCTGCACACACCTTGGGAGCCCTGCGGCACAGTGGTTAAAAGAGCTTGACGCTAATCAGAGGGTCTCTGGGTTAAACCACCAGGAGCTCCCCAGGAGGAAGAAGAGGCAGGCCGCTTCCCTAATGGTTACAGCCTTGGAACCTGATGGGGCAGTTCTACTCTGTCCTATACAGGAGAATAGCAAGACCAACTTCACATTTGTTCAGTCCAGCCACAAAGTGAAACCATCAGGCCCATTGTTCAACATTTATTATTTCAAGCAGGTGACAAGAGAGATTCTAAGTGTGGGCTTCTTGCAACTATATAGGTAGCATGGCCATGAAGCTGGCACCGTGTACAAGGACAGACACTCTCTGGAACATACCATACGAGGTACTTAAGATGAGTTGCCGCTGAGTTGACTTCAATTCATGGTGAGTCCATGTGCGTCAGAGTAGAACTGTGCTCTGTGCGTTTGCTAGTGGCTGAATTGCTTTAAGTGCAGGGCTGGACCTTTGAGCTAATGCACCTTTGGGTGGACTCAAACTTCCAATCTTTCGGTTAACAGCCAAGTGCATCGATCATGTGTACTACCAAGGGATCCCATTGGGAGGTGAGACAATGGTTTCCTTACAAGAGTGGAAACCAATGAAGGAGAAACTAACAGCAGGGCCAAGGGTTACTGGAAGAGGGTTGTGAAGGTGAAGACTTTAGCTTTCCAGAAAACCTTGTCTGGAGTACCAAGCTGTCAGGATTGTGGAGCATCCTAGTGGCAGCTGGGTCTCTAGCATCTGCAAGCCCTGTGCTGAGCTTACCTTGCCCTTTCTGCCATTGGGATAAATGAACTAATAAGTACCTTTGCTAAGTTAGATGACCCTTACAGCAAAATCCAGTAGTGGTGAGACTTTTAAACTTTATCTAGTAGGTGGGAGCGGCTTTGGCCCCCTGGCGCAGTAGGACAGTGGAGATGGACGCAAGAAGCAAGGGGTGGAGGCAGGGCCCTTTGTTGAAAGGGAAGGTATCTGAGACCTCAGGAGTTATTGAGGCTAAAACGGAGTCTGGCTTGGGTTGTCAATTCAGGGCTTCAGGTGGACCACAAGAACCAAAGTCTGAAGCCGGATAGAGAAGGGTGCAGGTGCCAGCCTGAATCCTGGAATTGGAAGGTCCATGTTCTTGGAGGCCTCTTTCTCTCCCACCATGCTGGCCTCTAGGTGGCACCGCCCTCTCTTTACTGTCTGGTCCAAGGGTGCTCACTTCAAAAAGAACCACACCCGCTGCCGTGGAATCTATGCTGACTCATAGCAGCTATATAGGATGGGGTAGAACGACCCCTGTGGATTTCTGAAGCTGTAAATCTCTCTGGAGCAGAAAGCCTCATCTTCCTCCCTTGGAGAAGCTCGTGGTTTCAAACAGCTGCCCTTGAAGGTGGTGACCCAATGGGTCGCTCTTTCTGCCACAAGGCTCCTTAAGGGTACTCTAGTCCCCCTTTTAGCTGAGATAGGCTGGGACATTCCAATATACGACTAAAGGCCTGGAATATCCAGAGATAAGACAAGGAGGAGATGGCAGAGAGGCCGTACACCTGGGGTGGGCTGGCTGAGCCCTCCTTTCCCACCACACACATCCTTATCCAGGGGCAGACAGGGGGTCCAAAGAGCTCCCTCCCCCTTTTGAAAAAAATTTAATAAATCATTTTATTGGGGCTCTTACAGTTCTTATAGCAATCCATACATCAATTGTATCAAGCACATTCATACCTAGGTTGCCATCATTTCCAAAATACTTTCTACTTGAGCCCTTGGTATCTGCTCTTTTTTCCCTCCCTCCCCAGCCTCCCACCCTCATGTACCTTTGATAAATTATAAATTATTATTCATATCTTACACTGTCTGCTGTCTCCCTTCACCCATGTTTTCTGTTGTTTCACCACCCTGGTGTGTGTGTTTGTGTTAAACTTCGATCATTGTGATCAGTCCCCCCTATCTCCCCCCACCTTTCCCCTGCCCTCCTGGTATCACTACTCCCATTATTGTTCCTGAGGGGTTTATCTGTCCTGGATTCCCTATGTGGAGAGCTCTTATCTGTACCTGTGTACACACTCTGGTTTAGCGGGATTTGTAAGGTAGAACTGGGGTCATGATAAAGAACTAGAGGAACATTGTGTGTTTTATCAGTGCTATACTGCACTCTGGCTGGCTTGTGCCTTCCTTGTGACCCTTTTGTGAGGGGATGTCCAATTGTCTACAGATGGGCTTTGGGTTTCCATTCCAATCCGCCTCCTTCACATGGAGGACTGGTGTGCTTCTTCCATGTGGGCTTTGTTGCTTCCCTGTTAGGTGGGCTCTTGTTTAACCTCAAGCCTTTCAGACCCCAGATGCTATATCTTGTAATAAATAGCCAAGCTCACTCCCTTTTAATTCTTTAGCCTAAACTCTGTTGGCACGGTTACAGTGTAGAACTGTTTCAGAGTGCTCTTCGGAGCTCTAATCCTGTGGAAGGAGCCCTGGTGGGCAGTGATCAAATGCTCGGCTCTTACTGAAAGGGCAGCGGTTCAAGCACCAGTGTGGCGATCAGATTTTCTGCCAACGAGATGGTACCTGTGTGGAGAAAGGGGTGGAGTCCAATCTCTCAATCAGGTGGTAGCCTAGTGATGCCACCTTGGGGGTGTGGCCTCTTAATCAGAGTGATGGTCAGAACTTCTCTCTCTCTGGCCCTTTGCCCACCTTCTCACTTGGATTCTGTATCTGTCTGCAGGGGCGGCCCCGTGACTTTGAATCCAAGCGACTTTGCCCCACCAGCCTGTCATGTCTCTGTTACCCACTTCACCTTTCTCCTTCAGCCTGCAGCTCCGTGAGTCTGAAGGGGGTTCTGGCTAGCACTGGATCCATGGGCTTAAGTTGGACTGGGCTGTGGTACCACTGTTTTGTTTCTTTAGACAACCCAGGCCAACACAGCCAGTCACTCCATGGGACAAAGATGAGAGTCCGCTTCTGTACAGACTTCAGACTTGAACACCCTCTGAGAGCTTTCTTCTCTGTCCCACAGGGTCATCAGGAGCTGGAATCAAACCAAGAGTAATGGGTAGTAATGGGTTTGGGAATCCTTATGGAAGACCTTTCTCCCATGGCACCACAAAGTGGGTTTCAATCACAAACCTTTGGGTTAGTAATCCAGTGAAAGTTGTTTGGGTCAGCACCGCCTACTGATGGGTTTCTTTGCAGGTGCCTGAGTGGCTTGAACAGGCCATTGGCTGGCAAATACCAGTGTGGCCCTGTTTATAACTACTGCTACTGGGGCCTGGGAAAACTCTGATTTCACTGGGTGAAGCACTGAGGAAGTCAAGGTGCAGGACGTGGTCAGAGAAAGAGAGGGAAGTGGAATTGACATTAGGTTGCTGGAGCAGAGATGAAAGGCCTGGCTTCCTGAAGCATCCCAGGTAAAGAAAAGGTGATTCAGGAAAACAAACAAAAATAAAAACAAAGGTGCACCAGGAGCCTGGGGTGTGGGGGAGATGTGCTCCCTCTACTTCCTGTGATCCCAGAAGCAGGCAGAGGATGTCTCCCATTTTGGTCTGTATCAGCATCTTTCTTAGCCTTATGTCTCTTGGCAAAGGGTTCCCAAATTTCAGGACCCAGAAATCAGTTAATGCTGCTACCCAGCTGCTCTCTGAGAACAGAGAGTAAGCAAATAGCTCAGGAGGGCAGTGGGCAGCCTAGTGGGGCCAAAGGGACAAGGGGCCATCTATGTTATTGATTCCCCTTCCCTGACCGCCCTCCCCCCCTAAGTAGCACAGAGTTCAAGGGTTTCCCAGGGAAAGCTGGGAGTGTGGTGCTGCCTGGAGCACAGCAGGAGGCAAGGTCAGAGCTGAAGTTGTCAAGGCCAGACATTTCAGCAGCCTGCACAGGAAAAGAGAATGTGTGTGTGTACATTGATGTACTTTGGTGATTCAAAGCATTTCTTCATGGATTCCTTTTTATTTAAAATGAAAGGGACACAAAAATTACCTCCTAACAAACTGCAGGTCAAAGGCAAAAACCATTATGTAATTTAGGTAGAATAACTTAAAAAAAGGTTCTAAAATGAATTAGGTGGTAATTTCCTTATCATATCATTTTTGCTTTCAGCAATTTAAACTTACCATCCCCAAGGCTTGCTCTATCCCTTGTCCCCTTCCCCCACACTTTTCCCTCAACTCTCCTCCACCAAGTGAACACCTATCTACCTTTTACTATTGTTACCCCTTTCCCTCTCCCTATCTTGATAACCATCCAAGTCTGTTTCTAATAGTCTGAAAACTTTTTCTTATTATGTTTTTCGTAGCACTGGTCTCAAACAATAGTTGTTCTTTTGTGACTGACTAATTGCACTACCTTAATGCCCTCCAAATCCATCCATGTCCCGGAGTTTCCTAAGTTTCATCATTATTCTTTAAGGATATGTAGTATTGCATTGTGTGTATGGACCAGTTTATTTATCCATTCTCAGGTGGAATAACATTAAAACATACTTTTCCTGTTTCTCCAGTTATCTTTATACAGCCCAAACCAAAAAATAAGACACTGACAACCAATCGATTCTAATACTGACCCTGTAGGACAGCTTCCCAGGTTGTAAGAATCTTCCTCTTGGGGCAACTGGTGGGGTAGAATCACTAAATTTTAGCAGCTGAAGGCTTAACCATTGCGTTATAAGGCAGGAAGACATAAATATTATGCCTGGTATACTTCAATTTGACAATAGAGCCAGTTTGGCTTGGCCTGTCTACCTCTCCGTTGTTATTAGCACGTAGCCCTGCATGGGCTGGCCTGAGGTTAGGTTCCCGCATTCTGAGTCACTGCAGGGGACCGGGCCCCAGAGTGAGTGTCAGTCGTAGCAGGGCAGCAAATACTCCAGGCTGTGCAGTTGCTCCACGTCTTCCCTGTAGCCGGCTCCAGGAGGGAAGTGGAAAGGGAGGGCAGGGCCTGTGGAAAGAAGAGGCCCGGGGGCTGGGAAGAGTCAGAGGTGGTCCTGCCCCAGGCCCAAAGTGGTTGAGTGACTGCTCCACTTCTGCCTGCTGGCCGCTGCTGCTGGGGTGGGGTGGTGACCTCCTTCCCATCCCGGCACGAAGGACGCTCCCTTCTCAGTTCGTGCTCTTGAACACACAGCGCCTTTGGATTTTAGACCGACGGCCACTTGTCGGTTCGGGAGGAAAGGTGCATGGGACCACCGTCTTTATCTTGTCAGAACCTGTAGCTTCTCAGCACGGCCACCCCAACACCTCTGTGCCAGGTTGGATGTGCCAGGACCAGGTGTGGGGTGTCTGGGGAGTGGTGTGTGGCCCTGGGCCCGACCACAAACCATACCCTGCCAGTCTGGGAGCCTCTGTGTGAGCTAGCAGAGGTAGACACTGACGTCCGTCTCAATCACTTCCAAGGGATTTCCTTCCACGGGCTTCTTAAGTACAGCAGCGGGAACCAGACCTCACACAGCTCCTAAGCTTTGGCGTCGGGATCCGAACCCGACGGGCGGGCGTCTTCGGGCGGCTGTGTGTCCTTGGGCAAGTCCCTTCCCTTTGGACTGCTGACCCCTGCCCGTCCGCGCATGCTCAGTTCCGGGCGGCGCCCGGAGGAGGTGGCGGCGGGGCTCTCCAGCTGCTTTGCATTGACGCCAGCACCCGCTGGAAGTCACCGCAGGAGGCAGGGCGCGGCGTGCTGCCGGCAAGACGCGGTCCGGAACTCGGAGCCGGAGCCGGAGCCGCGCCGCCCGCTACTGCGCGCACGCCACGGCGTCTGCGCTTCCCGACGGCGCGGCCCGACCGACCGTTAGGGCCGTGCTGCCTCTTGCGCTACCTGCGCGGGCGCGCCCCCCCGCCCCCGCCCCGTTCGCATCCTTTGGGCAGCGGGAGCGTCAGGGCTCCCCGTCCCGTAGTCGGCGCTGTCTGGGGGCACTTTGTCCACAGCGAGGCGGAGCCGGACCGAGCCGGCGGCGGGCGAGCGCCGCGGGGCGGGTGCCGGGCCGAGCGCTCACCCCCCCGGGGGTCGCACCGCCTCGCCGTGAGGGCTGGGGCGTCGCTCTCGCGGCGCGGACTCGCCGGCTCGGGCTGGGGCCGCGCAGATCTCCTCCCCCGAGTTTCCCCGGAAGCGCGGCGCGGCCGAGGCGAGCGCGGCGATGTGAAGGAGGCGGCCGGCGGCTCCCGCCTCAGGAAGGGCATGTTCGGAGGGGCGGCCGCGGCACGCCGCCCGCCCCAGTGCCCCCTCCCCGCCGCCGCGCCCGCCCGCACCGCGATAAAAGGGGCGGCCGCGCTTCCTGACGCGAGACCCGCGTTCGCCGCCCGCCCGCCCGCGGAGGAGGCGATGACACGGCGCCCGCGGCGGCCCCGAGGCGCCGGGCGGGCCGTTTGCTGACCGGATCGCGGCTGCCCGCCAGCGTGTCCGCCGCGCCGCCGCCAGCATGGGCTGCGCCCCGAGCATCCACAGTTCCGAGAGCCGCTCCGCGCACGGCAGCAAGGGGGCTGAAGACGAGCTGAGGCCCGCCGAGCAGTCCCCGCCGCCCGGCCGGCCCCCGGAGTCGCGCCTCCGGGCCAGTCCGAAGACCCACGTCCGCCTCGCCGGCCTCGAGGAGCCCAAGCCTCGCGGGGGCGACGGCAGGAAAACAGTAAGGCGGCGGGCCGGTGCGGCGTCCCAGCGGGGTGGGCTTGGGGGGGCGCCCCGATACCGTCGGCGGCGAAACTCGGCCCCTTGGGCGGCCCCCTGCGCGGGAGCCCTCGGGGGCCGCGGTGCCGGGTGTCCCCGCTTTGGGTGACTTCGACGGACGGCAGCCCCCTCTCCACGCTCCCGGCCTTGGGCTGCTTTATTAGGGGGGCTCGCCTCGGTCGCTGGGACCCAGGTTAATTGAGTAGCTGTTAGGGCGCCCTCAGTGTCGTCTAGAGCAGCCTGACGGAGACGCTCCCTCCCAGTTTCTTCCTAAAGAGCGGGGGTTAGGAGCGAACCCCGGGATAGTGTGGCGTCCCCGCCCCCCCCCCCCCACGCGAAAGCACGGTGCACTTTGTTCCTTTGGCTTCCTTGGTAGAAAGGGAAGGGCAGCTGACCCTGTGAAGCTGGGAGCTCTAGACTCGGTCACCCGGTTTTGTTTTCCCTCCCTTGTGGGCTTTGCACCGCAGTTGCAGGTTTCCATGTAATCTGGGGCGGCATCGGCTTTGCTTCATGGCACATGCATTTGGAGGCGCTCATGTTTTTTTGCATAAATATTGTATTCAGAGCACATGTAATTAGAAAATACTATCAGCAGCGCGATTTTTGAAGCATACAGCAGAACAAAGTTAATGTTTTATTAAGCAGTCTTAGTGGGACATAGTGACCTCCTGCTTACCGAAATAATAATGATAATAAATTGTGTGTCTTCTCCAGCGGGGATTGAATTGATGTTTTGCTGAAGTTTCTAGGCTTCGTCTTTAAGGTTTTCTATAGGAACCAGGAAAAGAAAGAAAGTATTCATGAAGGCAGGAGCGGCACCTTTCTAGTTCTTGAGTTTGAAATTTTGGAACTGGAATTATTGTGTCGTGTTAATGTTTTATTTAAACTAGGCGGGGCTGTAGGGCTGCAGTAAGGGGAACCCTTGGTGTGGATTGCTGAATATCATCCTTCTCATGACTACTTCTTTTTAAGAATCATTAGCAAAATTGCCTTGATTTTCTGGTTTACTGGGGACAATCAGGTTTTAAGGGGTATAGCCTGGTCCACTTTCTGCCTTCTGTTTCTGGCAGTTACCACTGTAGTTTTTCTGTATGGAATCGAAAGTCCTTTTCAGTGTTGCACAACATCATTGGAGTGATGTACTCACCCCTCCCATTCCCCATTCACCCAAGTGAAAATTCAGCTGTATCCTGATATCCAGAATTGGATTTCTTCTGTAGAGTCCTTGAAGAAGCCTGTTACTGTTTTAGATTATTAACCTTTGTTGTTCGTAATCTCAGGGTCATAATGCTTATACATTAAACCTACTAAATGGCATTAAAAGACAATAATTACTCAAGTCACTGGTTCTCAACTTTCCCAGTGCCTCGACCCTTTAATACAGTTCCCCAACCATAAAATTATTTTCCTTGCTACTTCCTCACTGTAATTTTGCTACTACTCTTATGAATCTGGTGAACCCTGTGAAAGGGTTGTTCGACCCCCAAAGGTCGGCTCGATCCACAGGTTGAAAACCGCTGACCTAAGTGTAGAAGATGACAGTGGAGACTAAGAGAACACACACACACAGCATTCACATTTTTTACCCAAACCAAATGCTGCTTATTTTGTATTCACTATCATTAAACTTTCAATTCACCAAAGTAGCCTTTTTAGAAAGGGGCTACGTGTCAAACTGCCTTAGGAAGTTTTGTAGAGGTGTGGGTGCTCAAAAACTAACTATAAAATGACTTAAAGGCATCTTGACGGTAGCCACTTTCTCTTTTGTTATCTAAGTACCATTAGATTCCAAGACCATTGCCCTGAGTTGGGGGTCCAGGAGATAAACCCTCCAGCAGTGCCTAATCCAATGACATGCATACCTCTCAATGCCATCGAGCTGATTGTGACTCACACTTACCCTGTAGGGCCGAGTAGAACTGCCCCTTTGGGTTTTTAAGGCTGTAAATCTTTATGGGAGTAGAAAGTCTCATCTTTCTCTCTTGGAACAGCTGGTAGATTCGAACTGCTGACCTTTCAGTTAGCAGCCCTACACCTTGTAACTCTCTACACTGTTAGGGATCCTTGACATACATCTAAAAGCAAATCAACTCAGTGGCATCGAGTCAAGGCTAACTCATAGTAACCTTATAAGACAGACAAAAACTGCTTTTGTGGGTTTTCAAGACTACATTTTGACAGGGGTCTCCAGAGGAGCTGCTGGTGCTTTCAAACTGCTGACCTTGTGGTTAGCAGCCTACTGGGTACCCACTACACCACCAAGGCTCCATGAATGCATATAGTGGGTTTTCTATAGGTTTTCTGTAGGAATTGTCCTTTGAATTTTTTTTGGCGGGGGTATTGTTAACTGTAATTTTGAATGATGAAACTTTTTCATTCTGAGATTTGTTACCATAACACTTCCAATGTAGGCTTTCAAATACATGCTAGTATTTCCAAAGGAGTCAAATTGTAAATGAGTCCCAACAGCTCAACCACAGTAATAACACAGTAGCATGTGTGTTATTCACTATATATGTCGGGAGGAGCCCTCGTGGCATGTTTTTGTTATTAGGTGTGGTTGAGTTGGTTCTGACGAGTCGTGACCCTGTGTCCAACAACAAAGCACTGCCCAGTCCTGCTCTATCCTATGTTTGAGCCCATTGTTGCAGCCAGTATATGTCATTCTGTCTTGTTTGAGGCTCTTCCTCTTTTTGGCTGCCCTCCCCTTTACCAAGCATGATGTCCTCCTGACAACATGCCCAAAGTACATGAGACAAAGTCTTGCTATCCTTGCCTCCAAGGAGCATTCTGGCTGTATTACTTCAAAGACAGATCTGTTGGTTCATTCGTTACTTTTCAGTATTCTTCGCCATTAGTTTTCCTTCCTTATTCAGTGTCTTAACTTTCACATGTTTAAGAGGCGATTGAAAGTACCTTTCCATGTATAAGAGGGCATTGAAAATACCAAGGTGTAAGGGTCAGGCACACCTTAGTCTTAAAGGTAACGCCTTGCTTTTCCACACTTTAAAGAGGTCTTGTGCAGCAGATTTACCCACTGCAATGCATCGTTTAGTCCCTTGACTGCGGCTTCCATGAGCGTTGTGGCATAGAGGTTAAAGATCTTGGCTGCTTGCTCTGCTGACTCCATCTCAGTTACAGATATTTGCAGCGAGTCCATCAAGTCATGATGTTAGTGCTTGTTAGGTGCTTCTAACTCATGGCAATCCCTTAGGTGTCAGAATAGAATTGCATTTTTGAATTCAATATTTTTTCTTTAAAGGAATTAATCTTTTAAAAATAGTTTTAAGATATTAAACGAATTCAGGAAATTAAAACTGCAGATGAGAGAAGAATATTAAAAGTTAACAGTTGAACAGAAGCAAATTATTGTATACCTAATTAGAGTTTCATTTTAATCAATATTGCAAGATCCAATTTTAATTAGTTAAAAAGCATTTCTTAAAAATGCAGTAAGTTCTTGAATGAATTTCTACAAGAAATTTCAATAAGAGATCCCATGGGGGGAAGTATTTATATTCTTCCATTCATCAAAAAGAGTTGAGGGATAGATAGTTCAGTGCCCTTTAGATAGTTAAGCCCCCATGCGTGCCTTATACTGTAGTTTTTCCTGCCGTGTGTTACTTAAAGCAGACTGTCAGTATGAAAGTTCCTCGAGGGTTCCATGGTGAGAGAACTCTGGGGAATGCGAAGCCAGGCACCGTTCAGCAGGTTTCTTGAATCCAAGGCTAGTCAGAGAACCTAGCTTCCTGAAATAACACTGCACTTCCATGGGGGGTTCCGAGCGTCCCACAGGCCTCACGCCTGTTGCTTATGGAGCACTTTTCATGGAGGTATATTTCCGACAGTCCACATGCTGAGAAATGACCCTTATGTGAGATACCAATATTCAAAGTACAAGAAATTCACTTCACAATAAAACTCAGTAAACATAATTTGCTTCTTAATGATTCCAAAGGTATGGCAGACTCCTATAGTACATTAGGCTGGCTTGTCTTGTGAACTTACTTAAGTATTACTAAAAATATTCTGGCTGTTTATTCACTTCAGGAGTAATGGACTACTTGGTTACAGATAATGAATTCTGTGTTCAGTTTGAACACTTACAGTTTTGTTTTGTTTTTAATCAGTATGAGCTTTAACTGCAACATTTCAATATTTTCTTGTTAGTCTTTGGGTTTCCTCCATTTTCCCTTTCCTCAGCGAGGACCTGAGCTGTCCTTGAAAGATTTGAGTGTGGGGGAAGGAGGATCCGAGGAGAGAGACGGCTCTCACAGTCTCTCCTGTTTTCAAACACCGCCTAGCTGGGGAGGAGTGAACACGCCCGTGACACCCATGTCTCACTAGTCAGCCCTGTGAGCGTCGCAGTCACTATGGTCTTGTCCTTTGCTATATTCCCTAGGCACACAGTAGGCCTTCCTTAAAGTTTGTTGAATGGAGAATTATGTGAACCAAGAGGTAGAAATGGAAAATCCACCCATCTCTTACTAAGGAGAAGTAGAAACCAGTCAGAACTAGAGGCTGTAGAATTTGGCTTTGATTTTGTGGCAGTCTCTGGTTATCGCTCCCTTTATTTCCACCCTGGGGAGCAGAGTGGATTTCCCTATGGAGATGGAAGGGCCAGTGCAACGGGGTGGGCAACCCACACAGGTGCTGGTAGTGTGGCCACAGGACCCTAAAATCCAGCGCTCACTGCTCTCATCCTCTCAGCCTAGTCTCTTCATGTCCTTTCTCACCCCCCCCTCCCCCGACTCCTCCTCTCCCTCTTCGTCCCCCTATTTGCTTTCTACTTTATGGTTCTTCATTCAGTTTTCTTTTTCACCACATTATCTTTCCTCTCCCATCTCATTGTTTTCCCCTGCTAGCCCACTCATCTTCAAAAGTGGCCAAACTAGCTGTCTTAGTGAACCATAGTGCTTCTTCGTGTTTCTGAGCAAAATTCTCTGTTTCCATAAAGATTTACAGCATCAGAAAGCCAAAAAGGGCAGTTCCATTCTGTCTGACAGGGTCACTGTGAGTCAGAATGGACTTGATGGCAGTGAGTTGGGTTTGGTTTGGTTTGGGGTTATACCCTCGAAGCCCTATGGGGTCACCATGAGTCAAAATAGACTCTGAGGCAGTGGTGGGAGCAGAAAGGGTAATAAGGAACCCTGGTGGTTCACTGGGCGGCTAAGCTAAGGTCCATGGCTTGAACTCAGTAGCTGCCCTGTGGGAGACACTGCTTCCTTAAAGATTTTCTGTCTCAGAAATCCTATAGAGCTTTTCTACTCTGACACAACGTTGCTTTCAGCTGGAATCAGCTAGACAGGCAGTGGGGTTAGTGGAGGGGTCCTTGGCCCTTGATAGATTTAATGGAATTACTAGAAGTTTCCCTTTGAAGGTGTAGTTGAGAAAATGACGTCAAACTTTCTACTCCGGTAATAAGTGACAATGACTTGTTTTGGAGCTCAGGGGTCACGAGTTCTCAATCACTGTGTTTTTTTTAAAAAATCTTTTAAAAATATATGGAACACTTCACGAATTGCCATGCTAATCTTCTCTGTATCGCTCCAACTTTAGTATATGTGCTGCCGAAGCGAGCACTCAGTGTTTTTTTTTTAAACTGTGTTTTTATACCATACACTATATCGAATGTTTTTGTCTCACCAGGCATTTCGTTAATGTTTTTTTCTTTGAATTCCTATTATAGACATAAAATACTTTGTATCTGTGTTTTCAGTGATTCATCTGACCGTCACAACTTTAAGTGTAGTCTTTTCCATACATGCTAGGAATGTCAGAGCTCTAGTAGTTCAGGCCTGTTCGGGGCCATCCTTGGTGCTCCTTACCAAAGGGAGGGTTGTGATGGGCCTTGTGGTCCCTTCTGGCACAGATCTTCTCTGTGAAATGGCCTGTGATACTAGTTTTCCCCTGGATGGTTTGCCCATTTGGATCATAAATAGGGGAAGGTTCATGATGAGAAGCCACAAGTTGAGGCAGACATCTGAGAATAACCTAAAATGCTTTAGAGGACAGAATGTTTTAAAAAGTTTAAGAAAACAAGACACCCGCCCCCGCCCCCCAGTTAAAAAAAAAGTCATTTAGGAAGTGAATAAGGCCTGTGTCACACCCAAGTGTACCAGATTCATTCTGACATCTCCGTACACTCAGGTAGGGGCAGACGCTGCGGTTTAAATGCAGATTGTTCCTATGAATACCCACACTTCCTTGGAAGCCTTCTAATGTTGCTGATATCGGGCTTGATATGCTTAGAAATGTTATCTTTTAATCAACCCTGTGAAGCCGCTACAACCCTTTCCCTTTTGCAGATAAGGCTGCAGAGGTTAGAAAAGAACTTGAGGTCAGTCATATAGTGAAACTGGGGTTCAGTTCCAAACCCTTTGTTCCTGGCTTTTATCCCCGCCCCATAGTTATTTAGACCCTGCAGTTTGTTAATTTCCATTGCCTCCCTTTCCTCTCCTTCTGTGGCCTGTTATGTTAGCCCACATGTGTGGCTGGTCCTGCTTGGATTTTCATAGGCATTCTGAATCGCGGAATCAAGATTTTGGTAAGTCTTGACTTAGGGTAGGGGGAGCTGGTTGTAGCTCTACTGTAGGTTCCCCCATTGGGAAGACAGAGTCATCTTTGCCTGTCTCTGTTAACTCTACCTGTGACACCCTCTAATCCTCTGCTTTCTGAAGAGTTGAACAGGGGATCCCTTGGGAATTGCTTTCCCATTTCTCTTTGAGCTCAGGCTCAGTCCAGGAGTTAGCTAACCAAGAAGCAGTCTCTTCCATGGATTTTTGCCTGCAGGTGCTCTCCACCCCAGTTTTGCTTGGATATACATAGCCTCCCACAGTTCTTCCCGGCCCTACGGACACAGGACTTGATCTGCCTTTGCGCTTTATTTCTCTGGCTTCACAGTTCCCCATGACCTTTGTGAGCCGCATATTTCTTGAGCTTCCTGCTAGAGTATAATCAGCTTGAGGACAAGGACGGTCCTGGTTTTATTGTAGTTCCCCAAGTGCTGGCACTCGCCATCAATATTTAGATAAACACACGAGGTCGATAAGGCTTGAAGGGATTTTGTTTATGCTCTGTGGTCTATCTCATTCTTTAAATTTAACAAAAATTGTTGGGTGTGTTATGGGTGCTTAAACATAAAGCTAAAATACCCTGAAGCCAGTGATTAATCTGTGGGGTGATTAGTAAAGCTTTTGCCTCTAATTTTGATGTGTTAGGGTTGAGCAATGTTCCTACGTCCCCTCCTTGTGTTCTGTTCTTTGCTAAGCAGAGTGTGAAGTATGTCAGAGCTGTTTTGACAAGTTTTATATTGTAGTTTCTTAGCTATAGGCATCATATGCAGTCTATCTGCCCATACAGGAAGGATGTCACAGATTTCCCCAAATTTTAAAGATGGCCTCAACAAACTTGATGGGGCTGAGCAGTCTTTTTTGATAGGAAATAACGTGTTCAGTCTGTTGAGTGAATTATTTTACTATCTGTGGAGTTTCCCTCTCATGTCTTACTGCCATTTTAACTCCTCTCACTGCTCAGGACAACCCAAAGAGTTGGTGGGACATCCGCAGCTTCCACGTTGCTCTCCAGTGTTTTAAGTGCCAGTGAGGTACGGGTGACAGACTGGAGGAGGAGGAGGAACGGAAGGTCTAGGTTCAGATCCATCAAGTTGTGTCTGTTACTTAGGTTTTGGTGAGGATTGTGTATAATTACCTGTGTGAGAGCGTGCACTATGCACATAGGATTGATCTTTTTTTCAACCCCGTAGGCACAGCAACTTGTCAGAGCACTAATTTCTAGTGGGGAGACTCACTGAGTGAGGAGTATAAACAGCAGCATCAGCCTCCGGCAATCCTGAGTGGGAGGTCAGGCAGACTACCACTTTCTAACCTTTTACCAATTCTCAAACCAACCATCCCTCGTAAGGTATGTGTTCTACTTCAACGTGCTCGACTTTAACGCAGCATTTAGGAATTCACGTCAGAAGCCACACAGAACTTGCATACTATACTTATGATTATGGGCTGTACTAGAAAACAGGTTACAATTTAGGATCAGAATCATTTTGGAAGTAACAAGAATGACTCAAGATAGTTCTCTGATCAGGACAGCTGCTTGCTTGGCTGTGCCCAGAGGCAGGCCTTTCTCTGTTCTTGGCTTCCATTCATCTGCCTGGACTCTGTCCTGCTGGGGCAAGTGTTACAGAGCTCTTCACTCCTCCACGAAACTTCCTGCCCAGAGACTTTAAACTCTTTCAATCCATGGATTGGTAAGTCTAGCTTGCAGGTGGTGCTGATGCTATCTTATGCCATCTTCAGTGTTTCAGCCTTTTTCTCTGTCTCCTGGTTCTATCTAGGCTGTTCTTAGCACAGAGAATCCTGGTCCAAAAGACATGCTTTGCTCCTGGCACTTTTACTTGACTGCCCTTCTCCCCCCAACATGTGAAATTAGCTCATGTTTAGCCTACCAGGATGGCAAAACTGACCAGTCCCCTTCAAGAGTTCCATGAACCTTCTTTGCATAGTCTTGCCTCTGCAAGAGTTCAGTGTACCTGATTTGCATTAGCAGCCTAGGTGATTCTCTTGGTGAGACAGAAATCCTCATAGCTCATCCATTTTGTGGGCGATAGAAGGGCTCTATTATCTGTATGACAACCGCCTTGTTCAGAGACAAATCTTGCTAAATTAGATCTATGTTTTTTTAAGCAGATCTCTTCACTCTATATTTGTATCTTTTCCAATATTTTGCAAAAATTTCCATTGTACAGTAAAGTTGGATTATAAACTTAGCATTTAGATTCTGCAGTTTCCATTTTCATCTATCTTCATGGCAGTAAGGGGGAGCCCTTGTGGTGCTGTAGATTAAGCACTTAGCTTAATCTGTAAAGTAGGTAGTGGTTCAACCCACCACCTCTGTGGGAGAAAGATTAAAATATCAGCTCATAAAGATTTACAGTCTAGAAATCCTAAAGAGCCATTCAACCCTGTCATGTAAAGTCATTTTGAGTTGAGATCTACTCGATGACAATGAATTTGTTTTGTTTTGATGACATTTTATTTAGTATATTTGTGTTATCACATGTATCCATCATAGTTTCTACTCATTAATCCATTTTATATTTGGATGTATTTCAAAGTGGGCTTTACTCATGTAGTTACATGTACATATTATTTACTAGTGTTTAAGATTAGTTTCCTTTTTAGGAAAGAACTAGGAGGCAAAGGCCATTTATAGAGGTCTAAATAAAGGTATGTACATATGTAAATGTATTTATATATGATGGGGAACTATATGTGCATATATTTATAGGTTTAGTATTAAGGTAGCAGATGGACATTGGGTCACCACTCAAGTACTCCAAATGCAAGAACACTTTGTGGCATTCCGTGATGCTCATCTTGCCTACACAGTCACTGAAGACAAAGTGGGTGCATAAGCAAATGTGGTGAAGAAAACTGCTGGTACCTGGCTATCAAAAGCTATAGCGTCTGGGGTCTTAAAGGCTTGAAGATAAACAAGCAGCCAGCTAGCTCAGAAGCAACCGAGCCCACATTGAAGAAGCACACCAGCCTGTGTGATCATGAGGTGTCGATGGGATTGGGTATCAGGTATCAAAGAACAAAAACATCACATCATTGTGAATGAGGTGGAGCACAGAGTGGGAACCCAAAGCCCATCTGTAGGCAACTGGACATCCTCTTACAGAAGGGTTGTGGGGAGGAGATGAGCCAGTCAGGGTGCAGTGTAGCAATGATGAAACATACAACTTTCCTCTGGTTCTTTAATGCTTCCTCCCCACTCCCCACTATCATGATCCCAATTCTACCTTACAAATCCAGCTAAACCAGAGGATGTACACTGGTACAGATAGGAACTGGAAACACAGGGAAGCCAGGACACATGAACCCCTTAGGACCAGTGGTGAGAGTGGTGATAGCAGGAGGGTGGATGGAAGGTGGGGTAGAAAGGGGGAACCAGTCACAAAGATCTACATATAACCCCCTCACTGTGGGGATGGACAACAGAAAAATGGGTGAAGGGAGACGTCAGTGTAAGACATGATAAAATAATAATAATTTATAAATTATCAAGGGTTTGTGAGGAAGGGAGCATGGGGAGAAAGGGAAAAAATGAGGAGCCGATACCAAGGGCTCAAGTAAAAAACAAATGTTTTGAGAATGATGGCAACAAATGTACAAATGTGCTTGACATGAAAGTGTGGATTGTGATGAGTTGTATGAGCCCCCAATAAATTGATTTAAACAAAATATTTTAAGCTTATCATTTATGAGTTCTGATAACTACACACTTGTGTAATACAAAATTTCTTTTTTTAAAAAAGATCATTTTATTGGGGGCCTTTACAGCTCTTTTTTTTTTTAACAGAACACTAGAAGTTTCTTTTTGTGCCCTCAATTGCCCCCCAGCTCTAGGGTGGTTATTATTATTTTTAACATTTTATTAGGGGCTCATACAACTCTTAATCACAATCCATGCATACATCAATTGTGTAAAGCACATCTGTACATTCTTTGCCCTCATCATTTTCAAAGCATTTGGTCTCCACTTAAGCCCTTTGCATCAGGTCCTCTTTATTTCCCCACAAAATTTCTATTAAAGATACAGAATATTACCTTTATTCTCTTGTGCTTTTCCCACATTTTAACCCCCGCCCACCACCGTTCTGATATTGTCTTCCCATTACAAATTATTTTTGTTTGTTCTAGAACTTCATATAAATGAATTTTAAAGTGTCTATTCTAGGAATAATATTTAATTTAATATGCATATATAATGCTTTTGAGATTAATCTACTTTGCATATATCTGTAGTTCCTTTTTTCTTGCAAGAAGTAGTTTGTTGTGTGATTATACATCATAATTTACTTACCTATTCTTGTGATAGACAAAAGCAATTTCTAATTTTTGTCTATTATTAATGAAGCTTTCTTATAGAAGCTGTCTGTCCTATATTTCTCTTGGGAAAATACGAAAGAGTAAAATTGTTGAGTCACAGGATAGGTATCTGTTTAGCTTTATAAGAAATTGCTTAACCTCACACAGTAATGATAGGATTTTATTTACCTGAGGTCAGTGTACAGGAAAAGTTCTAGTTGCTCCACGTCCTTGCTACCATTTGCTCTTATCTGCTTTACTTTCAGCCATTCTTGTGGGTGTGTAGTCTTATCTTATTGTGGTTTTAACTTGCACTTCCTTGATGACTAATGACTTGGGAGTTCTTTTTCATGGATTTAATCGATCACTTATAACTTCTTTTGTGAACTTAATACTTTTTTTTTAGAAGGAAATAGAAATATTGTGACTGGGTAGGAAAGGATTTACACCAGCATTTATCATAAAGGAACAGGGTCAGTAATTTAATATACATTAAAATTAAGAACTTATCAAAACAGAGTAGAAAGAAAAGCTGTAGCGTGAAAGAAGAAATTTGTGACATGTAATACCAGTAAAAGATTAGTATCCAGAATATATGTAGAATGCTCATAAAAAAGGCAGCACACTTGAGAAATGAACAAAAGGCTTGGGACAGAGAAACTCAAATGGCTAATAAATGGATAAAAAGACATTCTAGCTCAATTCAGCAATGCAACTAAAGAGCCACAATGAAATAGCTTCTTACCCTCACCAAACTGTTGAACATGTAAAAGCCTGGCAGTGTTTCGAGGAGTTCCTCAAGATTGCAGGTACAGGTGTCAGTTGTTTCAATCACTTTAGAATATAGTTGGTATTACCAAGTAGAGTTGAACATGTGGTGCCTGGGACCTAGTGATTACACTGCTATGAACTCTTGTACTGCATACTAAGAGATGTGTGTTCATAGCACCATTGCTTTTAATAGCAAAATTTTGATAAAAGTCAAATATATTTCAGTAACATAAAAGATAAATAAGTGTGACACATTCAGAAGAGGAATATTATACTCCAAACTCATTGCCATCAACTCTGTTCTGACGCATAGCAACCTAGTATTATAAAGCTGTGAAAATGCGTGAACCCCGTAGCTACAAGTTTCAACATATGCTGATCTCAAACTTCAGTGAGAAAAAGAAGTTATAGACTTATAATTATTTTTATTTAAAATTTAATAGCTAAACCGTGTATTATTTAAGACCTGTGTAAGGATAAGTCAACAAGTACTGTTATGAGAGTTCGTTCATATATGAGTAGTAGTATTCCAAATAAAACATGTTTAAACATGTTTCTGTGATCAGTGGATGGCTGCAGACAAGTTCTCTTGGTTTTACTAGGATGGCTTAAAACAACCAAAAAAGGTACAAAACTGTGGCTTCCAATGGGGTCCACTGGGCTAGAGGTCAGCTTAGAAAATTATGGTGACAGCTTTTGTTTTTAAATTTTAGATTCCAAAGGTGTCATCTTCATAGACATTTTTCAAAGGGCTTATTATAAAGAAGTTTTCAAGCATTGAAAACTGCACTGGTGAGGACCTGATGCAAGGGGCTTAAGTGGAGAGCAAATGCTTTGAGAATGATTGGGGCAGGGAATGTATGGATGTGCTTTATACAATTGATGTATGTATATGTATGGATTGTGATAGGAGTTGTATGAGTCCCTAATAAAATGTAAAAAAAGAAAAGAGGAGAAAAAATGATTAGGGCAAAGACTGTACAGATGTGCTTTATACAATTGATGTATGTATGTGTATGAACTGTGATAAGAATTGTATGAGGCCCAATAAATTGTTAAAAAAAAAGAAAAAGAAAGAAAACTGCACTAGTTAGTCAAAAGCCAGGAAAGTTGTGCTGAGGAATTTTTCTCATCATTGTAGTGCACCTGCTTATACTTTCAGGGCTGTCCTACAAAACTTTGATTTGGAAAAATAATCTTATCCACCCTCTCTTGTCCTTTTGGACAAAGAACATTTAAATGGAACTCCATTTGAGTCCCTCAAGAATGCCAAAACTACTGTTTTGACTTAACCTTGAGAAGCACAAAATTCTTTGGGAAAGGGTTACAAGATGGAAATACTTTAGAAGTATATAGAACTAGATGGAGGATCTGTTGATAAAAACGTTTCCCTTCCAAAAAATAAACAAAAAGTTTCCCATTTTGATATTTTTGTTTGTTTCTATGATTTTAATAGCATTCCCTTTTAACATACCCTCATACCCTCATACTTAGGTATGCTGGTGAGGCTGTGGTTAAGTGACTTCCTGTTAATCAAAAGGTCAGCAGTTCAAACTCACCAGTCACCTTGAGAGAGAAAGAGGTGGCAGTAAATCTTACCCATTGCCATTGATTTGTTTCCAACTCAGAACAACCCTATAGGTCACGGTAGAACTCTGCCCCCTTTACATCTGTACAGGAATAGAAAGTCTCATTTCTCTCCCGCAGATGAACTGGTAGCGTGTCCTTGTGATTAGCAGCCCGGTGCATAACACACGATGACACCCGGGCTGGGAAACCCTGGCAGTTCTACTCTGCCCTGTAGGATCACTGTGAGCTGAGTACAGTGAGTTTAGTTTGGTGTAGATAGGTGGTGAAATTATATATATATATGCTGTTCTTGGATGCCAACGAGTCGGTTCCAACTCAGTGACCCTGTGTGCAACTAAATGAAACTGCTCTGCCCTGTGCCATCCTCAGTGCCAGGACTGTTGAGTCACTGTGTTAATACATCTCGTTGAGGGTCTTCCTCTTCACTGCCCCTCTACCAGGCGTGATGCTCTTTGCCAAGGACTGGCCCGTCGCTTCCTGATAATGTATCCAAAGTATGTGAGATGAAGTCTCACCATTTGCTTCTACAGGGCTCTTTGACTTTTTCCTCTAAAACATTCTATTTGTTCTTTTGGCAGTTCATGGTACTTTGAATATTCTTCCCTTACACCATATTTCTGCTGCCTTTTTTTATTCATTGTCTTATCTTTCACATGCATAGGAGGCGATTAAAAATGCTATGGCTTGAGTGTGAAGTACCTTAGTCCTCAAAGGGATACCTTGGCTCTTTCACACTTTACAAAGGCCTTGTGCAGCAGATTTGCTCACTGTAATATGCTGGGTAATTTCTTGAGTGCTGCTTCCATATGGAAGAAATCAAATGATGTATTGCATTGGGCACATCTGTATATGACTTATTAACACACACATGAAAAAACAGGCAATGGATGTTTATGAAAATTTTTAGAACCTAAATGGTTAGCAGGCTATTTGAATGCTTAGTATAGGAGGTATATGAAGCCCTGCCTTCAGGCAATACGTAGTCCTATTGGAAAGTGGAACAGACCTCAGAACCAGAATTAATTCTGGTACCCCAAGAAACTCTTGATGGCGTCTTGGTAACCACATTGGGCTGTGATCCACATGATCAGCATTTTGAAGCCACCAGTCCCTTCCGAGGGAGAAAGACTGGGCTTTCTACTCCTGCACAGTTACTACATCTCAGAAACCCACGGGGGATCACAATGAGCCGGTATTGACTTGGTGGAATTGAGAAGGGAGAGAGTGGGTGTTTAGAGAGAAGCAGGAGCGTGGTTTGGAATGGTCAGAAACTGGCACTGAGCGGAGAAGGTGGGCTTGATCTAGGCTGGGAAGAGTAGGTGGAGAAGGGGGGTGGGGCCGGGGCAGGCTGACTTAATCTGCAAACCCAGGGATATGATGGAAGACCTGAAAGTCAGGGAGGGTAAGGAGTTTAAGGTTCATCTTATAAGCCTCCGAAAACTCCCAGTTTTTGTGATAGGATAAACTATTTTATGAAGATGGTGTTCCAGGAAGGATGGGGTCATGGAAAAGTAGAGATGGGTCACTATACAAGCAGCTATTGCAGGGTTGGGGGCAAAGTATAACCATATAATTGACAACTGCTATGGTTTGGGAAAAGAGACTGGGTGAAGGAAAAACCAATTGGATTAGGAGATAGATTAGATGGGACTGAGGAAAGGGGGAAATGAAGGGTGACTCAAAGATTGGGGCTTACCAGCTTAGAAGGACCTGTGATAACAGGACCACAATTTGCACTGTGCTTTATGTCCACCCAGTCTACTTTTATGCATCCTCTAGTTTTCCAAGTCCCTGTGAAATGAGAAGGAGGGGCTTTATTTTCCTCTCGAAACTGAAAGAAGCAGAAATTTGATCATGTTTAGGGTGACCAGTTACAGAAACAGGTTCCCTGTAGGCATAGAGTAGAAGCCAGAGAAAAGGGAGGTCAGATTTTGTGTTGTTACTGTTTTATAAAAAGTATTTCTGAAGTGGGTAAAGGGAGACATCGGTCAATGTAAGACATGACAAAATAATAATTTATAAATTTTCAAGGGTTCATGAGGGAGGGAGCGTGGGGGAGGAAGGGAAAATGAGGAACTGATACCAAGGGCTCAAGTAGAAGGAAACTGTTTTGTTTTTTTTAAAACATTTTATTAGGGGCTCATACAACTCTTATCACAATCCATACATATACATACATCAATTGTATAAAGCACATCTGTACATTCTTTGCCCTAATCATTTTCTTTTTTTTCCTTTTCTTTTTTTTACATTTTATTAAGGGCGAAGGAAACTTTTAAGAATGATGATGGCAACAAATGTACAAATGTGCTTGACACAATGGATGTATGTATGTATTGTGATAAGAGTTGTATGAGCCCCCAATAAAATGATTTAAAAAAAAGGTATTTCTGATCTCTTAGTTCTAGAATTATTTTAGAAAAGTAAACTTTTACTTTTTCTGATGATGAAAGTGTGTTGTAGCTCGAAAACAAAACGAGCAAGATTCTCTTGCATTGTTCTATTAGAAGGTAAATTCCCACAAATGTTGCTATGCTTACTGTCACCTGGGTAGTTTGTTTTAAATAATTATGATTTAAAACCCTACTGTTTAGACATTTCTTTAGTTCTAGGAAACACTTAGCAATTTGCTTTTCAATTGTTGTCCTCCTTCCATTCTCCCAGTTTATTTTACGAGAGGATTTAGACTTACCTTGCTCCATGTCTCTTCACTTTACTTTTATTCTGCCATCACTGTGCTGTTTCTGAGTCCAATACTTTAGCTGTCAGTTTGGCCCACATTACAGTTCATATTCCTCAAGGTCTAGGCTATCTAGCCCGTTGAGTTTTTGCTTACCGCGTTTCTGTTTTATTTGGTTGTTGAGAGTACTGAACAAGTTATCCCGCTTGCTATTCAGTCAACCATCAGTTATGAACATAAAGGCCTTCTAAGTTTTCTCAGTGAAATGACTGGAGGGTCTACCTATCCCTGGTTCATTCCTCACAAATATAAAAGGTACCAAAAGGCAAGTATTAAAATGAAGTTCTTAGTCTTATCTCCTCAATCCATTAGGGTTTCAATTTCCTCCGTCATAAGTTGTATATAGTGAAGTCAATTGTCCCATTAAGAAATGAGATAATTATTTTTTAGAGAATCTTAACATCAGTAGGTAAATGTAACTTATCTAAGTGAATGGTTTGTCATTACTTTCATCCCTATGTACATGTATAATTACTGATTGCATTGAAAAAAAACCCTAAACATTACAAAGACATTTCGATGTCTCTGTATGTTTTATGGGATTTGTTTAAAACAGTATTGCCCTTATGTTGATAATTGATAGCTGACTGCTGAACACACGTACTTATTTTTCTCTTGTTGTTATTAAGACTGTACACAGCATAATGTACCTCAGTTCAACATGTACATGTTAGTGTCATTGATTACTTTTCTTCAAGTTGTACAAACACTCTCATGCTGCATTTTGGAGTTGTTCCTCCCTCATTAACACACTGTTCCCTGGGGTTCCTTTCTAGTCTTTTAAGTTGCTGTTGTCAATACCACACAGATGTTTTTAAAAGAGCATATAATACTCATGGTTTGGTGCTAGTTAAGCTAAATTATTGTCCAATTATAAGACAATTTTAGAGGATATTTGGTGTAGTGCATACAGATTATATTAAGGAGATGATTTTAGGGGTTCTTTACTATCCATGTCCTAGAGAATGTGGAGTATATGAGAATTTGAAGTTCTATTCTTCATTTTCCACATTTTAGGATTCTTCTATGGAATCTTTGATCAAAATATTCAGTAATGGTAGCTGAGCACCATCTAGTTCTTCTGGTCTCCTGGCAAAGGAGGCAGTTGTTTGATGGAGATGGTTACCCACATTTCATATCCTCTCCCTGTCACTGACTACATCTCCTCCGCTGCTCTAAGTGAATAGAGACCAATTATTGTGGCTTGGATGACTGCTAAGCATGTACTTGTTTCTGATACTGACAAAAATTAGTATTCCTATTGAAGACACTAGTCATTATATTGAGATTATTTTCAAAGACTCGAGTTTAAAAGTGTTTTAGTGGTCCTCTCTGAGTCAGAATTTTTTGTTGTTAATAAGTCATTTTATTGAGGGTTCTTACAGCTCTTATAACAATCCATACATCGATTGTTATCAACTACATTTATACATATGTTGTATGCGTCATCGTTTTAAAAAACATTTTTTTTGTTTTAACTGTTTTATTGGCATATAATTCACATATCATACAATTCATTAATTCAATCATGTTAAGAAGAGTTGCAGAATCATCTCCACAATCAATTTTAGAGCACATTTTCTTTCTACTTGAAACCTTAGTATCAGTTCCTTATCATCCCTCCCTTCCCTCCCCTCTCATCTTTGTGAACCCTTGGTAATTTATAAATTATTTTAACTTTCATATTTTACACCATCTGCTGTCTCCCTTCACCCACCTTTCTGTTTTTCATCCCCCTGGAGGGTGGTGGTAAACGTCGATCATTGCGATTGGTTCCCTCTTTCTCCTTCCTCAACCTTCCCCCTACCCTCATGGTATTGCAACTCTCATTATTGGACCTGAGAGGGTTACCTGTCCTGGATTCCGTCTGTCGAGAGCTCTTACCTGTATCAGTTTACATACTCTGGTCTAGCCAGATTTGTAAGGTCGAACTGAGGTCATAATAGTCGGGGGAGGAAGCATTAAAGAACTAGAGGAATATTGTGTGTTTTGTTGGTGCTATACTGCACCCTGCCTGGCTCGTCCCTGCCTTGTGACCCGTCTGTGAGGGGATATCCAATTGTCTACTGATGGGCTTTGGGTCTTTTGATGCCTGATCCCATTGACAACTCTTGATCATAAGGGCTGGTGTGCTTCTTTCATGTAGGCTTTGTTGCTTCCCTGCTGGAAGGCTGCTTATTAAACTTCAAGCCTTTAAGATTCCGGATGCTATATCTTGTAATAGCTTGGCACCATTAGCTTTCTTCAACACATTAGCTTATGCACCCATTTTGTCTTCAGTGATCCTCTTAGGAAGGTGTATTGGACAGGGTTCTTTAAAAAGACAAACCAGATTTCTAGTAATTATATATAAATATATTTACAAAGGTAGACATAACATTCAAGAAATGAAACGTTAAATTATATACAGATAGATAATACAAGAAATTAACAGTTAAATTATAAAGCAGTGAGACACTAGCAGTTCTTTAAGGCTTGAGAGCTGCCAGGTGCCAGTCCCCTTCTGTAGAGAGAGCTGGGCTATATATCTAGGCAGCAAACAGCAAGGCATGTCCCCAACTGTCATCAACTGTTGGTCCCCAGCTCCAGAGATGAACATTCCAATCGTGTGGGCTTAAAGGGACCTCAACTTACAGCGACACAGTCCACAGGCTAGGCATCCCACAGGTAGTGTGCCCCTTTAAACTGAGGCACAGAACAAGCAAGGCGACGCTCACCGAGCCATTTATCCCTCTGCCCTTCAGTTAATCCTACTAGTGTTTATCGGCCAGGCTGGCACAATAAACTGTAGCAATCCTCCCCTTGGCAACCTGGCACCTGTACACAATTCTTTACCCATACATACTTATATATAAGTTCCAGATATTAATGAAATCACACTTATACTTATCATCAATCATCTATCACACATGTAAATGAAAACACACTGAGTCAAATTATATCTGATATATCATACTTGAACAAAGGAAATATATGCAATAATCACATACAAAGAAAATACATTGACAATTACAAACCTCGCTTTTGCAATTGATCACGTGGTCGTAATTGATAGGTAGAACTACCTTCTAATGCTACCCATTCTGTATTACCTTTGCCCTCAGCAAGCACCTCAGCTGGCTGTGGTTTTTGGCCTGGCGGGGTGACCCAGACCTTCATTCCTGAGGGGTCTGGGTCATTATAAGTCCTGTTAGGATTGGGTTGCTGTAACTTACCATTTACTCTAATAACAGGGCATGGTAACACTAAGAGTTGGCCTATGGTATCTCCTGGATTCCAGACATATTCTTCTTTACCTCCATTATGTAGTACCAGTCCAATTTCTCCTTGGTAGTCGGGATCAATCACCCCACTTAGTACGGTGACACTCTTCCTGACCTGTTGATCCAAAGGCATGAGAAGTCCAAAGTGGCCAGGGGTCATTCTTAGCTGCCAGTTCAGTGGAATCCGTGCTGTGTTTCCAGGTGGGAGAGTTCCTTTCTTCGGGACCAGGACCTCCAGGCCTGAGGAACACAGGGTTGCTGGGACAGGAAGCAAAAATGCTGCAAGGGGATCACTAGGAGTAATAGTGAGTGGTGCCACTCCAGTTTCCACCCCTTGGTTCCTGGACTCCTGAATTCTGGCTATTGGAGACACAGCACCATATATTGGCCACTGGTTTAGAGCGTATACAGCTTCCTGGAGAACACTGCCCCAACCCCGCAAGTTGTTGCCACCTAGTTGGCGCCGTAATTGTGTCTTTAGGAGCCCATCCCATCGTTCTATCAAGCCAGCAGCTTCAGGATGATGAGGAACATGATATGATCAGTGGATTCCGTGGGAATGGGCCCATCACCGCACTGTATTTGCTGTAAAGTGAGTTTCTTGATCTGAAGCAATGCTATGTGGGATGCCATGCCGGTGGATGAGGCATTCTGTAAGTCCACGAATAGTAGTTTTGGCAGAAGCATCACGTGCAGGGAAGGCAAATCCATATCCAGAGTAGGTGTCTTCCAGTAAGAACAAAATGCTGTCCCTTCCCTGATGGAAGTGGTCCTATGTAATCAACCTGCCACCAAGTTGCTGGTTGATCTCCCCGAGGAATGGTCCCATATCTTGGACTTAATGTTGGTTTCTGCTGCTGGCAAATGGGGCACTCAGCAGTGGCAGTGGCCAAGTCAGCCTTGGTGAGTGGAAGTCCATGTTGCTGTGCCCATGCATAACCTCCATCCCTGCCGCCATGTCCACTTTGTTCATGTGCCCATTGGGCGATAACAGGGGTGGCAGAGGAAAGAGGAGGACCAGTCTCCACAGCGCGTGTCATCTTATCCACTTGATTATTAAAATCCTCCTCTTCAGAGGTAATCCTTTGGTGAGCGTTCACGTGAGATACAATTACCTTTACTTTCTTGGCCCATTCAGAGAGGTCTATCCACATACCTCTTCCCCACACCTCCTTGTCACCAATTTTCCAATCATGGTCCTTCCAATTCCCTGACCATCCAGCCAAGCCATTAGCCACAGCCCATGAATCAGAATACAGTCTCACATCTGGCCATTTTTCCTTATATGCAAACTGAACGGCCAGGTGCACTGCTCGAAGTTCTGCCCAGTGGGAAGATTTCCCTTCACCACTGTCCTTTAGGGAGATCCCAGAAAGGGGCTGTAGTGCTGCTGCTGTCCACTTATGAGTGGCACCTGCATATCGGGCAGAGCCATCCGTAAACCAAGCATGACTTTTTTGGTCTTTATTTAAAGTATGGTATGGAACTCCCCAGGAGGCCATAGGTGCAGACTGGAAGAAAGGAGACAGTGTGACAGGAGTGGAGACTGGGCCTTTGGGACACTTCTTCATGCAGCTTACTTGTTCCTTCAGGTCCTGCTTTGGCCCGACCTCGTATATACCACTTCCATTTAACAATGGAGTATTGCTGTGCATGTCCAACTTTATGATTCCGTGGGTCAGACAATACCCAGTTCATGATAGGTAATTCAGGCCTCATGGTGACTTGGTGGCCCATGGTGAGGCGTTCAGTCTCCACCAAGGCCCAGTAACAGGCCAACAGCTGTTTTTCAAAGGGGGAGTAGTTGTTTGCAGAGGATGGCAAGACTTTACTCCAAAATCCTAATGGTGTACGCTGTGATTCACCAATAGGGGTCTGCCAAAGACTCCACACTGCATCGTTACCTACAACTGACACCTCCAGCACCATTGGGTCAGCTGGATCATAGGGTCCCAGTGGCAAAGCAGCTTGCACGGCAGCCTGAACTTGTTGAAGAGCCTTTTCTTGTTCTCGGCCCCACTCACAAATGGAGGCTTTTCGTGTCACTTGATAAGTAGGTCGAAGTAGAACACCCAAGTGAGGAATATGTTGCCTCCAAAATCTGAAGAGGCCCACTAGGTGTTGTGCCTCCTTTTTAGTCATTGGGGGAGCTAAATGTAATAGCTTATCCTTCACTTTAGTAGGAATATCTCGATATGTCCTACATCACTGAACCCCTAGAAATTTTCCTGATGTGGAGGGTACCTGAATCTTTGTTGGGTTAATTTCCCAACCCCTTGTACGCAGATATTGTACCAATGAATCTAGAGTCTTTGATACATCCTCCTTAGTGGGTCCAATCAGCATGATGTCATCAATATAATGGACCAGTGTGACATTTTGTGGAATAGACAGGTGGTCAAGGTCCCTTCGGATTAAATTATGGCACAGGGCAGAAGAGTTGATGTACCCCTGGGGGAGAGTTGTGAAAGTATTTTTTTGCCCCTGCAAGGTGAAGGCAAACTGCTTCTGGTGGTCCTTTGAGACTGGTATTGAGAAGAAGGCATTAGCCAGATCAATAGCTGCATACCATGTACCAGGAGAAGTATTAATTTGCTCAAGCAATGAAATCACATCTGGGACAGCAGCTGCAATTGGAGTCACCACCTGGTTAAGTTTACGATAATCCACTGTCATCCTCCAGGATCCATCTGTCTTCTTTACAGGCCAAATAGGTGAGTTACATGGGGATGTAGTAGGAATCACCACCCCTGCATCTTTCAAGTCTTTGATGGTGGCACTGATCTCTGCAATCCCTCCAGGAATGTGGTACTGCTTTTGGTTTACTATTTTCCTATGTAATGGCAATTCTAATGGTGTCCACTTGGCCTTTCCTACCATGATAGCCCTTATTCCACATTTTAGTGATCTGATATGGGGGTTCTGCCAGTTACTAAGTATGTCTATTCCAATGATGCATTCTGGAACTGGGGAAATAACCACAGGTGGGTCCGGGGGCCCACAGGACCCACAGTGAGGCATACTTGAGCTAAAACTCTATCGATAACTTGACCTCCATAAGTCCCCACTCTGATTGGTGGGCCTTCAAAACATTTTGGGTCTTCTGGAATTAGTGTCAGTTCTGAGCCGGTGTCTAGTAATCCCCTAAAAGTTTGATTATTTCCTTTCCCCATTGAACAGTCACTCTTGTGAAATGCCGCAGGTCCCTTTGGGGAAGGCTAGAAGAAAGACTAACAGTATAAACCTTCAGTGATGTAGCAGGATCCTCCTTACAAGGGACCCAGCCTCCCCTTCATTCAAGGGGTTGTGGGTCTGTAAACTGGCTCAGGTCTGAGAATTGATTGAGCAATCGTGACTGTCTATTCTGCTGTTCACCTGATCTACCATTCTTCCACCTGTACAGATCATGTACATATTTAGTAGGCTTCCCATCTATTTCATTCCTAGGGACACCGTGGGTAAGTAGCCAATGCCATAATTCCACACGAGACAGGTTGCTTTGATTATTATTGAAAACTTGTTGTCTGTTATAACCATGCCCACCCTGTCTCTGTTCATTTAGTGCTGACACTTGCCCTCTACCATCACGGGGACCAATCAGCCCCATTGTGGGCAAATGTCTGAGTTTGCTTAGGGCAGTGCCCACTGTTAATCCTGGTGCACATAAAATAGCAATTACAGGAGTTTTAAGAGATGCTGGGGCCCACTTCACAAACTTGTTCCTTATGGTTGTGGTAAAGGGCATGTCTTCAGGACACCCCTTTTTGGGTCTATGGGAATATCTTGATAGATCCATTCTAACATCCCAATTTCTCTAAGCTTTTGGATGCCTTCCTCTACGGTGTACCAAGGTAGGTCAGGTACTTCAAGTTGGTCTAATCTAGGCCATCTGGCAGTCCATGCTTCATTGAACCAACCAAATAAAGAATTAGACCCGTTTTTAGTCTGTCTCGCAGAGACATTGAAAGAAGAGTCTGTGCTTAGGGCTCCCATATCCGGAAACTCAGACCGGTCTAATATTACATTTCGTGCACCAGTATCCCACACCCTTAGTAACCATTCCCAGGGGTATTTTCCAGGCTTTTGCATGTACGTATTTGAGAACTCGAGCAGGTCTTTATGTGTGTAGCGCGCGCACTTCTTGGATAATCATCTCAACCTCACCTTTAGGAGGTTTCTGAGACTTCATTTTAGTGACAGGTCTAGCGGAAATAATGGGTGGTGAGGGTGTTTCCTGGGTGCTCTCAGCAATATCTTGCGAGGCATCTTCCTCAGGTAATGCTACTGATGCAGCCCCACCTGGCATATCAACCTGAATAGTTTGGCTAATCTGCTCAGGTGTTTCTAAGGTCTCAATATCCTCTTCTTCTGGATCATCAGCCCATATGTTCCCATCCCATGTTTCAGGGTCTCAACTTTTTCCAATTAATGCCCTTACTTTGGTTTCAGACACTACTCTAGATCTGCAATTCAGCTGCCGTTGTAATTCAGCCACTCGTATAATGAGACTCTGGACCTGGTTCTCAGCAATGTCAGCTCTTTTACTAGAGGAGAGAAGGCTCTCCTTTGTAGCACAGATGGAAGTTTTCAAATCTGTTAGTCTGCACCTGAGGTGTGCTTTTGAGGCTCTGAGATCATCCCTCTCCTTAATCACACTTTCCATTGTACGAAGGACCATCCAACCAGCTTCCCTATACTTGTCATTATCACAAAACTCCTGGAAAGTATCAAATATACGATTGCCTAGAGTATCTCCTTTATCCAGCACGTCATCTACTTTAGGTGCTACTTTAGGTATTATCTTTGCTATTTCACACCATGGATTAGTAAGGGTAGTAGACGATCCCCGTCAAGACTAAATAGGTTGGAAAGCCAATTTAAGAAATCCATATTTATAGTTTATTTCTCTAGAAGCACTCCTGGTACCAAAATGTATTGGACAGGGTTCTTTAAAGAGACAAACCAGATTTCTAGTAATTATATATAAATATATTTATAAAGATAGACATAACATTCAAGAAATGAAACGTTAAATTATATACAGATAGATAATACAAGAAATTAACAGTTAAATTATAAAGCAGTGAGACACTAGCAGTTCTTTAAGGCTTGAGAGCTGCCAGGTGCCAGTCCCCTTCTGTAGAGAGAGCTGGGCTATATATCTAGGCAGCAAACAGCAAGGCAGGTCCCCAACTGTCATCAACTGTCGGTCCCCAGCTCCAGAGATGAACATTCCAATCGTGTGGGCTTAAAGGGACCTCAACTTACAGCGACACAGTCCACAGGCTAGGCATCCCACAGGTAGTGTACCCCTTTAAACCGCACAGAACAAGCAAGGTGAGGCTCACCGAGCCATTTATCCCTCTGCCCTTCAGTTAATCCTACTTGTGTTTATCGGCCAGGCTGGCACAATAAACTATAGCAGAAGGTGAGCATCACAGAATGCCAGATTATTAGAACAAAGTGTTCTTGTGTTGAGGGAGGACTTGAGTAGAGGCCCAGTGTGTCCATCTGCTACCTTAATACTTAATCTATAAATATATGTACATAGATCTATATGCCTATCATATTAATATATTTACATATGTACATGCCTATGTGTATACCTCTGTAAATGTCTTTTGCCTCCTAGTTCTTTACTCTATTTCCTTTTACTTTCCTCCTGATCTATCTGAGTCAGAATTGATGAGTCTTGCTTCTGCCCCACTGCAGGTGTTCCCTCATCAGTTCTCTGTCTACACAGATGCCCCCATTTGAATCACTTCATTTGATAAGGGGATCACTAAATCTCTACTGGACAAAACTATTGAGCTGCACAAGATATTCTCTCCTTCATCCAATACGCATAGATTTAGTGCTACCGTGGGCCAGGGAAGGAGTCCAGTTGGTGCTCTTGGGTAAGCATTGCACTAACTGCAAGGTCGGTGGTTCAAACTCACCCGCCACTTCAAAGGAGAAAAGATGAGGTTATCTTCCCATAAAAATTTATAAGCGAAAAAAATTATAAGCGAGGGGAGGGAGAGTAAAAAGAGCTGATAACAAGGGCTCAAATAGAAAGTATGGTACATGTTTAGGAAATAATTATGGCAACATATGTACAAATATGCTTGATACAATTGATTTATGGATTGCTGTAAGAGCCCCCAATGAAATGATCTTTTTTAAAAAACCCAAAACATTATAGCCTCAGAAACACTATAATAGGGTTCTATGAGTTAGAAACAATTACTTTCCAGTAGGTCGGTCAGGAACTGGATTAAGCATTTGCTGGTAATGAGTAGATGGGTTAAGAGTTGGCTTCTGTTTTTCAATAAGCTTATTATAGCATAGACTTGTCTGTTAATTTTAAGTATCCTCCTCCCCCATGCATTAGGTTACTAACTGCAAGATCAACAGTTCAAAACCAGCAGCTGCTTGGAGGGAGAAAGATAGTGCTTTCTACTCCTGTAAAGAGTTACGAATGTTGGGAAATCACAGGGGCAGCTCTTCCCTGTCCTATAAGGTGATAAGTGAGTTTGTTTTGTTTTTGTGTTCATCCTTCCCTGATTCTAAGATGCCACTTCAGACATCTGAAGAGTGATAAAGTCACTGCTGTGTTACAGTCGGAAAGGCTAGGGAGTTAGTAGTCTTGGGTTCATATGTATAAATGTGAGCATAGGCAAATCATGAACTCTTCTGTGGGCCTCAGTTCCTTGGGGGTAAAACAGGGTTATGCGAGAAGTTTCTTTCCAACTATTATGTATTTCTTTCCAACTATTATGTATTTGTATGTACCATACAAATGTACCATACAAATGACAAACATTGCATGCTTCTTTTTGCTTATTAATCCAAATTGTGTTTTTTCATCAGTTGTTCAGTAGTGAAGGAAGCTCGATGATAAACCCTGCAGTGCTGCTGACTACTGATAATGGAAAAATCACAGTAGTGATTTCTGCTCTGTGAACCAAAAAATAATTTTCAATGCCAAAAGCTGTGCGTCTCTTGAGAGGCCAAGACTGTTTCTGCAGTGTGGGGCAGCTTCAGCTCACACAGTGAATCTCTTGGGTGGTTTTGGTTTGGAGTCAGTTACATGGAAGGTTGGCCCTGCTGTGATCTAGTTTGCTGCCTGTGCGCGCAGTTCCAGCTAGAGTAAAACAATGAAGAATGGCTCCAAGTGGCCTCTGGTTTGGGTAATAGGAACTGAACTTGTTCTCTCAGTGCAGATTAGCCAGTCAGAGCAGCATGCCTGCCCCAGAGCCACGCTCGGAGACCTCCAAGCATAGACTGCACACTGGGCTTTGGCTCTTCACCAGCAGGTAGACTAGGAGTCAGCAGTTTTTCACTGATGGTAACAAGGACCTTTGCTCCACTCTTTGCTCTAAGAATTTCTCCCCGACTTAATTAATAGAAAAGAACCCTGGTGGCATAGTGGTTACACATTGGGCTGTTAACCACAAGATCAGCAGTTTGAAACCACCAGCCACTCTGCAGGAGAAAGACTAGATTTCCTACTTACATAAAAATTTAGTCCAGGAAACTCACAGGGGCAGTTCTACCCTGTACTTTATATAAGGTTGCTTTGAGTTGGAATTGACTCCATAGCAGGGAGACTGGGGTTTTGTTCTTTGTTATTTGTTTATTAGCAGAATTAGCAAAAGGACTTTGATGAAGCTAGAACCTCTAAGAAGTGGGAAACTGTTTGAGGAAGTATTTTATGTCTGGAACCAGAGTCCTTACATTTTTGTGCTTATGATATTCCATCTCTCTCTCTCTGCCTCATGCTTATGATACTCTATTTCTCTCTCTTTCTCCCTTTCTCTCACACATGTGCGCGCACACACATGCATCCAGATAAAACCAAGACAGCATGAGGGAGGGGTTCAAACTGCTAGACTTGTGCATGCTTAGAGGATGGTACGGCCCTTACAGGCGACTGGGGCAGTGTTTGCCCTTTCTGCTGTCTCACTATGGTCCCAAGGACCCAGGTAAATGGAGTCAGCAGAGACCAGAGGAGTGTACTGGTGGTCTGATAGAAGCAATCCTTGTTGATCTCCCAGAGGGATCTGAGGCTGCTGAAGTGGCTCCCTTTAGGGAACCCTGAAGTTACTCTGACAGTGGTGTCATGGATTGAATTTCTCCCCTAAATAAGTGCCAGTTTGGCTGCACGGTGGCTCTCTGTTGTTTGTCAGTTACATAACGATAGAATGTGGCAGGTATGTGATGATCCTCCGTGCTGTGATCTGATGTGATAAACCAGTAAGAGGATGAAGGGTGGTCTGCAACACTCTTAAACCTATCACTGGGGTAGGTCCTGAAACACCTTTTCCCAGAAATAAAGGGAGAAAGAGGCAAGCATGGTGGTGGTGGTGTTTGGTCCCACTGATCTTGGCTTGCTGCTTTCTCCTTTTATTTCTGGTAAAATCAAAGGAATTGCAGTCCACAGAGTGGTAATCTGCTTCACAGCAGTGGGTTTGATTTTGAGTGGTAACGCCATCAACAAAGAAGAGCGAGAAGTGGAGTGCATCCTTTCAACTGTGGTACCTGTACCGTGTGGCCCCTACACTGTGAAACTTTCAGATCTAGGGGAAGATTGATATCAAGACACAAAGAGATCTGTAAGGAATGCCAGACTTACAGATGCTAAGGAGATAAGGATCTATTCCCAGAGTTGATAGAAAGATTCTTCGTAAACTATGAGAATACATTTCTGTTTGTAAAGCCATCTACTTGTGGCATCGCTGTTATAGCAGCACTAGATCACTAAGACAGTTGGTAAAGATTTTCCGGATTTGGTGGTGCTTTATTTCGTGTCGAAGTGTTAATATATGGGACAAACATGGTTTTCTATGACCAGCTTGAGCTCTTTTTTTTATAAATTCATCTTGTTTATTCCTTGACTTATTAAACATGGGTTATTAACCTGGAAGTCAGCTATAATTGACCCTAATAATACAGCTGTCATTTATCAAACTTTTACTGCATAACAGGCACTCTTCTCAGTACTTTACATGTACTACCTAATTTAGGACCAGTTAATATCTTATTCCACTGGTTAAAGTTAAGAAAATGGAGGCTAGCAGGAGGTGAATGATTTCCCCAAAGTTTCCAAATACTAACTTGTAGCACTTGGATTCAAAGCCAGATAGTGTGCTTTCTGAATCCCTCTTCTTAATTACTAACCTTCTGTTATTTTTCATTTTACTTTTATGAGAAGTGAAAGACAGAACACTGGTTGATGTCAGTTTATTATTGTTGTTTTTGAGACTGTTTTCCTGATTATCTTGGTTAAGAGTCTTTTGACTACAAGTGATAGCCAAACCAGTCTAAACTAGTTGAGACCAAAAGTCAGATTGTGGGCTACTAGAGCCCTGGAAGTATAGTAGTGCTCAGCTGCAAATTAAAAGGTTGGTGCTTGGAACCCGCCAGCTGCTCTGTGGGAGAAAGGTGTGGCAGTCTGCTTTTAGAAAGATTATAGTTTGACAGTTCTTCTCAGTCCTGTAAAGTTGCAGTGAGTTGGAATTCTACTTGGTAAGCAATAGGTTTGGTTTTGGTTTTAGCTTGGTATAAAAACAGTGTAGTAGGGGCATTTGACATCTAACTTAGGCAGTAATAACATCAGCTTAAAGCTGTTTCTTATGACTTAGAGGTGGAGCGGCAGGCTTCCCACCTCTCAAAACAAGGCTGAGGCCACAGGACCACTTGACTGAGGATCAGAGAGAGAAATGCCTGACACCATGTCTGAGAAGAGGTACTGTGGACAAAAGAACTTAATCCGTACTACTTTGTATCTTGTTAGTTTCCCTAATAAACCTTCATACTGTTTTTATTGTCTGTAAGTTCTGTGTGGTGAAGCCATGAATTACTAGCCAAGGAGAAGAGGTAGAATGCTGTAGGTTGGTGTGAAAATAGGGTAAAGAAAGTTGGAGAGTGGAGGCAAGCCTGAGCGCTGCCATGGGCATTTGTATTTGGGCTGGTGTCGACTTGGATTCATGTTATGTCATGTCATGTCATGTCCACACCAGCTAAACTTGAAATGGCAACAGCTAAGTGGAGCACAAAAACAAAAGCGTACAGAAGACAAAAAGAAAACAATTTGTAGATCCCTAAAGACAGTTCTTTGATGCTGTGATTTAGGCATGAGGCAGCTAACCACAAGGTTGGCAGTTCAAAACCACCATTTGCTCCATGGAACAGATTTGAGGCTGGCTGCTCTCATAAAGATTTATAGTCTTGGAAACTACATGGGATTGCTCTGAGTTGGAATGGACTCAATGGCAGAAGGTTGGTTAAAAATCATTTCAAAATTAGCTTTTTAAAAAAAACACATCAAAATATCAGAAAATACTTGTGCTGTTGAACACTTGAGTTTAATGGGTAAAAATCATTGTACTAGTACCACTAGTGCTGAAAGTACTAATGACAACACAAACACAAGAATTTGTTCCAAATTCTGCATCCATTCACTGCTCTAGTAAAAAGTTAACAACAGTGTAGAAAGTGAAGCTATTTTAGAATCTGAAAGTGTCATATCTGTAGAGCTCATAAATAACAAGAATACACATTTGCTTTGTGGAATAATTTTTCTTCTCGTGGTGTAAACTATTGGATTGGAAGAGGGCCAAGTGACTTGTCAGCCTCACAGGACTATTTTAAAATTTGTACCAACAATTTCTGAATGATAAACAAATGAGGGTCTATAGCCAGAATATATCCCTAGTGTGAAAAGTTAGTGAGAATGACAAGAGGGCATGACTACCAAAGACTCCCTTAGTTGACCCTGATCAGTTTGTTTCAAAGCTATTCAGTCCTAAATAGTTTTAAGTATAATTTGCTGTGGATGGATTTAGCAATTGGCACACCTCATATATGATTGGTAGGCATGAAAATGGTTAAACTTGCAGAGTTTGTAAGCATATTTAAACTGAAGACACGATTTTGGTCTATTAGAGCTGGAAACACAAATTAACAAAGTATATAGGCATTGGAAATCCATTTTGCAACATGTAACAGTCATTCAACATGGACTGTCTTTTTTGAGGAAGAAATGCAAAGTTTGGGTTGTTACAAAATGATAATTTTTTTTCTTGAAGTTGATTCATTTTCTTTTATTAGCAGATTGCATCTCCAAATGCAGTATGTATAGAATTAAAAATTGTGGGAAGAATTAATGTTATCTCTTCAGCTTCTACCTGCTGGTTTCAGGAAGATTGGCACCGGTCTTGGCATCTATCTATCCCATCTCTGCATCTGTCCATTGCTGTGTAACCTTTCACATCTTAAAAGAGATTACCTCAAAATGCATCCTATCCTAATCCTGCCTCTTTAGCATAACAAAGATGACCTGTTCCCAAATGGGATTAGAACCACAGCATAGAGGTTAAGAATTAATATACATATTTTGGGGGACACAATTTAATCCATAACAAACATTTTGAGAGATTTATGTGGTATTTAAATAAAGCAGTTGGACATACTTGATGACTACTTAGAAATCTCTGCTCAGGAGGATAATCTTTGTAACCTCAACACACAAGACACCTCATATACCCATGAGACAGATGTAAGCTATGCAAATGAGTGAAGCCTGATTCATTTCTTTCACGTGGAATCCAGCGGGGAGCAGGTTAAAGGGGATGACAGTCTTAGCATTAGAACTGCTCCGCCTTGATTTGTTTTCAAAAGGAAATGAAGTAACATAAAGAATACTTAAAGAGTACCGGCGTGAGGCGGCAATCCAAGAAGCACCTAGATCCCTAGCAAGGAGTCCCTGAAGCCCAGCCATGATGTTTTGGATCGAGGGCTTCGCGCCGAAGCTGGACCCTGAGGAAATGAAACAAAAGATGCGCAAGGACGTGGTCTCCTCCATACGGAACTTTCTGATTTACATGGCCCTGCTGCGAGTCACTCCGTTTATCTTAAAGAAATTGGAGAGTATATGAAGACGTGGCAACGCCTGAGAATGTGTGATGTGAAGAATCTGGTTCCAGTCTTCCCAGCTGCAAATGAATAGACCCCGAAAGATGTACAAGACTGATTGAATGGACTTAAAAATTCTGCTTGACAAGAACAAATTTTGTTTTGTTTATCCTGGTGACTGACTGACTATATATAATTAATTGGGTAATGTGAAAGATTTCTTGTGACATCGCACCCTTTTGCCTCTGATACTCCGCCTCCGTAAATGTTGATGTAATTCTAATTACATCTTGTCAAGCTTAATTTTCCAGTGAGTGTTCATCACAAGTGTCGGCAGCAGGTTCATCCTGACCACCATCTCTGTGGACCTTTTCCTTTTTGTCCAGAATGCAGTTGTGAAGAATCCATGACAGTTAAGTTACATTTTGTGGAAGTCAGCACAGAACCACAGTGATATTTGAGCACAGAGCTGTTAGTCTGTATATTTTTAAAATAAATGTATGAGTATGTGGAAAAAAAGAATACTTAGAGTAGTATAAAAACCTAGACACAGAGAATGGGTCAAGGCTACACAAGTGTGGAATAATTAGTTCACATCAGTAATATCAGTGTGTGGAAAGCATACCATGGATATAATCTTTTTTCCTTATCACTTTTTATTATTAATTAGGTGAAGGTTTACAGAGCAGATTATAGTTTTAACATTCAACAATTCATACACATTCTGATTGAACCTATCCATTGCAGTCACCTACGTACCATCATTTATCCCACTTCTTCCCTATGTTTCCTGTTTCCATTTTTCTCCTTTCCTAAGCCTCGGGAGTCTGTCCTTGGTTAAATGATAAATGCTGTCTTTTTAATCTTAAATGGTTGCTTATTCTAACGTGGAAGTGAGTTTACTTCCGGCACAAAGGGTAAGGACCATAGCCTTGTTCATCACAATGGTCTCTATCTGACAAGTAAGCTTGGTCTCTTATACTTTCAGTTGTGTCTCACATTGTGAGCCCTTGCTATTCACTACCTTCTAATGTGTTCCCTTCCAGAGCAGTTAGAAATGGTATCTGGGCACCGCCTAGTTCTTCTGGTCTCAGGATTGCATCATGGCCAACTTTTAAAAATCCATTTGATTTGAAGTAGAGATCAGTCCTTCCCCAAATGTTTATCAACAGATTTCTCTTTTGTATGTTATCAGTTACTTTAGTCATTTTCCTATTGGGGAAATGGAGCTTTTATTTCCAATATTTATAGAGTTTTTAAAAGTTCATCTGTTTAGGGGCTGACCCCAATCCCAACTATGTGGATAGCACCCCCTCCCCCGCAGAAGAATTCACTTCAGAAGGAGAGCACTGAAGTTACAGCTGAGGGAGAAGGACCTGTCTGATCAGAGCTCACAAGAGCAAATGAAGGGAGAGGAAGAGAGAGTGGAACACATCCTGGCCTAAAAGTCATGAGGACGATATTCCCACTCAGAGCAGCCAAAGCATGGAGAGGACCATAGGGCTGGCCCCACAAAGAGACATGACATCCTTTACTAGCCAATAGCGCTATGGGGACAACACTGGAGACACAGTGTGGGAATTGCACCCAATCTGACCCCACTACACTGAGGCAAAACAGTAAGGGTGTGCAACAGAACAGAAAGGGGAACAGAGCCACGAAGTTCCCAGGGAATACCAAAAATAGGCTTTGAGCCAGGGCATGGCACCCCATCAGACTTGACCAGAAAACACTCTTAAAGGTCAACAAACAGACCTTGAACTATTTACAGGCTTTTCTTTTTTTTTTTTTGGTCCTTGGTTTTTTGTTGTTGTTTTGTTTTCTTTTGTTGCTTTGTTTTGCTCTTTCTTGTTTTTTGTGCATATTATTATCTCTGCAGGTCTATCTAGATAAGATAGGTTGGATAAACAATCTGGAGGAGAAAACAATGTGGCCAATGGTTCTGGGGGGACATGGGAGAAGGGGAGGTGGGAAAGGAAGTGGGTGTTAACAAATCCAGGGACAAGGGAACAAGTGACCCAAAATAGATGGCAAGGAGGGTATAGGAGGCCTGGTAGGGCTTAATCAAGGGCAATGTACCTGAGAGGAATTACTGAACAAATGAAAGCCGAACATGATAGTGGGACAAGAGGAAAGTAAAAGGAAATAGAGGAAAGAACTAGGAGGCAAAGAGCATTTATAGAGGTCTAAAAATAGGCCTGTACACATGTATATGTAAATATATTTTTGATGATGGGGAAATAGATCTATGTAGATATATTTATAGGTTTGGTATTACGGTAGCAGATGGACATTGTATCTCTACTCAATTACTTTCTGAATGAAAGAACACTTTGTTCTATTAAACTGGCATTCCTTGATGTGATCACTGAAGACAAATGGGTGCATAAGCAAATGTGGTGAAGAAAGCTGATGGTGCCCAGCTATCAAAAGATATAGCATCTGGGGTCTTAAAGATTTCAAGATAAATAAGCAGCCATCTAGCTGAGAAGCAACTAAGTAACCACATGAAAGAAGCACACCAGCCTGTGTGATCATGCCGTGTCGATGAGATCAGATATCAGGCATCAAAGAACAAAAGATCATGTCATTGTGAATGAGGGAAAGTGCGGAGTGAGACCCAAAGCCCATCTGTAGGCAACTGGACATCCTCTTACAGAAGGGTCTTAGGGAGGAGATGAGCCAGTCAGGGTGCAGTGTAGCACTGATGAAACATACAACTTTCCTCTAGTCCCCCCACTCCACTATCATGATCTCAGTTCTGCCTTACAAATATGGCTGGACCAGAGATGTACACTGGTACAAATAGGAACTGGAAACACAGGGAATCCAGGACAGATAAACCCCTCAGAACCAATAGTGAGAGTAGTGATACCAGGAGGGTAAGGAGACGGCGGGATAGAATGGGGGAACTGATCACAACGATCTACATATAACCCCATCCCTGGGGGACAGACAACAGAAAAGTGGGTAAAGGGAGACATTGGATAGAGTAAGACATGATGAAAACATAATTTATCAATTATCAAGGGTTTGTGAGGGAGGGCGGGCAAAAATGAGCTGATAGCAAGGGCTCAAGTTGAAAGATAATGTTTTGAGAATAATGGCAACAATGGACAAGTGTGCTTGACACGATGGATGTATGGATTGTGATAAGAGTTGTGCAAGTCCCCAATAAAATTATTTTGAAAATAAAGTTAATCTTTTTGTGATATATAGTAACTTTTTTTCTAGTTGGCCATTTGAACTTGTTTATGGTTAAACACTGTGCATTTACATGGTTCCATTTTTCAGGGTTGGGTGAGGTTTTCCTTCATCAGGGCTTGGGAGACAGATTGATCTGAGGTTGGAAGTTTGATTTGGAGAATGTTCACTCTTTTTTTGCCCACTCATTCTTGAAAAAATAGTTGTGATAGCCCGGGTTGACTAGAGAAACACTCGTGTATAAAAAAGAACTGTATATCAAAGAGTAATTGTATATTAAGAAAACATCTCAGCCTAGTCCAGATCAAGTCCATAAGTCTGATATTAGTCTATATGTCTGATACCAGTCTATATATTCCTCTTCAGACTCATGCAACACATGTAATGATGCTGAATGCAGGAAAATCACAGGCTAGTGGCTGGAAAGTCTTGTGGATCCAGTGGTGGTGGGAGCATCTCAGCTCTGGCAGGGGTCTCCACATGGCTCCTCCAGCTCCAGAGTTCTAGAGAAGCTCCATGTGTCTTGTCTGCAGGAAGAAGCAGCAGAGTGTGTGGGTCTGGCCTCCAGTGAGCTGCCTCCAAATGAAGTCATGAAGCTGCAACCTGATTGATAGGCTAGACTCCATCCCTTCCCCAGTTGACAGATTATGTAACTGCCATAGTAGTTAAGAGGGCATAAATAAGCCAGAGGCAATAGAATGGTGTGGGGACTTGGGAGAAGAGGCTAGAGAAGGGCCTGTAAGTTTCCGTTCATGGATACAAAAGGTTACTTGTCTAGTGCAGTGCCTCCTATGTAACCCCCTCAGCACTGTTAACTTTGCTAGCATGGATGGGGGAGTGGTTAACAGTGACAACTGCTGAAGAAGGCAGCTATAGAAGCACAAAGAGAGGCCAAACCATTTCTGTGTTTGAAGTCATTGCTGTGGTACAGGAAGGGGACTGGGGCCTTTGAGTATACTGGTGACATTTCTTGATCTGGGTGCTGGTTATACAGGTGGGTTTGGTTTGCAAAAAATTAATTTAGGTACACATTTGTATGAGTGCTGTGTTCTGTGTCCATTTAATAAAAGGTGAAAGGACGGGGAGATGCAGGAACAAGGAGAGGAACAAACTGCATACACGTTTTGGTCCAGGTCACCTGTACTCAAATCCATTTCTGCTACTTGATGGCTTTGGGACCTTGGGAAATTACTTAACCCTTTCTGTGGCACAGATTTCACATCATTAAAATGAGAAAAATACTAGGGTGCTTCAAAAAGTTGATGGAAAAACTTCTGTTACCTTTTATTCTATTTTTCCATGAGTTTTTTAAATTCTCAAAAATTTTAATGATGAGGGCAACAAATGTATAAGTGTGCTTTACACAACTGATGTATGTATGGCTTGTGATAAGAGTTGTATGGGGGGGAATAAAAAACAAAACAACAACAACAACAACAAAGAGTTGTATGAGCCCCAATAAAATGATTAAAAAAATAAAAAGAAAGAAAAAATAAAATCTCATAATAGCATCTATAAAATGTTTTCCCTCTGTCCAATACTTTGTCTCTTGATTCCTTTCAAAAGGATATCACTTTGATTGAATTAGGACTCACCCTCACTTTAACCTTACGTTAACTAACATCTTCAGACCCTATTTCCAGACAAGGTCACATTCAAAGGTGCTAGGGATCACTCTGTAGCACAGGTGTTGGGGCTGTTCACTGCAAGGCTGGCAGTTGGAACCCACCAGTCACTCTGAGGGAGAATTGTACACAGCCTCCAGGAAAGAAGCTGTACCCCTGGAAAGATGCCCAGTCTTGAAAACTCTTTATGGGACCATTGCTAGAATCCACTCAGAAGTGTGTTTTTGTTTATGAGGTGGATTACATCTGTCTGTCCGTCTGTCCATCCATCCATAAATAAGCTTAAGTACAGATAACCACAATTCCTTGACTCATTGTGCTAGTCAAGTAATAAAGTATAACTCACTCCTTTTGGTGGATGCTAATGGACCAAATAATTTTTCTAAAAACTGGTAAATGTAGGTTAAGAAAAATTTATCTTATCTATCCTGCTCAAGTTGTATCACAGAGTTAAGAGTCTCTTTATATAAGTATTTCAGGATTAAATAATGATAGAACTAAAATATCACCATTTGCAACCACCAATGAATTAAAGATGCAATGATCATCACAAGATCTGTGTGCTCTCCCCTCTCACAGAGTCAAAGCTGGTCTATAGCAATAGAATACAGCAGAATATGTGACTTCCCAGACTGCCAAAAAGACACTGTAGTTCCTGCCATGGACTCTTGGCTGCTTTCTTAGGGGAAGCGGGACCCCATGTCCGTGAGGTTACCTGAACAACCCTGTGGGAGGGCAACATGGAGAGAAAGCGAGGTCTCTGCAAACATCCCACACTACAGTGAGCTGCCTTAGAAGTGGGCCCTCGCTCCGGTCACACCTTTAGATGGCTGCAGCCACAGCCAACATCTACAACCTCATGTGAAACTTGAGAGAAACTGAGGGACATGAGTATTATGATTTTAAGTTAGGAAATTTGGGGGATGATTTGTTATGCAAAACATAACAGTATTCTCTTTCTACTTTTGTTTAGTACTTTAAATTCTCAAAAGATGTCAAAATAATAAGTCCATACACTAATATAACCACAGAAAATCCTAACGGAATTCCTTTATTGTCAGATAACGAGTTAAACTAGAAAAGAAAAAGCTAATAAGGGCTCACTCTACTTCACTGTATATTATGGAAAGTATTTCTCACATATAATTTCAATTAAACCTCTCAAAACCCTTACAAGACAGACTTCATTATCTTCATTTAGCACATAAAAAAAGTTTAAGTCGCTTAATGATAGAGTCGGGGTATGTAAAGTCTTTGTTTGAGGTAGTTCGTTTATTGTGCCAACCTGGCTGATAAACACATGTGGGGTTAATTGGAGGGCAGAGGAATAAATGGCCCAGTGAGCCTTGCCTTTTGAGTTCTCAGGTCTCTTGCTTGTGATGGTCAGACCAGGGTGCAGTTGCCTTATATAAATTGCTAAATTCCCTAATTTCTAATTTTACATTCTTTTGTTTGTTTTCCTGAATATGTCATTATTTTCAGAGAAAGTCTTACTTCTACTCTGAGGCCATTAATTGTAGTCTCTTGTATTGCATATTACCTCTAATGTAGCATTAATATTTGTAGTAGTAGTAATAGGAGTAGGTAATAATAGTAGTAAGTGTAGGAGATAGTGGCTTAACATTTTCTTGTTTCTAACTTCGGCAGGGCAGTTCTAGATTTTTCCCATGGAATAGAATTTAGCAGACTTTTACTTTAAGGGAAAGGAATAATATGGAGAAGTGAAAAACATACTTATATGTTTCTTTTTAAAGTGTCAGTGAAATATTCTTTTTTTTCCTTCCATGTATTTATTTATTTAACTAAACGTTCTCTGATCATCTTAGAAGAAGCCCCCACCTATATAGGATGTTATTAGGTGCCAGTGAGTTAGCTCTGACCCATAGTGACCGTTTGCACAACAGAATGAAGCATCCTCACAGTTGTTCCTTCCTGTATTCAAGGATGTTGGTCTGGAATGTTGTGATTAGCTCTAGTCTCAACTCTAAAGCTGTAGCAAGTTGTCATCTCTTTGTGTGTTGTTCACTGAGAGACTGTTCTTCAGTAGCCTGTCATTTGAGATCTGGATGTTTAAAATTTTTATAGGATAATTATTTTGTAGAATTTTCCTCACTTTAGGTTTGTCTGATACTTCATCATGGTTAGACTCAGATTTTGCATTTCTGGAAGAATATGGGGAAGCACATCCTAACCAGGATGCATTTGATGGCAATTGCTCTGTTACTGGGAGTACTCACTTTGATCATTTGATTTAGGGGTGTGTACCTTGAAGGGAGGGGGAAAAAAGAGGACCTGATGCAAAGGGCTTAAGTGGAGAGCAAATGCTTTGAAAATGATTGGGGCAAAGAATGTACAGATGTGCTTTATACAATTGATGTATGTATATATATGGATTGTGATAAGAGTTGTATGAGCCCCTAATAAAATGTTTTAAAAAAAAGAAAGGAGAAAATACCTTGTGGGGGAAATATGGACTTTGTGTAACTCTCACTAGCTAGTCTTAGCACCCATTGATGATATGTGGCTTAAAGCAGTTATTACTATGATTGCTGCCAATTGGTGGGTTTTAAATCCTGGTCAGTAGTTTCGGACTGCCAGAACTAGCAAATCTGTTCCTTAGAAGCAAGGGTGGTGACACTTTGTCTCCTGTACTTTGGACAAGACCACTCCCTGGAAAAGGACATCATGCTTGGTAAGGTGGATGGACAGTGGGGGGCGGGGGGTAGGCTGGGGAAAGACCCTGGAAAAGATAAGATGTATTGTCACATAGCTGCAACAATGGGCTCAGACATAAGAACAATTATGAGAATGATGGTGTAGGACTGGTAGTGTTTATTTTTTCTTCTTCAACAATTTAATTTTTACATGAAAAAATTAATCACTTTATTGGGGGACTCTTACAAATCTTATAACAATCCATCATTCAATTGTATTAAGCACACTTGTATGTATGTTGCCTTCAACATTGCTAAAACATTTTCTTTCTACATGAGCATTTGGTACCAGCTTCTCTTTTTGCCCCTCCCTCCTCTCCCACTCTCATGCATCCTTGATCCTTATTGTTATTTCATGTCTTACACTGTCGTCTCTCTTTACCCACGTTTTCTGTTATTCGTTCCCCTCAAGGGGTGGGGAGTTGCTGTATATCCAACCTTGTGATGGGTTCCCACTTTCTCCATCCGCCCCCTGCATACCCCTACCCTCATGATATTGCTACTCCTATTACTGTTCCTGAGGGTTTTATCTGTCCTGAATTCCATGTGTCGAGAACTTTTCTCTGTACCAATGTGTGTACTCCAGTCCAGTCGGATTTGTAAAGTAGAACCTGGGTCATGTAAGTAGGGGAGAGGAAGCATTCTCTGTGGACCTCTCTGGTCTGTGCCTCATGTCCCCTTTATTCCTTGTACTTACTTGTAAATTAACTAGTAACCTCCATATTATCAATGTGCTTGTTTTTCCCCCATGGTTTCACCATGGTTTCCTTGGCGGTGGTGGTTGTTCGGTGTCTCAAGTTGGTCCCAACGCTTATTTACTCTATGCACTGCAGAACATGAAACACTGCCAGGTCCTGCACCAGCCTTATCATTGTTCCTACGTTTGAGCCCATTGTAGCCACTGTGCCAATCCATTTTATCAAGGGCTTTCTTTTCTGCTGCCCCTCCGTTTTACCAAGCATGTCCTTCTCTATGGACTGGCCTCTCCTGACATATCCAAAGTACGTGAGACAAAAGTCTTGCCATCTTTGTCTTTAAGGAACATTCTGGCTGTACTTCTTCCAAGACAGGTATGTTTGTTCTTAAAAGTTCATGGTACTCTCAAGATTCTTTGCCAACATCATGATTCAGATGCATCGATTTTTCTTTAGTCTTCCTTATTCAATGTCCAACTTTCACATGTATCGGAGGTAATTTAAAATACCATGTTTGGGTCAGGATAAGCTTAGTCCTCAAAGTAACATCTTGTGAAACAGAATCACCTTATGCAGTGCATCTTTTTAATCTCTTGACTGCTGCCTCCATGTGCTTTGATTGTGGATCCAATCAAGGGTAAAATCCTTGACAACGTCAACCTTTTCTCTGTTTATCATGATATTATCTACTGGTCCAATTGTGATGATTTTGGTCTTCTTTACATTAAGTTGCAATCTGTACCGAAGGCTGCAATCCTTGATTTTCATCAGCAAGTGTTTCAAGTCCTCCTCACTTTCAGTAAGCAAGGTTGTGTCAGCTGCCTATTGCAGGTTATTAAGCCTCCCTCTGATCCCGAAGCCACTTTCTTCTTCATAAAATCCTGCTTCTTTGATTACTTGCTCCACATGGAGATTGACTATGTATGATCAGAGGATATAACCTTTCCTGATTTTACACCATGTAGTATTCCTTTGTCTGTTCATACCAACTGCCTCTTGATCCGTGTACAGGTTCTAATGAGCACAGGTTTCTTGGCAAGGACTATTCTCACATTCCTGAAACTCCCTAGTGTATATTTGGTTGAAGTATATGAGATTGCCATTTAGTAAGTGGTCTGATTTCTTATTTATTTCATTAATTGGTGACTCATTTGTCAGCTTTCCTTGAATCTTAGGTAATTGCCATCCTTTTCTTAGTTTGGCCTTAACCAAGTCCTATAGAGATAAATGGGTTTGTTTCTTTCTTAGTGACTAATTCCCATGTGCAACAAAGTCCGTGCATTCATCCTGTTTAAGCTATTTATTTATTTATTTGTTTTTTGTTAACTCTTCTGTGTTTCTCAACAATTGTTAAAAGAAATAAGAACAAAACAAGCTGCCATATATACTCACATATAAGCCGACAAGAATATCAGCCGAGGCACCTAATTTTACCACAAAACTGCATAAAAATGTGCTGAAAAACTTGGCTTATACATGAGTATATACGGTACTCTGTATTCCGTCCTGCCCAGTTGCCAGAAATGTCTGTTTGTCTTCAAATTTCTTTGATTCCTACTGAGAACCTATCCAACAAGCCAGGCAAAAATGGAGACTCACTTCAGTTACTTCCAGTGGGTCTCATGCTCATTGGTGATAGGTGTTAATTGGGCTGCTACTTCTGTTGCGGTTGCTAATTTCTTGTTGAACAATGACTTTAGTGTACCAGTTGCCCCAGATTCAGTTTTTCAGAAACTTACCGAGCTGTGCATATTACATATTAACTAATGCATTTAGTAGCAGAGTATCCAGATTAAACAAGCAAACCTGATTTAATCTGGAGTCATCATAAAGCATTTCCCCTTATGCAGTGTGGAGACATGCCATGTATGAATCAGAAAATGAGCGTAGGTTTTCAGTTGTTACCTTCCTGGTTGATCTCTTTTACTGTTTCAAGCTCATAGAGTTGTTTGTGTTTGCTCTTTTGGGCATCAAGATTGCACTATAACTATATAATTTTATCCTCAAACTCCCACCAGATATCTTAGGTCAGACCTGTTCTCTGAGAAGTCACTTCACTTCTGATTTGAGGTTTCCCCAGCCCCCACGGCCCCCACGTCTCTGGGCACGTCAAGAGCATTCTGTTGGTCTCCTTGCTGAGGTGACCCACTTTCATGAGGAACACTGCTTGCAGAGCATGCCCTTCCTTGGGGAGTTTTCCAACACCCCATTCCCAGGCTGTTCCTTCTGGGATTCCTGTTCTAGTCATGAATTTCCAGGTTGCTCGCAGTGTAACCACTGTGGTCTTTACAGACAGACAACAGAAGCTCACTTAACCAAATTCTTCATTTCTCTAGCCTCAGGCCTGCTGGACACTCAGAAATGCTTCTTTTTCCCCATCATTTTAGACTCAGCTGATTGTTCACAGATTAATCTGAGTGTATAGTTAGGTGAGAGTTATCTATTAACACAAAAGTCATTATAGACAGGGCTGTCAGCCTGGAAGGTATCCAAGATACCCAGGCAGCCTTTAAACGAAAAGTCTTTGTAGGGCACGAGGACCTTAAGTATCTGTTTTGCAGGCAGTTAGGTAGGGATATTGGACCATCCTCAAGGAGTCAGGATCACTTTGAGATCTGGATCAGAACAATATGGCTCAGCTTTGTGGTTCAGGGTTCTGCCTCAGTGGGTCTCAAAACTTTAGATGGTGGCTCACTTAGGTGGGCAAAACAGCCAACATTCCACCACCTTACTCTACTTCACCCCTCAGCCCCATTCCTGTTTGCAAGAATAAACCTGTCTGAGGATACACAGACTTAATAAGAGTTTTGCAGGGTGAGTGCCAGGCTTCCAGTATTTGTAGAACCTGTTGCCTTATGGGTCATGACTTCAGTATCAATATATCACCTCTGCCCTGCACCATTTTTACAGTTACCATGGCTGTGTAACAGAGTATCCTGAACTGAGTGGCATTAAATAGCAGCCATTTTACTGGACAGGTTCTGTGGGTGTGAAGGGCACAGTGGAGGGTGGTTTATCTCTCCACAGTGTCAGGGCAAAGGTAGATGGCTGGGGCTGACTCACATGACTGTGGCTTCAAGTCACTTGTAGTTTCTTCATTGCTGTATCTGGAGTCTGGTCTGGAATCACTTGAAGACATAGTGGGATCAGGTGGGACTTTGACCAGCGACCTGCATTTGGTCCCTGCATGTGGTTTGGGCTTCTCCCATCAGAGTGGCTGGGTTCCAAGAAAGAGATTCCACAAGCGTCATCTGGAGACCCTAGGGTAATACAAATAGCTAAGGCATTCGGCTGCTAACCCACAGCTTGGAAGTTCCAGACAACCCAGAAGAAAGGCCCGGCAATTTACTTCCCAAAATGTCTGCTCTAGGAAACCTTGTGGAGTATAGTTCTACTTTGGGGTTACTATGAGTCAGAGTTGATGCCATAGCAACTGGTTTTAGAGGTCATCCAGAAAGCAAGCTTGTTCCTGTAGAACAAGGAAAGTATGGTGTTCCTCAAGTAAGTTCCTCAAGTCACGTAGTGTCACTTCTGTTGCTCTCTATTGATTGAAGCAGTTTAGAGCCTGCTCAGATTCAAGGGAGGAGAGAGTAGAGGACCATAACACATGTGGGTGTTTTTCTAACCACTACAATGTGTTTTAAAATGAGGTTAAAAAAAAACACAACAGTGCCTCATGTGTAGCAAAATTAAGTATTGTCTTGTGAAGCTCTTGTCTTAGGGATAATGTGTGATTGTGCATTCTGGTTCATGATGTACTAGGCTTTTCTTACTTTGAACTATAAAACAAAGTTGGTTTAGTAGTTTACCGGTGTGTGGTTTTTAGTCATTTGGAAAGACCTTAAGGTATTGATCACTGTCATGGTAAAAGGAAGAATTCTTCATTTGGATTTATTTCACAGCCACTGTGTCCTGATAGGCTAAAGACTAGACTTTAAAGGGACCGTGGTCTGTACAAGCAGACTGAAATTTTAGTCTGCTCTTTTCCTAATCAATTTCCTACAAACGGAATAACAGACGTGAAGTGAAGAGGAGATACTTTTTTATAGACGATCAGAAAGTAGTTAAAGGATATAGAGATTAAAGAAAGGTTGATGTGAGAGAGAGAGAGAAAGAGAGAGAGAGAGAGAGACTGACTCCCTGCCAAGAAAGAATAGTATCTGAGCTAAAATGAACCTGTGTAAAGCTTTCCCCATTGTTGATATCAGGATGAAATGTTGAGGTTGGGGTCTGTTAGAGAAAAGACAGGCTTTTTGCCAAACCAATAGTCTTTCTTCCTTTGTGACTTTCTGGGCATGCTTAGTTTTTTCTACCCAAGAAAATACATCAAGATGATTAAGGAATTGCATTTATTGCCACTTGGTAAACTATCCCATTGCAGAGGAGCACTTTTGTGAATTTGTGGCATAAGATGACAGATATTTTGTGCAAATGTATTTTAAAATTTTATTTAAGTTTATATTTTTATTTCTTAATATTATGATACAATTTCATTGTAGAAAATAGAAAGTATAGAACAGAAATATGAAAGAAAGTAATCTGTTATTTCACAAATATAGAGAAACATTTTCTGTTACTGTATATACTCAAGTATAAATCGACCCAAATAATTTTACCACACCTAATTTTACACAAAAAACATAATTAAAAATGTGCTGTAAAACTCAGTTTATTGATCAAGGGCAATGTAACCAAGAAGAATTACTGAAACCCAAATGAAGGCTGAGCATGATAGTGGGACAAGAGGAAAGTCAAAGGAAATAGAGGAAAGAACTAAGCGGCAAAGGGCATTTATAGAGTTTAAATACAGACATGTACATATGTAAATATATTTATATATAATGATGGGGAAGAAATAGACCTATGTGCTTATATTTTTAGGATTAATATTAAGGTAGCAGATGGGGAAATTGGGCCTCTACTCAAGTACTCCCTCAACGCAAGAACACTTTGTTTTACTAAACTGGAATTCCATGATGCTCACCTTCCCAACATGATTGCTGAAGACAAATGTGTGCATAAGCAAATGTGGTGAAGAATGCTGATGGTGCCCGGCTATCAAAATACAGTCTGGGGTCTTAAAAGGATTGAAGGTAAACAAGCAGCCATCTAGCTGAGAAGCAACAAAGCCCACATGGAAGAAGCACACCAGCCTGTGCGTTCACGAGGTGTCGAAGGGATCAGGTATCAGGCATCAAAGAACAAAATATCATATCATTATGAATGAGGGGGAGTGCAGAGTGGGTGCCCAAAGCCCATCTGTAGGCAACTGGACAGGCATCCCCTTACAGAAGGGTTGCAGGGAGGAGATGAGCCAGTCAGGGTGCAGTGTAGCAACGATGAAACATACAACTTTTCTCTAGTTCTTAAATGCTTCCTCCCCACCCACTATCATGATCCCAATTCTACCTTACAAATCTGGCTGGACCAGAGGATGTACACTGGCACAGATAGAAACTGGAAACCTGGGGAATCCAGGACAGATGATCCCTTCAGGACCAGTGCTGAGAGTGGCAATACCAGAAGGGTGGAGGGAGGGTGGGATGGAAAGGGGGAACTGATTACAAGGATCTACATATGACTTCTTCCCTGGGGGATGGACAACAGAAAAGTAGGTGGAAGGAGACGGACAGTGTAAGACATGACAAAATAATAATTTATAAATTATCAAGGGTTCGTGAGGGAAGGAGGGTGGGGAGAGGGGAAAACAAGCTGATACCAAGGACTCAAGTAGAAAGCAAATGTTTTGAGAATGATGATGGCAATAAATGTACAAATGTGCTTGACACAATGGATGTATTTATGGATTGTGATAAGAGTTGTATGAGCTGCCAATAAAATGATTGGAAAAAAACTCAGCTTATACACAAGTATATAGGTATATATTTTCCTGTCATTTATTTGTGGAGATATATACATTTTATAATAGAAATTATTAGTGATCTCCCTTTTGACCCATTTCAAAGCTGTTTCAGTTAAACAAAAAAGTGAAGGGGAAATACATGTGGATTAAGTTCCTGGGGAATCCCCTTTAACCCCAAAGCAGGGATTTGAATAACCTCACTAACATGCAAGTAGTTCAAACTGCACTGAATGCATTTGTCTAAAACAAGGGAACCAGGGATTGTTGGAATACCCATTGAAATATTTCAGAATATTGAAGAAGCACTGGAAGTACTCACTTGTCAATGGCAGGACATTTGAGAAACAGCCACCTGGCCAACTGATTGGAAGAGAGCCTTATTAGTACCCATTCCAAAGAAAGATGACTCAACCGAAAGTTCAAACTGTAGAACAGTATATCATTGATGTCGTACTCAATTAAAATTTTGCTGAAGATTATCTAAGAACAGATGCAGCAGTCTATTGACAAGGAACTGCCAGAAGGGAACAGTTGGATTGAGAAGAGGACATGAAACATGGGATATCATTGCTGATATTAGATGGAGCTTGGCTCGGAGTAGAGACAACCGAAAAGGTGTTTACTTGTGTTTAACTGACTGTGCCAAGGCATTAAACTGTGTGGATCATAAACCCTGAATAGCCTTGAGAAGAGTGGGAACTCCAGATCACTTTTTAGGACTTGTATATGGATCAAGAGGCAGTTGTGTGCACAGAACAAGGGAACGCCGCATGGTTTAAAATCAGGAAAAATGTGCGTCGGGGTTGTCAATCTGTATGCTGAGCAACTCATCAGAGAAGCTGGATTGTATGAAAAAGAGTACGGCATCGGGATTGGAGGAAGTCTTATTAACCTGTGGCATGCAGAAGGCACAACCTTGCTTGCTTCAAGTGAGGAAGACTTGAAGCACTTGCTGATGAAAATCAGTTTTTCGCCTTCCGTATGGACTTCAACTTAATGTAAAGAAGACCAAAACCCTCACATCTGTACCATTAGGTAACATGATAAATGGAGAAAAGGTTGAAGTTGTCAAGGGTTTGTTTTCCTTGGATCCCCAATCCATGTTCATTGAAGCAGCAGTCAAGAGATCAAAAGATAGGTTGTGTTAGGTAAATCTGCTTACTGCACAAGACCTTTTTAGAGGGTTGAGCACAGGTGTTACTTTGAGGACTAAGGTGTGCCTGACCCAAGTCATAGTATTCTCTATTGCATCATCTGTCTGTGATATTGGGCATTGAATAAGGAAAACTGGAGAAGAATTGAAAGTACCAACGTGCTGGAGAAGAATATTGAACGTACCATGGACTGCTAAAAGGACAAACCCATCTGTATTGGTTACTATCGAGACAGACTATTATAAACTTGATTATGGCATGTGGAATTCGGTTACATGACATTAAATTTCCCCCTGGACCCATTATGGCTTTGCTAGAGTTTTCAGTATTTCCTTTTTTCTTGACAGAGGTTTTTTCTTTTTGGTTAATTTTAATATTGCTATTGATCTTTTATTTAAAAAAATATTTATTCATTTATTTTTGGTATGATTTCCAGTATATGAGGCATAGAATATGTAGATGTATTGAGACAGTAATTGGTATATGGCCTATCAGCATACACCTCGCCCTTTTTTCCACAGATCCAATCTCTCAGGACAAAAGGAATCCATTTGTAGGGGGACGAGGCACATCTGTCCTGGCCTTCTCCAGCTCCCAGGGCTGATTGCTACAAGTCAAAGGTCAGAAATGCCTCCACCTGCCATCCTTCTGAATCCTATTCTGCCAGCAACCATTCCTTCCAGGATACTCTACATTTTAGTTGGGTTTGATTCATTGCAGTGCCCACACAGAACTAACAGACAATGTTGACAGTTAAGGGGTTTATTAGGGAAATTAATGTTACAATTCAGGTGAAATATTATCAAGATACAGTTGTTCAATCGAGACAGTTTCTTCTCTGCCATACCTATAGGCAGGCCTCTCTGACCTTTAGCCTCCTGACTGGACCTGGCCTCTGCTCTGCTTAGGTGATGTTACAAAAGCTCTTTTAGGACTGCCAGTAAATGCCCTAGAGGCATGCCACTATGCTGTAAGCCTCAACTTGGAGAAAGAGACTCAGTTCTAGCTCTGTGGGCCAACAAACCCAGCTCCCATAAATAAGGGCTCAGAGGCACTGCACTGCACAAGCCAGGCTCCCATCCCTAAGTACTCATCTTTACTTGTTCTGTGGACTAGGAAGTTCACCACTCTGTCTCATGCTTTGGCTTCTGGTTCTGCTGTTACTGCTTCTCTGCTGTCAGTTGTCTCCTGAATCAAGGAGGTTTGCTACTTAGGGATCTCTAGGTCCCAAAGGATATGCAGTATCTAAGCTCCTGTCTTGCTAGTATTAAGATCCTCCCTCTTGCTTCTTCAGCCTTGATGGTGTAGTAGTTACTCATTGGACTGTGATTCTCAAGGTCACCAGTTCCTAACCACCAGCCACTCGGGGAGAAAGACAGGACTTTCTACTCCCGTAAATACTTACAGTCTTGGAAACCCACAGGGGCCGCTATGAGTCAGTATTGACTTGATGGTTTTGTTTTTCTTCATCAGAAGGCTGATTTTATACCCAGGAGGATGGCAGTCACAATTGTTAGCCCTGAAACCTGAATCATATAATTGAAACAGTATCTTCCTCCACCTTTTTACCCAGACCTATCAGGGGGAAAGAAAGTCATTTGGTGGAAATAAGAAGGGCTATGGCTAGTAGAGCCATATTAAAAAATTCACTGTATTACAAACTTTAAACATTCATAGAAGCATGTAAGCAACCCCTTCATGCCTCTCTGTTCCATTTTACATAGCCAATTTCTAAATTGCCCTTCGCTGTCAAGTTAGTACTGTAAGGAGACAAATATGACCCTTGACTTGAAGAATTTTCTAAATTCCAAAATTCTGGTTGGAACTTTGAGCATCAATATCCATAAGCAAGATCCAGTCCAGTGTAAGCTGGAAAATTGCAGCAATTTACACTGTATGCACAAATGCAGCTCTCTCCCCATTCTCTCTACACCCTTCTTTACATCCCTCCCTCCTTCAGAACAACCAGCCTCTTCCTCTTTTTCCCTCCCTTCATTCTCCTTCCCCCTACCTCCATTCATTTCATGGCCCCAGGTGGTCTCTTAGGGCAAGTCTATTAGGCTGTCTACTTGCTGGTTCCCTTTAACTTCTTGTCAGTCATAGGAGGGATTTCTTCTTATGGGCACTGACTTTTCCTACCCTAATGCCCCTAATGGCAAACTACTTGCTTGTGGTTCAAAAAGTAAAGCAGTTTTTCTTCCTACTTGTTCTTCTGTATATGTAAATCTCCTGCTCCTCTAGCCTCTATATGAGTGGGTATGCCTGTCTTTCAGATACAGATTTTCTGACTGGAAAGATTCTGGGTGAGGCTTAGGTGTTTTTTTTTTTTTTTTTTTTTCACATTTTATTAGGGGCTCACACAACTCTTACCACAATCCATACATATACATACATCAATTGTATAAAGCACATCCGTACATTCTTTGCCCTAATCATTTTCAAAGCATTTGCTCTCCACTTAAGTCCTTTGCATCAGGTCATGTTTTTGTTTTTTTTCCCTCCCTCCCCACTCCCCCGTCCCTCATGAGCCCTTGATAATTTATAGATTGTTATTTTGTCATATCTTGCCCTATCCGGAGTCTCCCTTCCCCCCCCTTCTCTGCCGTCCATCTCCCAGGGAAGAGGTCACATGTGGATCCTTGTAATCAGTTCCCCCTTTCCAACCCACTCACCCTCCACTCTCCCAGCATCGCCCCTCACACCCCTGGTTCTGAAGGTATCGTCCACCCTGGATTCCCTGTGCCTCCAGCTCCCATATGCACCAGTGTACAACCTCTGCCCTATCCAGCCCTGCAAGGTAGAATTCGGATCATGGTAGTTGGGGGGAGGAAGCATCCAGGATCTGGGGGGAAAGCTGTGTTCTTTATCGGTACTACATCGCACCCTGACTGACCCATCTCCTCTCCTAAACCCCTCTTTGAGGGGATCTCCAGTGGCCGACAAATGGGCCTTAGGTCTCCACTCGGCACTTCCCCCTTCATTCACTATGGTATATATATATATATATATATTCTTCTTCTTTTTTTTTTTTTGCATGATGCCTTATACCTGATCCCTTTGGCACCTCGTGATCGCACGGCTGGTGTGCTTCTTCCATGTGGGCTTTATTGCTTCTGAGCTAGATGGCCGCTTGTTCACCTTCAAGCCTTTCAGACCCCAGACACTATCTCTTTCGATAGCCGGGCACCATCAGCTTTCTTCGCCACATTTGCTAATGCACCCGTTTGTCTTCGGCGATCGTATCATGGAGGTGTGCAGCCAATGATACATGATTTTTTTGTTTTTTGATGCCTGATAACTGATCCCTTCGGGACCACGCGATCACACAGGCTGGTGTATTCTTCCATCTGGGCTTTGTTGCTTCTGAGCTAGGTGGCCTCTTGTTTATCTTCAGAGGCTTAGGTTTTTAATATAAGCCCCAACACTCCTCATACAGAATGGTGTAGAGAATGACTAGTTGGGCTGCTGACCACAAGATCAGTGGTTCAGTCTCACTGCAGTCACCTTGTTCTGTGGGCCCAAAAGCCTACTGTGCCATCTTGCACAAACCTCCTGGTTCTACTTGTCACACACTGCCTCTGGTGTGTTTAGATCACCTGGGTTTAGGAGTTTCTCAGAGCAGGGACCCTGGTCCAAAGGATATACTCTGCTCCTGTTTGTTGTTCTTAGTGGTAGTGAGGCATCTTCTCTTTCTGCCTCTGTTTGGCTCATTTTAAGCCTACAGAGTGAAAAAATTGACCCCCTTCATTGGAATTCCATACACCGTATTTCTATGGTCCCACTTCGATAGGTGGTACCAGGCATAACTTATTTGCATTGTTAGCAAGCTGTCTACAAGTACCCTATGTACTCATGTGTAAGCCGAGTTTTTCAGCACATTTTCAAAAAATGTGCTGAAAAACTGGGGTTCGGCTTATACACGGGTCAGTGGCATGAATGGATGTCATCTGGCCAAGCCCGTCTAACAAAAGGAGGAAATCTCATGAAGCCTAACATAGAGTTAATAGCAAAGTGGGTTTGAGATGCATGGGAAGACATTCCAGAAGACATGGTGCGACGTGCCTTCCAGAAATGTAGTATTAGTAATGCTATGGATGGCAGTGAAGACTGCGCTTTGTATGAAAATGACAGCAGTGATGGTGATGACAGTGATCTCAGTGAGGACAGCGTCTATGATGACCTCACACCAGCTGAAGCTGTGCATTGGGATATGGATGATGATGAGGAATCCTGTTTTGAAGGATTTTACCTCTTTCCATTTTAGCTTGGTTGCTGATTGAGCTCAGGGAATAGTACTCATTAAGGTATCATTGTTGATACCTTATTGTTTTTGTTGAACCTATTTTCTACTTACTGTGCTGGTTTACTAATGCTCAATGACTTGTCCTTTTATTTATGTTTTTTATTTAAAATAAATATTTAAATACATTACCCCTCTGATATCTCAATTTTTAGTAATTTTATTTTCATTTATTTTGATTATTGAAACTCACCAATAGCTTCCACATTTTCTACCCTAGGCTTATACTCGAGTCAATCAGTTTTTCTGGTTTCCCAGGTAATAATTAGGTACCTTGGCTTATACTCGGGTCGGCTTATATTCGAGTATATATAATACCTTATTTTTGTTGCTGAGAGATATAAGACCATGGATAGAAAAGCCATGTAAAAATGATCTGTCACATCTCAACAGTGTATAAAACCTTGTGATAGAGATATATTCAGGTGCCTGGTTGTACTTTACAGTATTTCTCCAAAGCTTAGCTAGGATCTTTTTTGAAGCACATATTTCTCATCTATGAGTGTTAAACTGTCTCAGAATTTTTCAGCTGCAGCCAATAGCATAAACAACTAAGATTATTTAATTTTCTCACATCACAGGAGAAATCTAGGATGGTTAATTCAGCTCTGTCAACTTCTCTCCCTTCGCTTGCAATGTACGGCTCTTATCTTCAAACATCATGCATTCACACAATGTGTAAGGAACTAGAAAGAACAATTTTTTTTAACTTTAAATCATTCAGTGTCTCCTTGTTCTTTATTTTTTAAACAATTTATTAGGGGCGCATACAACTCTTATCACAATCCATACATACACATACATCAATTTTATAAAGCACATCTGTACATTCTTTGCCCGAATCATTTTTTTTTTACATTTTATTAGGGGCTCATACAACTCTCTTTTTTTTTCCATCTGTTATTTTTTTTTATTTTAACAATTTATTGGGGCTGATACAATTCTTTTCACAGTTCATACATATACATACATCAATTGTATAAAGCACATCCATACATTCCCTGCCCCAATCATTCTCAAGGCATTTGCTCTCCACTTAAGCCCCTTGCATCAGGTCCTCTTTTTTTTCCCCCCTCCCTCCCCATTCCCCCCCTCATACAACTTACCACAATCCATACATATACATACATCAATTATATAAAGCACATCCGTACATTCTTTGCCGTAATCATTTTCAAAGCATTTGCTCTCCACTTAAGCCTTTTGCATTAGATCCTCTTTTATTTTTCCCTCCCTTCCCACTCCCCCCTCCCTCAGGAGCCCTTGATAATTTATAGATTGTTATTTTGGGAACAATCTTTTAACAAGAAGGAAAAGACGTTTCCCTTAAGACAGACCTTTGTCCCTCAGCCAACTTTCCCCCAGGTCCCACTGGCCAGGATTTTCTTAAGTGCCCCTGTCCTACTTTAAGGAATGTTGTGGCAGTGAGCACCTGGCATTCTCAACCTTCATAGTAGAAAGCTGCTTTTTTGGTCAAGGACAAGTTGGGGAAGGGAGGTAGCTGTTAAGAATGCAATTAACAGAGTCTGCCACAGATGAAATTCTCCCTTACGTGAGTGCAAACCTCTGTTCTGTTTCTTCCACAAAATAGTTCTAGTTCCTTGGAATCTAATCACTCTTTAACACTCTCTCCTTATGTGAAGTCCTGAGGGTATTTGAAAACAGCTCTATGACTCTGTTTGAGTTTGTCGGTTGCTATGAAATATCTTCATTCCGTTACACAATGTGACATGGTTGTATCTTCTTTCAGTAGTCTCTATTGAGTCCACCCTAGTGTGATATGGTCAACCACGGCCTGCTCTAGGCTTCCCCTACTCACTCTCTTTCTTGCAAACTCCACCGCTGACTTACAAAGCTAGTCAAGATTAGAATGGGCGGGAAGGAGCAGTTTGAGCCTGCCAGTTGCTGGCATTTGGAATCTCTCTTGTTGCTGTAAGCCAGCACTGTGATCACTGAGACCTGCCATTGAACAAGGCCCTCTGGCAGCTGACTCTACCATATTCTGTGGTTTCATATCCTGTGGAATCTTCCATCTCAAGTAAGCAATTTGCTGTTCTTGACCATGTTGAATGATTTTACTTCCATGCTTTCTGCATGTATTATTTTTCTGTCTCTAGAATGCCTTTACCTCCTTTACCTGGCAGAGCCCTACTTTTCCTTCAAGATCTACCTCAGCAGACATTACTCCTCTGAAAGTTCTTGTGGTTTTTTTCCCCCTTGGGCAGAGTTAATAAGTCACTTCTCAGTCACATTCTACAAGCTTTTGTTGTTAAACATTCACAGAGTATTGTAGTCATTTCCTTATATTTTTCTATCTTTTCTATATTTAGCTCCTTGAAGATAGGACGTATTTTGTTTATTTCTATAATTCCCAGCATTCAGTATGGATTCAGTGCATTAAAATGTACTTTATTTCTCCCCCCACCCAAGGGGGATAAACAACAGAAACATGGGTGAAGGGATACAGTGAATGGTGTAAGATATAATAATAATTTATCAAGGGGTCATGAGGGTGGGAGGATCAGGGAGGGAGGGAAAAAAAAGAGGAGCTGATACCAAGGGCTCAAGTAGAAAATGTTTTGAAAATGATGATGGCAACATATGTACAAATGTACTTGATACAATTAATGTATGGATTGTTATAAGAGCTGCAAGAGCCCCTAATGAAATGATTTATTAAATAAAAAGGTACTTTATAAAAGCTGTTGAAGTGAATAGCAATGAGAATTTTATATCCAAACCTGATGATTGGATAACAACTTCATGTTTCCTAACACAGAAAATCATGCATATGAGGGGGCATTCCCCCCCCCCCCAAAAAAAAACAAAAACCAAAACAATTACCTTGGGCAGAGTGGAGCTTTCGTAGTATGCATTTTCCCCACATCGAGCAACTTGCTCTGAGTTAGTGCACCCAGTGGTGTCATCTGGGAAGGTTTTCTCTAGTCACAGTGAATTTTTTTGTTAAAGCAGTTTTACTTGAACCTTGTTTTTTGTGATGACCGATTTAAGAAAACTTTGTGGCTGTGAAATTTTGTTTCCTGCTTGGGTAAAATGCTACAGAAACTGTTGTGATGTTGAACGCAGCTTACAAGGACAGTGCTTTTGGGAAAAACTCAAGTGTATGAGTGATTTTCTTGTTTCAAAAAAGGTGAAATGTTGATTGATGACAAAGCTCATTCTGGATATCCGTTGACTTCCTGAATAGATGAAAATGTCGACTTGTGGTACATTTGGAGTTTGTCTACCGGGTCAGACTGTTAATCAAGCATTCTATTTAGAAGTTCTGAAAAGATTGTGAAACAGTGATGGGGGACTGATTTTGCCACCATGATCACTTGCTCATGCAACCATCTCAGTGTGCCAGTTTTTGGCAAAAAACAGCATGCCTCTCTTGCCCCTATGCATGTTACTCACCTGACCGCACTCAGTGTGACTTCTTTTTGTTTCTACGAATGAAGAGGGACCTGAAGAGACAGAGATTTGATGACACAGTAGAGGTGAAGGAACAAAACAAGGGAGGTACATGTCAGCTACCCAAACAGATGAGTTTGAAAATGTTTCCCACGAATGAAATCACAGATTTGACAAATGTATTAAGTGTAATTAAGAGTACTTTGAAGGTGATAAGGTTATTTTGTTAAAAAAAAGTAAATACATAGCTTTGGAAAAAAATCTTTTTTGATGCTATAAATTACATCATGCATCCACTATAATTTGGTTATCTAAAACTGAATCTGATAGCCCATTCATTACATTTATTATTTGTCAGACTACATTGAGGCCCACAGTGGGTATGTGACATGCCTAAGGCTACATACAGTGAGGAGAATCAGAGGTGGAACTGGCCTTCCATATCTTTGTTATCTACCTTGTCATCTAATTTCTCTAAACAGCATCTTGTCAAGTAAACGAAAGTGTTTCACAATTAGTGTTGCACACCTGGGCATCAAAGATTCTACATTTGCCCTTTTACCTGTGTGCTTTCCTCACATGGTCGTTTCTCTGCTGTTTAACCTTCCCAAGTCTTGCCTGCCTTTCTAGACCCTGTCTGATCCTTACCTTTTCAGGCCATCTCAGTTAAAACCTCTTCTGAGTTAGCAGGGCTGTTTAGTGCATGAAGCAGTATAAATGCAGTGACTAAGTGTGGACCTATGGATCACATGGCCTATGTTCTACCCACTTCCCCACGTACTAGCTGTGTGAATGACAAATAGATCAAGCCTCTCTGTGAGTCTGTTTCCACATCTATAGTTTATAGTAATAACAGTTCCTACTTTTTAGAGGTGATTTGAAGATGAGAATAAATGCTCCTCAGTGGTTCTTGCTAAGTACTGTCCAGTCAGTTCTGGGGAATAAAGAAGGAATCGACTGTGTACTTCTGAGGAATTAACCACAGAAAACCTTATGCGTAGCATCAAAACAACTGGTTAGATGGTGTTATTGTTGTTTTTTGAAACACTATTAATAAATCATTATGGGCTAAATTACTGGCTGTCTCTAGCTCTAGTTCTCCTTATTTCTGATTATTTATTGCTGAACATAGACTTTTCCCCTCAGTTTTTTTGAGTCTACCCTCAAACACTTGTTGGAATATTTTGGTGAATAATATTCACATATAATTTTTGTTTCTTGGATTTGCCAGTGTTTGCCATCTGGAAGTTTGCTCATTTGTGTAGGAGCTATTTCTTTGAAAAGGTTTTCTTTAAAGTCGGCTGAGGAAAGAACGGAATGTTTTCTCTACTTCATGGCGATAACCAGCATTCACTCATTCATTCATTGCCATCGGGTGAATTCAGACTCCTAATGACCCTATAGGACAAAGTAGAACTGTTCCTAGGTTTTCAAGGCTATAAATCTATGTGGGAACAGACAGCTTCATCTCTTTTCTCCCTTGAGGTATTTGGTGGGTTTGACCTTGCAGTTAGCAGCCCAGTAGATAATCACTACACCACCAAGTTCCTTACAACCAGCATAGGCTTACTGTTTGTGTAGCTCTAAATCCATTAATGAAGGAAATGGTTTAGAAGAGATAGTTGAGTGAAAGCAACACTACAGGCAATATGCCTGTATTTCCTGGTTGGCATAAGCTCATTTCTAGTGTCAAAGAGGCTCTCAATTTTCTCAGCTGCCTTCCTGATTAGTAATCACTAAAGATTGTGCTTCTGTGGTATATGATATAGATAATTTTATTGCTTGGCTTTTATCCAATCTTATAAATGAGAGGCCAGGGAAATACAGTTATATGATGGCCAGTTAAGAAATAATGTTACTCGGGTAGCATATGCATTCACAGATTTATTCCAAATAAAATATGTTTTATAATATGATCTCTGTGATCAGTAGATAGCTGCAGATGAGTTCTTTCAGTAATATGCTTGTCTTAGTCTTGTTAGGGTACCTTTTTAAAAAAGGTACCCGATTTGAGTCTTCTGAGTATGCCCAAATTACCATTTTGAAATTGGGTAAAGAACACAGAATTCTCTGGGAAAAGGTTAGAGAGATGGAAACAGTGTTTCCATCAGTGCATAGGTCTAGATGGAGGATATTTGAAGTAATGTTGGCCTCACATGAAGGTTTCTATGATTTTTCCAGCAGTGCTTTTTGACTTACCCTCATACATACATGACAGATGAAAGATCATAGAAACAATAAGTTAAAAAAAACCCCAACCAACCTCTAAGTTATTTAACTTTTAGAGACTTTGGCTGGCTTGCTTTTCTAAAAGCCTTTGGAACAAACCTCTCCTTTTTTCTGATTTACAAGGAAACTACATGTGGAAAGTGTGATCTTTAGATACATGACTGCTGGTTTATGGAATAGTTTATTTTAGATACCAAACACCTCAGAGTCTCATGATACTCTTGTTTAAAAGGAAATTATCTCTAGCATCATTCACCTATTAAAATCATAATCTATATTCTTCACTCAGTTGTAAGTGAAGAAAGCAGCACAGGAAGAGTTGTTTTAGGAAAAAGATTTGCCTATATGTTTTTAAAGACGGTCCTAGTGTCTTAAAAGGGGTTACTTTGGAGTTTTGAGATTTCAGGTACGTGTGTGTGTGTGTGTGTGTGAGAGAGAGAGAGAGAGAGAGAGAGAGAGAGAGAGACAGAAATTTGTTTTTGGGTACCTTACTATTATGGAAGGAGCCCTGATGATGCTGTCAGGTACACATTACACTACGTAATACAAGGCTAGCAGCTCAAACCCAGCAGCCGCTCTCTAGGAGAAAGATGAGGCTCTCTGTCCTGTAAAGATTTGCAAAACTTCAAAAACCCTATGTAGGGTCACTATGAGTCAGAATCATCTGGATAGCATTGGATCATATTGCTTGAATATTTTATAGTGACCAGGTATGACTTTATATTTTAAAAATACAGAGCTTTCTTTTTTAATTGGAGGAACCCTGGAGCCATAATGGATTAAGTGTTGGGATGGGTTGGCAATTTGAATCCATCGTTCACTTCAAGGGAGAAAGATGAGGAATAGGTTTCTGTAAGGATTCTTCTAAAGGGTTGCTCTGAGGAGGGATTGGCTTGGTGGCCTTGATCTAACTTCTTTATTGGAGGGCAAAAGTAAGATTTAAACATGGGAACATCAGACTTTCTCCACTATCCTACTTGAGAACTATCTTCAAACAACATGAAGAAAAAGAAATAGAAAACTCCATTTTTGAAGAAGTTAGGTGATGTCTAAAACCCCAATACTTGCAGTTGTAGACTTAGGCACACACACACACATTTTTTTTCCCAAGATGAGGCTATACCCTGAAGTGTAAAATTAAAATCCTTTATTTGAAACAGTGGAGATTTAGAATACAAGTTGGTGGTAGGAGCTGCCTTGGAGTTTATTTGATCCCAAGATGCAGAGGAGACCGGATTGAGTGAGGAATTGCACAGTCATATTTTCAGGAAGCCATCTGCTTTTTGTGGCTGCTGCTTTCAGCAGCAGTTAGATGTGCCATTCCTTTTAGTCACCTCTTGCTTTTTGTTTGGCTTTTCATCCATTCCAAGACTAGTTTCCAGCATACATCTGAGTTAGTGAAGGGCATGTTCTTGGAGTTCCTGTAAGTAAAATGGACATAAATAGGAAGTATTCTAATCCCTACAAAATATGCAATCAATTCATTTTACTCAGTTTCAATTTTATGTAAATGGAATGGGCTGATCTGCTTTATAAAATGACCCAAAGAAGGCCTGGTGCCACGGTAGTGCTTGGCAGTTCAAATTCACCAGCTGCTCTGAGGGTGATTGTTGTGGCCTGTCAATTCTATTCTGACTCAGTAACCCTATAGGACAGAGCAGAAATGTGTCATGACCTTTCATGGCTGTCATTTTTATGGAAGCAGACTGTTTTTATTTTTCTCCTATAGTATGCCTAGTGGGTTAGCAGCCAAGTGCTTAACTATGGCACCACCAGAACTGATACGAGGCAGTTGTACTCATCTTCTAGGGTCACTAGAATTGGAATAGACTCAAGGTCATGCAACAAAAACAACAACAACAACCATGTGAATTAAGGACTATGTATTAAGAAATCATGGGCAGAAAAATTATGAGACCTGTGAAAATTTCAGGACTCAATGAAGCACTATTCCCACTACACAGATTTAAAGTAGAAAATAACTTAAAGTAGCTTTTTAATTGTTGTTTCCTTGCAAAAGCTTATTCTAATTGTCAATTATAGAAGCAAACTGTTGACTAAATCAGACTATTAGAGTCTTACATGTTCACCTTCCAGGAGGACAATAGAAGTCAAACCTTACCCAGATTTACTTCATGCGTTGCAGTTCACTGCCAAACATAAGTCCAGATGTCCCCAAGCACAGCCAGCTCTGAAAGTGGGATCTGCTGAGACGTTCTTCAGTGATTGCTTAGACCTAGCATAGTGCAAATATCCCCAAATAATTGATCTGCTTTGGGGTGTTGAGAACAAATCAAAGTGGAAAGGTTGTAAAATAAAACTGCATATCCAAGTTTCCTGTTCTCTTCTGCTCCAAGTCTTTCTTTAGATCACCTATGATGTGGTGGAATAAGCTGGTCCTGTGAACTCACCCTGCTGCATCCTCCTCTGGAGAATACTCCTGAAAACCTATGTGTTTTCCCAAGCCTTTTCAGCCACTGTCAGCATAAAATTATCTGGGAAAATTGACATGATAAAACTATCCATCTACAGAAGTGATCTGACATCATTATTTTAACTTCATATTTTACATTGATTCCTCATCCTGGGTATGCATTGCTTATGGTTGATGTTTTCTCATAATTCTAATTAATATAATTATGCTATTTCATCTTAAACAAGATTGTGATTTAATGTACTTGACACAATTGATGTGTAGATGGTTATAAGAGCTGTAAGAGGCCTCAATGAAAGATTTATTTTAAAAAAAAAACACAAAAAACCAACTTTTGTGATTTAGGTGAAAGTTTACAGAGCAAATCGTGGGTTTTGCATTCAACAGTTTATACGCTTTTTGTTTCAATTCATCCATCTCAGTCCCCTCCATGTAGCATCCCTGTCCAACTTCCTCTCAGTGTTTCTTGGTTCCCTCCCTCCTCCTTTCCTAACCCTCCATTCTGGAGTCAATGCTGCCTTTTTAATCATAAATGGATTGATTATTGTGGTACAAGGGTGAGTTCAATTCCAGACCTGAAGGGTATCTACGGGCCATGGTCCTGGGAGTGCCACCAGTCCCTGACCAATAAGCCTGGACTCTTTTCTGATTTTGATAATAGAAACATTTTCTTTTTCTTGAAACATTTTCTTATAATGTTAAATTAATAAAATTAAAATTTCACTTAGCTTGATATGGAAAGATATTCTAAATGGACAGAGCTGTACATTTGATATATTATTCCCCAAATATTTTTGCTTTTATTCGTTACTCTAACATTTTTGCAGGAAAAGTGTGCCTTTTAATGAACCAGTGGCTTTATTTCCTGTTTGTATGTGTAACATTTTGTTTCAGATCCAAAACCATTACTGTGTATCATTTCTTATTAGATGCTATAATTTAAATGGAAGATAACTTTTTAGGAGGTGGTCTAGCACTTTCTATGACATCTAAACAAACTTGGTTGCAAATAGCAATTGGTAAATGCCCAGAGTAACAAGACACAAATAAATCTAGTGAAATAGAACTTTGTTTGACTATTTGGTTAAGTTGAGGATACACTCAACTGTAACAAGATTAAAGATTGCTTCATTTCCTTGGAGATATTTGAGAATTAGAGAATATCCATTCAACTGGAAAGATTTCACAGTGCAATTTAGAAAAAGCAGAACAGAATTATTTATAATACAAGCCTGGAACCTGGCCAAGTTTTGTTTCACTCTAACAACTGGATTTTATTTCTTAGAAATTTCCTCTTGGAACATTTATTACCCAAACATGAGGAAATGTTGAGGATTTCAGTTATTCACTGCTAGATCCTCATTCTGTGAAAGTCAGTAGAACCTTTAAGAAGATTGCTTGAGTAGAGAAATAGGCAAACTTCGTTCCACTGTGATAAAGGTAAGTCCAGGTGGACTGCGAGCACAGAGCAGTGGTTCCTCATCCAGATGGAGGCCGGGCCGAGAGGTATAGGACCAGCTTCTCCAAGTTCATGCCCTTTTTTTCCCCTCTCAGGTTCAAATCTTGAAGAATCAGAAGGGGTGAGGGGGACGAGAAGGAGAACAGAAGTGTGCCGGCCTCGTGGACCATGGCACAGAGCAGTGAGAGCCTGGCGGAATGAGAGGTGGTTGCAGCATTTGCAGGCCATGCTTCTGGATTGCTCCAACCCACTGCTGCTGAGTTGATTCCAATGCACAGAGACCATATAGGACAGAGTCGATAGGACCGCCCCACAGAGCTCCCACGGTTTTAGTCTTTATAGAAGCAGACTGCCCCGTCTTTGTCCTGTGGAACTTTTGATAATTCCAACCACTGACCTTTTCATTGGCAGCTGCACACTTTAATCACCATTGCCACCAGAACTCTTTTTAAAGACTAGCAACAACGAGGGGTTGGGGGGACGGACACCAAAAAACATACCCCCTGCCACCAATTGTTTTACCTTATAGTGACCCTATAGGACATAGTAGAATGCTTAGGGTTTCTGAGACTGAATCTTCATAGGAGCAGCCAGCCTCATCTTTTTCCCAGGATGCAGTGAGTAGTTTTGCAGACCAGTATTTATCCCACAGTGCCACCAGGTTTCCTTTATAAGAACTTTTGGGACCTTAGATGCCATGTAAGGGAAGCTAGGCTTTATCTCAGACAAAGTTAGGGCCCTGAAGGTGGTGCAGTGGGTTACATGTTGGGTTGCTAACTACAGGATCAGCAGTTCAAGACCACCAGCTGCTCCATGGAAGAAAGATGAGGCTTTCTAGCCCCATAACAATTTTCAGTTTTGGAAACCCACAGAGGCACTTCTACTCTGCCCTACAGGGTTGTTATGAGTCAGAATCCATTCAGTGGCGGTGAGTTTGCTGTTTGTTTATTTTTTAATATTGTATCAGTGGTTCAAACCTACCAGCAGCTGCTGCCTGCACCTGTAAAGATTTACAGACCCAGAAACCCTAGAGGGTTGCTATGAGAATTGTGGTATATTTGTATCCTTATTAAGGAGCCCTGACAGCACAGTGGTTAAGTGCATGGCCGCAAACCAGAAGGTCTGCGATTCTCACCCTCCAGTGTCTCCATGAGAGGAACGCGCAGAGGATTCACTCCCACCGAGATTACAGCCAAGGAAAGCCTGCAGAGCTCCTCTATCATGTGGACTCGCTCTAAGTCAGAATCAACTAGATGCCATGACGTAAGGATGGCAACGTAGTGATAGATCATAACATAGTGTACTGTTTGGGGAACCTAACCGTTCTGTGCTTTGGATGGATAATACCAATGTATTTTCCTCCCACTGTGGTGTACCACTTATCTGTTGAATACAGAGTAATGACTAAAGGATGGAATTGATTTTTTTCCCTTTTCTGCAGACAATTAGTACAAGAGAATGCTTTATTGTAATAGATGTGAAATGAGCAGAAAGATACTTAAATGTTTTACAATGTTGCTTTATGGTCAGTATTTTGGTACATCCTGTAGAAGTAAGTCATTCCTTGTATTTTCAGGCACTTGGGGGAAATGAATTTCTTTTTAAGGTTTGTGTGAATGTATTCTCATTAATTGCTGGAGTAAAGAGGAAATGATATCACCAGATGTGAGGAGCTTTTAGTCTTGCTGAATACACTATTCATTTAGACAAAAAGATCATTTCTCAATTCAAATCAGAATATTCTGATTTATGGCCTAAATCAGTTGTGCATAATCTCTATGGAAACAAAGTTTCCTACTGTGTAATAGTTGCCTAAGTAACTCATTTCCCCACAGAGACACACACAGTGTATGTGCAAATACCGCTTCTTCCATTTTCCTTGAGGGCCTTTTTGTAAAAATAGAAAAGATGTTAGTCAGTGACATTTATCTATATATTTTACACATGTAAAATAATCTGTTCTGATTTCCTGCTTACATACATTCTTATGAAATTATTCAAACATTTTCAATAAGCGTACTATCTTTTCCTAGCTGCTTTTCTCATTCTTAGCACATTAGAATCAGTGAGCTATGTAATATTCTCACTGGTGGAATTTTTTCTTCCTCTTACGGATATTTAGGCATTATTTGTTTGAGTATGGATCCTTTGTAGGTTATAGGTATTCCCTGCTTTCTGAAAATTCACTTTACTCAACTTTGCTTTTTTCAAAGATCTACTTACTACATTGGTACTTGTTTTGCTGATAAAAAGAAATCAGAAATAATCCATTTAAATTGTTCTAGTTTTTAATATTTTCTGCTTTTTTATTGAGGTTTTTATCTGTTTTCCTTCGTTGTTCTTGTTAGTTTTTGTTTGATTTTTAGTGTTTTTCTGTGTATGAAATCCAGGATAGGTAAATCTATAGAGACAGTAATTAGATTAATGATTCCTTGGGGGTATGGCAGGGAGGGTTGAGGGGAAATGGGGAACTAATAATGATGAGTACACTAAAGGAGAAAATCTTCTAAAACTGATTATACAACTCTTCTTGATGTGATTGGATTATTGCATGTATAATATGTGAATTGTATGCCAATAAAACTTTTGGGGTTGGGGGAGAAGACATCTGAAGAGAGAGAAAGGCAAAAGCATTGTGTTCAGTATGTTTTGCAGTGATCTGTTAAGAGGCAGTACACATCCTGAACATGAAGAGCAGTGTCCCCATGCTCCTTCCCCGAAAATTGCACTCAGCATCAAGTTGCTGGAGCTTTGAACTGTGTCTGTGAACCACACTGTATGTTAGGTTTTGTGTATTTTTGGTATGATTTTGTAGGGTTGTTTTTGGGGGTGGGGGGTGGTGGTGGTGGTAGGAGTACTAAAAAATTATCCCCATATGAATTAATGGTAATTGCTTCTTTGCTTTTAAGTCATTTCAGATTACACAAGAAAGACTTCATTGGAATGCTCTACTTTTAGAGAAAAACCTATATATGTTTTGCAAATATCTTCTTCTACTCAGTGGCTTGTCCGTTTACTCTCTTAATGTGGTCTTTTGAAGAATGGAAGTTCTTAATTTTAAAATCTAAATTATCCATCTTTTTCTTTATAGATAGGAATTTTAAATTTAAGAAATCTTTGTCTACTACCTGTGTTTCCTTTCTCCTGACACTACACCCTTTTCCCTCCTGCCTCCTGCCCTATAGGCAGCCATTCTAATGTGTATACTATATGTTGTTCTGTTTTAAAAGGGGTGAATAAAAAAAGATTGCTATTTATATATGCACAGATTGCAAGGAAAACATGTTTAAACATGTCTCTGGAAGCATTGGCTGGCTGCACACAAGGTCTCTCCATAATACATTTATAGTCTTGTTAGGGTATCTTCAAAAAGAGGTCCATTCCAAACAGTGACTTTAAGTGGATTTTGCTGGACAAGTTGAATTTAAGGTAGGAAGGTCAGCTCCAAAAATTATGGTGACTGCTTTTTGGTACTCTAAAGGGGTAATTTTAATAGATTTTTTTTTTCACGAAGGAATGGGATAATCATGAGTATTATAAAGACTTTTATTTTTATCACTTTATTAGGGGCTCATACATCTCTTATCAAAATCCATACATACATCTATTATGTCAAGCACATTTATACATTTGTTGCCATCATCATTCTCAAAACATTTACTGTCTACTTGAGCCCTTGGTATCAGCTCATTTCCCCCCCTCCCTCCCCATTCCCCACTCCTTCATGAACACTTGATAATATATAAATCATTATTTTGTCATATCTTACATTGTCTGATGTTTCCCTTCACCCACTTTTCTGTTGTTCATCCCCTAGGGAGGAGGTTATATGTAGATCCTTGTAATTGGTTCCCCCTTTCCACCTCACCCTCCTTCCACCCTGCTGGTATCACCACTCTCAGTCTAGTCCTGAAGAGATCATCTGTCCTGGATTCCCTGTGTTTCCAATTCCTGTCTGTACCAGTGTACATCCTCTGGTCTAGCCAGATTTGTAAGGTAGAATTGGGATCATGAGAGTGTGTGTGTGGGGTGAGGAAGCATTTAGGAACTAGAGGAAACTTGTATGTTCCATTGTTGCTACATAGCACCCTGACTGGCTTGTCTCCTCCCCATGACCCTTCTGTATAGGGGATGTCCAGTAGTCTACAGATGGATCTTGGGTCCCCAATCTGCACATCCCTCATTCAAAATAATTTTATTTATTTTTATCTTTGATGCCTGATATCTGATCCTTTGATACCTGGTGATCACACAGGCTGATGTGTTTCTTCCATGTGGGCTTTGTTGCTTCTGAGCTAGATTGCCGCTTCTTTACCTTCAAGCATTTAAGACCCCAGACGCTGTATTTTGATAGCCGGGCACCATCAGCTTTCTTCACCATATTTGCTTATGCACCTGCTTTGTCTTCAGTGATCATGTTGGGAAGGTGAGCATCATGGAATGCCAGTTTAAAGAACAAAGTATTCTTGCATTGAGGGAGTACTTGAGTGTATGAAGACTTTGAAAATAATTTTTAAGAATTGAAAATGGCACCAATGAGGAAAAGGTCAGGAAAGATACACTGAGGAATTTTTTTCCCATCACTTCAATGCACCTACTCATTCTTTGAGGGTAGCAAGAGCTGTCCTATGAGAATTGTATTGAGGAGCCTTACCCCTGTAGTCTTGAATTTTGCCTCTTAGTCTCACAGTACAAAAGTCCATTTAAAAGGAACCCAATGGGAATCTTTTGAGGTTGCCAAAACTGCTGTTTTGGTTGTGATGTAAATTGAAGAATGCCTAATTTTGGAGGGAAAGGGTTAGAGAGAAACAATAATTTTACATTTTTGTATAATAAAAGCTGTTATTATATTATTATTATTTTCTGTGTTCACCCTTCATTAGATACAGCCAATGCAGGCTAGTTTCTGTTATTTTATATCCATACTTTTTCACTTACTCTGTACATGTTCTTCTATATAGTAGTCTGTGCTTTTGGTTCATGTAAATGGTATATATTACAGATACTCTATTTACTTCTTCTCTTATGTATGTTTCAAGGTCCATGATGTTATCTCCCACTTAGATATGGGGGGCTTCAAAAGGCAAACATCTTTGCAAGCAGCCCTTTATAGATCTTTGTGACCAGACCCAGTCTGCTCACTTTTGGAATATATATGCAAGGGTAAATGCAGGCATTGCTGGTATAACCTCAGTAATTAGTTCCTGAAAATCAGATGTTCCAATAGGAAAAAATGTCAGCCAGGAGCTGTCTGATTATTTTAAGTGGAAAATTTATAATTCATGACAATTATGTCAACTCAGAACCTCTAACCTACTTCCTAAAACACAACTGGAAGTCAGAAAAATACTTTGTATAAATAGCAATCTAGCATATTTGGCTGTCAACTACCTAAAACATCATTCCCAATTGGCAGGCAGTGTGGTGGTTAAGGAGCAGTTGCTTTTCATGCATTAAGAGGCAGCTTGCTAACGCTTCTGTAAACTTATTGTAGAAAGGCAGAGTTGGGACATGCCCATCCTCTTTTACACTCATTGCTCTTCAAAATGCTTATGCAATTATGACATTGTACCAAGTATATGTAGATTGAAATTGGAGACTTCCTGTATATCATTGTCTGAACAATGTATTCAATGTTAGGGGTGTAGTATGCTGTATAGACTTGTGTATAAGCCAAGTTTTTCAGCACATTTTTAATGCAGTTTTAGTGGTAAAATTAGGCGCCTCGGCTGATATTCAGGTCAGTTTATATTCGAGTATTTAGGTACATGTTTCCATATATAAATATAAGACAACGCCTGGTCAAGCTAGCACCTTTAAACCCGGAAGCAGGTAGTTCCCCTGAGATACCTCTTAGACCTTCTCTGTTGCTGCTATTTACAATGAATGGGCAGGCAGTGATTGTCCAAGGGTTGTGACCAAGGCTACAGCCATTCTGCTTTTCCATCCACCCCTCACTTGGAAGGCCTTCACCCACCTTAGGAGCTCTCACAGTTCTGCTGTTAGTTTCTTAACTGTAGCATATTCCCCCCTCCTCCTGTGATTATGCCTCTGAAGTCTAAAGCTCAGCTTTCTTTAGGATTTTTTTTGGAAAATTATTTTTCTGAGCCCATTGTTTGAAATTTAGTGTAACATATTCCCAAAGGAAGCGATAAAAAATTATATAAACCCTAGGAAGCAAAGCTATGGATAGAAATATAAGCATAGGGTGTCTGTGTGTAAATACATTAATCCATAAAAATCGAGGTATTGACCTATGTACATATATTAATATGGCAATACACTAAGGTAGTGGATGGACTTTGGGCCTCTGCTCATACCCTCCTTCAATACAAGAACATGTTCTTTCAAATTGGCAATCTGAGATGCTTCACCGACCTGACAAAATCGCTGAAGACAAAATGGGTGCATAAGCAAATGTGGTGAAGAAGGTCCCCAGCTATTAAGATAGAGTGTCTGGAGTCTTAAAGGCTTGAAGTGAAACAAGCGGCCATCCAGCAGAGAAACAACAAGCCCACATGGAAAGAAACACACCAGCCTGTTCGAGCATGAGGTGTCATCAGGACCAGGTAACAGCATCAGAAGACCCTTAACAATCAAACAAAACCATAAGGTTAGGAATGAGGGGAATTGGAGCAGAGACCCAAAGCCCATCTGTAGACAATGGAACATCCCCCACAGAGGGGTCACGGAAAGGATGAGCCAAAGGGTGCAGTAAAGCACCGATGCACACAATATTCCTCTGGTGCCTTGAGGCTTCCTCACCCCACCACCATGACCCCAGTGATGCCTCTCACTTTGGACTAGACCAGAGCATGTACACAACCATAGATAAGAGCTAAGAGCTCAGGACACATGATACTCAGGAGCAGGAATGGGAAAAGAGATACCAAGTGGGAAGGGTGAAGGGGGTGGGGAGGAGGAGAAGAAGGGGGAATGGATCACAATGATTGACACACAACCACGCACACCCCTTCAAAGAAAAGAACATCGGAAACCATGGGGGAAGGGAAGCAGTGATTGGTGTGAGACATGAAAATAATAATAATTTATAATCTATCAAGAGGTCACAAGGGTGCAGGGGGGGAGATGGGGTAAAGAGCAGATACCAAGGGCTCATAGAAAATAATTTGTCTAGAAAAGATTGATGGTAACATATGTACAAATATGCCTGATATAATTGATGTAATGAATTGTAATAAGCATTTTAGGAGCTCTCAATAAAACGATTAAAAATTATATAAACCAATTGCTGAGAATACTTAGATAGTACTAAGAATGGTTTTAACATTAGAACCTTGGGTTACTAAGAGTATTCAGAGGGTGTGAGAGTTTAATACAGGAAAGAGGTTGGCATGAACAACTGGCCTTTAGGGAAAGACTTTTTAAAATAGCATTCAGTCTTATAAAACCCACTTTTTACCAAAAGCTGTGATGAAGCTACAGTGTGTGGCTATACACCTGATATTTCTTCAGTGATCTGGAACCAAAATAGGTGTTTTGTAAACACTTGAGTTTTCCTTTTCACTAGTAATAGACATGGGTTGGGAAAACTTAACTGTACCATGAACTAAGCAGAGAGCTGTGTATGTGGTAGTTTATTTAGTCTTTGTAGTCACTATTTGCCAGCTAAGACTTATAAGCAAAGTGAAAAAAATTGCCCAAAGTTAAGGGAGGGTCCAAGGATAGACTTCAGGAGTATTGGTTAAGGAAACAGTTTAGATGATTCTAGGTAATTCATTCTATTTTGCAGGTGGTTACTTTCCATGTAATTTCTTATAGCTAACATTAGGGTTCCCTAGTTAATCCAGTAAAACCTTTGCTATCTTTTGCATTCAGACTGCTAAGAATGATTAGATAGGCAGGCAACTGCAGAATCTTCTGAACAAGGCTCACTGTTGTTTGTGTGTGCGGTGAGTTACCTAAGCATGATTGGTTAAGTGTAACTATGCCTGAAATAGATTTATCCCAGAAAGAAACAGGGTGCTAGTATGTTAACTTATATTTGGGAGTATTCATTCAGCTGGAATAAAAATAAATATAACTGAGATCTCAACCTCTGGCTCCCCTGTAGATCCTCCCCTGAATTCTGAGTTTTCCTCCTCCTCAAGGAGAAAAAGGTAATGAGGTAGTAGTGGTGGTGGGGTCTTCTGGTCTGTCCTTCATGGTTATACCTCACATTTCCATAATTGGGCCTAAGGATTTTGAACATCTCAGTGACAAATTAAATAGGATATTACAGGCTGGAGTATCCTACATTTGGCTATTCTCATGTTTAATAGGTTGATTCTTAGTGGTTTTCCTTTCAGAGGACAATCTTATTTCATGCTTTTAAGAAAACCCTTACTCAGACCCTGTACCAAATATAGAATTGTTTTTTCTAATTTATTTATTTTTAGTCATTTTATTAGGGGCTCATACACCTCTTATCGCAATCCATACATACATAAATTGTGTAAAGCACATTTGTACATTCATTGACCTCATCATTCTCAAAACACTTGCTCTCCACCTAAGCCCCTGACATCAGCTCTTTATTTTTTCCCCTCCTTCCCCTCTCCCTCATGAAACCTTGATAATTTATAAATCATTATTTTGTCATATCGTGCCTTGTCCAACATCTCCCTTCACCCCCTTTTCTGTTGTCCGTTTCCCAGGGAGGAGGTCACATGTAGATCCTTGTAATCGGTTCCCCCTTTCCAACCCACTCTCCCGCTACCCTCCTAGTATTGCCACTCTCACCCCTGGTCCTGAAGGGATCATCTGCCCTAGATTCCTTGTTTCCAGTTCCTATCTGTACCAGTGTACATCCTCTGGTCTAGCCAGATTTATAAGGTAGAATTGGGATCATGATAGTGTGTGTGTGGGGATGGGGAGGAAGCATTTAGGAACTAGAGGAAAGTTGTATGTTTCATCGTTGCTATACTGCACTGTCTGACTGGTCTCCTCCCCGAGACCCTTCTGTAAGGGGATGTCCAGTGGCCTACAAATGGGCTTTGGGTCTCCACTCCGCACTCCCTCCCTCATTCACTCTGATACGATTTTTTGTCCTTGATCCCTCCGACACCTTGTGATCGCACAGGCTGATGTGCTTCTTCCATGTGGGCTTTGTTGCTTCTGAGCTAGATGACCGCTTGTTTACTTTCAAGCCTTTAAGACCCCAGACGCTCTATCTTTTGATAGCTGGGCACCATCAGCCTTCTTCACCACATTTGCTTATTCACCTGCTTTGTCTTCAGCGGTTGTGTCGGGAAGGTGAGCATCATAGAATGCCAATTTAATAGAAGAAAGTATTTTTGCATTGAGGGAGTACTTAAGTGGAGGCTGAATGTCCTTCTGCTACCTTAATACTAAACCTATAAATATATGCACATAGATCTATTTCCCCATCCTCATATAGAAATATATTTGCATATGTACATGTCTTTATCTAGACCTCTACAAATGCCCTTTGCCTCCTAGCTCTTTCCTCTATTTCCTTTGACTTTCCTCCTCTCCCACTGTCATGCTCAGTCTTCATTTGGGTTTCAGTAATTCCTCTTGGTTACATTACCCTTGATCACACCCTACCAGGCCTCCTACACCCTCCTCACCACCGATTTGGATCACTTGTTCCCTTGTCCCTGGGTTTGTTAACACCACTTCCTTTTCCCCCACTTCCCCCTCTCCCATGTCCCCCAGAACTGTTGGTCCCACTGTTTTATCCTCCAGATTGTTCATCCAGGCTATCTTATGTAGACAGACCTGTGGAGATAATAACATGCACAAAAACAAGACAGAGCAAAACCAAGCAACAATATACAACAAAACAGCAACAGCAGCAAACCAATAACAAAACAAAATGCAACAAGATAGAAAAGCTTGTAGTTAGTTCAAGGACTGTTTGTTGACATTTTGGAGTGTTTTCCAGTCCAGTGTGTTGGGGCACCACGCTCTTGCCCGAAAGTCTACCTTCAGCATTCCCTGGGGACCTTGCCACTCCATTCCCTTGCTGTCTGTTGCACCCCCTTAGTGTTTTGCCTCGGTGTGGGGTTATTAGATCAGGTGCAATTCCCATACTGTGTCTCCGGTATTGTCCCCTGTAGGGCTATGGGTCAGTGAGGGTCGTCGTGTCTCATAGTGGGGCCGGCCTCTCTGTGGACTGTCAGCTGTAATCGTGAACATCGTCCTCAAGGCCTGGTGGGCCAGGCTGTGCTCCATTCTCTCCTTTTCTCCCTTCATCAGCTCCTGTGTGCTCCAGTCAGATCAGTCCTACTCCCGGAGCTGCAGATTCAGTGCTGTCCTTTGAAGTAAACTCTTCTGGGGGGCCAAATATGGTATTATGCTATCGAATAACTGAATCTTACTTTATGCAATCTTTCAGGGTATGAAATTAATGGTACTCATTATGTTACCTTGTGCTCCAAAATAGAAAATAGAGATGTAAAGAGCATGTGTAAAACCTTTTTTAAAATCTTTACTGAAGATAACTAGATTTTATAATGCATTTCACATTTGCTCACTGTTAGGCACTGTGCTAAGCACTTTAATAGCTCCTTTAATCCTAGGGAATCTAGGGAAAGCAGCTAGGAGCTTTGCCTCGGGGTATATATTGGTGCCATCTTGTGGGAAGATCAGGAAAGGATCAAACAGATACACATCAGCTTCTACTAGGATCCCTTCTTTCTAGAAGCCCCTATTTTTACATAACATTGATCTAAAGGGGCAAGTCATGTTGGAACTGTGATCTAGGAATCATGGATTTGATTGCGTCTTGTGCACCAGAAGCAGCTCTGATGACCCTTGCCTTTAAATCGTACTTATTTCCATGGCAACTGCTAGGCCAATGTACCATCAGCTCTGGTTTAGACTAATACAGAAGCTTCCTAACTGGTTTCCTTGCCCCTACTCTGACCAGCCTCCACAGACGACTTGAGTGATCTGTTTAAAAATAAGAGTCAGATCATATCACTTCCTGTATAAAACCTCCTAGTGTATTTTTTGAAATTGAGACTGAAGTCTTAACTCCATGTCTTACCTCAGGTAGCTCTGATTGTATGGTCCCTGCCTGTTCTTGATCTTATTTGCTGGCTCACACCCCCATAATTCCCTCCATGCCCCACCTTGTTCCACATTAAGTCCTGTGCAGCTGCTGTTCTCTGCCTGGTGCTTCCCCCTCCACTCCGCCCGCCTGTGACTGGCTCCTTCTTTTCCTTCAGCTTTTACCTTCAGTGTTGCTGACTGACTGAGAGAGAGGCCTTCCTGAGCTTTCTGATACAAAGTAGTAGCCTATCCTTGAAAACTATTGCCCTGAGATCATCTTTAAACCTTAGACCTGAAACATCCCCTGAAGTCTTCTTAGAACCAAACAATAGTTTAGCTTAACTAAACATGACTGACTAAGCCTTACCCTCTTCTAAGAACTATGGGATTGAATCAATAACCAATAACGGCAAGCAATTAAAAAGATTAGATAAGAACCGTAGTTTCTGCTAATAGAAGAGGAATAACTCAGGAAAAGATGAGACTGGTTGCACACCTGGAAGAATATTATCCATCATACTGCATGCTACATGCAGACATTGTTGCACTGGTGTCTGTTTCGCTGTGTATGTTGTTAATGACAATAAAGTAAATAAAATTTACTTAAAACCCAAACAAGCAAAAAACAAATCTGCTTTCTCTGTATCCACTCTTTGTCTTTTAAGTAGAGGTATTTGTCTTCTTTGTGTCTTGGAAATCTCTTGATAAATGGTGGGCTCTTAGCATAAATCTGTTAAATGGATGGATGCTGCTTTCCAGTGCTCTGGGTCTTAGTTCATCAAGATGTAGGTTAAGGTCAGGTGATTTTAGACCCTTCAGAAGCCTTTTTATGGAATTAAATTCAGATTGACCTGGGTTTTGATCCTACTTTTTAAAAAATTAATAAATCTTTTTATTGGGGCTCATACAACTCTTATCACAATCCATACATGTATCAGTTGAGCAAAGCACCCTTATACATTTGTTGCACTCGTCATTCTCAAAATTCGCCTTCCACTTGGGTTCCTGGAATCAGCTCGGTTTCCTTTTTTTCCCCCTCCCCCTCCCTCCCCGCTCCCCCCTTCCCCCTGGTCCCTTAATAGTTTATAAATAATTATTTTATCTTATCTTACACTGCCCGGTGTCTCCTCTCACCTACCTTCCCATTGCCCATCTCCCAGAGAGGAGGTTACACATAGATCTCCAAGATCGGTTCTCCCTTTCTACACCCACTTCCCTCCTGATGTCGCCACCCCCACCACTGGTGTTGAGGGGTTCGTCTGTCTTAGATTCCCTGTATTTCCAGATCCCTACTGCACCGCTGTGCATCCTCTGGTATAACCAGGTCTGCAAGGTAGAATTGGGGTCATGATAGTTGGGAGGGGAGGAAGCGTTCTAGAACTAGAGGAAGGTTTTGAGTTTCATTGTTGCTACACTGAACCCTGAGTGACTCATCTCCTCCCCACTACCCCTCTGCCAGGGATGTCCAGCTGTCTACAGATGGGCATTGGGTCCCCATCACGCACTCCCCCTCATTCACAGTGATTCCCTCCTCCCACCCCCCCGCCTTTGTTGTTTGAGACCTGGTCTGATCCTACTTTTTCTGCTTACAGTTTAGCCATAAGTTCTCTCTTTTTTTTATTGACCCCCCCCATAAATTCTCTAAACTTTAGTTTCTTTATCACAACATGGAATTAATTGAGCTTACCTCATTAGTTCATAAGGGCGCTGCCAAAGAGGTCTTCTTTTTTTTTTTTTAAACATTTTATTAGGGGCTCATACAACTCTTATCACAATCCATACATATACATACATCAGTTGTATAAAGCACATTTGTACATTCTTTGCCCTAATCATTTTCTTTTTTTTTTCCTTTTCTTTTTTTACATTTTATTAGGGGCTCATACAACTCTTACCACAATCCATTCATATACATACATCAATTGTATAAAGCATATCGCACCTTCCCTGCCCCAATCATTCTCAAAGGATTTGCTCTCCACTTAAGCCCTTTGCATCAGGTCCTCAAAGAGGTCTTCTTACTCAGCCTCAGGGCTAAATTGAATTTAAATATTATTAGAAGTAAATTATTTGGCCCACAGTAGGCACCACCTTTCTCTTTAAAATGTTGACATTTACATTTATTCTTCTGAGTATCTTTTTTTGTATCACTATTGCCTAGGGCAGTGGTTCTCTACCTTCCTAATGCTGTGATCCTTTAATATAGTTCTTCTTGTGACCTCCAGCCATAAAACTATTTTTAAATCATTTTATTAGGGGTTCATACAATTCTTATAGCAATCCATACATACATCAGTTGTGTAAAGCACATGTGTACATTCATTGCCCTCATAATTCTCAAAACATTTGCTCTCCACTTAAGCCCCTGGTGTCAGGTCCTCATTTTTTCAACCCCCTTCCCCCTCCCTCATGAACCCTTGATAATTTATAAATTATTATTTTGTCACATCTTGCTCTGTCCGATGTCTCCCTTCTCCCCCTTTTCTGTTGTTCGTCTCCTAGGGAGGAGGTCACATGTAGATCTTTATAATCATAAAACTATTTTCATTGCTAGTTCATAATTGTAATTTTGCTATGAATCTGGCAACCCCTGTGAAAGAGTCATTCGACCCTCAAAGAGACTGCGACCCACAGACTTAGAACCGCTGGGCTAGGACAATACTTAGCATATAATAGAATAGGTGATCTGCATGTATTTGACTAATTTAGATTCTTCTCTCACTAAGAGCTGATGTTACCAAACTCTTGTTTAGGCCACATGCCTTTAATCAAGTCATTACTCTTTGCCCAGAGAGACAAGATGGCCACTGGTGTCCAGGGAAGGCCCTGGGGAGGGGGTACATTCTGACTCAGGTTAAAATCTGATGTTATTACTACAATTATTAGGTCTGTGTATAGTTAATGCAGATTGATCTCAGCATAAATCTCTAATAAAAGTAGGTGAACAACGTGGTTCTTTTGGGATTCCTAGAGGTTAGGCCTTTTTTAAAAAAATCATTTTATTGGGGGCTCATACAGCTCTTATCACAATCCATACATCCATCCATTGTGTCAAGTGCATTTGTACATATGTTGCCACCATCATTTTCAAAACATTTTCTTTCTACTTGAGCCCTTGGTATCAGCTCCCTATTTTTCTCTCTCCCTTTATTTTTCACCCACTTTTCTGTTGTTCATCCCCCTGGCAGAGGAGGAAGTTATATATAGATCATTGTGATCAGTTTTCCCATTCTCCCCCCACCTTCTCCTTACCCTCCTGGTTTCACTACTCATTATTGGTCATGAGGGGTTTATCTGTCCTGCATTCTTTGGGTTTCCAGCTCCTATCTGTACCAGTGTACATGCTCTGGTATAGCCGGATTTGTAAGGTAGAATTGGGATCATGATAGTGGGGGGAGGAAACATTAAAGATCTAGAGGAAAGTTGTATGTTTCATCAGTGCTATACTGCACCCCAACTGGTTAGTCTTTTTCTTGTGACCCTTCTGTAAGGGGATGTCCAATTGTCTACAGATGGGCTTTGGGTCTCCACTTTGCATGTCCCTCATTCACATCAATATGATTGTTTGGGGTTTTCTGATGCCTAATAACTGGTCCTGTTGATACCTCATAATCACACCAGCTGGTGTGCTTCTTACATGTGGACTTTGTTGCTTCTCAACTAGATGACCACTTGTTTATCTTCAAGCCTTTAGGACCCAGATGTTATATATTTTGATAGCCAGGCACCATCAGCTTTCTTCACCACATTTGCTATGCACCCATTTTGTCTTCAACAATCCTATCAGGAACGTGAGCATCATTGAATGCCAGGTTATTAGAAAAAAGTGTTCTTTCATTGAGGGAGTACTTGAATAGAAGCCCAATGTCTGTCTGCTACCTTGATAACATATAAATATATTTACATAGATCTATTTCCCTATCAAAATATATAAATATATTTACAGTTGTACATGCTTGTCTCTAAACCTTTATAAATGCCCTTTGCCTTTCTTTCCTCTATTTCCTTTTACTTTCCTCTTGTCCCACAATCTTCATTCTGTTTTTAATAATTCCTTGAAGTTACATTGCCCTTGATCAAGCCCTACCAGGCATCCTGTATCCTCCTTGCCATGAATTTTAGATCACTTGTTGTTCCCTTGTCCCTGAGTTTGTTAACACTCACTTCCTTTCTCCTGTCCCCTCTCCCATATCCCCCAGAACTGTCAGTCCTGTTGTTTTCTCTTCCGGATTGTTTATCCTGCATATCTTATCTAGATAGACATGCAGAGACAATAATAAGCACAAAAACAAGGCAGAGCAAAACAAAACAACAAAAAATAACTAATGGCAAAAAAGAGAGAGAAGCAGCCTATAAATAGTTGCTGGTCTGTTTGTTTACCTTCAGGAGTGTTGTCGAGTCCAGTTGAGTTGAGTCGAGTCTGATGGGGTGCCATGCCTTAGCCCCAAAGTCTATTTTTAGTGTTCCCCAGGGACTTCACTGCTTTGCTCTCCTTGCTGCTCTGTTGTACGCCCTAGCGTTTTGCTCTGGCGTGGTGGGTTCAGATCGGACATAATTCCTGCACTGTGCCTCCAGTATTGTCCCTTGTAGTGATATGGGTCAGTGAAGTACGCTTTAACTCATGGTGGGGCCGGCTCCATGATCCTCTCTGTGCATTGGCTGCTCTGAGCAGGAATATCATCTTCCGGGCTTGGTGGGCCAGAATGTGTTCCACTCTCTTCTTCCCTCTTCGTTTGCTCTTGTGCTCTTATCAGACATGCCCCTCTCCCTGAGCTGTAGCTTCAGTGTTGTCCTCTGAAGTGCATTCTTCTGGGAGGGGAGGTGGAGGTGTCCACGTATTTGGGATTGGGGCCAGCCCCGTAGACCTCTTTATTGGTTCCCTGCTTCATGCCAGTATGTTGTATTCACTTATTGGTACACTGGGTTGCAGTCTGGTCCCTATCTTCCTCTACTGTGGAGATATAAACAACATTCTCCCCTTGGGTGGGTTAGTGCTCTGTTTCCCCACTACCCATGTCTTTTTTTTTTTTTAATTCTTTTTTCTTTTCCTCTCCTTTTTAGTTGGCTGCCATATGTATCCCTGGATTGGGGCCTCTGCCATTCTACCTAGACCTCACCCCAGGAATGTATATATAGTAGCTTTTCCCCTAGACCCTTTTGCATTTTTTAGCTTTCCTCGGTGGATTCATGCTGTACTTGTCCTTGTGAGCTTGGCTTACTGCACTTAGCATAATTTCCTCCAGTTCTTCCCATGCAGTGATGTGCTTCATGCGTTCATCACTGCTTTTTTGTGATGCATAGTACTCCATTGTATGTGTGTACCAGTTTTTTAATCCATTTGTCCATTGATGGAAATTTGTTTTTTTCCAACTCTTTGCGATTGTGAACAGTGCCGTGATGACCGTTGAAGCACAAGTGTCTGCCATGGTTTGTTTCTTGCCCCATCTGGGTATATGCCCAGTAGGAGGATTGCTAGGTATTATTTTAGCTCAAGTTCCATCTGTTTTAGATATCGCCAGATCGATTTCTATAGTGGCTGTACATAGCTACAGGTCCACCACCAGTGGACAAGAGTTCCTATCTCACAACAGCCCCTCCCACACTTGCTACTTTTTGATTTTTTGAACTGGGCTATCTTTGTGGGTGTTAAGTAGTATCTCATAGTTGTTTTAAAAGGTTAGGCCTTTTTAAGGTTCTTTGTTTCTTTGCTTCATAATGAAATAATGTATATATGTGGAACTACTTTCATAACTACAGAATGCTTTATTGCATGTATGCATGTGCTTAAGGAGTCTTTAAAAAGTCCATGGGAAAAAAAAGTCCATGGAAAAACAGAATTAAAAGATGGAATTTTCCCGCAAATACTTTGAAGCCCTCTTCTACATATGCACAAGTATGATTTCTAGGTAAATGACTTTATCCAACAGCTAATATTTTTAATTGATCATTCAGAATATTATTTAAATACCTGTCATGTGCCAGGTGTTGTTGTGGGTATCGTGGATTTAAAACCAAAAAACAGATCTATTCTCCCCTAGTCGTTGTATATAAATATATTTACATCTTTATATGTCTGTATTTAAATCTCTGTGACTACCCTTTGCCTCCGAGTTCTTTCCTCTGTTTCTTTGTACTTTCCTCTTGTCCCACTATCATGTTCTGTCTTCATTTGGGTTTTAGGAATTCCTCTCGGTTACATTGCCCTTGATCCAGCCCTGCCAGACCTCCTACACCCTCCTTGAGACTGATTTTGGATCACTTTTTATTCCCTTGTCCCTGGGCTTGTTAACAACCCTCTTCCTTTCCCCCGCCACCCCTACCTCCATGTCCCTCCGGAACTGTCATCCCGTTGTTCTCTCTTCTGGCTTGTTTATTCCACAAACAGATGGACAGTGGGCCCCGGCTCAAGTACTCCCTCAACACAAGAACACTTTGTTCTAACAATTTGGCAGTCTGAGATGCTCACCTGCCTGGCATGATTGCTGATGACAATGAGTGCACAGGAAAATGTGGTGAAGAAAGCTGATAGTGCCCAGCTACCAAAAGATATAGCACCTGAAATCTTAAAGACCTGAAGATAAACAAGCAGCCATCTATCTGAGAGACAACAAAACCCACATGGAAGAAGCACACCGGCCTGTCCTAACTCTATCGCCGAGGACAAAGTGGGTGCATAAACAAAAGTTGCGAACAAAGCTGATGTTGTCAGGCTATCAAATGATATAGCATCAGGGGTCTTAAAGGCTTGAAGACAATCAGGTGGCCATCTAGCTAAAAAACAAGAAAGCCCACATGGAAGAAGCACACCAGCCTACCCGACACGAATGCTGAAGACAAAGCGGGTGCATGGGTAAATGCGGTGAAGAAAGCTGATGGTGCCCAGTTGTCAAAATATATAGAATCTGGTGTCCCATAGGCTGGAAGATAAGCAAGGGGCCATCTAACTGAAAAGCAACAAAGCCCACATGGAAAATGCACACCACCCTGTGAGATGACAAGGCATCAAAGGATCAGGTATCAGGCATCAAAGACCCCCCCCAAAAAAATCAATAGCATTGTGAATGAGGGGGAGTGCAGAGTGGGGACCCAGGGCCCATCTGGGGGAAATTGGACATCCCCTTGCAGAAGGGCTGTGGGGAGGTGACGAACCAGTCAGAATGTAGTGTAGCAACTATGAAACATACAATTTTTCTCTAGTTCTTGAATGCTTCCTCCCCCCACTATCATGATCCCAATTCTACCTTACATAACCGGCTTGACTGGGAGATGTACATTGGCACAGATAGAAACTGGAAATATGGGGAATCCAGGACAGAAGAGCCCCTCAGGAACAGTGGTGAGAGTGGCAATATCGGGAAGGTGGAGGAAGGGTGAGGAAGAAAGGGGGAACAGATTACAATGTCTGCATATAACCTCCTCCCTGGGGGGATGGACAGTGGAGAAGTGGGTGAGGGGAGATGTCAGATGGTGTAAGATATGATAAAGTAATTATTATTTATAAATTATCAAGGGTCCAGGGGAGGGGGGAGCAGGGAGGGAGGGGAAAATGAGTTGATACTAAGGGCTCAAGTAGAAAGCAGGTGTTTTGAGAATGATGATGGCAACATAAGTACTACGAATGTGTTGGACACAAATGATGCATTTACGGATTGTAAAAAGACTTGTATGAGCCCCTAATAAAATGATTAAAAATAAATAAATCAAGATAAAACCAAACAACAGCAGCAAAATTCAAACCCACTGCCATTGAACCAGTATAGTAATAAGTAAAACAGAAAACTCTGTGCTGTTGTTGAGCTTACCGTCTTTTGGGGAGAGGCAGATAAGACCAGAGCTAATAAAATATATAGTATGTCATGCAGTGATTAAGAGCTAAGGAGAGTAAAACCGGGCAAGGAATATGAATTGTAATGGGAATAGACATTTTAGACTGGTTGGAATTAAGTATGTTACTACTCCCACCTCTCAGTCAAAATTGGTAACATAATAACTGCTATATAGTTTCACATCTAAATTGTGCTAGTTCAGTTAAGCAAACAAGAAAAATCTGGAATGTGGTTTATCAAAGCTTCTAATTTCTTTCAGATTTTTGTTGGCTCTATTTACCAGGAATAAAAAATGTTTTGTTTTTTTAAAATGGGGAGCTGATTCCAAGGGCTTAAGTAGAAGGAAAATGTTGACAACATATGAACAGATGTGTTTGACACAATAGATATATGTATGGATTGTGATAAGAGCTGTAAGAGCCCCCAATAAAATAAAAAATTTAAAACATACAAATAAGTATCATCTATCTTTTTTGACATCCCCATTTCATAGCTCTGAAAAAAATTCCCATAAGTATATCAATAAAAAGTTCAATGGTCTTGAACACCTTTCTTTATATGATTACCAGTGTCAGCAGTTAAACATACAAGAGGCCTTCAAAAAGTTTGTGGGAAAATTCCATTATCTTTTAATTTCATTTTCCCAGTTGCTTTGAAGGAGAGATAAAATTAAATCAAAGGTTTATCATTAACATTGATTTGAAAAAATGATTATTCCTTCTAAATATTCCTGTGAAAAATAAAGTAAGAGGATTTTCCCAAGAATTTTTGAAGCTCCCTGATACTGTTATTTATGACTTAAAAATAGCAGTTGCTTTGAAAGAGAGATAAAATTGAATCCAAGGTATTTTGTTAACATTTATTTGAAAAAATGACTATTCCTTCTAAATATTACTGTGAAAAATAAATTAAGAGAGAGGATTGTGACCTGAAGTGATAGGTGAGTGGGATTCTGATTTTCATAATTCAAAATTACAGTAGTGTGATCTCCTTATCCAGGACATAGGGAAGTTGTTTACTCTTTGAAGGCCCTCTGCTGACGTCTGTTCACTGAGTAATGTCATCAGATTTCCTGGTGGTGGCTATTTTTTTTGGGGGGGTGGGGGGCAGTGGTAGTAGTTATCCGGCTCCAATGGGCCTCTGCTCCATAGAGGTCCTGGGAGCCGGATATACCCTGTAGACAGGATGCAAGGTTAAATGCAGTCTAGTTAAGTAAATAAAATAGTGTTCATGAGCATTACTAAAACACTAACATTCTAAAAAATCCTCCTGCTAAAACTATTCTTAAGAAAAATTCAGTCCTAAAAAAAATAAGGGAGGGAGAGAGAAAAATGAGCTGATATCAAGGGCTCAAGTAGAAAGAAAATGCTTTGAAAATATGGAAGCATATGTGCAAACGTGCTTGATACAATGGATGAAGGTATGGATTGTGATAAGAGATGTAAGAGCCCTCAGTAAAAGTATTTTAAAAAGAAATCTGTAGCTTCTTTTATTGGTACAATAAATCCAGTAGGGAGCTATTTTGATAAGTTGAGACTACGAAGGTGTGCTGTCCTTTGGCTGTAAAAGTAAGCCTGAGTTACTGACTTTGGTATCATCTTTCCAACAGTGATGAAGTTTTTGCCCTGAGCCATCCTTACTTTTATCTTAATCTCCAACTTGGAACCAAATATACCAGAGGCAGTAATATGTATATTTAACTTCTATTTCCTTCCTTCTAATTTCCTTTAGTTTTTACTGTCATCTCTTCGATATAGTAGCTTGAAATCTTAGTATAGTTACTTTTTTGTTTTCCTGACAAAAATAAATTTACTTCTGAGCCTAATTTAGTAATGTCTGACAAGTTTTATTATATGATATCATTCTCCCTTTTATTATTTTTCATGTAATCTGTAGCTATTAGCTTGCATTTTCTTCTTTGATTCAGCAGTTGTATAAGATAATAGTTTTTTTGAAGGAGGATAATATGTTGTTAATTGTTGATCATTGTTTAAATCTAGGTTTTTAATTTTTGGTTTGATTGCCTTGTGGTAAGATATAATAGCATGGAATTTTTTTAGCAGATAAAAACTATAATTCTTACTTTGGAGAATATGTTTTATGTTTTTTTGGTGACCTAGCATCTCATACATTAAAAAATTTTCGTTGTTTTTTTCATTGGTCTTTTTTTTTAGTGGGGGTTCTTACAGATATTATAATCTATAAATCAGGCAAACTTGTATAGATGCTGCCATCATCATATTCTTTCTTTTTAAAAATCATTTTATCACCGTACAACAATCTGTGCATCCCTTGTGTCAAGCATATTTGTGCATATGTTGCCATCGTTCTTTTCAAAACATTTTCTTTCTACTTGAGCTCCTTGTATATCATACATTTAAAAAAATTGTTTTATTAGGGGCTCATACAACTCTTATCACAATCCATACATACATCAATTGTGTCAAGCACATTTGTACATTCACTGCCCTCATCATTCTCAAAACATTTGCTCTCCACTTAAGCCCCTGGCATCAGCTTACATCATACATTTTTATAATATTTCTATTTCTTCTTACTCATATTTTATTGATTTGATCCTTTGTAATGAGTCCCTGTCTGTCTCCCATCAGAGGCTGAAGACTTCAACTCAGGTGAAGGGCCTGCCCAAACGCGCTCTAACCACCACTTGGTCTTCCCCTCCTAGTGATGATGGTCTTTCTGCTTTCTTTTAGGAAATTGCCCCCCATACTGTGGAAAATCAATGCAAAATGATTTTCTGTTACTTTCTACTTTTCATATGAACAGTTCCATTGCAGTTTCTTAATTTAAACTTTATTTACATAAAGTGTGAATAAAGGGGGATGAACGGCAGAAAAATGGGTGAAGGGCAACAGAGGATGATGTAAGATATGAAAATAAGGATCTATAACTTATCAAGGATTTGGGAGGGGTGGCAGATGGGAGAGGGAGGGGGGAAATGAGCTCATGTAGAAAGAAAATGCTTTGAAAATGATGATGGGAGCATACGTGCAAATGTGCTTGACACAATGGATAAAAGTGTGGATTGTGGTAAGAGATGTAAGAGCCCCCAATAATAGTATTTAATAAAAATGAAAAAGAACAATCAATTTGCCTCTCTCTGCATCTTACTTTCCTTCTCATTGTGCAATTGTGACTTACAGTGCAAATTTTGCTTTTTAAGACTGGCTGCCTTTTCGCACCATCTCTTTTAGAAATACTGACATTGGCATCTAGCTGGGCCTCTCAACACGAGGCATACAACTTGAGAGGATAGGTGGTGCTCTGGGCTAGTCTTCCTGCTCAGACTTACATAGGTCTTTCTTAGGAACAAATCTCATGAATTTTAGGAGCAAATCATGAAATAATTACAAAGCAAATCAGAAACTAGGCCAGTGCCCTATAACCAGCAGGCGTTAGCTTCTAACACTTGAAAATACGTATGGGTTTCCTCCATCACAGAACAAGTTTGGCTATATGTCTTCACTCAATCACTGTTGTGGGAGGCATTTGGAAATGGACAACCAGTTAGGAAGCATTTTGTAGCGAATCTACTGGTTCTCTTCTTTAACATATAAAATCATACAATCATTAGAGACTCAGGATAGAGTAGGGCATCCAGATGCTGTCTCTGGGAAAATTGTAAAGGGTTTGTTTCTCAGAGTAGCAGCCCAGTGTCAGGGTTCATCTCTTGGGGACTGGATTTCAGCCCCACCTTCTCCGTCCCCTGACTCCTTTTTGTGCGACTCAGACTGCCAAATCAATGGCTCTGAGTTTGCAGCACAGGCTACCTTGCAAAACAGACCTGCTTTAGAATCCCAGCTCTCCTACTTGCTGGTCGTGTGGTGTTAAGGCAGGGGTGGAGTTTTGTTCAAAAACTGAAAACTCTTAAAACATTGTCGTGAGGATTTAACAAGATAGCATTATGGATAGCATATATGGGGAAACCGCAAGTCAGAGTTGACTCAGTGGCATCTGGTGTGGATGTCTGGTGGTATAAAATGAGAAAGGTTGATTGCTTCTCAATCAAGCCTCTTGGCTCTGACATCTCATGATCAACTGCTGGGTTTTATTGCTCACGTGCCATTCTCTGTACAAGATTTCAACATTTATCATGGAAAAGATGGAAGTAGGAATGAAAGGAAAAATCTGAGGAGGCTCTTTGGATTGTAATCTCATTTGATCTTTATAAGACCAAGAACCAAACTCATTGCTATCAAGTTGATTCTGACTCATAACAACCCTGTAGGACTGGGTAGAGTTGCTCATTAGTTTCCAAGGCTGTAAATCGTAATGGAAGTGGATAGCTTAGTCGCTCTCCTTCAGAGTGACTGATGGGTTTGAACTACCAACCTTGTGGCTACCAGGCTAACACTTAACCTACTGCACCACCAGAAATTTAATATTATTATTATTTCTGTTATACAAATGATAAAACTGAAGCTGCAGCAGGGTGAGTCACTGAAAGTCTCACAGATAGAAGGCCAAGTGGAGATCAGACGCATAGTTTTCCTCCGTCCCTGTCCTCTACTGCTCCTGGACTTTATCAGGAGCTCCCCCGATCCTTCATAGTTCTCTGTTAGCTAGTCACTTTAGGTGGTCATTCTCTTGAGTAGATATACCACTTTTATCTATGACACTGACTAGAAAGAAACATTTTAAGCAAGCTTCTCTTTTTCATATATTTTTAGCAAGTCTTTTTCTTAACAGGAAGCAGTAGCTGACGTGCAATTTGGCCCTATGAGATTTCATCAAGATCAACTTCAGGTAATATTTAAGTGCAATAAATAATAACCCATGCCATAATTTTTACAGGTTTATTTTCTTTACAGAGGAGGTGGATTAGGGCCTAAAGCTGTACATTAAAAGTAGTTTTCTGTTTTAGATATTAGCATTAGACCAATGTTAAGTTTCCTGAACTTTATAACATTACTGTAGTTACACCTTTCTTAAGAATGTACATTTATATAGTCGATGAGAGAACCCTGAAATCTTAAAATAGTTCAGGAAAAAGAAAAAAAAAGTATGCAATTGTAAGGAGGGGAGGGCGGGCATGGGAGCAAACTATCAATAAATTGGTGAATCTAGAAGATGTACTTGTGTTCATGGTTATTTGCAACTTTTCTGTAAGTTTCAAATTTTCTGCTGTGAAAAGTAAAAACACCTAGTCTTCTTAATGTTGATGATTCAACTATCTTGTAGAGGAAATGCATTTAATTTTTCTAATTCAAAATACTAGACAATAGCCACAATTGGTTATTGTCATTTAACTTAGCCCCCAATTCTTTAGTGCTTCCTACATAGAAATGTGTATTAATGATTAGAGTGTTTTCAAAGGCTGCCAGAAATGTGTCTTCTTGGCTCTGCTCGCTGAGTTATGTCTGCATTGGATAAAGTGAGAGGAACTAAGCCTTAGAGCAGTGGTTCTCAGCCTTCCTCAGGCCGTGACCCTTTCATATAGTTCCTCATGTTGTGGTGACCCCAACCATAAAATTATTTTTGTTGCTATTTCATCACTGTAATTTTGCTACTGTTATGAATCATAATACAATATCTAATATGCAGGATGTATTTTCATTGTTACAAATTGAACATAATTAAAAATAAGTAAAGCATAGTGATTAATCACAAAACAATATGTAATTATATATTGTGAAATACTTATGTGTTTTCTGATGGTATTAGGCGACCCCTGTGAAAGGGTAGTTTGACCCCCAAAGGAGTCGTGACCCGCAGGTTGAGAACCATTGCCTTAAAGGAATTGAGCTTCTGTTCATTTACAGTCTCTGTCTCACCCTTGCTCTACTGCCCACTGTCCTTAGTCTGGTTCAGAGGGGGTGGAACAGTGGTGGTCTTGCACCAGCTTTAGTTGGATAGGCCTGGCTGGGAAAGAGACAGTCTAAACTGTGCCCCAGGCCTCACCTGAGCTGAGCAAGACACCCAGACAATAGCCACAGCTGAGGTGAGCTCCCTGCTCCTTGCCTTAATCTTCTGTCACTTCACTGCTTTGCAGTGTAATGTTTGGTCAACTTTAAATTTCTCTTCTCATTAAAAAAAAAAAGTTCTTACTTGGAGGAGTTACGTAAAACCATGACTCAAATATTTAAATATATTATTTAGATGACTTAAGTTTTTCAATAACATTGCATTATTTTATTAAAATCCTTCATTTTCCCTGTTACTGGTGCTACTTACTTGCTGTTAGCTAAAATAAATAGTTAAGTGTTTTTGTTGTTTTATTTTCAGAAAAAGTGCTTAAGGAAGGCTTACTTTTAAGTCATGGGTGAGTTCTGCTCTTTTGGACTTGTAGGCTGAGTGTAGTTAGAAAATAGCGTTCATTTCTGAGTGCTAGATGACAAGTGTCCCTGGGCCAAGTACAGCAGAAGGTTTTATACTGACCAATTGTTATTTGTGGATGTGTGCTTGTTTTGAGAACACTTGAGACTTTCTGTGGCTTGTGAAGAACTGACAATCCTAATAGCATCTGATTTTGATCCCAGGTACTTTTAGTGTTTACCAAAGAAGACAGCCAGTGCAGTGGATTCTATAGGGCATGTGAAAAAGCAGGGTTTCTGTGCTCCATCACCAAGGCGCCTCAGGCTGCCCTGGCCTGCTTCCTGGACAAGCATCATGATATCATCATCATAGACCACAGATACCCTCGACAGCTGGATGCAGAAGGGCTTTGTAGGTAAGTTTGGGACTTGGGCTAGCTAGCATCATGCTGTTGACATTTATGGTAGTCAGTGTAGCCCAGAAGTACAGTGTGTTAAATTCTGTCTCTCTTTTAAGGCATGACTTTCCTTTGCCTGTGTGTAAAATAATCAAGGTATTAGAATACCATTATTGCTAGAACTAATTTCACTATGTTTTTTACTCTGTTTTGTTTTGCTTTCCTTTGTTTAAAATAGTAAGAAACTGAATGAGACCCATTAAGGCTTAATTGGAATCCCAATATGTAATTAACCATAACTACCATAGGCATATGTATTACTAAAATTTTTTCCAGGTGTTTTTAAAAGTACAGTAAATTATCTTTTAATGTTAGGTGACTGTATCTTGTTATAGAATTCTTGCAGAGTCAATATCATGAGACAATTCTGAGTAGCAGAAATAAATCAAAGAAAGGGGCTTTTAAAAGACAATTATTTGCTGTTGTTGGAAGAAAGTACAAAATAAAACATTTTTACTTAATAGAAAACTTCCTTTTAGGGAAGGCAAATCATGAATTTAATGTAATATAAAAATCTAGTATATTGATTTTAAGATATTTAAACAGATTGAAATCAATTTGATGGAAAATTACATCAGAAATATCACTTACAGGATCTGTGGTAATTTTAACATACATGCATTCTCTGTGGTAGTGAGACACTACGGTCCAGGTAGGCAGACCCAGGTAGCTTTTACCCCAAGTGTGGTTTCCCTTAGTAGCATTTTCCCCTCCAGCCTTGACCTAGTGCCTGTAATAATCTAGTTGAATCCACTGAAAGCCTTTATCATTGTGCCCCGGATTTGTTTGACATGCCATCTGGCCAGGCATTTAGCACATTCCAAAGGGATTGTAGCCCAAGAGCAGTGGAAAGAGCTCTGGGCAGGGCCTAGATCTTAGGCTTTCCTTCCCTGGACTAGCTGCCTTTTCTGGGAATGTACATTTTCCAGAATGCGGTTTCCAAGACCCCTTCTATGCTTACTTGATGATTATCATTTTTAAAAAAGATGAAAATATCTAAAGAAAGTGGTACTTGGTAATATTGGTAGAGTGATGGCTGGCAAGATTGGTCTCTAAGAATTGCCAAAGGACTGCTAATTAGAAAAGATACTCAACTGGTGGTAAGGTACTGAGGAAAACTCTTGGCTCTTTTCCAGTCTTGCCCGGGCCCAAACCTAGTGACAGGTCTGCGCTGAAGAAGGAAAATTCATGCTTGTAAAGAGGATTCTGCTAAATCTTGTATTATTAAAGAAAGGATAAGCCCTAACCAGATTGTATTCGGATGCACAGCAACCTTGTAGGACCGAGAAGAACTGCCTTGGGAACTTCCAGAACTATGATAGTTACAGGAACAGGCTGCTTCATATCCCTCCCACAAAGCAGCGAGTGGACTCACACCACTAGCCTTCCAGTCCCGTGCCCATTGTGCCACTAGGGCTCCTTAAAGAAAGGTTAGGTTGTGTTAAATTATGCTTCACTTTTTTGGGTTTGTTTATTAGGGTTTTCTTTTTGGTTATAATTCTTTTTTTAAAATCATTTTATTGGGGCCTCATACAGCTCTTGTCACAATCCATACATCCATTGTATCAAGCACATTTGTACATATGTTGCCATCATCATTTTAAAAACATTTTCTACGTAAGTCCTTTGCTCTACTTTTTTTTTTTTATCTTTTGTGTCTGACTTTTTAATGCTCTACTTTTTAAGGGAGGAAAATATATTCTTTGTATCCACTTCACATAGAAACACTGAAGTAGTGTTAACTTGATTCAACAGGTGTGGTTGTTAAGCCCTGTAGAAGACAAAGTCTCAACATACTCACTTTTAAAGAGCATTCTGGCTGAATTTCTTTCAAAAAAGATTTGTTAGTTCTACTGGTGTTCCATGGTAGATTTTATATTCTTAGCCAGTACCATAATTCAAATGTGTAAGTTTTTCCTTAGCTGTCCTTATTCATTGCCCACTTTTACATGCATTATGCATTGCCCACTTTTACATGACCATTAAAAATATCATGTCTTGGGTCAGGTATATTTTAGTCTTCAAAGTGGCATCTTTGCTCTTTAGTACTTTAAAGAAGTCTTGTGCAGCCGATTTTCCCAGTGCAATATATCCTTTGATGGCTGCTTCCATTAACATATATTATAGATCCAGGTAAAATTAAATCCTTGACAATTTCAATCGTTTCTCCTTTTATTATGATGTTTTCTATTGGTCCATGTGTTAGGCCAGGTTGAATAGAGAAACAAATTTAGTGACATCATGTATGTGTAAGAGAGAGCTTTATATCAAGAGCTAATTATATAGCAAGCAAATCCCCCAGCCCAGTCCAGAACAAGTCCCTAAGTCCTATACTAGTCCATAAATCCCTCTAAAGACTCACGCAGCCACATGCAATGATGCAGAATGAAGGGAGATCACAGGCCAGCGAGTGCAGAGTTGTTTGGATCCAATGGCTGTGTCTCTGACAGTTCTCTGAGTACATCAGGAAGGTGAAGCTATGGGAGGAGGGGGGTTCCCAGGGACCCTGCTTTTGAGGGTCACAAGGAGGCACCATCAGGCTATGACCTGATTGACAGGCTAGACTCCACCCTTACATGTCAAGTGGATCTGAAATCATGTAACTACCACAGTCCAGGTGTGAGCATTTTTGTGTTTTTACTGAGGTATAATTCACACTTAAGTCTGTAGTCCATCCTGAAGATCAAGGACCACACTCTGCAGCCTGGAATGCTACATAATACTCAGTAAAAATCTCACACAAATAGCACATTTTATAACTATTGCAGCTTTTAGCATGTAAATAGTTTATTCAACTTTAAAAATATACTTATTAAGATCTTAAGTATATTTTTAAAGTTGAATAAACTGTTTACATGATGTACACTGAATGTAGTTTTAGTAAAATATAAAATGCCAGGTATATGATCTCATCCACAAAGTCCCCATCATTCCCCCATCCAGACTCTGCTGGGATTTTGGATTTGCCAATGGAAAGTTCTGATAACCAGACATTCGCCCTCGTGTTGAGAGATATGGCCCCAGGGTCACATGGTTGTTATGAGCTATTTAGTCAGCCCCAGAGTGAGTCTGCATACAGAGAGTTGTCTAGGCTGTGATTTTTAGGAGTGTGGCCTTGGTGGTACAGTGAGTAATGTGTTTGGCTGCTAAATCACAAGATTAGCAGTTTGAAACCACCAGCCACTCCTAAGAAGAAAGATGAGGCTTTCTGCCCCCTGTAAAGAGAGTTATAGTCTCAGAAACCCACAGAGAAGTTTAACCCTCTCCTATAGGGTTGCTATGGCTCAGAATTGACTCGATGGCAGTGAATTCGGTTTAGGATCCACCATGATCTCCCCGCCGGTATATTGGAACCAGCAGCAACCTTTGAATTTGCAGCCCAGAGCTTAACCATTATGCTACCAAGCCACCTTTTTCAGTGCCACTAAACCAAACCATTGCCATCAAGTCAATTCTGACTCATGGCAACCCTACATAGGATTGCCGAGACTATTAATCTTTACAGAAACAAACAGCCTCAGAGTTGCTTATGGATTTCAATCTCTGATCTTGCGGTTAGGAGCTTAAGGCCTAACCTACAGTGCCAGGACATACATTTACAAGGGCAGCTCTTGATCCACCTTCTTGTCTGAGAGTTGAGTCAGAGCCGAGGCTTTCTCAATTCCTGGTGCTGTTCCACCACATTGTCCTCATTTCTTAGAACTGGGGTCAGAGGCCTGGTGCCATTGTGAATTTTCTAGGGGCAAGAGTAGGCCCTGACGTTGTTTTGTTGTTGTTGTTGTTTTAAATCCAAGATCAGTTCATCTGCATTCTGGTCCTTACCTGGTTTGTCTCCCTTAAGATCATCCCTTTTAAAGATACCGGTCCGTTATAGACTGTTTCTTCAAGGAGACTTTTTGGGCTTCCCTCCTGAACTATCTTGCCCTCTCAGCAGACCTACCCAGCTCACAAGACCGTAGCCCTGTTCTGTCTTCCTCCTCCTTTGGAGATACCAAATCAACACCCCTTTGGTTGAATTTCCATCAGTTGCTGACCCAGGTGACAGCATTCATTTCTCTTTCTCTATTGAGGGCATTGGGAACTTCTTAAGATGCTTTGCTGAAGGCCAGTTATTTTGTGTCTGTGAGACTTTCCAAACCTGTCAGTTTAAAATCCTTGCGGTGCAAGTTTTCTCATTTCTGGATGTTGTATTTGGTACTGGTAGTACATATGACTAAGACATGGTTCTTACCCCTGAGGAGCTAATGCTTTGGTGGCAAAGTAAGCAAATAATGTTAGTAAGTTCCCCCATAGGACCGACATTGAGTGCCTGTGTTAGTAGGGCTTCACAAAAGACAATTGGATTGAGTTCTGAAGATTTAGCAGGAATTTGAAGGGCAGAAATGTAGAGAAGGTCTTTCTAGATAGAAGAAGCTGCATGTGTAGGAACAGGAATCAGTGAGCTCAGGATGTCCGGGCCTCCTCTGCAGGTTGTATATGGTTGCTGGATCAGGCAAGTGTGGAGCATGCTTGATGGAGAGGCTGGAGCAACAAACAAGGCAGATCACAAGGGCCTGTGTGCTGAACCCACAGGCTTTGGGCTTCACTCTTGGCAGTTGAAACACTGACCTGTTCTATGCAGCTGAGTGTCAAGACCAGAATGAAAGATCGTTCTGGCAGCTAATTGAATTGCAAAGGCATGTTAGCGAAGGTGTTTTAGATCATCCACACAGTGCCTGAAATCAGTGTCTCCTAACTTCCTATTAAAAAATCCACAAAGCTATTAAGAGGTAAAGGTTAACTACAGCAAAAAAAAAATACAAAGATAAAGATGATAGAGATTTAGTTAGAAGCTGGGGGAACAGAGAAAGACAGGGCTTCCGACAATATCTGTTATATCATGAAAACTAATTATGAAGCTTGCTCCTGAACTATCCTTCTCTGAAACTGAAAAGGCTTTCCGTCATTCTGTACTCAGCTTAAGATGCTGGAGATGCATTGGCTAAAGCTCTAGCTGAGCAGCTACACTTCTTGAGCTGACTAGAGGCCTGCCCTCTGTCTCCCTTCATTTACTTTCGATATCCGGAAACAGAAGACAAGGAACAGAGGTAGACAGACAGAGATGTAGTGTTTCCTACCAATGTTCCTACCATGTTGTAAGAAGGGGCAGAGACATAGGAGCCTGTGAACAATCCTCCCCATATAACTGTGTTCACAGAACAGCACAGAGCATCAGTTTCTTGGGCTGAGTTGAGAGATTGGAGTGAACAGAGTGGGAGTCCATTGTGTACGGCAGAGACAGGCTGCAGAAATGCCAGGCTGGCAACACTCTGAACCTGTACTTGCACCCTTTGAACTGATTGCAGGCCTAGATTCCACAGGAAGACATCTGCTAACGCCAGAGCGTGCGGTAAAGAAGTGGTACAAATAGTTCTGACCCTCTCTTTTGGCCCATTCTTAGCCTGGCTAGATGCTGTTTCTGCTCCGAGTTGAATAATCAGGATAATAAAGAACAGAACCTCCAAAAAGTTAACATAACATAATGGAGTGATAGGGGGAGACTTCTTAGGAATAAAAAGATTATTTTTGACAAGAAACCAGTGAGTTTTTGAGAAATATGTTTAGGGTACTCAGAGGAAATGAGGAAATATTTCTGGGTGCAATAGGACCAGGACTGTAAACTAAAGGGACATTTTTCTAAGAGGAGCTGGTAGAAGTAAAGCACTGCTAACAATTCAAGTTCATGTTGGTGCTGAAGCAAGATTGGACTCAATGCTTGATGATTTCTTTCAATCTCTTGATTCACCTTGGTCTGCAAATGCTTTTTACCATTATAAATTACATTCTTCTCAATAGGCAATTTCATTCTGCACCACAGAGAGAACAGGGGCAATGTAGGGGTAAAGGAGTTGTTTTTTTTTTATGGTTAGTGTTTGACCTTGGGTTAGGTTTAGGGTTAGTGTTAGGGTTAGGGTAAGGTTAGGGTTAGAGTTAACGTTAGCATTAGAATTAGGATTAGGGTTAGGGTTTGACCTCGGTTTAGGTTTAGGGTTAGGATTATAGTTAGGGTGAGTGTGAGGATGAGGGTTAAAATTAGGGTTAGGGTTTGGGTTCTGTGTTTTTGTAAAAGCTAACTCATTAAAGAGTTTTGTGATGTTCTCATAATAAGCCTTTGCCCCCCACAATTCTGTGTTGGAATGATCATCAGGACTGTTGGTAGTTGCCTTGTGTGGTTTGAGACTGGTATCACCTCCCAATATTTATTTTCATGAGAAGAGGATTTCTGATTTTTAGATGGTATGTGGTCACCCAGAAAATACAGTGCATTCCTGATCTTTTCTCACAGCTCGCCAATGGAAATGTATTTGCATCTTCTAGAAAAATGACCTTCATTCCCTTACGGAAGGGTCACAAGGAGGAGACGAGACGATCAGGGTGCAGTATATCACCGATGAAACATACAACTTTCCTCTAGTTCCTTAATGCTTCCTCACCCCCCCACTATCATGACCCCAATTCTACATTACAAATCTGGCTAGACATGTACACAGGTAGAGCTAAGAGCTGGAAACTCAGGGAATCTAGGACAAATAAACCCCTCAGGACCAATAATGAGAGCAGTGATACCAGGAGGGTAAGGGGGAGAAAGGAGAATTGATCACAATGATCTACATATAACTCCCTCCCAGGGGGACAGACAACAGAAAAGTGAACAAACGAAGACATTGGTCAGGGTAAAACATAAAAAAATAGCAATAATCTATAAAATATCAAGGGTTCATGAGGGAGGGAGGGAGGGAAAATGAGCTGATACCAAGGACTCATGCAAAAAGAAAATGGTGATGGCAACAAATGTGCTTGACACAATGAAAGGATGTGTGGATTGTGATAAGAGCCATATGATACCCCAATAAAATGATTTTATATTAAAAAAAAACTCATGACACATGGGATCCAGGGATAGGAATGGGAGTAGTGATACCAGGAGGTAGGGGAAGATAGGGAGAGGGGGGAGGAAGAAGGAACTGATTGCAATGATTGACACATAACCACACACACACACACACACACACACACGGGGACGAACAACAGAAAGCATGGAAAAAGGGAGGGAACAGTAGGTGTAAGATATGAAAATAATAATATTCATAATTTATCAAGTGGTCACGAGGGGGGCAAAGGGGAGGGAGCGAGGGAAAAAAGAGCTGGTACCAAGGGCTCAAATAGAAAGTAAATGTTTAGAGAGTAATGATGGCAGCATATGTAAAAATATGCTTGATATGGGGGAGTGAGGAGGGAGGGGACAAATGAGGAGCTGATACCAGGGCTCAAGTGGAAAGCTAATGTTTTGAGAATGATGATGGCAACAGATGTACAAATGTGATTGACACAATGGATGGATGTATGGATTGTGATACGAGTTATCTGAGCCTCCAATAAAATTATTTTTTTAAATATGCTTGATACCACTGATGTATATGGATTGTTGTAAGAGCTGTAAGAACCTCCAATAAAATGATGGTTTAATTTTTTTTAAAAAGGAAAATGTCCTTGGCGGGAGGGTACATGCCCCTCTTCTGCCCTCTTTCTGCAGTCTGGAATGGGGCATTATGGCTAGAGCTCAAACATTCATTTTAGACCATGGGTAAGAAACCAGGTGTATAGATAATAGCTGAGAAACATGAGCTCAAAGGAGCCTGGTCCTGGCACTGCAGAGTGCCCTGGCAAAGGTAGATTGCCTGCCCCTGCACATCATTGTGTATAATGAATTAACCGCACAGTCATGCAGCTATGTACTGTCCTTGGGAGAACTGAGAAAGACATTCAAATAGTTTTCTGTGTTCTGTGATTCAGAATAGTTCATTTCCTCTACTGACAGGACTAAAGTAATGCAGTGTGTCATAGCTTCTCTCTGTCACATCCTGGATATCATTGTCCTGGAAGCCAGCACACTGATTGGTGGAGCTAGCTGGGTCTGGTCCTGTTATTGCCCACCTTCACTTCCACTCCATCCCCCGTCTCTTCTTCCCTCGGTCCAGAAGCTGAGTCCCTTCCTCCTCCTATGGCTTGTTTCTCTTCCTGAAAATTCTTCAGATTTCCTCCAGTGGAAGGTGAATGGACGCTGTTGCATAGCCTCAGTAATGTGATTTCTTTTCCTCCTTCTCCTCCTCTCGATCACATTTATTTCTACCCTCTCTGTGTCTTGGCTGGATTTTAGTTCTCCATAGCCTCTTGGAAATCTGCTTCTCCAAAAGGTTGAATCACTCTCTGGGTGGAGAGTCTCATCCTTCAGTGAAGCACTTTCTACTTTTCTGGACTGGGCACCCTCATTCTTCACCTTAACTAGCAGCTGTTTTACAACTTGGAAGCAAGGACGGTGAGGCTTCTTCATCTCTCATTCTGGACATGCTATCAGGAGGTCCCAGGCCCTAGAGGGAGATCATGCTTGGTAAACTGGAATATCAGCAAAAAAGAGAGAGACCCTCAAGGAGAAGGATTGATAAAGTAACAGTGGCTGTACTATTGGATTCAAACATAGTAAAGATAGTGTAGGAACGGGAAGTGTTCCATTTTGTTTTACTTAAGATTTCCCTTGAATCAGAACCAACTTGGTGGTACCTAACACCAGTATCAGATGTTTATTCTGTTCTTTCTGAAAATAATCTTACACTTTCCAGTTTTGAATTGTTGTTGCATCAATTCAACCTAAGACTTCTTCATTCTTTATGCTGCTTAGAGTACAGTGGAGGGGAGAGCTGCCCCTGCCCCTTCTTCCCTACTGTAAGTGAGACCATTACCATGTGATGATAATACATGTGCCCTAGTGTTTGCTGTAGGTAAGAAGGGACAAAGAGCCCCCTCATGCAGGGGAAAGTGTCCACCTGAAACAACTAGATGAACAAAGACCCAGACAAGTAGGAAGCATACCATCTCATGTAGCTGATATATTTGGCTTCCATAATTGTTATAATTAATCCTAGTCCACTGATTAGGATTTTATCTCCCCAAAAGAGAGGAAGATCAACTAGTCAAGAAGGTGAGTCCAGAGTGTGAAAGAATTTTTCCTCTCCTTTGTACACCTCCTCCAGCTTTAATTGTTTTACCAAAATTAGTGTATTCATTTCTGAAAGTAATTTTTATTTCTTAACTTGGGTAAAATTTACATGCATTTAAAAATATTCTTTTCCAAATGTATAAAATATTGTGTAATTTAAAAACCTGATACGGCACAGATTTAGCAAAAGTCCATGGAAGTTGTTACCAAGCGTGCAGTTGCATTGCCAGACTAAACTGGCTAGGGAACGGTGACAAAGGGTAGCTGTGCACAAGGGCATGCCCTCTCTAACATAGAGCCAAGGCTCACTCTTAGCAGCCCCTCTGGATTGCTGAGACTATCACTGTGTATGGGGTCTCTCTCTCTTGGAGCTGCTGGTGGTCCTGAACAGCTGACCATGTGGCTCACAGCCCAACACATGATTACTACAGCAGCAGCGCTCCATACAAGGGCATACGGGAATCGGTATTCGTCTTACACTATGACGTGTTAGCTCAGGATTCCACAGGCAAAGCCCTTGCAGAAGCTCTGCCCTCTTTATTTGATGGAGGTCAGTGGACCCTTAAAAAGTCCTTTTTATTGTGAATTGGATGGACGTTTACAGAGCAGATCAGTTTTCCATTCAACAATTCATATATAGTATAACTTTTTTTCAGAATTGTTTTAAGTTTATTTTACAATGTATGTTTTGCTTTGTTTTGTTTTAAGGTCTATCAGAGAATCAAGTATCTCAGAAAACACAGTTATTGTTGGTGTTGTACGCAGGTAAACTTTACTTTTTTCCAATATTGAAATTCAAGTGTCAGTGTAATGTTTGCTCTTTCAGATGGTTGAATAATTATTTGCAGGCGTGATTCTTTTAAGTGTGGCCTTATTTATTTTTATTTCATTTACTTCTCCAGGTAGCTTCATGTAGAGGGCATCTGTGATTTTGAACTATCACTTACTTTAGAAATAGGAAAAACTTAAAACCAAAACCAAACTCACTGTCATGTAGTCAATTCGGACTCATGGCACCACTGTACGGCACAGTAGAATTGCCCCTGTGTGTTTCCGAGACTATGCATCTTTCAGAGAGGGTAGGAAGCCTCATCTTTTCCCCAAGAAGCAGCTGGTGGTTTCAAACTGATGTGGTTAGCCGCCAACCAAGTAACCCACTACACTACCAGACCTCCTTTTTAGAAACAGGCAAACTGTCAGGGAATTCCATTCCTAAAAAAATTTTTTTTCTAATGGTATCTTCCTAGGGGCTTTTAACTCCAGATTTCTACGAAGATTTGAATTGTAGAGGAGTGGGCAAAATCTTTTATTTGGAAGTGAAGAAAAAATAGAAATATATGAGAGGGCAGTTTTGAAATAAATGTTATTTAGCTTACATGTTTTAATAGTGATAAGAAATAATTGTGTCCTTTAAACTTTTCTCCTGAGCTGTTGGTGGGAAAGAGGGACCTTTTTTTAAATTTTAAATAAACTGAAAGTGGAAGCAAATAAACAATTTAATTTATTTAAAAATCTTTACATATTAAATAGATGTAATTGCTAAAAGACAATCTCTTAATTTTTGCCATGTTGTTTTGAAGGACGGAAAAAGAAGAACCATCTGTATTGCCCTTCGTTAACGCTGGCTTTACAAGGGTATGTACTAGCTTCTTTATTATGCAAGTATAATTTAGCGTGGGAAATGATTTTCTCAGTTTGATGCCCAGCAAAAATATTGAATTATTGGAAGTAAAAAAAAAAATCCTTGTGTTTTATTAGATTTGGTATAACTTTATAGCCAGATAACAATCTATCACACTTTCTTGTTCTCTGAAAGCAATGTCTACTAAAGTCCTCTAAACATATTAAAATCCCCTTTAATGATTTTACTCGTTACCATTTATACCCTGGCATATATTCTTATAATGTTTGTATGTATGTATATAGCTTTATTAGACTTGTGATTCTAGAAATAAGGTAACCCAAACACTATTCAATCTGTTGATTTCTCTTAAGCCAGAATTCTGCTGGGGCTTTGGTCAGTTTACAAATGAGGCCTTGGAAATCATGGTGGAGAAAATTTAAGAAGACTGACCCTTAAGCAAATTTCTAGCTCACATTTGCATCGGTGACATAGTTAAGAAACTTCAAGCTATGCGTTTAATTTAAAGTGGTTATGGAAGAGTAGTATTGGTAGGTACCTGGCAGAAGCAAATACAAATCCTTCCCAAAGGAAGACACCTTTGTCTTTGGCTTCAGAAAACCTCCACAAGTACAGTAACTGTTGCAGAGAAATAGGTAGGCCTCAGTCAAAGCTAATAAATCCACAGAGTCATAACATCATGACTAAGAACTAGATCGTCTTCAGATCGTGGCATTTTCAGATATGGATAGTAAAGCAATTATATATATCAGTGTAAAAAAAAGAAGATAACACAAGTTTAAAGTTATTAGAAAGGAATAGAAAACTTAAAAATGTGGTATAGCCAATTTTAAACAATAAATTTGGGCTTTGAGAATTCAAACATAAATGAAAAATTTTGAACTTAGTCAATAGGTCAGCAGAAATTATTCAGGATGTAGAATAGAAATATAATGATAGAAAATAAGATAGTGAGGTTAGGAGCTGTTGACAATAGAGTGTGAAGGTTTAGCACATAATATAATTGGAGCTATAACTCTCACCCCAGGGGACGGACAACATAAAAGTGGGTGAAGGGAGACATCAGTCAGTGTAAGACATGAAAAAATAACAATAATATAAATTTTTCAAGGGTTCAGGAGGGAGGGAGGAAAAAAAATGAGGAGCTGATACCAAGGACTCAAGTAGAAAGAAAATGTTTTGAAAATGATGATGGCAACAAATGTGCTTGACACAATTGATGGATGGATTGTGATAACAGTTGTACGAGCCCCCAATAAAATGATTTTAAAATATATATGTGTGTGTGTGTGTGTGTGTGTGTGTGTGTGTGTGTAATTAGAGCTTCAGAAGGAAAAGAGAGAGAATGGGACAGACAAAGTATTTGAAGTGTGAATGAGAATTTTCAGAACTGAGGGTGTGAAAGACTTTAGTTCACAGATTCAAAAATTGTAGCAAATCAAAAGTAAATAAAAAGAAGGTACATCATTGTAACTCCCCAAAATATGAAAATCAAAGAGAATTTTTTTTAATTAGAAGAAAAAATAATTACCTTGAAAAAACAAGGCTGATAGTTTGTCAACAACAGTGGAAAACAGTGAAATAATATTGTTCTTCTTTTATTTTAATAAATCGTTTTATTGGAGGCTCTTACAGCTCTTATAACAATCCATACATCAATTGTACCAAGCACATTTGTACATATGTTGCCATCATTTCCAAAACATTTTCATTCTACTTGAACCCTTGATATCAGTTCCTCATTTTATTCCTCCCTCCTCCACCCTCCCTCCTTCATGAACCCTTGATAATTTATAAATTATTATTATTTTCATATCTTACACTGACTGCTGTCTCTCTTCACCCATGTTCCTGTTGTTCGTCTCCCTTGGTGGGGGTGGGGGGGAGGCAGTTATATGTAGATCATTGTGATCAGTTTCCCCTTTTTTACCACACCTTCCCCCTACCTACTCTCATCGTATCACTACTCTTATTGTTTCTAAGGGGTTTATCTGTCCTGGATTCCGTGTGTTGAGAACTCGTATCAGTACCAGTGTACATGCTCTGGTCTAGCTGGATTTGTAAGGTAGAATTGGGGTCATGATAGTAGGGGGACAGGGAAAGCATTAAAGAACTAGAAGAAAGTTGTATGTTCGGTGTTATATTGCACCCTGGCTGGCTTTTCCCTTCCTTGTGACTCTTCTGTGAGGGTATGTCCACTTGTCTACAGATGAACTTTAGGTCTCCACCCCCTCTCCACTTCACATCAATATGATTGTTTATTCTGGATCTTCTGATGCCTGATCTCATTGATACCTCATGATCACACAGGCTGGTATGCTTCTTCCATGTGGGCTTCTCAGCTAGATGGCCACTTGTTTATCTTCAAGCCTTTAAGACCCTAGATGCTATATCTTTTGATAGCTGAGCACCATCAACTTTCTTCACCACATTTGCTTATGCAACCATTTTGTCTTCAGTGATAGTGTTGGGAAGGTGAGCCTCACAGAATGTCAGGTTATTAGAACAAAGTGTTTTGTGTTAATGGAGTACTTGAGTAGAGGCCCAATGTCCATCTGCTAACTTCTTATTTAACATATAATATATGTACATAGAACTATGCCCCTATAATTATGTATAAATATATTTACATATGTACATGCCTGTATTTACACCTCTATTAATGTCCTTTGCCTTCTAGTTCTTTCCTCTCTTTCCTTTTACTTTCCTCTGGTCACACTATCATGTTCAACCTTCCTTCACTTACCAGTAATTACTCTTGCTCAGGCATTTTACACCCTCCTCAACATTGACTTTAGGTCACTTGTTGGGCCTGTTGTTTTCTCCTCAGGATTGTTTATCCTGCCTATCTTATCTGGATAGAGGTGAGATAAAAAGGGTTTTTTAAAAACCCAATGAAAGGAAAGCCTATAAATAGTTCCAGGTCTGTCTGTTGACCTTTATGAGTGCTTTTGGAATAATATTCTTAATATTATTCCTTAATATTTATTTCTTAGCATAGAAGAAAATTATTGCCAACCTAGAATTTTATACCCAGCAAAAACATCTATTAAAAATGGGATGAACTAAAGACTTTAAGATGAAAACTGATGGTTCATAACTAGCAGATCTTCGCAAAAGGTCATCCATCCTAAAGGAAGCAGTTAAAACAGAATGAAGGCGATGCAAAAGTGAATGAAGGGCAAATAAAATGGTGAGTATGTGGTAAACGCCATTTACTACATAACACAGTAGCAATAGTGTCTAGTTCAACTAGCTACTACAAAGAAGAAACAACTGCAACCCAATAGATATGCCAGCCATGCTGCAATTCACCGTTAGGGCAAAAGAAAAGCATTGCGGTGGTTTTAAAAAAAAAATTATATCTATTTACCAGACGTAAAGGAGCCCTGGTGGTACTTTCAGGTAACATTGGACTACTGATTGCAAACCCATCAGATGCTCTGTGGGAGAAAGATGAGGTTGTCTGTTCCTATAAAGATTTATACTTTGGATATCCGATGTAGGGTCACTATGAGTCAGAATTGACTTAAACCAGATCTAAACCACCAGTTCCTCCGAGGGAGAAACACAGGGCATACTATTCCCCATGAATAGTTAGTCTTGGAAACTCACAGGGGCAGCTCTACTATGTCCATTTGGGTCGCTAAGTGTCAGCATCGACTCGATGGCTCTTAACTTTGTGTTTTGGTTTTGAGAGCACATAGTGCTTGCTCTTGCAACGGAAGGACGATTTTAGTATTATCTCGCCATTTAACTTCTAGGTGTTTTCAAGGTTTGTGGTAGAGGTAAAACATTCTCGTGGGGGTCCCTACAAGACATGGGATGTGGCTTGCAGTTCAAATACCTGACGTTTTCATCTTTGTGGGAAATATGTGGAATAGAAATCTCCATCTGGGAGATATTCTATTCAGTAGGGAAGGGGGCTCTCTACATTGTTATTGTTTGTTAAAGCCTTGTAGATAATCCTAAGAAGCAGCCAGGAATTGAAGACCAATAGGTAGGGCTTAAGTCCTAACAGTAGATATGATGTACTTAGGAGAATGAGGGATTGAATTGGCTCAGGAAGTCTACAGTATTTGTGACTCTGCCTGCTTGTGAGAAGGGGTTCAGATGAGGAGACTGATGTCTAAGCAAAGGGGATAACATGCTTCCTGAGGATTCCAGACCTGATACCCATTTTCCATCTTCTGTGCCCTTTGAGATCCTTGAGACATAAATGAATACTGGGGAGAGTCAGAAAAGACAATATTCAAGATGTTATAAAACATAGGCAGAGATCAGAGGAGAGGCCAGATAGTAGAAGCAAGATGCTATATTTTAGTCACATGTGTTAGGATTTAACCTTACTTTAGTGGTTACATGTAGGGCTGTTAAACACAAGGTCAGCAGCTGCTCTTTGGGAGAAAGACCAGGTTTTCTACTCCCATAAATAGTTAAAGCAGGGGTCTTCAAACTTTTTAAACAGGGGGCCAGTTCACTGTTCCTCAGACCATTGGAGGGCCGGACTATAGTTTAAAAAAAAATAAAACTATGAACAAATTCCTATGCACGCTGAACATTTTTTTTAAGGGTGGAGACAGACCCAGTCATTGGACACGGCAGCCTGCTGGGTCTCCTTGCTTTATTAGTTTCCAGCCAATCAGTCCAGAAAGTTGGAGAGGGTGAGGCCGCCACCAGGAGCTCTGGACGTACTCTCCTGGGGCAGGCTTGGCAGGTACAGACTGTGGGACAAGACTTCCCAGGCCCCACTGGCGACTGGTAGGAAGACCATGGATCAGTGGCTGCTCTCTCACACAGATGGAGACCTGGGGCTCAGGGGTTGTGCCATGGACTTGCATGCCCCAGCAGGTCCCAGACCATCAGTGCCCTGGTGAGTCTGAAAGGATTTGACCAGAGCAATTCATACAGTGACTGGGCTGGAGCTGCTGACTGGGACTTGGCATTGTAGTGGTTGCATCTGCTCACACAACTTAGCCCCTTTGGGAATTGGGGCTCATAAGGGTGAGACCAGACAGGCAGGGAGGGACCGCCAAGCTGAAGAGAGAAGTCAAAGGTGTTATGTCTTTCAAGACACAGACACCCTAAGACCAGAGTCCTAGCCTCAGAGGCCATGATGAACCAGCCCTCAGACCCATCCTGGCACCAGGGGGTAGGGTCATCAGGAAACACCGACCCCCACCCAGCCCTCCCTGCCTGAAGGTCAGTAGGCTGTAGTTTTAAAGGGGGGGTAACCAATGCCTGTGGCTGCTTGGGGTTGGGCTGCCCGCTTACTTCCCCTGGGAGGCAGATGTGTTGCCTTTGGGGATGAACTTCAGGGAGCTGCTGAATATTCAGAATGGAACTGCCCGCGCTTGCGACCATCATTAAGGAACTCGTGGCCAAGCCCGTGGCCACATTTACTGCAGGACACCTTAAAGGCATCAGGCTGATGTGCTCAGTCGCTTGGCCATGCGATCATCATGGATGGTCTCCGTGGAGGCTGGCCACGGCGACGAGTGCTCATACTTGGAGCGGCTAGAGAACAACTCGTAGCCGCACTTGGCACACACGTACGTAGACAGCGGGTTCAAAGTGATTCTGGAAAACCTCGCCCCCGGAGAAGCTGCAGAAAGACATAGTGCTACCAGGTTCCCGTCCCGCTCTCACACCCCGACAGCTCCGAGTGCACCGACCCCACTGCACATATCTTATTTTGAATTAAAAAACAAAACGAGCACAAACGCCCGGCAGGCAGGATAAATGTCCTCAGCAGGCCGCAGTTTGAGGACCCCTGAGTTAAAGTCTCGAAAACCCAAAGAGGTGGTTCTACCTGGTCAATAAGGTTGCTGTAGGATGCTATGAGTTGGAATTGACTTGATGGCAGTGAGTGAGTTCTACCTTTGGATCCAAAATGTTTAGTAAGTATGTACTTTCATGCCCATGGTTGCATGCATGGGTGGCCATTTGTTGAAATATGCATATGCATTTCTCACCGTCCCAAGATCTGACCTGCAGACCAGGTGCATTGTCATGAACCAAGTCTTCCAGACATCTGGAAACCCCTTAATTGTCTCAAGCCCTTACGCTTTCACTGCTGGCAGTGGCACAAATACCATGCTAAAAAATCTCTCTCGTGTTTTCTTGCTGAGTCAGTAATAGGTGCCTGTGTGGACAGGCAGTGTTCTTGTAGCATCTGTGCTGAGCAGGGGAGGGGTGCAGGTCTAGGACTCCTCTCCTCACAGCAGATATGTAGATGTGTCACTTCCATGAGACTTCTAAGGATGAGAGGACTTATATTTTAGCCAGCATGAAATCACTGTGCCCATAGCCAACAGCCCTTGCCTTTCCTCCAGAGGGTGGCAGTAGCTGTTCTTGTCCTTCATGTAGCAATATGTAGTTACATTGCCTTTTTCATCCTCTCAGTGCTCTGTGGTAGGTAGGAGTAGCGTTTTCTTATTTCCAACATAAGGGAACAGGTTTTCTGAGGTGGTTTACTTAGAGTCATACAACTTTTAAGGCATGAACTTGGGACTGAAGTGTTGGGTTTCCTAGCATGCAGACAAGACCCTCTCTACTGTTCAAATGAACTAGCTGCCTTTGCACTGGCAACAGAAGGAACTCTGGAAGGGGCCCTGTCTCCTAGGCCTTACCTTCTTCCTTAATCAGATAGAATGTAATCTATTTATTGAGCAGATAAAAGCAAAGAAATGTTCACAGAAATAGGCATGAGTTCACAAGAAGTGGTGTAGTGGTTATTCATTGAGCTGCAATTCACACGATCAGCAGTTCGAACCCAACAGCACCTCTGCCTGGCTTTCTACTCCCTTAAACAGTTACAGTCTCAGAAATCCACAGGGGATCTCTGTGAGTCAGCATTGACTCAGTGGCAGTGAGAAATGTTCACAAGTAAGTTTTATATCTGAATGGACCTTTGTGACAGAACATAGTGGCTACTAAGATATCTTCATGGGACACATAATTTGGTTGTGTGGATGTGTGCTTCTTGAATCCATGTAATTTGTTTTAGTTGAAATGAATTGTTTCCATTATGTAAATGTTATCAAAAGAGAATTTATACCCCAGCAATAAGAAATACTAGGCAGTCTATAACTTTTGTCAGTTCCTCAACTGTGAAAGATTATCATTTGCTAGCTTGGTTGAGATGTTGCTAGTGTTTAGAGTAGCAAATTACCACCAATCTGTTGGAAAATATGGCCTTGGTGAAAGAAATGACACCAGAGATCACAAAGTAAATTTTTGAAAGACCAACAACTTAGTGTAAATAATGTTTTCTAACATCACTCACGTCAACTACACATGAAAAGGAAATCAAATGGAAAACATCTATAAAAGAAAAGATGGATAAACACATTGTTATCAATCAGAGCAAGATCAGGGTAGAGTGTGGAACATATCTTCACTTGCTCACATTCAAGTTCAAGAAAATTAAAACATGCCCATAAGATCTAAATTATGACCATGAGTATACCCCACTATAATTTACAAACCATCTTAAAAATAGATTTGATGAACTGAACACTTAAGACTGAAGGCCAGATAAGTTGTGAAATACTATCAAGAGCATCATTTGTGAAGAAGGCAGGAAAGGATGTTTAAAAGGGATGTCAGAAGAGAACCAAACTTGATCCTGAATATAGAAGACCTAAAGCATTTGGAAGGAATGATGAAGTTTGAAAACTAAATAGAAGACTTTAAAGGGCAATTTGAGAAGACAAAGTAAAGTATTATAACAAAATCTACCTAGACCTGAAGCTGGAAAACCAAAAGGAAGGAACATGTCCATTATTTCTCAAGCTAAAAAAAAGTCCAGTCTTGGGACCAGCCCCGGTCCCAACTATGTGACCCCCCCCCCACACACACACCAAGAATGCACCTCAGAGGACAGCACTGAAGCTACTGCTTGGGGAGAGGGGCATGTCTGATCAGAGCACACAGTAGCAAATGAAGAGAGAAGGAGAGTGAGTGGAACACATCCTGGCCCAACAAGCCCAGAGTTTGATATTCCTGCTCAGAGCAGCCAGTGCCACCGAGAGGACCATAGGTCTGGCTCCACCATGAGACACAACATCCCTCACTGAACCATAGAGCTACAGGGGACAACACTAGAGACACACAGTGCAGGACTTGTGCTCAATCTGACCCCATCACACTGGGGTCAAACACTAAAGACATGAAACAGAGCAGCAAGGGGAGCAAAGCAATGAATTCCCTGGGGAATACGAAAAATAGACTTTGGGGACAAAGTGTGGCACCTCATCAGACTCAAGTGGAAAACACGTCTAAAGGTCAAAATACAGACCTGGAACTATTTATAGGCTTTTCCTTTTTGTTATTTTGTTTGTTTTGTCTTCCTTTGCCTTATTTTTACCCTTATTAGTGTCTCTCTGCATGTCTATCTAGATAAGATAGGCAGAATAAACAATTCAGAAGAGAAAACAATGTGACTGATGGGGGGTGGTACACGGGAGTTGGGGAGGAGGGGAGGATCGTGTCAACAACCCAGGGACAAAGGAACAACACGTGAACTAAAATCGATGGAGAGAAGGGCGTAGGATACCTAGTGGGGCTTAATCAAGGGCAATGTAACCGTGAGGAATTACTAAACCCTGAATGAAGGTGGAACATGATGGTGGAACAAGAGGAAAGTAAAAGGAAATAGAGGAAAGAACTAAGAGGCAAAGGACATTTATAGAGGTCTGAATACAGGCATGTACATATATAAATATATATAATAGGAAAATAGATCTATGCACTTATATTTATATGTTAAGTATTAAGGTAGCAGATGGACATTGGGCCTTGACTCGTGTATTCCCTCAACAGAAGAACATTTTGTTCTAATAATCTGGTATTCTGTGATGCTCACCTTCCCGACATGATCGCTGAAGACAAAATGGGTGCATAAGCAAATGTAGTGAAGAAAGCTGATGGTGCCCAGCTATCAAAAGATATAGTGTCTGGAGTCTTAAAGGCTTGAAGGTAAACAAGTGGCCATCTAGTTGAGAAGCAACCAAGCCCACATGGAAGAAGCTAACCAGCCTGTGTGATCATGAGGTGTCAATGAGATCAGGTATCAGGCATCAAAGATCCTGAACAAAAAATTATTACCAATGTGAACGATACACATTGAGGGGGTAGGACGGAGTGGAGACCCAAAGCATAGCACTGATGAAACATACAACTTTCCTCTAGTTCTTTAATGCTTCCTTCCCACCACTATCATGACCTCAATTTTACCTTACAAATCTGACTAGACCAGCACATGTACACTGCAACAAATAAGAGGCCACAACACAGGGAATCTAGGACAGAAAACCCCTCAGGACCAATAATGAGAATAGCAATTCCAGGAGAGTAAGGGGAAGGTGAGAGGGGCAGAAAAGGGGAATTGATCACAATGATCGACATATTAACACACACCCCCCAGGGGTGAACAACAGAAAAGTGGATGAAGGGAGACAGCGGACGATGTAAGATATGAAAATAATAATTTATAATTTCTCAAGGGTCCATGGGGGGCGCTATGAGGCGCTATCAAGGGCTCAAGTTAGAAAGAAATGCTTTGAAAATGATGATGGCAACATATATACACATGTGCTTGACACAATGGATGGATGTATGGATTGTGATAAAAGCTGTAAGAGCCCCCAATAAAATTATTTACTAAAAAAAAGTCCAGCCTTGAATTACAATATTGAAGGATTCTTTTGGGGGCGGGGGGCGTGAATGAACAATGGAGAAAGCACCAAAATAAGATGGAAATTCTTACATGCCCTTCATCCTTGGGGCTCTGAAACAGCCCCAGAGATCATTTGTTAATCAATTAGTGGACCGGCTTAGAGAGTAAACAACACCTTTGAGGAATGTGCTCCTCCGACCAGTCAACCGTATGAGACCAAAAGAGCAGCATTTGTCCCCATACAAAGGTTGAAGGCAGGAAGGGGGGGGGGGGGCAGAGAAGATGAGAACATGGAAGTAGGTAACCAGGGAATACAGGAATGAGGGAAGAGTGCTGTTACATTGAGAGCATTATATACAACAAATGTATATAAAGTGTTGATTGAGGAACGAATTTGTCCTGTAAATTTTCACATAAACCATAATAAAGTATTAAATAAAGATGATAAAGGAATACACAAAAACACTACATTCAAAAGATTGGGTTGATGGTTAGTCATTTCAGAAAATCGCAAAATTAATATCAGTAAAGGAAGAACTTGAAGCTGCAGTGAAGACATTGGTTAAGAAACAAGGCTCCAGGAATTTATTAAATACCAGTTGTTTTAACAAACTGAAGCAGTGCTGGGCACACTCACTTCTTCTATGCCTAGAAATTTGGAAGACTGGAAGAGATGCACATTTGGTCCCATTCAAATGAAAGGTGATTCAAGCATGCGAGAATTATCAAAATTATTATGAATATCATATGCAATTAAAATTTTTCTTAAAACTCAACTCATTGCCATCACATCATTGGTTTTTGAACCTATTTACGAGAGTAGAAAGCTAGGTCTTTCTTCGTGGAGCCACTGGTGGTATTGAACTGCCAGCCATGAGGATCATTATGTGCCAATGCGTAACCACGCTATCACCAGGGCTCCTAAATTTTTTCTTAAGATAACTGAAAAAATGGTTACAGCAAAACACCAACAGGAAACAACCAGAAATTTAAGCCAAATTCACAAGAGGACATGGAGTAAGGACTGTCATTGCTGAAGTCTGATGTGTCCTGACTGAAAGCTGAGAACCCCAGAAAGATACTTTACCTGAGTTTTCATGATACAGAGGCATTTGAAGATGCCTTTGGGGATGGGATGGATTGGAGCATGTTATAGATAACATGAAGAAGAATGGAAATTCCATAACAGCACATGTACATGCACATGTAGAGTCTGTACATGGACCAAGAGTACAGTCATTCAAACAGAACAAGGTTTTTATGCATGGTTCTATAATCAGGAAAGATGTGTATCAGGACTGTATCCTTTCACTATTTATTTGATATGTATGCTGAGCAAATCATCCAAGAAGCTGGATTATATAAAGAAATACATGCCATCAAGATTAGAGGAAGAGTCATTAACCTGCAGTATGCAGTAACACACCTTGCTGGCTGAAAATGAAGAGAATTTGGAGTCCTTACTGATAAAGATCAAAGACTGTAGCTTTCAGTATGGATTATACTTTACCATAAAAATAAAATTCTCATAACAGAACCAGTAAGTAACACCATGATACATGAAGAAAATATTGAGGTTGTCAATGATTTCATTAGAGTTGGATCCAGAAGCAACACTTACGGAAAACAGCAGTCAAGAAATCAAACCTTGTATTGCATTAGGCAAATCTGCAAAAGACATTTGTCAATCTTTTAAAACAAAAATCTTATTTTGGGGACTAAGGTTCCCTGGTACCAAACCATGGGATTTTCAATCACCCCACATGTATGCAATAAGGCTAGAGAAGAACTGATGCATTAGAATTGTGGGGGGAAAGGAAAAAAAATGAAAAAGAATGGGTAGCGGGGAATTAGGGCACTAATCCACCCAAGGGGAGGGTATTGTTTATATCTCCACAGGGAAAGAGGGACCAGACTTCAACCCAGTGCTCCAAGATGTGAATGCAACATGCCAGCATGGAGTAAGGAACCAGTGGAGAGGTCTGAGGAGCCAGCCCCAATCACAACTACATTGAAAGCTGCCTCAAGAAGAATTTATTTCAGAGGGCAGAACTGAAGCTGCAGCTCAGGGAGAGGCACATGTCTGATCAGAGTACATGGGAGCAATTGAAGGGGGAGGAAGAGAGAATGGAGCACATCCTGGCCCACCAAGCTTGTGGACAATATTCCGCTCAGAACAGCCAATCCACAGAAAAGACCATATGGCTGACCCCACTATGAGACAGGACATCCCTCACTAACCCATAGCCCTACAGGAGACAACACTGGAGACACAGTGTGGGAATTGCACCCGATCTGATTCCACCACCACACGAGGCAAAACACTAAGGGTGTGCAACAGAACAGCAAGGGGAACAGAGCAATGAAGTCCCTAGGGAAGACCAAAAATAGACTTTGGGGCCAGGGCTTGTCACCCCAACGGACTCAACCGGAAAACACTCCTAAAGGCCAACAAATAGTCCTTGAACTAACTACAAGCTTTTCTTCTTTGTTGTTATGTTGTATTTTGTTTTGTTGTCATGTGCTTTTTGTTGTCGTTGCTTGGTTTTGCTCTGTCTTGTTTTTGTGCATGTTATTATCTCCACAGGTCTGTCTAAATAAGATAGACTGGATGAACCATCTGGGGGAGAAAACAATGGGACTGACAGTTTCGGGGGGACATGGGAAAGAGGGGTTGGGGGGAAAAGTGGTGTTAACAAACCCAGGGACAAGGGAACAACAAGTGATCCAAAGTAGTGGTGAGGAGGGTGTGGGAGACCTGGTAGGGGGTGATCAAGGGCAATGTAAGCGAGAGGAATTACTGTACCCAAATAAAGGCTGAGCATGCTAGTGGGCCAAGAGGAAAGTCAAAGGAAATAGAGGAGAGAGCTAAGAGGCAAAGGGCATTTATAGAGGTCTAAATAAAGACATGTGCATATGTAAATATATATGAGGATAGGGAAATAGATCTATGTGTATATATGTATAGGTTTAGTATCAAGGTAGCAGATAAACATTGGGCCTCCACGCAAGTACTCCCTCAATGCAAGAAAACTTTGTTCTAATAAACCAGCATTCCATGATGCTCACCTTCCCGACACTATCGCTGAGGAAAAAGCAGGTGAATAAGAAAATGTGGTGAAGAAAGCTAATGGTGCCTGGCTATCAAACGATATAGTGTCTAGGGTCTTAAAGACTTGAAAGTAAACAAGCGGCCATCTAGCTCAGAAGCAACAAAGCCCACACGGAAGAAGCACACCAGCCTGTGTGATCACAAGGGGTCAAAGGTATGAGGTATCAGGCATCAAAGAACCAAAAATCATATCATTGTGAGTGAGGGGGAGTGTGGAGTGGGGACCCAAAATCCATCTGTAGGCAACTGGACATCCCCTTATGGAGGAGTCGCAGGTAGGAGATGAGCTAGTCAGGGAGCAGTATAGCAATGATGAAACATGCATTTTTCCTATAGTTCCTGAATTCTTCCTCTCCACCCACTATCCTGATTCCAATTCTACCTACAAATCTGGCTAACCAGAGCATGTACACTGGTACAGACAGGAACTGGAAACACAAGGAATCCAGGATAGATGATCCCTTTAGGACCAGTGCTGAGACGAGCGATACCAGAAGGGCAGAGAGAGGGTGGGGTAGAGGAGGAACTGATTACAAGGATCTACATATAGCATCTCCCTGGGGGGCGGACAACAGAAAAATGGGTGAAGGGAGATGAACAGTATAAGATATGACAAAATAATAATTTATAAATTATCAACGATTCATGAGGGAGGGGGGAGTATGGAGGGAGGGGGAGAAATGAGCTGATGCCAGGGTCTTACATGGAGAGCAAATCTTTTGAGAATGATGAGGGTAACGAATGTACAAATGTGCTTTATACAATTGATGTATGTATGGATTGTGATGAGTTGTATGAGCCCCCAATAAAATTATTTAAAAAATTAAAAACTAAAAGAATTGTGGTGTTGGTGAAGAATATCAAAAAGTACCATGGACTGCCAAAAGAACCAAAAATCTGCCTCAGAAGTATAGCCAGAATGCTCTTTACAAGCAAGTATGGCAAGAATTCATTGCACAGATTTTAGACAGGTTATCAGAAGGGACCAGTCCCTGAAAAGGATATAATGCTTGGTGAAACAGAGCGCCAGGGACCCCCAAGGAGATAGATTGACACTGTGGCTACTAGAGTGTGTCTCAAACATAATATGATTGTGAAGTTGTACATAGGGTCCCTGTGACACAGTTATACCTAACAACAACCAGGTAGCAAATTATTGTCTCCATTGAGGTTGAGTTGAGATAAAATACAGGTGCACATAGAAATGGTTGCCTATTTTTGCTTGCTCTGAACTTGCATAAGTTTACAGAGGATTAAATAATGCTCGTAATAAGTGAAAGTATTCTAAAAGCTAAATAGCAATAGGACTTTAGTTAACAAATGTCTCCTCCATACTTTAGCCTCAGCTTTTATCAGTGCCATGCAGACAATCCAAATCCTCTTAAGACAATAAAAGAAAGACATTCTTAAACTATATTAAAAATACAGTTTAAAAAAATTTAGTTTGGTGTCCATAAATTTCATCTGTAATCTTCTGTTCATCATTAATGATAAAGTATATTTTAGATTTCATTTGCCAAGATGAAGTACTTATTAAGAAGCATTATTTGTGAGGAGCTGATACCAAGTGCTCATGTAGAAGGAGAATGTTTTGAGAATGATGGTGGCAACAAATGTGCTTGACACAATGGATGGATGTATGGATTGTGATAAGTTTTACGAACCCCCAATAAAATGATTTTTTAAATAACAAAAACAGCATTATTTCTATTGAATACATGATTTTTTATAGATGCATATATATTTATTCACATACTTCACCTTTCTGTTGTAGAGGTATTTTGAAAACTCCAGCATCATGGCCTGTTACAATGAGCTCATCCAGCTGGAGTATGGAGAAGTGCGATCCCAACTGAAACTCAGGTAACTCTACCATTTCTGGGAAGATCACTGGGTGACCAGGCCATGTTGTAAGTGAGAATGTTGCTGGTGGCTCACTGTGTAGTCAATACTGACCGACCTCTTGTTAAAATGGGATGTGGCAGTGAGGAGGGAGTGTGCCTTGATTTCTGGTGATCACCGTAGTGATTGGAGACCCTCATTTAAAGAAGGGCACCAAGAGAAGTAAGTGAACAGAAGCAGGACATACTCAGTACTGTGTGTCCTCAATTATCTGTTTTGGTTTTTAAGAAAAAATGCTTTACACACACACACACACACACACCCCATTGTAAACACTGGTTATCTCTTGGAGATGGCGTTTTTCTTCGGTTGGCGGTGCTGTCTGGTAACTACAAAGTGAGCAGTTCCTATCCCCAACCACTCCACCAGAGAAAGATGAGGCAGTCTGCGCCCATACAGTTTCTCGACCTCGGAAACCCTACTTAGGATTGCTATGAGTTGAAATCGACTCGATGGTAGTGGGTTTGGATTTTTTAAAATAGTTAGTGTTTTATAATTTGCTCTTGATAAAGTTTTTGTTTTAAAGTGAAATACAGATGAAATCCTGGTTCCTTGTAGAGCAAGAAAAACAGAAAAATACTTAATGTAGAATGATGAAACTGTCTCCGTTAGTCAATCACTGTCCCGTAAATTTACTCACTGACCCTGGTTTGTAATGTGCACTTCTCGTCGTCATCATTGCTATTCTCTTAGTTTAGGTCACTGTCATCTCTTACCCGGGTGGCTGACACAGCCAGTTGGTCCCCCCATATTTAATCTGCAGTAACACGTTGCTCCTTCTGTGTTACTGTTGTGCGACTGCCCACGGCCTCCAGGATACGGTTCAAACTCCTGACTGTGGCCTTCTAGATTCTCCCTGCCTGTCTACCCCTTACCTCTGTGGCCTCACCTCTCGTCGTGCCCTGACAGCCAGATGGAAATGCAGCAGTCCTGGCTTTTTGAAGGTTTGCTTTATGCAACTTTACTCTTATGAAACAACTGCATTTGTACCTATTTTTCCTAACAAAAAAGTCAGAAGAGGATTTTCACATTCTTGAAAAACGAACATGAAAAGTCAAACCAGCATTTAGCATTTGTTTTGCAGTGAGCCTTTTAAGAGCCAGGTTGCTCTTCAAGCATGAGCGTGCATTGCTAAGTTTCTTCCTGGGAAGTGCAGTCGGTCTCTCAGCACCCAGCCAGCATAGCTTTGAGCTGTGTCTCCCAACAGTTGATGTCAGTGTTGTTTTAGGTTTGGTGTCTTATTTAGGTAGGCTAATTTTTGGAATGCTAAAGAAATTTCCCTATATGCATTAGTGGTAATTACTGTATACCATTTTGGCTTATGAAATATGTCACAGGAACACTCTACTTTGGGATATCAGGTGAAACCTACCTAGAAATACGAAGAGAAAGAGAAAATAGGGAGCTATAAGGTTATAGAAACAGCACTGCTGTACTGGATGTTAAAATGCATTTAAGAGTTGGGCCAAGGAACTCTCACTGCTAGATTAGTGAGCTAGCGAAGTCTAGAAAGAGACAGGACATTAGAAGACAGAGTGGACTGTTCATTGAATAAAATTGTTCATTGAATAAAACTGGGTAAGTATTTGCAAAGAACATATAAATTCCCATTTCGCAAAAAATTCCACTCAAAATAAACTCCAATAAATTTAAAGAGTTAAATGTAAAAATAGGACTACGCAACTAAATTGGACAAAAAGTCATCCAATTCCATAAAGGAAAAGTATCAGAGTAGACCACATAAAGGTGGCAAGTTTGTTTAAAGATTTAAAAAGTAAAACCTTTAAATACTGTTAAAATTATAAATACGTGACAGATTAGAAAAAATATTTGTAATATATAGGACAGACAAATTAGGTTAATATTATAAACATGTGAAGAGCTTTCATGAACCAATTTTATAAAGGAAGCATAAAATATATATGAAGCTGTGGCTAAGATTGTGTACAAGAAGTATAAATGGTTAATAAATATGAAAATAGGTATGGCCTCAATAGTAATCAAAGACATGTAAATTGGCTGCCATTGAAAATTTTCCCAGGTGTTCAACATTTTTTTTAAACATTTTATTAGGGGCTCATACATCTCTTATCACAATCCATACATACATCAATTGTATAAAGCACATCCATACATTCTTTACCCTAATCACTCTCAAAGCATTTGCTTTCCCCTTAAGTCCTCTGCATCAGGTCCTCTTTTTTTTTTCCCCTCCCTCCCCGCTTCCCCCTCCCTCATGAGCCCTTGATAATCCACAGATTGTTATTTAGTCATATCTTGCCCTATCTGGAGTCTCCTTTCACCCCCTTCTCTGCCGTCCATCTCCCAGGGAGGAGGTCACATGTGGATCCTTGTAATCAGTTCCCCCTTTCCAACCCACTCACCCTCCACTCTCCCAGCATCACCCCTCACACCCCTGGTCCTGAGGGTATCATCCACCCTGGATTCCCTGTGCCTCCAGCTCCCATATGCACCAGTGTACAACCTCTGCCCTATCCAGCCCTGCAAGGTAGAATTCAGATCATGGTAGTTGGGGAGAGGAAGCATCCAGGATCTGGGGGGAAAGCTATGTTCTTTATCGGTACTACATCGCACCCTGACTGACCCATCTCCTCTCCTAAACCCCTCTGGGGGGGGGGGGGGTGAATCTCCAGTGGTCGACACTTGGGCCTCGGGTCTCCACTCTGCACTTCCCCCTTCATTCACTATGGTGTATATATATACATACACACACACACACACACACACATATATTATTTTTTTTCACAGCCCAGTAGAATTTCTCCTGGATCCATCTTCTCTCAGCTTGTTATGTCATCAGTGAGAACTTATTTCTTATTTGAAATTTTTAAATAGCCTTTTAAAGGTGTAAGCACACCCCAAGTTTTGATCTTTTATGTGACAAGAAGTAGCTAGTTTTTATTAGCTAAGCTGTTTTGATTGTTTAGCAATACCAGGAATAATTTAAAATCATTGTTATTCTTACCATATTCTTCTTATCTCTCAAGTTTCTGAATAAGCAGGCAGTGGCTTTCTTTTCCCTGTTTTTAATCTTCTGAGGCCAGAGAATTGCTGCTCCAGCTTTTAGGAGACTTTATATGTGAGAAAAACTTAGAAGCAATCAGAATGTTGAGTCTTAAGATATTTGTTGAATAAATTGCCATATAATCATGTAATAGGATATGATAGTTATAAAAAGTGATTATTAAAATTGTAATTATTTCTATGAAAGTATATTAATAATAAAAAGAAAGTATATTACTATATATCAAATGAGAAAAACATGTTATAAAACTGTCGAGCATGATACACACACACAAAGGGCTTTAAAAAGTTCCTGGAGAAGTAGACTTAGAAGAGAATGGAATTTTCCCATGAGGTGTTTGAAGCTGTGCCTGCAGAAGGAAACGTCTAGAGCGCCAATGCATATCTCTAGGTTTTGGGCTTCCAAGTCACTTTAGCTTATTTTTTTGTTAACAGCTTTTTTGAGAGAGACTTCACAGTCAGATAATTCACCCACTCAAAATATATAATTCAGTGGCTTTTAGAATATTGTTATTTACTCTCAAACAGAAAACCTGTACTTTAAAGTTATCACTTTCCAGTTCCCTTATTTCATCCATTCCCCTGAGCCCTAGGCAGCTGCTAATCGACTTTGACTTTATAGATTTGCCAACTCTCAATATCTCATATAAGTGCAATCACAATAAGTGGCCTTTTATGTCTGTTTACTGTAATGTGACCTAATTTTTTTAAGGTTCATTCGTATCGTCATAGTGGTAGCAGTATAGTAATACTTCACTTTGTTTCATGGCTGAACAATATTCCATTATTTGACTACACCACATTTTGTTTATTCACTCATTAATTGGTGGGCAATTGGGTTGTGTCCACATTTTGGTTATTATGAGTAATGCTGCTGTCAGCATTTGAGTACAAGTCTTTATGTGGATCTGTGTTTTCATCTCTCTTGGGTTTATCCTTAAGGAGTAGAAAAGATGGACCCGAGGGAAAGTCTGTTTAACTGAACTCTTCCAAAGGGGCTGTGATTTACATCCCCACCAGCACTGTTGGGGGTTCTTCTCATATCCTGCGTCCCCACAATCTTGGATTATAGCCATGGTAGTGTGCATGAAGTGGTATCTCAGTTACTTATGCCTATCTTTATTTTATAATCACCTTTAATAAATAATTGCTACTTGTATAGGAAAATGTTTTCAAACACTGAGGCATGGGAAAATGCTTACAGTAAGACAAGTGAAGAAAGCTATTCATTCCAGATAACCGCAATTTTGTAAAAATATTTTGCTTCAAATAATAGCAAAGATGATTAAGTGCCTCCTTCCTGCCAGACTCTGTGCAGGGTATTTGGCCCCAGTCTTTTGTGTAGTCCTCACACAGCCTTTCCAAGGGCTGAGAAGGTACTTGTGGAGAACTCAGTGACTTGTCCAAAGAGCTGTGAATTGAGCCTTGGGGTGTGCCCCCTCCTGGCTTACTGCCTCTCGGAGTGGATGGAAAGACATCAACTGGTGTATAGTGGTGATCCATTGAGGGGGGAAGGAAGGCGCCAGAGATGTTTGTTTCCTCTCTTATGTGTGTTAATACCCCTCCCTTCCTTCTTGAATATGTATGAGTTACCTTTGTAATCAGTCAAAAACAAACAAATCACCCAAAGTTTAAATAATGTAGTAAACTAAACTGTATTTGATTGTATAGTCTTTATATTAATCAGTGCTGTTTGTCTATCCATAAAGGGCTTGTAATTCAATATTCATTGCATTAGAGAAAAGTCAAGAAGCAATTGAAATTACTAGTGAAGACCACATTATACAGGTTGGTTTATTTGGAAATTTGTCCTTCTTTCTGTTTGCTTTCATTTTTAGCATTGTACCCCTATGATAAGAATTTCTTTTCATTTTGAACATTATGAGATCATTTTTTCATTTGAGGATTATCAAAACAAAATATATAAAATATAATTTAAAATAAATTAAATAAAACTAAGAAAAATAATAAAGATGAAGGTGCTAAAAATGTTAAGACATGCCACATTTAGATTCATATTTCTGTTTATGTAAATATTTACACTTAAGGAAACATATTAGAAATAACTAAAACAAATCTCAGAGCTAGGGGTGATTGAATAAATTATCGTTGATTAGCAAGTAGTTTTATGTAAGTGACGTGAGATTAATAAATTGTACTTTAGCTAACATGAAAGAGTTAGGCCAGAAAAATATTCCTTTTGTCTAAGAAAAATGATCTCCACTATGCTGTGTGTTCTTGGCCTCCAGTTACCCCTTTTTGTGCCTTTCTTGGTACAGAGTTGATAGCATCGCCATTCGGGGGTCATTACACTGAGGGCAACACAGGGCAGTGGTTGACGGCTCGGCCTTGGTGTGCGGCTGGCTTGTGCAGTTTTGCACGTGTTGCCATGTCTGTACGACTAGGAAGGATGGCAGCACCATCACCACTCACCTGAGCACTAAAAAGCCTCACTGTGGTGCTTAGCAAGGCAAACAACCAGCCTTGGTGAGCAGTGGAAACTATTGTTGTTCTAGCATCATTATGAGCATAGTTTTCCCATATATTTTATTCTAGTTTTATAATCCCATTTGAAATTTAACCATAAAGCCCTATGTTCATAAACACTTCCTAGTTCGTAGCAGGCTTCCTACACATACAACTCATTTGAATCATATGAGATAGGTAAAGTCAGTGTTTCACTGCCATTGTACAGATGAGCAGACTGAGATCAGTGTAAAAGTAGACTCTGAGTTGGTTCCCGGTGGTGTAAATGGTTAAGCACTCAGCTACTAGCCACCCAGAAGACAGGTCTAGCAATCTGTTTCCAAAAGGTGGCAGTTTTGAAAACCCTTAAGGACGGTTCTACTCTGCATGCACAGAGTCAGAGTTGATTCTGTGGCAACTAACAACAGTTTGGTGCTACATTTCATTGTATCACAAACAACCGTTGGAGCAGTGTCCTCTGCTGTCATTGTTGAAAGCTTCACTGGACTCCAGGGTTCTCTGAGTGTGCTCTTGAAGTTTCAGAACCGCCTTGCTGAGGGCCGCTTCCTGTACTTTCTGGAGCGTCAATGTGATGACTTTGGTTGAAGATCCTTAATTGCCCTCCTTTCAAAAATGTCTTTTAAATCCCTTGATACTTTTCCCCCCTTTGTCTACCCACCAGTATGCAAATCCTGCTTTTGAAACAACAATGGGCTATCAGGCCGGTGAATTAATAGGCAAGGAGTTAGCTGAAGTGCCTATAAATGAAAAAAAGGCTGACTTGCTTGATACTATAAATTCATACATCAGGATTGGCAAGGTAAGTAAGAGGTCAGTACCTTTTTCACTTTTAAGTATCAGAGAGGGAAGGAAGGCAACTTAGAGCTCATTGAGTATTGTACATGCCTGGTAATGTCAGTCTTACTCTTCCCAGCCACCTGAGGACAGGTAGAAAGTTTTATCTCTCTTATCCCCATCTTGCAGGTGAAGAATCTGAGGCTAGGAAAGTATATGATATGACTAGTTAATATGCACAATGACTTTAACATTTAAAACCACCATTTTCATCTCTGTAATAATTGATCTAAATGGTAGATGTTGGTAAATGGTTCTGGGTAAAGGACTGACAATGAGGCAGCATAGCCTCAGAACTCAGCACAGCAGGGCTCCGAGCCTCATCCATTCATTTCACATTTTTGAGTGCCAGGCATTATGCTAGATTTTGAGACAAAAAGAAGAATAAATGAAAATGATTCCTGCCCTTAGTAAGTTTTAAATGTGATGAGCAAAGCATCACAGTCATTCTTGGTGCTTTCTGCTGAGCTCGTGTTCGCTGTCACAAGTTGCGTATAAAAAACAACAGGAAAGCCATTGCCACCCAGTCGATGCCAATGCATAGTTCACCTTTAGGACAGGGTAGGCTCTCATCTTTCAGAAGGCCACATTTTTCCTTCAGACTGACTGGTAGGTTCCTGCTGCCGACTTCTCAGTTAGCAGCTGAGCACTTAATTGCTGTGCCACCAGAGCACCTATCGAGAGTTGGGCAGAGACTTAGCAATCTGTTTATTCTAAACATAGACATTGGTGACTTGTTCTTTCATCCCTCTAAAGACACCAGTGGAAAAAGGACACCTCTCCCCTGTGGCCTTTGGCTCTCCCATAGTACAGTTGCAGAGGGTGTGGGAGGGTTAGCATTTGAACTGAGCCCCTGAAGATGTGAGTGGGCCCATCTCCCTCTGCTTTGGCAAAGGACTGAGCACACAATAGGGTTGTGAAATGAGATTCAGGAAAACTTACGCCCAGTGAAGTGCTATCAGGAGGATGATCAAGTGGACATTACTGAAGACAAATTTGCCCTCAGCTCTTCAACCACAGATGACACTGACTAGCAAGCATAGAAGCCCCTCTGGGAAAAGAAACGAGAGATGACTTACGGAACACTGAGGGTTTTGGATGGAGTGCTTTCCTTGATCACCCTGGTGGTGCTGTGGGCGAGAGATAAAGCTACCTGCTTCCCACACGTATTTGCATAGGACCGCTAGGAGATGGGACCCATTTGATGGCAGTGGTTTTGATCCTTTGGGTTTTTCATAGTTGAGAACAGTTGCCTCCAAAGGGACCACAAGAAGCAGTCATCCCAGACCACAACAGACTTGAGGGGGGTTGGCCATAGCTATCCAATGTTGGCATTTAAGTCCCTTGCTGCCACGGGGCCAGCTAGCAGGGTTTTCTACACACACACACACACACACACACACACACACACGCACGCACCCTTTAGATTTTAATTACTTTGTTGTTGAGATCATATGCAGAAAATGCAAGACCAATTTAAGTTTTTGCATACACAATCTAGTGACGTGATGACTTTCTTTGAGTTGTGCAGTCATTCCCGCCCTCCTCTTCTCATTGTGCTTCCCTCATTAGCATACATTCACGGCCCTCCACGATTCCTCTCTGATCTTTGAGTTCCTGTTGTCAGTTTGAGTCCCTCCCATATGGATAGGTCTTAAAAGAGCGCACTGCTCAAGGCAGTTCTTGTAGAGTAGTTCGGCTTAACTGTTTATTCAGAAATGAGAAGCATTCAGGGGATAACCTTTACCTAGGGCAATGGTTTCAGGGTTTGGTTTATCCAACCTCCATGGCTCCAGGAAGCCTGAAATCCATGAGAATTTGAAATTCAGTTGTGCATTTTTTCCTCTGGTGATTGGGATTCATCTATAGAATCTTTGGTCAAACTGTTCGGTATTGGTAACTAGACACCATCCAGTTCTTCTGGTACCCTGGTGAAGGAGGTCACTGTTCATGAAGGCACTTAGCCATGCAGTCAGAGGTGCTCGTGAATATTGACCTTCACCTAGAAGGGAATCTGACATGGCCCTGATGTACCTTGATCTGATGACATTCCAGGTTTCTATCCCAGGAGATGTGAGTGGATAAGGACGAGGGCATTTAGATCTGTGAGAACAGCTGCTTGCTTCCACTGGGGTTTGGGGACCAGGTACCAAGGGCCTCAAACTTGGACAATAAGAGATCTATTCCCTAAAATCTATTTTTATGTGGACAGAGAGATGAAAGGTTGTTATACTATTAATCCCTATCCTTTTATTTAAAATAGGAACTTGGTTATGTTCTGCATGTTTTGAAGTTCTTTGAAGTGCCAGAAAAGCAGCTACTTGCCCTTTTTTAGTAAACTGATGGTGTACTGGCCACCCCTACAGCAAGCAGGCTGCTTAGCTGTCCCAAATACGTATTTATTTAACTTTTAATTGTGAATTGAGTGAGTTTACAGTGCACATCAATTTCCATTCAACAATTCTTTTTTTAAAATCATTTTATTGGGGCTCTTGTCTCCATCCATCCATCCATCCATTGTGTCAAGCACATTTGTACATATGTTGCTATCACCATTTTCAAAACATTTTCTTTCTACTTGAGCACTTGATATCAGCTAATTTACCCCACTCCCCCATCCTTTCTCCTCATGAGCCCTTTAAAAAGGATTATTTTATAAATTATTATTGTTTTCATGTCTTATACCGAATGCTGTCTCCCTTCACCCACTTTTCTGTTCGTCCTCCTGGGAGGGGGTTATATATAGATCATTATGATGGTTCCCCCTTCCTCCCCCAACTTTCCCCTTCCCCTCCTGGTATCGCTATTCTCATTATTAGTCCTGAGGGGTTTATCTCTCCTGGATTCCCTGTGTTGCAAGCTCTTAATCTGTACCAGTGTACATGCTTTGGTCTAGCCAGATTTGTAAGGCAGAATTGGGGTTATGGTAGTGGGGTGTAGGAAGCATTAAAGAACTAGAGGAAAGTTATGTGTTTCATCTGTGCTGTACTGCACCGACTGGCTCATCTCATCCCCTTCTGTGAGGGGATGTCCAATTATCTACAGATGAGCTTTGGGTCTCTACTCCACCCTCCCCCTCACATTGATATAATTTTTTTGTTCTGGGTCTTTGATGCCTGATACCTGATCTGATCCCATCAACACCTCGTGATCACATAGTCTGGTGTGCTTCTTCCATGTGGGCTTTGTTGTTTCTTGGCTAAATGGCCGCTTATTTATCTTCAAGCCCTTAAGACCCCAGGTGCTATATATTTTGATAGCCGGGTACCATCAGCTCTCTTCACTGCATTTGCTCATGCACCCATTTTGTCTTAAGTGATGGTGTCAGGAAGGTGAGCCTCACAAAATGTCGGTTTACTAGAACAAAGTGTTCCTGTGTTGTGCACTCAACAATTCATGTGTATTTTGTGTCATGTCCTTGATTGTAATCTGCACAATATAACGTGGCTTATCCTACTTCCTTCCCATGTTTTCTGCTTCTGATCCTTCTTCTTTCCTAACCCTTCTGAACTGTCTTTGGATAAGTGCTGCCCTTTAGGTCTCAAATTTTGCTTATCCTAAGGTTTCCAAAGGACAAACCAATCTATCTTGGAAGAAATACTGCCAGAGTGCTCCTCAAAGCACAGATGGTGAGACTTCATCTTAACATACTTTGGGCATGTGGGCTGGAGAGACATTATGAAAGACATCGTGCTAGTTAGTTTAGAGGAGCAGTGAGAGAGAGGGAGGTCCTTGAGGAAATGGATAGATTGAGACCATGGCTGCTACAATGGGCTCAGACATAGGAACAATTGTGTGGATGGCGCAGGACCGACCAGTGTTTCACTCTGTTGTGCGTAAGATTACTATGGGTCAGAACTGACTTGACGGCACCTAACAGTGTCAAGGTTTGCATACTTTCCTAGTGTTACTGTTACTCTTATAGGCCTGTGTGCTGTTTGGCTGAAAATTGAGCCATGGGGATGAGTTCATTTCCAGACTTGAAGGGTGTCTAAAGGCCTTAGTCTCAGGAGTTGCACCAGTCTCTGACCAATCATACTGTTTTTGGTTACATCTTTAAACATGATTTGGGGTTTTGTTGTTATTTTAATGATTTTGTTTTGTCCCACATTTTCCTCCCACTCAACCTAGGACCTTCTAATGCGATCCCTCTCAGAGAAGTTGGAAGTGGTAACCAGGCATGATCTGCTGCTTCTGGTTTTGGGATTGTGGAAATTGATGTTTATGTAGCTGGCGAGTTTTGTTTTATTCTGTTTTTTGAAGGGAATAATACATAGATTTTCTAATTCCTTTTCTCGAGGGAGAAGAGGAGCTTGTTGAGTTAGCCATCCCTGTGAAACAGTAGAAGCCCATGGCTGGTGAGGATTGGCCAGGCATCATTGAGTGTAGGATGGAGAGAAGTGTCTTAGGAATGGCTCAGATGCCTGAGATGGAGGAATTGCAGTGTCAGATTCTAAGTGTGCTAGAATGTTCTTGAAGCACAGGAACAATTATGAGTATTCAAGCAAAGAAAATCCTAAACATTTACCACTCTCCACAAACACTCTGTCCCCATTATTCTCAGCCAAGGTCTCCTCTTTGGAGTAGAATTCATATCGTTTGGTTTTCAGCCCCTGCACCCAGTACACCCCATTTATATCCTCCTTGACTTTCTTCCCTTTTCTTCTTGCCCAAGGTTTCTTGATCTATCAGCTCTAAAATCCAGCCTCATATCTTCTCCGAGTCCAAAACCTTTTTATTGTCTCCTTTCTCTTAGAGATTATTTTTCCTCGCCATGGTATATGATTAGATGTTGACTGTGTCCGTGATGACTGTCTATACATATCTGCCTATGTTACCCATGTACATAGGCTGTGCCTCAAACTTTCAGGCAGCCATTAGACTGCTAGAAATGAGACACATACACCTGCTGGCATCAGCCATCCGATGGATGCTGTGTTCATCTGTGATTGAGTTGGACACATGAGACACTTAAACACTGTTGGCAAAGTAAAAGCCATTATTACTTAGAGAAAGCAAATATCAAAATAATAATACATAGCCAAAGAAGAATGGCTTACTCTTCTTCAAGTTACTTATGCCCATTCTTAGGTCAGTCCGATGCTATTTTCACATTACCACTTAAGCTGGCCACCATCATGCTTTTCAGCAGTTGTGAATGGCTCTCAAGGATTCTGTCTGCCATTGGGCCTTGCTGCCCTTGTACCTCTTTGCTCCTGGGCCTGTCTAAGCTTTTGCTGCTATTTCCTGCCATGCTACCCAGGCATGCTCTCAGGCCTCTTCCTGGCATAAGCAAATACTAACAGCTCTTTTAGCTCCAGTGGTACCTCCTGCCCAAAAGGTGCTTAGCTCTCACTTTGTGGGCCAGACAGGCTCACCACTGCTGTCTGTTAACCTCTTCAGCAATTGTTCTTCCTTGGGGGTCTAGGATATTCTTGATGAAAGGACCCCAGTCCTTGGTCCAAAGGACTTTTGATGGGAATGAGGTCTGCCTGAGCCTCTCTATGGATGAACCTTTTAAGCCTGAGAGATGGTAAATGCGATTAAGCCTCGGTATGCCAGCAGTCACTTTTTTTATAATCATAGTAAACACTCCGATCCTGGCAAGGCTTTTACATATCTTATTTGCACAGTCCCAGCCAGTCATTTCTGAGGAATTGACAAAAGCACGGCTAGAAAGGCCATGTACTTTACAGCCTTTTAGTAAGAGCTCGCTGCTGCAGAGCCCTGTGACTTTTCCAAGCCTTTCCCTGCTTGGCTCCCATGGGTTCTCTCCTTTTCCTCTCACTGGCTCTTCCTTGTCCACTCGTTTTGCTTCTATTTCCTCTCATGCTCACCAGGCCTCTGGCCTCTGCTCCCTGCCATTGTCCCTCTGAAATCTCCTTTGTTGATGTGTTTTTCCTGCTTTTTGTAGATGTCTCACTTCTCCCTGGCTCTAGTCCCAGCCTCTTTCCAAGGTCTGGTTCCACATCCTGTCGTCATCTTCAAATTAACTTCTTAGACGCTTGTCTAACAATTCATTTTTTCTCATCCTCTATTTCATTACAAACAACAACAATACCTAAAATCCCAACCCTCTTAAAGCTCTAGTTGCCTCTAGGTTCATGGAACATCCTCCCAATGTCCTGGGCTTAGTTTCCTAGAATGGGTTTGAGTCCTCTCTACCTTTTGTCCTCTGCCATCAAATCCATCACCAAGCCTTGGGTTGGTGTGTGGACCTGATCTTACTCAGGGTCTTCTTTCAACACTTAAGATTATTGTGGCTGAATCCACTTAGATTTCCTGTCCCAAGATTTTAAATTTCTAGCCATTCTTCCCTACACTATTATGTGGTTCATCTTAGTGAGTTACCATTCTGATCATTACAGCGCTTGGGCCTACCTAGCCCCCCAACCTGGCTGCTAGAATTCCAAGTCTTGCTTCAGCCTACTTTTTCCATTCAGCCAACAGAAGTTCCAGGTGTTCCTTGGGCATTCCCTGTGTATAGACAATGTGCTCAGCTAGGAGAGCATGATGCTGATGATTTAATTCTTAAAGTAGTAGGCACCAAACATGGACTGCATGAGACATAGCTGGGAAGCCCAGCTTAGTGCTTAGTTTGCCCTGAAGCAGAAGGGTGGAGGGTGGGAGAAGTGCAGACCCTCACTGAGTACCATTTTGAGGGGAGTTCAGCATGGAGACTGAGGCCTTTGCAGAATGACTTGTGCCATAATGCCTGCCATGTGTGAGGTCTTTGCTATGAGTTCATGTGTATTTCCTGATTTAATCTTCGCATCCGTATCCCTAAGGGAGGCACTCCTATTATATAAATAGATACATTTTGTTTTCATTGGTGACATCCTTGTTAGCCACACAGCCATTAGGCAAATTGTCTTGTCCCTGTAGATGGGTTGTTTCTTCAGCCTTGAGCTTGCAGTGATTTGTTATACCTTTATCCTGGGATCTGTCAGCCCTCCAAGTCTACTCAGAACTGGTGGGAGGAGAAAATTCTGAACGTAGTTGTCCCACTCTGCCCAGAGAGGATTATTGATTCCAGGACATTCCCTACCACCATCCCATTCCATGGATACTAAAACCTAGGAACATTTAAGTTCCCCCCTCCCTTTTTTTTCACGATTTGATATTTTTGTTTATTTTTTTTAATTGGCCCTCATACAGACAGTCCTCCGATTACAAATGGTTCCCTTCCTAAAGCTCTGAGTCAAAGTTGTACAAAAATAACTAGCAAGCAGTGTGTGCCTAACATCAGTCAGTCAAATGCATGTCTTTTTTAAAAAAATCATTTTATTGGGGCTCTTACAACTCTTATTACAAACCATACATCAATTGTATCTGACATATTCACGCATATATTCCACCATTCTTTTCTAGACATTTACTTTCTACTGAGCCCTTGGAATCAGCTCCTCCTTTTTCACCTCCCTCATCCCCACCCCCAACTCTCGTGGCCCCCTGATAGATTGAAGATTGTTAATTATTTTCAAATCTCACTCTGACTGCCGTCTCCCTTCCCCTCTGGCTTCTGTTGTTCTCCCCCAAAATGGGGGTGTGTGGTTATTTGCCATTCATTGCGATAGGTGTCCCCCTTCCTCCCTAGCTTTCCCCTACCCTTTTGGTGTCTCTATTCCCATTCCTGTTCCTGGGTTCCATGTGTTGTGAGTTTTATCTCTTGCCTATACCTATGTCCATGCTCCCGTCTAGTCTAGATTGGGAGGCAGCACGGAGGTCGTGATAGTAGGGGTGAGGAGGCACGTTTCACAGTATAATATATAGCATACTTTTCTGTGAATAAAAAAAATAAACACTTTCAGATATATTAAAATATCTTCAGTATCATTCATAATACAATGATAATAATGTTTTGATGTGCCTTGAAAAATAGCTCTCATTTTTATTATGAACCATTACATGTACCTTGAATTTTTTTAAAAATACATTGATTGGGGCTCTTACATCTCTTATCACAGTCCATGCATTCATCTAGTGTGTCAAGCACATTTGCACATATGCCACCATCTTCATTTTCAAAGTATTCTCTTCCCACTTGAGCCCCTGATATCAGCTCTTCCCATTTACTTAAGTCCCTTTTATAAAAGGGTATAGGATTTGCATTTAACCCACACACTCCTTTATTTTAAATCATCTCTAGATGAGTTATAATTATATTACAATGTAAATGCAATATCAATAGTACTTTCTCTCTCTTAACCTTTTAGGGATTGTTTTTTCCCAACTAATTGCTTTTACTTTACTTTCTTTTTGCATACTTTCAGCCCATGATGTGGACTCCACGGATACAGCAGGCCGCCTGTGTCTTTGTGAGAGTGCTGATTTGCATCAGTCTCCCAGATTTCTCTCTCTCATATATTATATATATGTATTTATATTTTTCTTATATTTTAATGTGTATTTATGTATATTTTTCTCTCATATGGGAGACTTATGCAAGACACACACACACACACACACACACACACATTCACTTGAGACCGAGCTTCAAACCTATTCTTCCTGGTTTAATCATGGCCAATGAAACAGTACTGAATGGACCCAACTTGTAAATTGTGGGCATACTAGAGCAATAACTGGAATGGGGAAAATTACAGGTTGACAACATCCTGCTTACGTCCTCCTTAGCAATCTACGCCTCTTCTGAGTCTCCAATTCCAGGGTTTTGACCCATAACTTTTCCCATTCTGGTTGTCATTCTAGATTTCCTACATTAAAAAAATTCAGGTCTGTTTTAATCAGTTGTGATTGAACAAGTTTGAAGCCCTGGCCACACGTCAGTAACTTTTAGTACATTGGCATAGTTGTACCCCTATCACCACATTTTTTGCTGTATTTCTCTCAATGGCAAGTTTCCTTCAGTCTGTCTGCTCCAGCTTCTCTAGGTTCACCCTCTATTGCTGCCTAGGGCCCTTTGTTCACCTTCCACTGCTTTTGGGATGATTTTGCAGAGGCCTTAGTCTCCAGACCGAGCTTCCCCAAGAACTGTTGCATTGGAGGCCTCTGCGTTACCTAGTGCTGCCATGGCGAGGGGACTTCAAGTGAGGGTTTTGAAGTCCAGGTATTTATTTTATTGCAGTTCTGGAGCCTAGAAGTTCAAATTAGGGTGTTGGCACTAGGAGAAGGTCCTCCTTTCCAACTTGTAATAGCTACTGGCAATCCTTGTCATTCCTGGACTTGTAGATGTTTCTGCCTCCATGGCCACTCGGTGTCTTCCCCCTGTGTGTCTCTGTGTTTCTTTCCTTTTCATAAGGTACTGCTCAGAAGGAATTAGGTTAAAGACCAGCCCTTCTCAGGTATGGCCTTATTAGTATAAAATGAAACCAGTTTCCAAACTGGGTCAGTCACTGGGACAGAGGCTGGGATGTCACCTATCTTTTGGGGGGACATAATTCAATCCACAACAGGCATGTACCTCTCTCTGCTCCCTGGCAACCTAAGCACCGAGCTGGGCTTCTCGGTCTATTTTTCCATGCAGTCCTTTCATGGTGCCCATTGTTTTCAGAATTGTATCGCTATTCATCCTTTGCTTGTGTCAGGGTGCCCTGCTTTCTCTTTGAACTACTTTGCCAGAAGAGTCTGAAGATGAGATCTTACCATAGGCATTTGACAACGAATGGACTAAAAAGAGGCAAAGGATTTCGATGCAGGTCATCATGCCCCAAACATAGGCTGTTATAGAGTTCACTTTGTGTGGGAGTCTGGTCAGGAGACTTCCAGCTAATTCACTACGGCTGCACATGGTGGTCCACTTCCTGTCTGGGTCAGCACTAAGGCCTGAGGAACTCCAGAAGATTAAGATGAGGATTGGATGCTGTAGATTCAGTGTCCTGTCCTACTGTGGGTTTTATGGATTTCCATAGCTGGAGGCTCTCAGTGACATCTTCAGAATCTCTCAGGATTGTGACAAAATCTAGATCCATTCTAGACTTCTCCCCACCAACTCTAAGAGTAGGGGGACTACCTGCAACCCCTGGTCTCTCACTCCCAGCCTACTGCAGTCATGTCCTGTGCACTCCTACATTTTAAAACTGAAGCTCTTCCTTGAAAGGTCCTGGTGTTCTTTCTGATCATGATAGTAGGACTAATGTGATGGCAGCCCGAGGCTCTCAGGTCTTGTCTCTTTGTTCTACTTGAGCTTGGTCCTGATCGGTCCTTCCTTCAGAGAGACCAGAACCCACCCAAATCTGAGAGGGCCTTGGGCCCTTCAGCTAGAGACGCTGTCCTGCGCCAGTCCTGAGATCCTCTTCTCTCTCGAATGCAGGGCCAAAGGCCGGACTGCCTCCTCCTTCACTGCAAAGGAGAACTTTTGAGAGAAGGAACCTGCGAAAGGGTGTGTTCTTCATTAGTGTTCCTGGGAGGCTCTAGCTAACAGAAAACCCCTGAAGACATATGCTCTCTTAGGCTGTGGTCCCCTAACCTTTGTCACTAACCCAGGATGAGATGGCCATTGGAAGCTCAAAGCTTCTTCCTGAGTTGGTACAAAAGTCTGACCACCACAGTATCAGATTACTCAAAATTATATTTGGGATATGGGAGAATTTTCTATCCTAAGTGTGTGAGCAGTGATAAATCAGAACCTAAAGTGGGAAATTATTTGGGGTTTATATTTTGAACAGAAAGTATATGATGCTTATATTTCATTTATAGGAGTGGCAAGGAATTTACTGCACCAGAAAGAAAAATGGAGATAGTATACAACAGAACGTGAAGATAATACCTGTCATTGGACAGGGAGGGTAAGTGGGAAGCAAGTACTTAAATAACTTCACTATGTCTGCAGCTACTTCAAAATTGCTTTGAATGCATAAGAACTGTTTGAAGAAGTCCAGGAGGAGGAGGACATGTACAAAGTCAGGGTGTCATTGAATGGTCTTCCAGGGTGGCTTCCACCTGGAGCCCCAGGGCTGCAGATCAGGTCAGTCCTGCTCTAGCCCCATGGACACACCAGAGACTGGTTTTAAAGCTGTGGGGTGAGAACTCTGACGTAGACTCCTGTTGCTTAAGAGATTTTGGCAGATTACTCATCTTAATATCTGATATTCTGATTTGAACAAAACCCTCGGTAGCACAAATTGCTAGACCCTCATTTATTAGCCAAAACAGTTGACAGTTCAAACCCACCCAGAGGTGCATTAGAAGACAGGCCTGGCAATGCCTGGGATGCAGTTCTGCTCAGAAACACACAGGGTGCCGTGAGTCCACGTAGACTTGAAAGCAACTAACAAGAACAGTGTGGTATTTCTGCAAATACCTATCAACTTCGATAAAACCTGTCTTAAATACTACTATTCATGGTATTGTGATGTAAATTAGATGTGACTATGGATTGGAAAGTGACATGTATTAGGAATTTAAACATTTTTATAAGATTATTTCAAAGTCTAAAGAAATTATATGAAAAGAGGAATATGATAAGCATAAAACTTAGAGTACCAACAAAAAGATATGACACCTTTGGAAGTGATGGAATGCAGAAAATTAAATCATGCGAAGAAATGCTTATGATACGATCTTAAATGCAAAGAGCACAATGTAACATGATGGCTCTGTGTGATTTGGGTCAGGAAAATCCATCGTGAAAATGAAAGATTTGGGGAAAGAACAGGAACAGGTATGGCCATGGTGGCTTCCATGTCTGTCCTGCTGGTCGAGCTTTGGCCCTCTCTGGACAGGCTCTCATCACTCCGTCTCATGCTGACTGCAGCCCTGTGTGGTCGGCCCTGGGTCCGCCGCAGTTTTACAGATGAGGGAACAGGCTTCACGAGGTGTGGTTTCTCCCGCGAGGTCTGGCTGCTGACAAATGGCAGAGCCAGGCTGCAGATCTCAGCACACACGTGCTTTGTCACCAGGCTTCTGTCATGTGCCAGCTGGTGACTGCTTCAGGGAGCTGGATCTGTGGGCTCTCTGTTCTCAGTCTTTGCACTTTTATGTCCTTTCCACCCCCCCCAAAAATGCTTTTTATAAGTCTATAAGGATTTGATTATCGGGGACAAACATGCATAGAAGGAAAGCACAATAAATCAATCTGAGATAAGTAAGCAGCTTTTGAGATAAGCCCACGCCACTTTGTGTTAGGTTCCCAGTTAGTGAGTTAGATGTGAAAACTAGCCCTCGATGTGACCACTGGCTGTGTCCATGAATGACTAGGAGCAGTTAAGCTAAAGGTTAACAAGCAGTAGATCTTTTTAAACATTCGAGTTTGGGGGTTTGTTTTACTTGTCTGTTGTGACTTATAGAATGTGTTTTTGTTTTTCTGAAGAGTCACTTTTCTACAGAGATGCCACAGCTAGCGATAGTCTGTAGATACTTCTTCCTTTATTGGTGGCCTTGGCCACGGCTACTAGAAGAACTATCTCCAAAGCATTTTGTGTGAAGGGGAGGTGCTCTTTTCATAAAGAAAATTAGCTACATGTTCATCAAGTTAGACAAGCAAGGAATAACGCATTGTTTTCCACTTGCAGAAAAATTAGACACTATGTGTCCATTATCAGAGTGTGCAATGGCAGCAATAAGGTATGTAAAGAGGGGGACCTTAGTGCACCCCAACAAGATTTTTTTCTTTTTGTATAATAATTGGAAATAATGACTTTTAAAATTCATTTTTTAGGCTGAGAAAATAGCTGAATGTATTCAGCCAGAAGGTCTTTCAGGTAAGTGTGCCCTGGAACAAGTATGGCCATGGTGCCCATACTCATTCTTAGGGGTCAACACGCATTTGAGAGGCTTAAAAAAAAAAAAAAGCTCTTTTCTGGTTGCCACAGCACTAGGAAGCATGAGTAGCAAAGTCTCTCTACGAGGCGGTGCGGGAAGTCCTGCACAGGAACCAGCGCAAATGCCGGAAGTTTTTGGAGACGGTGGAGCTGCAGATCAGCCTGAAGAACTCCGACTCTCAGAAGGACAAACGCTTCTTGGGCACAGTCAGGCTTAAGTCCACCCCGCGCCCCAAGTTCTCAGTATGTGTCCTTGGCGACCAGCAGCACTGCGATGAAGCGAAGTCCATGGACATCCCTCACATGGACATCGAGGCGCTCAAGAAGCTCAACAAGAATAAAAAGCTGGTCAAAAAGCTGGCCAAGAAGTATGATGCCTTTTTGGCCTCAGAGTCCCTGATCAAGCAGATTCCTCGAATTCTGGGCCTGGGCCTGAACAAGGCCGGCAAATTCCCTTCCCCGCTGACCCACAATGAGAACATGGTGGCCAAGGTCGACAAGGTGAAGTCCACCATTCAAGTTCCAGGTGAAGAAGGTGCTGTGTCTGGCAGTGGCAGTTGGCCACGTGAAGATGACAGATGATGAACTAGTGTACAACGTCCACTTGGCTGTCAACTTTTTGGTTTCACTGCTGAAGAAGAATTGGCAGAATGTCCGTGCTTTGTACATTAAGAGCACCATGGGCAAACCCCAGCGCCTGTACTAAGTCACGGTTCAATAAACTTTGTTGTTCCTGTTTAAAAAATTAAAAAGACACAAGGCGAGCTTGCCTGGTGCAGAAATGGGGCTCTATCTTCCTGGCCCTGTGGCAGCATTTGGTGCCATGTCTTCTAAACTGGTTTGTGAGTTGAAAGACCCAAGGACGAGCGGGAAACTGATAGCTACCTGCGTGTGCCAGGGCCCTGGTCAGGTTCTGCCAATTCTAGAGTGGCACTCAGGTTTTGGGGAGAGAACTGGCCCCCTCAAGTGCATGAGTTATGTGAAGATGTCTAGAGTAAAGGGTGGTTTGATGGCCTTCAGAGGCAGACCATATTGGATTTCAGGCTACAGAACTTTAGCAGAGACCTCTTCATGTACCCCTGAACCGTAGACACCAACAGCCCACAGAGAAGGAGCTGGACCCCACCAGACTTGTTTCTTTCACTTCATGTTTCTTTCCTTTGGATCACCATCTGCTCATGTTCACATACGTGTTAGACAGATGCTTTTCTGTGGCTTGGAATTGCCTGGTTTCTTCAAATGTATGTCATGGTGTCAGCAAGCCACCTTCCTGGGTGACTGGCATGGGGCTGTGATGGTGAAGGTCCCTTTTCCAGCTCCAAACTGGAACTTCTCCCTCAGGTGCCTGTCTGCCACGCCAGCCTTGAGCCCTAGTTCCCAGGGGAGTCTCCAGGGAGAAGACCTTGTCTGCTCCTTTTATGTGCTTGGTGATGTGCTTCCCCGAGCAATTCACTAAGGTACAAGGTACCATACTGGTTGTTTTACGTACTTTGTCTGTTTTACTGAAACCTCATAATAACACAGCGAGTCAGGCACTTTGTAGACAAAAAGTTCCTCTTTTGCACATAAGGGAACCGAAAGGAAAAATAATTTCCCCAAAGATAGCCACCTAGGACATGGCAGAGCTGGTACTTGAATCTGACACAGCTGACTGGAAAGCTCTGAAGCGCATGCTGGGAGAGTTCCTCCGGGCTCAAGAACATTCCGTGTGGACAGGTGTTCTAGACATGTCTGTGGAGTATCTGCTGTGTACCAGAACGCTGTGCTTTGCAAAGAGGTTAGGATTAGATAAGCAAATGTTGCTGGTCAGCAACGGTATTTGCAAATAACCCAGATGTGAAACTGATGAGACTGAAGCCGGGAATGGTAGAAGGGTGTGGAAACTTTGATGCTAACTAGGAGAGGGAAGGAAAAGGCTGATTTCTGGAGACCACCTCCATGGAAGGAAGGAGGAAGCAGAGCTGAGAAGTGGAGATCAGCCAGGGAGAGTGTCACTGACTCCCAGGGAAGGCACAGTCGGGCAGATGGGCACGGAGACAAGTCCGGGCAGTACAGAACAAGCAATAGGTGGGCTTCCCATTTAGTACCTCACAGCTCATTGGTGACCTGTAAGTATGATTTCAGGAGGGTGTGGAGGGCAGAGCCAGATGGCAGGGGATGATGGGAACCAGAAGTAGCTGCAGCCTGTGCAATACTCTTTATTCTGCAAGGTCATAGAGTACCTTCCCTTGCATTTTCTAATTCTTCAGAAGAGCCCCTTAAGTAGGCATGGCTGTCAATATTCCTTATTACAGAGGAAGAAACTGAGGCTCAGAAAGGTTCGATGCCAGCATAAAATCAGGCAGCCAGGAAGTGACTGGTTGGGCTGGGGGAGAGAATCAGTAACAGAGAAAATGTAGTCAAGATGACTAGCTAGGTCCTCTGAACGTAAAGCTGGCTATGCTGCTGGAAAGGGAGGAGAGACTGAATAGTCAGCCAGTCAGCACCAGCTGACCAGTAACACGACAAATAGCCCCGCATAGATGCAGCTTGAGAGATTCTTCCCTGGTCTGCATTTTGGCATTTTCCTTGAGATCAGTGATCGATAGCGACTTCAGAGTTGTTTCCAAGAGGCCTATAAACAGGGAAGTGAAAGGGGTCAAGCAAACTTTAGAGATATGGTATTGGTGTGGGTAAACGAGAGTAAAAGAGAGACCAGCTGAGAGACTCAGGATTTGCACAATAAATGTTAACTATCTCAACATCCTTGGGAGGTATGGTCAGTAGAAGTTAGAAACCATTATGATGTAGGAGATGAAAGAGAATAAACGAGGATGATGTCAAGACTTCTAGTCTGACTAGGTGGATGACATTACTTAAAATAGTGCAAGAGAAAGGAAAAAGTCTGCATAGGGGCAGATTTGAAACGATTCCATCTCATGTGCCTGGAACATTCTAATGGAACTCACTGAGTGACAAAAGACATGACTTTTTGAAATCTACTTCCTGTGTAGATTACAACTAGCCAACCTACTACCATCAATTTGATTCCAACTCTCAACCTCAATAGAGGGGTTCTGAGACCGTAAATCTTTACAGGAGCAGAAAGCCTCATCTGTCTCCCGAGGAGTGGCTGGTAGGTTTGAACTGCCAATCTTGCAGCTAGAAGTCCAATGCTTAACCCATAGGTCTCTTCCTATGAAGATTATAGCTTAGAAAACCCTATGGGATGGTCCTTCTACATCACATAAGGTTTCGCTGTGAATCAGAAGTTGACTGCAGTACAACAAGGGACTGGGGAGGGGAATATAGTAGGTGAGGAGTTGGTCAGGAATGGCGCTGCCAGTAATGTGACAAGCTCTGGTTGAGGTGGTATGGAGTGGGTTCAGGCGTCAGTGTATAGTAGAGGTGTTGTGGTTTGCTTTCAAGGACACGGCCATTGATAGACACCATAGACAACTGAAAGGATTTTGAGCTTTACTCTCCCAGGGAAAAGTGAGCTTCTGGAGGAGATGGTATCTGTTGTTGTCGAGTGGCCCAGGACAGTGATGCCTGGTAGGTGGCTGTTGACTGGGTGGTCTGCATGTGAGTGGAGACTGGACAGAGGGTGGTTCTGGTGCAGAACAAACACTCAGGAGCACTTGAAAAGTAGGAGTGTCTAAGCAAGTGTTCTGGAAGTCTGCTATGTTCTAGCAGAGTAACTTCGGGTCTTGACTTTGTGGAATCCGTGGGGCTCATACTATCAGGCCACAGAGTTAAAGAACAGGGTCAGGTCCTGTTGGTGAGCGATGCTGAATACTTACCAGTTCTCTCATCGCCACCCCGACTGCTTCTCCATGTTCCTTGGATTCACTCTGCAGGCTAAGAAAATGTTGCTAATTTTACTTTATTAGAAAGACTTAAGTAGATGTATGGATTGTTACAAAAGCTGTAAGATCCCCAATAAAATGATTTATTAAAATATATAAAAATATGTTTGACTCCCATTTCACAAAATATGAAACCAAGAACAATGACATGAAATCACAAAAAATGCAGAGCGCAGGCCCCAACTTATAGAAGCCTTTTTAGGATTCTTTCCATTTCCAAGCCAAGTACCTCTCATTAACCCATATTTGTTGAGCACTCACTGAATATGAGATGCTGTGCTCTGGGCTCTTTCAGGCGCTTGCTGCCTTGGTATAGCCATCAAGCTGACACAGAGCATTCTTGCTCTGAACATTTCTTGAGTACAGCTATGAGAGCCAGGCATTGGGAGACAGGATTGAGGCCCAGAAGCCCCACTTGCTGAGAGTAGCATCATGGTGTGGGTGGGTGGGGTTCAACTTAAGAATTTACTGGTAAAGTGCACAGGGACTCAGAGTAAGCAGTAATCTTAACAGGGCTGCTGGGAGCAGAAAAATCTAGTATTGACAGAGAAGTAAAGCAACTGAAATTTTAAGTAGGAAGTAAATCCCTTTTAGTCTTCCTCTAATCTTTAGTTTTACTGTAGTAAAAAATAAACATGCCATTTTTACATGTACAATCCAGTGACATTAATTATTATACCCACCATGTTGTACAGTCATCACTACTGTTCATTTCCAAGTTTGTTCATCACTTTTTTTTAAAGATCATTTTATTGGAAACCCTTATAGCTCTTCCCATACATTAATGGTATCAAGTATATTTGTACATACGTTGCCACCATCATTTTCTAAACATTTACTTTCTATTTGAATCCTAGGTGTCAGATCCTCTTTATCCCCTTCCTCCCCCCTTGATTAATTACAAATTATTATTTTAATATCTTGCACCAACTACTGCCTCCCTTCCCCCATGGTTTCTGTTGTTCATCCCCCTGAGGGGGTGTGTGTGGGGCACGGGTATATGTTGATCATTGCAATCGATTTCCCCATCTTCACCTCCTTTCCCCACCTTCCCCCTTTACTCCTAGTATCTCTACTCCCATTTGTGTTCCTGAGAGGTTTATTGGACCTGGATTCCATATGGCATGAACTCTTATCTGTACCAGTGGAAGGCAGGACTTGGGTGATGATAGTGTGGGTTGAGGAATCCTCAAGGAATCAAAGGAATATTATGTTTTATTTATTTTTATTAAAAGATAATTTTATGGGGGCTCTTACAGCTCTTATAACAATCCATACATCAATTGTATCAAGAATATTTGTACATAATGTTGCCATCATTATTTTCTAGACATTTACTTTCTATGACTCCTCGGTATCAACTCCTCTTTTTCCCTTGCCTTTCCCCCCCACCCTCATGACTCCTTGATAAATTATAGAGTATTATTTTCATATCTTATACCACCGCTGTCTTTGTTCCCCCACAGCTTCTATTATTTGTCTTCCGGGTTGTAGTGTGTGTGTGTGTTGATCATTGCGATCGGGTCCCACTTTCTTCCCTCTGCTCCCCATCTTCCCCCTATACTCTTGGTATCGCTTCTGGATTCCGTGTATCGTGAGCTCTTACCTCTTATCTGGACTTGTGCACATGCTCTGGTCTAGCCTGCAGTGGAAGGCAGGACTGGGGTCATAATAGCGGGGGGTGAGGAACCCCCGAGGAACCAGAGGAATATTGTGTGTTACATCAGTGCTATGCTGCTCCCCGGTTGATTCATCCCTTTTGTGAGGGGGGATGTCCCATTGTCTATAGATGGGTTTTGGTCTCTGTTATGCCCCCCCTCATTCTCAACAATTTGTTTGTTTGTTTTGGGTTTTCTGATGCTTGTTACCCAATCCTTTCAACACCTCATGATTGCACAGGCTGGTGTGCTTTTTTCATGTGGACTTTGTTGCTTCTCTGCTAGATGGCTGTTTATTTAACTTCAAGCTTTTAAGACCCCAGAAGCTATATGTTTTGATAGCAGGGCACCATCAGCTTTCTTCACCACATATGTTTATGCACCCACTTTTTCTTCAGTGATCGTGCCGGGAGGGTGAGCATCACAGAATTCCAGGTTGTTAGAATAGTGTTTTTGCATTGAGGGACTTGAGCAGAGGCCCAAAGTCCTCTGGGCTACTCAGACTACCTCAGTATATTGCCATATAAATAATTGTACATAGGCCAATACCTATACCTTTATGAATTAATATATTTACATATGTAAACATCTATGTTTATACCTCTGTCCATAGCTTTGCATTTAGATCTTTTCTCTGTTTCCTTTTACTGTCCTCCTGCCTCCCTCATCATGCTTTCCCTTCTTCTGCCTCTTAGTAATTCTTCTCACCTGGACTGCTATTGCTCCAACACCCCCAGAATCTCTGTCCTCTTCATTGTTGCTTTTAATTCCCTAGTTGTTCCTGTCTATGGCATTGCTTTCTCACTGCTCCTTTCCCCCCACCGCCTCCTCTCCCCAAGTCCCTCCAGAACTGTAGTTCCCATTGCTTTTTCCTCAGGCTTGCTTCCCATGCCTATCTTATATAGGCAGGCAAACCAACAGTAACAGAGACAAAACAAAAGATGGCATAAAAAGAGAAAAGAAAATAAAAATAGCAAAAAGAAAAAGCATCCGTAATTCCAGGTTTGGCAAAGAAGATAGACATCCATATTTGGATGGTGTGGGAAGGTAGGAAGGGAAGGTTTCCCAAAGGTATTACCTGAACTGCATCTTCAAAGAGGGCAAAGAGTTAATTAGGTAAAGAAGGTCCAAGTGGAGTAGGCACTTTGTCCAAGGTATGGCGCTTTGGGAGGTAAACTGTTAGGTGCTATCAAATAGATTTTGATTCATAACAACCAATGTGGCAGTAGAACTGCCCTTTGGGGTTTCAAGGCTGTAATCTTTCTAGAAGCAGATTGTCGCATCCTTTTCCTGTGGACTCAAACTACTAAAATTCAGTTTGCAATCGAACACATAACTTGTGCAGCCAGAATTTCTTCATAGGCGAACTGGAGTATTATAATAGTTAATGACAGCTAGAGAGGAGATCCGTAGTTTCGGACTTCATGCTTTTATCCCCCAAGGAGTTTGAAGGGTTTCTAAAGAATACAATGAGACATAGGATCATTGATTTAGAGATGATGGGTAGAAGGAAAAGAGGGCTGAATTAAGAAGAATCATGAGAGATTTACTGTAACACGGGTTCAGTCACCTGGAATAAAAAACAGATTTGGGAGAAAATAACAAGTTTGGTTGAGATAATCAGTTTTTAAATGCCTGGAAGTTGTTCAAATGTAAGTGATAAGATGCACTTGGGAGGGTGACCTGGAATGAGACCGCTTCACAGGAATTAATTAAAGCAATAGGAAGATGTGAGATCCCCCTTGAGGTAATGTTGACTAAGAAGAGTTAATGATGGAACATTGGGAAACATCAGGGTGACTAGTGAAGAGGAACTTATCATGGAAATTAGAAGGAACAGCAAGCAAGGTGCAAGCCGGAGAATGGACTTACGGAAGCCAATAGTTTCCAGGAAGTGTGATTAGATGTGTCTACAAAGTTATATTAGAAAAGAACTGAACCGTGGCATTGGATTTTGCAATAAAAAGTCATCGTGACCTTGTCAGATCCACTGCCAGTGCCTACAAGTATATAGCAAGTGAAGAACCTTCTTGATGGTGGGAAAGGGACTACGCTAAGGGCCTGCATTGAGATGCTCTTTGTGAGCAGAAGAAAGGGCCCAGATGAGAAAGCAGACAGATAGGAAATTCAACATGTGTGCAGGAAGACCTTTATGCAGCCTTGCCATTCACTAGGATAGCGCCCCGTCTCCTCATCTATGAAATAGGGATGCCTATCTCAAGTTTCCTGGGTGCCCAGGAAAGCATCCAGCACTATGCATTGCCCCAGTAGGTAAGAAGAAGAAAGAACAAGGAGGAGGACCAACTTCACCTCCCAAGGTGATTAGAGGATGAGAGAGTGAAAGGTAGACTTCTGTTTGAAGCCTAGAAGAATAGTGGTACCATTTACAAAACAGGAGGGATGCATGTTTGAAGAGAAGATAAACATTGGAAATATACCCCAAACCAGTATTCTTTTTAGGAAAAAAAAAAGAATATTCTTCCCCTAGAATGTCCGAAAGCTTATTTTCTAAAGAAAATACGGATAAAACATAACCCGCCATTTTACAAAATTATGTAGAAATGTAAAAGAAATTCTCTGGAGTTTAATTCTGTGTTTTTGCTGTATGTCTTAGAACTCCATAATTATATAGTTGGAAATTATAAAGCTCTTATGACTGGACTTGGGGAAACCTTTTGAGAGAGCCAACCCCTCAAAACCCAATTGTTCATATTGATCTCTGTACACTGAATTTGTGTGTGTGTGTGTGTGTGTGTGTGTGGCACCTTAAGTTGTGGTGTATTCTTATTTTGGTAATTTTAGATTATTAACTTTTGCTAACGGTTAATTCATTGAAGAAATGATACCTAATTGAAATGTATCCGCAGATATGCAGACAGGCAACCTTATTAAAGACAAGAGAAAAGACTCACTAGATGTCAAGTCTTTTACCAGTCGATCAGGAAATGAAGGTAAGTGACAAAGACAAGAAAAACAAATAACCTTTTAAAAAAATTTTATTAAATACTTTTACTCTGGGGGCTCTTACATCTCTTGTCACAATCCATACATTCATCCATTGTGTCAGTCACGCTTGCACATAGGCTGTCCATCATCATTTTCAAAGCATTCTCTTCCCACTTGAGCCCCTGATAATCAGTTCCCATTCCCCCGCCTGCCCTCCCTAACAAACCCTTGAAAAGTTATAGATTATTATTTTCATATTTTACATTGTCTTCCATCATCCCTCACTCACTTTTCCGTCTTCATCCTACTGGGAGGGGGTTATATGTTGATCCTTGTGATCGATTCTCACTTTCTCCCTCCACCCTCCCCTAATCCTCCTGGTATCTCTGCTCTCATTGTTGGCCCTGAGTGGTTTATCTGTCCTGGATTCCCAGCGTTGCAGGCTCTTATCTGTAGCAATGTGCATGTTCTGGTTTAATCTGATTTATAAGATAGAATTGAGATCATGATAGGGAGGGGGTGCAGGGAGGAAGCACCAAAAAACTAGAGGAAAGTTGTGCTATACTGCACCCTGACTGGCTCATCTCTTCCCTGTGACCCTTCTGTGAGAGGATGTCCAATTGTCTACAGATGGTCATTGAGTCTCCCCTCCATGCCCCCTCCCCCATTCACATTGGGTATGATTTGTTCTGTGTTTTAGATACCTGATATCTAATCCCATCAACACCTCATGATCACTCAGGCTGGTGTGCTTCTTCCATGTGGGCTTTGTTGCTTCTCAGCTAGATGGCCATTTGTTTATCTTCAAGCCATTAAAACCCCTGATGATAAATCTTTTGATAGCCAGACACCTTCAGCTTTCTTCACCACATTTTTGCTTATGCACCCATTTTGTCTTCAGTGATTGTGTAGGGAAGGTGAACATCACAGAATACTGGATTATTAGAACAAAGTGTTCTTGTGTTGAGGGAGTACTTGAGTGGAGGCCCAGTACCCATCTGCAACCTTAATTCTTAACGTATAGATATGAGTACATAGTTCTATTCCCCTCTCGTTATATATAAATATATTTACATATGTACATGCCTGTACTTAGACATCTCTAAATGTCCTTTGCCTCCTAGTTCTTTCCTCTATTTTCTTTTCCTTTCCTCTTGTCCCACCATCATGTTTAGCCTTCCTTCAAGTTTAGTAATTCCTCACTGCTACATTGCCTTTGATTAAGCCCCACTAGGCATTCTACATCCTTCTCTCCATTGATTTTAGTTCATTTGTTGTTCCCTTGTCCCTGGGTTGTTTCCCCCACTCCTTCCTCTCTCCCACCTACCCTTCAAAGCAAATATTCTTAATATCAATGTGAAACACACAGACAAGATCCTCTCTCCCTGTCTTGTCTCCCTGCTAACTGGCCACCTCCAGTTTATGAGAGTGGAGGGTGCAGAGTACTTTCCTGCTCTTGAAACCTTTGTCTTCTCTCCTCATTCCTAACCCCACAACAATCCTTTCTAAGCCTTTTAATGGAGTTGAGGGAATAATGAAAAAGAAAATATACTAAGTGGTAGCAGTAGAAGATGTTAATTTAGTGTTTTAATTGTATTAGTAATATATTTGCTAAGTCTTAAAGATGTAGTCCATTATGGGTTACAGTTTGCTCTTAACGCTTGACTTTTTGAGGTTTTATCCCAAATTTTGGATTATAAAAGATTTTTAAGTAAATACTATTTAAGTTCTTTTCAGTATCTGACAATATTTAGAATCAAGAAAGATGTGTGTCGGGGTTATATCCTCCACCATACTTAATTCATTCTGTGTGCTGAGCAAATCATCAGAGAAGCTGGACTATATGAAGAAGAATTCTGTATCAGGTTTGGAAGAAGACTTTTTAACAACCTGTGATAAGCCAATAACAACCTTGCTTGCTGAAAGTGAGGACTTGAAGCACTTTCTAATGAAGATCAGCCTTAAGTATGAATTACAACTCAATGTAAAGAATATCAAAATTTAAAAAAAGGACTATCAAAATCTTCACAACTGGCCCAGTCATCATAAATGGCAAAAATATTTACTTTGCTTGGATCTACAATCAGTGTTCATGGAGGCGGCCATCAGCAAAGGCCATTTATAGAGGTCTAAATACAGGCATATATATATGTAAATATATTTATAACGGTAGGGAAATAAATCTATGTACATATGTTAAATATCAAGGTGGCAAACAGACATTGGGCCTCTACTCAAGTACTCCTGCAACAGAGGAACACTGTTCTAATAACCCAGCATTCTGTGATGCTCACCTTCCCGACATGATCCCTGAAGACAAAATGGGTACATAAGCAAATGTGGTGAAGAAAGTTGATGGTGCCTGGCTATCAAAAGATATAGTGTCTGGGGTCTTAAAGGCTTGAAAATAAACAAGCGGTCATCTACCTGAGAAGCAACAAAGCCCACATGGAAGAAGCACACCAGCCTGAGTGATAATGAGTTGTCCATGGGATTAGGTATCAGGCATTATAGACCCAGAACAAAAAATAATTTCAATGTGAATGAGGGAGTGTGGAGTAGAGACCCAAAGTCCATCTGCAGACAACTAGACATCCCCTTACAGAAGGGTCAACAAGAAGGGACAAGCCAGTCAGGGTGCAGTATAGCAATGATGAAACATACAACTGTCCTTGTTATTTAATGCTCCGTTCCCCCCCCCCACTATCATCCCAATTCTACCTTACAAATACAGCTAGACCATAGGATGTACACTGATACAGATCCGAGCCTCAACACAGGAAATCCAGGACAGATAAACCCCTCAGGGCCAATCATGTGAGTATCGATATCAGGAGGGTAAGGGTAAGGTGGAGCGAGAAAGGAGGAACCGATCATAATGATCTACATATAACCCCATCCCAGGGAGATGCACAATAGAAAAGTGGGTGACTGAAGGGTGACATTGGTTAGTGTAAGACGGGGAAAAAATTACCATATATACTCGTGTATAACCCAAGTTTTTTCAGCACATTTTTTAATGCAGTTTTTGTGGTAAAATTAGGTGCCTTGGCTGATATTCAGGTTGGCTTACACTCAAATATATGCAGTATAAATTATCAAGTGTTCATGAGGGAGGAGGGGTAGGGGACAGGGGGTATTTAGCTGATATCAAGGGCTCAAGAAAAAATTGTTTTGAAAATGATGATGGCAACATATGTGCCAATGTGCTTGACATGTGGATGGATGTATGGATGGTGATAAGAACTGTAAGAGCCCCCGATAAAGTGATTTTTAAAAAAAGGAAGCCACCATGAAGAGATGAAAAGACATGTTGCATGAGGTACATCTGCTGCACAAGACTAAAGTGGTGAAAAGCTAGGGGGTCACTTTGAAGGCTAAGGTGTGCCTGACCCAGGCCAGGGTCTTGTCAGTTGCCGCAAAGAAAAGTCAATGGGTTTACATTGTGCCATGGAAGAATATTGAAAGTGCCATGCAACAGCAATAGGCAGTGACCTAAAATTACTATAAAAAACATTCTACTTAATAAAAAAGAGCTACACAAATCAAAATAAGGAATGACATAACATTTCTGCAATGAAGACAACAGCAACAAAGTGGAACAGAGTAGATAATTAATAGTCAAACAGAATGTATCGAGTCATTCACAAAAGACAACAAACTTGTGAATTTGGACAAAGAACCAAAAAAAAAAATCCTCAAAGAAAAAATTAAAACCTCAACACAACAAAAATATAATCATGTTAAGCAGTAAAAAAGACTTCATTATTGACATGAAAATCTGTAAACAAAATAAATTCAGCTCCAAAATTATCAAGGACATAGAAATTAATATAATAAAAACATATATAACAGCAACATTGAATGTGAACGGATTGAACTCACCAGTTAAGAAACAAAAACGAAGAGAATGGATTAGAAAACATGACCCTTTAATATGCTGATTACAAGAAATATACCTTAGATATAAAGAATAAAAATAAAAGGATGGGAAAAAATATCATGCTAACATACAATTTTAATTTTCTGACAAATTAAACATCAAAGTAAAAACTCTAATGAGTGACAACGAAGGGCAATATATCATGAAAGCTTCAATTGAACATAAACTGTAATATCTATGTCCCAAATAAAAGACCTCCCAAATATATTAGTCAAATTAGACTATAATATGATAGTACTAGGAGACTTCAACACAACACTTTTGAGCAAAGATAAATCAATTAGAAAAATCAACAGATACAGAAGAACTAACCACAATCAGATTGATCTTAGACATATATAGAACACTTCAAAAACAAAAGCACAATATACATTCATTTCTAGTGCTCACAGACATACTCCAGAGGAGATCACATTTTAGGCCATAAAGCCAACGTCAATAAATTCAACAACATCAAAGCTAGAAATTAACCATAGGACGATCAGCCCTAAAATAATAAATTCAATGAAATTGAACAACATTTTACTTAAAAATCAGAACTGGTAATTAGAACACACACTGGGTAATTAGAACACACACAAAAATTCCTTGAAACAAATGAGAACGAAAGTGCAATATACTAAAATTTCTGGGACATGGCGAAAGCAGTACTCAGAAGCCAGTTTGTAGCAATAAGTGAACATATCAAAAAGGAAGAAAGAAACAATGTATCAACTACAGTAATTGGAACAAGAACAGCAAAACAAACTTCGACCATAGAAGAAAAACAAAGATCAGAATAGAAATTGAGTCAGAAATAAACTAAAGAAAAAGAGACGAAGTTGGTTCTCAAGAAGGGAACATAACAGATCAGCAATGGGAGAAAAGCCAAGCCACAGAACTCTTGAGGAGCCCCCAAAATAGACCTGGTTAGAAGGGACAGTTCCTGGAACCCCTCAGAACTGTTGGGGAGATAGTCAATGGTCAGCAGACAGACCTGGAATTATGTATGCTTTTTCATTTTGGTTTGGATTTGGGAAGTTTTTTTTTCTCCCCCTTTTGATTAAATCTTTTGTTTTCTTTTTGTTTTGTCTCTGTTACTGTTAGTTTGCCTACCTATATAAGATAGGCATGGGGGAAAATGATTAGGACAAAGACTGTACTTTATACAATTGATGTATGTATATGTATGGATTGTGATAAGAGTTATATAAGTCCCTAATAAAATGTTAAAAGAAAAAAAGATAGGCATAGGAAGCAAGCCTAAGGAGAAAGCAACGGGAACTACAGTTCTGGAGGGACTTGGGAGGAGGAGGAGTCAAGAGAAAGGAGTGGTGAGCACACAGTGCCATAGACTGGGGAACAACTAGGGAATTAAAAGCAACAACGGGGAGGACATAGAGATCCTGGTAGTGTTGGAGCAACAACAGACTAACTGAAAGGAGTTACTAAGAGCCAGAAGGAAGGGTGAGTGTGATGGTGGAGCAGGAAGAAGGTCAAAGGAACAAGAAAGATCTAGAAGCAAAGTTATGGATAGAGGTATAAATATAGGTGTACTCGTGTAAATATATTCATAAAGATAGAAGTATTGGCCTATGTACATATATTTATATGACAATACATTGAAGATGTGGACAGACACTGGGCTTCTGCTCAAGCCCTCCCACTACGCAGGAACACTTTGTTCTAACAACCTCTCAATCAGTGATACTCACCCTCCCAACACAATTGCTGAAAACAAAGTTAGTGCATAAGCAAATGTGAAGAAAACTGATGGTGCCCAGCTATCAAAAGATATAGCATCTGGGGTCTTAAAGATTTGAAGTTAAGCAAGCAACCATCTAGGAGAGAAGCAGCAAACCCACATGGAAGAAGAATACCAGCCTGTGCAATCATGCGATGTTGACAGAATTAGGTAACAGAAGACCCACAACAAAAAGAACCATATTGTTGAGAATTGGGGGTGGGGGTGGGTGTTGGAGCAGAGACCCCAAACCCATCTATGGGCAATAGGACATCCCCTCACAGAAGGGTCACAAGGAAGGAATAAGTCAACCAGGGCAAAAGTATAGCACCAATGAAACACACAATATTCCTCTGGTTCTTTGATGCTTCCTCACCCGCCACTATCATGACCTCAGTCCTGCCTTTCTGTTCTGGCTAGACCAGAGCATGTACACTGGTACAGATAAGAGCTTATGACCCATGGAATCCGAACCTATCGCAATGATCGACGTTTAACATCCCCCCCGCCCCTCCAAGGGGATGAATAACAGAAACATGGGTGAAGGAAGACAGTGGTCGGTGTAAGATAAGAAAACAATAATTTATAATTTATCAAGGAGTCACCTGGGTAGGATCAGTTGTTAGGGGAAAAATGAGGAACTGATACCAAGGGCTCAAATAGAAAGTAAATGTTTAGAAAACGATGATGGCAACATATATAAAATATGCTTGATACAATTGATGTGAATACTGTAAGAGATGTAATATCCCCCAATAAAAAGATTTAATAAAAAGAAAACAAGAAGTTGATTCTTTGAAAGGAGTACCTGTCAAACCTAACAAAGGGGAATAAGAAATGAAATGGGCAGCATTAAAACAGTACCAATTGAGATTTAAAAAAATCACAATAATAGATAAAAAATTGTTTTCAAACAAATTTGAAAATCCTAAAGAAATGGACAACTTCCCAATGAATTCCCTACCTAAATAATCACAGACTGAGTAGAAAATCTCAAGCTTGTAACACAGTAAGACATAGATCTGGTCATTAAAAACTCAGCATCAAAGAGTCTAACATAAGATGATTTTGCTGGGGAGTTTACAGAAGAGTTAAATCAATCCTACATGAACTATTTCACTATATAGAAATGGACAATATACTACCATACTTGAAGCAAGTATAACCTTGATATCTAAGTCACGCAAAGACATCTCCAAAATTGGAAATTATAGACCAATATCTCTGATCAATATAGATGCCAAAATTAGCCAATGGAATTCAACAAAGCATCAAAAAAAAGTGAGATTCAGACCAGGTATGCAAGAATGGTTTAATACTAGAAAAGCAATCCACATAATCTACCACATAAAATAAAGGCTAAGAACCATATGATCTTATCAATTGGTACAGAAAATACATTTGATAAAATTCAGCATCCATTCTCGATAAAAACACATTCAACAAATTAGGAATAAAAGGGACAGTCCTCAACACAAAGAAGTCTATATATGTGAAACCAATGGCTACCATCTCAGTGCAGAGAAAACAGTTCCCCTTCGAACAGGAATCAGACAGTGTTGCCCTTTATCACCACTCTCACTTAATATAGTCCTGGAAGTCTTAGCCAGAGTTATGACATCAAGAAAATACTAAAGGTATCCACATTGACACAGAAGAAACAAAACTTTTTTCAGATGACATAGTCCTATAGAAAACACCAAAGATTAAATTTAAAATTTGCAGGAATTTTAAGATTTGACAGTACCAGTCTATAAGATTAACATACAAAAATCCATTCATGTAAATTTAAGAAGATACTGAACAGGAAATCAAAAGAATTACTATTTACAGTAACCAAAAGATAAAATATCTAGGATTAAATCTTACCATATAAACAAAAGACTTATATACAAAGAAAATTATAAAACACTTTTTAAAATCATTTTAGTAGGAGCTCACACAACTCTTACCACAATCCATACATATATCAATTGTTCTATAAGAAACCAGAAAATATTTGCACAAATGGAAGAATGTTCCGTGTGCCTGGATAGGAAGGCTATAGTGCAAATGTCAATATTACCAAAAACACTTTATAAATGCAATGCAATTCCGATCTAAATCCCAGCACAATTCTTCAAAGAAACGGAACGCAAGATACAGCCAAGAAACCTATGTTATATCCAAGAAGCCCAGGATAAATAAAACAAACACTACTTAAAAAACAAAAAAGTAGGAAGCCTTTCACTCCAAGATTTTAAAACCTATTGTATACCCACAGTAATCAAAACAGTTTGGTACTGATGCAGTGATAGAAATGAAGGCCAAAGGATTAGAATTGAGAACCCAGAAATATAATCAAGTATTTTACAGACACCTGATCTTTGATAAAGGACTAAAACACATTAAGTGGAAAAGAGATACAGCCTTTTCAATAAATGATAATGGAAAAATTGGGTTTCTACCTAGGAAAAAAACAGGATCCATACCTCACACCATGTACACAAATGAACTCAAGATGGATTAAAGACCTAAATATAAACCCTAGAACCATAAACACCATCAATGAAAAACAAAACTTAAGGTCTCTAGTACAAGGTATATATACACTATAAAGCATGATGAAAAATACGCTATAGTACACAAAATAGAGGACTAGGACCTTCCTTCTAAGGAGACATTTATGCACATCAAAATATTTCATCAAAAGAGGAAAAAGAGTATACCCAGAAGGGGGAAAATACTTAGCAATGATTTGTCAGATTAAAGACTAATTTCAAAAATCTATACAAAACTACATCCTAACAAGGTAAATACAAACACAGCCAAAAAATAAAACAAAAGCAACAGACTGATGCTGGAGAGAGAAAATTGCACAGCCAATATGGAAATGAGTAAGGCCCTTCCTTAAGTACCTTATCCTGCTTTTTCTCTTCTTGGTGTATATTAAAAGAAAAAACAAACATCTATGTTTATTGCAGCAATTTCTGTGATAGCAAAAAGATAGAAACAATTAAAAACCCTGACAATAGAGGAATAAACTCATATAATGGCATGGTACATTCTTATAATGGAATATTGTACATATTTAAAAAGAATAAGTCTGACAAATACCTTAAGACATGGACAAAATTAGAGAATATTATGCTCAACAAAGTACACCTCAAAATATTTTATGTACCATTATCATAAAGGTAAAAAAATTGTTTTCCCATATGACAAGGCAGGGAATGGGAGAGAGGGACGGGACAGAAAAGGAAGAAGGGAAGGTAGGGGAGAAGAAAAGGGGGCAAGGAGTACCCTGGACTGCCAAAAGAACAAACAAACCTGTCTTGGGAGCGGTACAGCCAGAATGCTCCTCAGAAGGATGGCAAGGTGTTGGCTCTTGTACTTTGGACATGTTATAAGGGAGCGACCAGTCCCTGGAAAAAGACATCATGTTTGGTATAGGGCAGCAAAAAAGAGGAGGACCCTCGACAAGATGGATTGACAGAATGACTGCAAGGATGGATTTGAACATAGGAAGGATGGCACAAGACCAGACAGCGTTTTGTTTGTGGTACATGATGGGTTGGAACTGAATTACTGGCACCTCAAAACAACAATTTAAGAGCTAATTGGAATATACAGGTAGCCCTCAACTTGATAAACCAACGTCTTGTTTTGTACTACATACAGTGTTTTAGCACATTATTTGCTGGTGTTGTCATTCTCAGCTGTTCATTCCTACAATTAAAGATTGGCTTTATAAAGCTACTGATAATAAGAGGCAGTAATAATGAAAACATTTTTAAATGCTGTTCACCTTATCGTCAGAAGGAGTTATGACAGAATCATTGCAACAGAATTCCTTCTTAAGTCACGCACTACTTGTAATTTATTTTAAAGGTCATGAAGTAATGAAGCATTTGTGTAGACAGTACGGAGGCAAATGCAGGCATGGCTCAGATATTGCAGGTGCAGTTCCAGACTGCTGCAACAAAGTGAGAAGCATAGTGAAGTTGAGCTGCTCACATGATTGTTTTTAGGTTTCTCAGTGTATATCTGAGGGGACTTGAACTTCTGTCAATACCATCAAGTCTTACACGTTCTTGTTAGCTCTTAAATGGGTGAACTAATTTTTTTGGTTCACTGACTGTATTCCTTCTATAATCTCTGACGCTCCCAGCATTCTCCTGTATTTTGCAGATAGCGTGCTTCAAGATTGCAGCTCCACAGTGAATTTTTCTTCATTCAGCTTGAGAAACGCTGAGTTTGCTCTTTGAACATTTCACCATGATACTCGGGAGTTTCCTGTTCATCATTTATTTGCTATAGCTACTTCATGCTGAAGAGCAAGCTCCTGACATCCACGTTGGTCCTTCTTTTCCTGTCTTTTTAATGATCTTTTGGTTTCTTCACATCTGATGTTCTTGATGTCACCCCACAACTCAGCTGTTCATTAGGGTTAAATGCTTCAAATCTGTTCTTGCGATGGTCTGAGGTCAGGTGAGGCAATACTTATTAGAGTTTATACTTTGACTCTGATGGACGACTTGTCTTACATTTCATCAGCTTCAACCTGAATGGCGTTGAGCAGCCCTGGCTTGCCTTTGACTGATGACTGTGCACCTCTCTGTTGTCTTTCCACAGATGTAATGAGTTTGATTGTTGTGTGTTCCATTGGCCAGATGCACATGGATAGTCACTGTGAATGTTGTGGGAAAGGTCTTTGCAGTGACAGTTCTCTCATGGGATGACCTCCAGCTTCATTTCTATCATTAGGGCCATATTTTTCAACTACGGATCCTTCCTCAGTTTCCAACTTTTCCATTCCAATTGCCAATTCAGACTGAAGAAATTGGTGAAATTCTTCAATCTTTACCATTGGTTTTAGTGATTGGTGCATAAATTTGAATAAGAGTTGTATCAACTGGTTTTCTTTATAGGCATAGAGATAATATTATATTACACGCAGCATTAGTACTTCAAGATAGATCTTGAAATGTTCTTTTTGACGATGAATGTGATATTATTCCACTTGAATTTTGTCACCTCTAACATAATAAACCATATGATCGTTTGAATAAAAATGGCCAATACCAGTCCATTTCAGCTCACTAATACCTAGAACAGGGGTCCTCAAACTTTTTAAACAGTTGGCCTGTTGACTGCCCCTCAGACCCGTTGGGGGGGCCAAACTATAGTAAAAAAAAAAACTATGAACAAATTCCTATGCACACCGCACATACCTTATTTTGAAGTAAAAAACAAATGGGGCGAAAACACCCAGCGGGCCTGATAAATGTTCCCGGTGAGCCACATGTGGCCGCAGGCCGTAGTTTGACCTAGAATATCTTTCTGTGTGTTCATCATTCTTCATTATTAAATAATAATTGTTTCTTGAGTTATTTTAGTGTAGTTGATACATTGTTTCTTCCTTTTTGATATGTTCACTTATTGCTACAAACTGGCTTCTGAGTACTGCTTTCGCCATGTCCCAGAAATTATAGTATATTGCACTTTCTTTCTCATTTGTTTCAAGGAATTTTTGTGTGTGTTCTAATTACCCAGTGTGTGTTCTAATTACCAGTTCTGATTTTTAAGTAAAATGTTGTTCAATTTCATTGAATTTAATATTTTAGGGCTCATCGTCCTATGGTTAATTTTATTTATTATATGCTGAGCATGTTCTTTTTGGTTTTCTAACGCCAGGTCTTTGCACATTTCATTATAATATTTGATTTTTTCGTCTTAAAATTTTCTGTTCAGCTCTTTAACTTGATAATTTCTAACATTTGCCTTAGCTATTTTATGATTAACAGCAACTTTTAGAGTCTCTTTTTCTCTGCTATCTTTTTAACAACCTTTGGGTTTCTTCATGAATGATATTCTCCCACAGCTCATCAAGGATCCTCTGTCATTGTGTTTAATGTAGCAAATCTGTTCTTGAAATGGAAATGCTCTCAAAATTCTGGTGAGATGGACTTAATCTCTCATGGACTTGTTTTCGTTTCTTCAGCTTCAAGCTGAATTTGCATATAGCAGTGTGCACTCTGTTCCACGCCAGCCCCAGGCTTCATTTCAGCTGCTGCTGTTGTGCCTCCTCGCCTCTCCCCACAGGCGTAGTTCAGTTCCTGTGTGTTCAAGCTGGAGAAATCCACATGCACAGCTGCTGGGAAGAAAGTATTTCTATGAACAAGTCGTTGGTCTGGTAAAATTCTATCATGTGATCTCCAGCTTCATTTCTGTCACCAAGGCCGTATTTTCCAACTGTTGTTCCTCTTTGTCTGTAATTTTTACATTTCAGTCTCCATAATTATCCATGTAGCCTGACTGCATGTTTGATCAATTTCAGACTGAAGATGTTGGTAGAATTCTTCAATTTCTTCTTAATTAGCTTTAGTGGTTGGTGAGTAAATTCAGATAATAGTTGTATTGATTGGATTTCCTTATGTGTGGATAGATATTATCCAATCATTGTACTTCGAGATAGATCTTGAAATGTCCTTTTTTGATGAAATGCAACGCCATGCCTCTTGATTGTGTCATCCCCAGCATAGTAAATCATGAATATCTGACTCCCAATGGCCAATACCAGTACCTTTCATTTTTGATGACTTCCAGTTTTCCTTCATTCCTACTGGTTTTGGTGCTATATCCTATTTTGAGTCACACCCTATCAGCAGATGGTGGTCCTGACCTCCATCCATCCTAGGATGGTCCACTCGACTTGAGGAGTCAGCTCCTCAGTCATATTTGGAGTGCATTCTGACCTGAGGACTTCATCTCAGGCACTACCTCTGGCAATGTGCTGCTTCTATTCATCAGGCCTTCAATATTTGACAATTTTTTATATTATCCGTAAGGTTTTCATCAGCTAATTCTTCTGAAGTAGACAGCCTATTCCTTCTATGTGGTCTGTTCTTAGTCTCAAAGTTCTGCTGAAACCTGTTCACGTCGGGTGACCCTGCTGGTATTTCAAATACCAGTGACAGCGCCCAGCATCACAGGCTACTGTAGTATGGAAAGCTGACAGACAAGTGGTGCTCCGTAAGTTTAGTGCTTTAGATACTTTTCATAGCTATTTTGTAAGGATGGGTTTTTTTTTATTTCAATGACAAATTTTTGTTGTTAGTATAGAGAAATGACAGTTGATTTCTGTAAATTACCTATGCCCCCAAAAATCTTGATAAATTTGCTTATTGTTAGAACAATGTTCGTAAATTCTTAGACTTCATGCATATCATGACAATCTTTTAAATTTTTCCTTCTTACTTAATTGCATTTACACTATTATGTTGTTTGGCTATATTAGAAGTGAAAAGGCCTGTTATTGACATAGTGATAAAATAGTTTTTCTTTTTTGGTTTGATGGCTTATTGGGGAAAATGAAAAGTTGGCAACACTGTGCTTGTCACCAAAATTAGGTTTTAGGTTTAAGAGACTGTGTTGGTTCCCAAAATTTAAAACATTTTGGTGACCGTTCATTAGTTGGCTTTGGCTTTGCAGAGTCTCTATCCTTGAGCTTGTCCCTTGGTTCGAAGATGAGGTTGGCACATCGGGCTGTGGAAGAGTCTGCGGCTCTCGACGGTATTTGATAACCAGCATTTGGTTCACAGCAGGGTTTTCATGGTGATACACAGAACTCTGTTTGATGTTATTTGTCCTGCCTGTAGATTGTTTGCCCAGGCTTTCCCCACACCCCCAAAGGAATTTTATCTTGGCAGGAGCAACAAAAATGAACAAATTCTAGATCCGACATGTTGCTACTGCTTTTAAAGTTAAATGTATGATTAAACATAATAAAAGATAATTCAGCGAGAAATTCATGTATCTCAGCCTGTGGTGAGTTGTACTTAGCGCTCCAGCCCTGTATGAAACAAGGGGCCTGTGGCGTTCCCTCCGCGAACACTTTCACTCCTGGGGAGTGGCTAGCTGGATAACGACAACGCCTTAGTGTTATCGAAACAAAAAAAGACCGATTGTTGGGCCTTGACTTGGGAGATTGTTTGCCCTGTTTTCTCTCTAGCCTCTGACATCAGAAGTGCCGTCTGTGGGGACCCGTGCTTCCCGGTGCCTAGAACTGAAGGAAGCAGGCCTGGTTATGCCAGAACACAAGGCTCCCCAGGCTGGAAGGGAAACTCATTATGCAGCTGAGCTCACTGAGGCAGCAGGGGGGCGTGGGAAGGGTGTGCACACCTTGATGTCTGCATCCCTTTCTCTACAGTGACGCACCAGAGACGGCACTCATCCTTGGCCCGGATACATTCCATGACCATCGACGCACCCATCACAAAGGTGAGGCAGTTTGTGGTTGGTCTGCACCAAGCACTCACTCTGCGTTTTGCTTCCGGTAAGAAGAAATGGACCTGCAGCAACAACAATCCTTTCCTTGTGTGGTGACACCTCTGAAGAGAAAGGGTTATGACATGAACATGTTAGCTAGTCTTAACTTAGCATTAGTGGGGGAAGGGACAGAAGAAGGGCGAAAAACAGAAACGTGGGTGAAGGGATACAACAGATGGTGTAAGATATGAAAAAATAATAGATAATTTGCAGAGGGTTTGGGAGGGAAGGAAAAAAAGTTGATCCCAAGGGCTCAAGTAGAAAGATAATGTTTTGAGAATGACAATGGCAACATATGTACAAGTTTGCTTGATCTAATTGAGTTATGGATTGTTATATCTGTAAGAGCCCCCAATAAAAGGATTTTATAAATAAATAAAAAGCATTAAGCTCTATTGCCAGCTGACTCCCCTGGGTAGTTTTTCCATTGTTAAGATTGTAAAATCCAACTCTTTGCCTCTCCATATTATAGGTAATCAATATTATCAATGCTGCCCAAGAAAGCAGTCCCATGCCTGTGACAGAAGCCTTAGACCGCGTGCTGGAAATCCTGCGAACCACTGAATTATATTCACCACAGTTCGGTGTTAAGGATGACGATCCTCATGCCAGTGACCTCGTTGGAGGCTTAATGTGTGTAAGTATATACAACAGGGTGCTGATGACAATTGGCCTGCTCTTATTTTATCGGATTATTTCTTTGTGGACTTAAACAGAGCTATCTGGAATGGTAACTGGTCATTGCATGCAGCGCATAGTCAAGGCCTAAGTTCCTCCATTGCCCAGGTTCAGCTGCTCTCTGGCCAGAGCTGACCCTCACTCAAGAGAGACCTCATTGTGGGAGGAGCATTGTGGGTGTCATAGTGAGGCAGTTCTCTGATTTTGCTTAGTGGTTCTCCAAGCAGTTGATTTAAAGGTAACTTTTTCACTGTTCTAAAATTTGTGGAAATCAGAAAATGGGGAGGGTAGTGTTAGATGTTACATACCAAATCACCATGTAGATAACTACCCACCCCTGCCAGGGGATGGGACACGGTTTCACTTCCAAAGGTTTCCTTAAACCTGTGGTGCCTTTCCATCGGAAAGGCTGGCTTGGGAACATGTCATCCAAAGGAGGCGTAGTCCCAGGAGCCTCTGAGGGGTCCTGAGTGCCTTCTTCAGCCTGTTGAAGGCAGAGCTTTCGGTATCAGACCAACTTTGTGGAGCGCCGGTCATCCCACTGCCAGGAATAAGGGGTAACTCCTCTCCCAACTCGTGTGCCATAAAAACTCATGATTCCATAAAAGTAGGCAGAGACCCCTTTGCCAGGATAAAGTGGTTCTCAGACTTAATATCTCCAGTGTTTCCCAAAGTAGATGATACCCCCTTTGGGGTGAGACACTGAAAAGTCGTTACCTCCACTTTGTCCTGGATCACGGACTATAGTACAAAAACTTTTCATAGCCAGGGGTGTGCAGAGTAATTTTTTTTTCCTGGAAAGGGGCGATAGACTAAGTTTGGGAACTGATAGTCTAAACTATGTCCTGGCCTTTTTGGCATCAAGGGGTGGTGTCCTGGAGGTGCGTGTGATTACATCTGTAGAACTAGAGAAGAGGGGCAGGGCTTGTGTGTGCTGGGGAGAACGGTGTTGAGGTATCTTCAGCTTCTCACCTAGAATTTCTACAGTGGGGAGGAATGAGATTGAGGGGAGTTTTCCCTAAGAGGCCAAAATAGCCATGAAGGAGAAGCAGAGATTCCAAGCTTTGGCATCCACTCTCAAGCTTACCTCCCTAAGTTTAGCTTCCAGTGGGACCAGCCCTTCCCAATGTCTAGATGTAGCACCGTGATATCCCTAGTGGTGGTCACAGGGCAGAGATGTGGGGAGCAGGTTGGTGCTGAGGGCAACCCATTAACTGTCTGACGAGAGCAGCCATCATGAGGCTTCCACGAAGAAGAGAAGAGCTGTGACTTTCTTTTCTTCTTGCTTTTTATCAGGATGGTTTGCGAAGACTGTCAGGGAATGAATATATTCTTTCGAGGAGTAAGTATTTCTTTTAGAACTGTTTGATCATAAAACCTCAGAAATAGCTAATGCCATAAAGCCTATTCATTTTGTTCTCCAAATCACATTACTTTACAGACCTTCACCAGGTCCCAAGCAGGATAATCAATCCCATCTCCCTCCAAGACATCCCACCACGGATAGCTACAACCATGGAAAAGGAGGAATTCTGGGACTTTGATATTTTTGAGCTGGAGGCTGCCACCCACAAGAGGTAAGTCCGTGGAGAGCTCAATGCTGAGGGCCCATGTGGAGGGACCCACCTGCAGTGCTGCAGCTACACCTGCTGCTCTGAAGATGCCGAGTCCTCTCGTAGAGACTCCCAGTGCCAGTGTTTTCTTCCACAAAATGAGGGTCATAAAAAAATGAGAGTAATATCATATATACTGATGTATAAGCTGAGTTTTTCAGCACATTTTTAATGCCGTTTTTGTGGTAAAATTATGTGCCTCGACTGTTATTCGGGTTGGCTTATACTCGAGTATATACAGTAATTTCTTCTGTAAATTGTGATATGTTGAGATACTTGCAATTCCTCACGCAGAGCCTAGAATGAACATTTGTTATAAATATGTATGTTCAAGAAGAGCTGCCCCTGGTCTTGGATGAGAAGCATTGCTGGCAGGCCAAGGGACCCTGAAAACACTATGGTCACCCCCCAATCATAGTGATTCAAGTGAGAATGGCATTGGGATTTTAACTGTAGCTTTGTCGACCCAATGGGGATATGTGGCTGGGGACATCGAAAGGGATGTTCAGCGCACAGACTGTTTGTCCTTCAAGGTGGGGAGGCCCTGAGCCTGGCAGGTAGGAGAAACATGCTGTGGTGGGCACACTGTCCCCACCAGTCCCTGTCCTTTGCTCACTATGAGCCCACGTCCTGATAACTCTTTACTTCCCACACACCCAGCCTGAGGAGCGGGTATCCTAGAAGGCAAACATACCCTCTCCCACTTGAGTTACATACTAGTCTCATATGAGTCAGGTCAAGCACAACAGTTCAAATCCTATGAACCTGATCACCTCTGGGTGCACTTTAACGGAGCCCAGTTTGTGAACCTTTCAAGCCAAGAGCCATTCCAAAATGACTCCTCAAGGAAGGGCCTCACTTGGTGGCCATTTGGTCCTCAGGAATTCTTTTCATATAGGCAGAACATCTTAGAGGCCAATGGTGCAAGTCCAAAGCAGCGGTGGCAAAAGATGAGCTTAGTAAAATACTGATTTGGGGAAATCCACTAGTACATGTATGAATTGAATCAGGAAGGGCAGGGTGAGGCAGCCAGGTCTCGTGGTGCATCTTGGACCACTGCCGGCAGGAGGGGGGCGGGGTTCCACCAGAGTTGGCTTTAGCAATAAGGAGAAAGAGCAGCAGAGGTTAGGCTGCCCCCATTTGCTCACTTGTGCTCTCTGAAGCCCACCTCAGATTTGTGACTTGATCTGAGCCTCTTGAGGATCAGAATGCTTTGTTTCTGGCTATATTTTAATATGGTGGGGGTTTGGGGTATTTTTTCTCTGCAGGCCTTTAATTTACCTAGGCCTCAAAATATTTTCTCGCTTTGGAATCTGTGAATTCTTAAACTGCTCTGAATCAACACTCCGATCGTGGTTACAAATTATTGAAAGCAATTATCATTCTTCTAACCCCTACCACAACTCGACACATGCCGCTGATGTGCTGCACGCGACAGCCTATTTCCTGTCCAAAGAGAGGATCAAGGTGAGCTGCTGTTTGTGTCCCACATCCAACAAGTAGGAGCAGGCGGGGCGGGGTGGGTTGGGATGGAGGGTATCTTTTGCTTCTGCCTCCACCAAGGTCATAGGATTGAGACCGCTCACTCCTGGCCTCATGAAGTCAGTCAGCAGCTGCAATGTGGCTCTGGAGAAGTACTATACTCATTCCTGACGTGACACCACCCCCATCGTGGAAGTACAAGTTGCAGGTCGGGTCCCCAGCAGAATGCCAGCAAGAGCAGGGTCAGGCTAGAGCTGTTCTTCTGGGCTTCTTTCTCCGAGGCTACAACATAGCATAAATATTGCTGCTAAAGAAGCCCTCGGAGATCAAGTCATTGCCCCAGCTCTCCTCTCACCCCTAGTTGCCTACCTGATGCAAACACCCAAGCCAGTTTGGCTGATCAACTAATCTCACCAATTGCAACACTTAGAATGGCCTTGCGGCTGTCCTAGTGAACACCCTTGCCAGAGACCTGACTCGCCCACCTCTGTGAAGCCATTCACACTGCTGCCAGTGGGATTTTCTGCAACAGCAAATCTGCCTCTCGCTTCTGCAAGGTTTTAACTTTGTGACTCCACGGGACAGCATTCAGTGCTCGCTCTGTTCACGCCAACACCCTCCCTGCATCCCAACTGGATCAGTCCAAACCACTTGGGTTTCTGAAGATTTTACCCTTCACATCTCCACCTGTACCATCTGGAATCCACATCTGCCCCATTTAGGCACCTCTGTGCTCCCCTCTTGACTGGCCTGCCCCTTCCGTTTGGACGCCAGGCTCCTTTTTCATCTCTGTGTCTGCTGGTCCCTCTACCATGAGCCGCACAGAAGGTTCAGAACAATCACTGTTACTCACTGTGCAGGCCAAGCCTGTGTGGTAACTTATTTCTGTGGGGAAATTCTGCTAAAGTACTAGTGGGTGGTTTCTTTTTCTCCCCCAAATCCAGGAAGCTCCCATGACATCTCACTTTTAGAAATCCTTGAGAGCTTAACCAAATCACCGACTTTGTTTTAAGAGAACAGAGTCCGTGAGGAAGAAAGAGAAAGGCCCCAGTTACTGATGTTCTGGCACCCAGTGCAGGCCACATGGTTGCATTTCCTGATTGGTACCATGTGAGGAGCACATGGAAGGGAACAAAGAGACAGGACAATGCCAGTGAGTCAAGTCAAACGTCCTCAGGCCAAGACCAGCCGGCAGGTCGAATGCAGATCTAGGGAGAAGGTTGTGGAGCAAGTGGCGTGGGAGAGAGGTCTGTGTCAGCATGACTCGGCTTGGCCTGTGGCAGGGCAAGGCTTTGCTTTTTTTTAGGCAAGCTAGTCAGTCCTCTCGGCAACTCTCTCTCAGACGCCAGCTTTCTGAATACATCATTCACGCACGCGGTTGATCTATCAGACACCCTGTTTTCAAATGTTTAATGCTCTAAAATGCTTACAACTTTTTCCCGTAAACCTGGGGAACGTTCCTAAAATCCACCGGACTTTCTGTCAGAAGTGTGGCGAGCACACCAGCCCCACAAAGTGACAGAGTACAAGACGGGCACAGACTGTCTGCCCAGGGAGAGCGACCTTATGACGGGAGGCAGAGTGGCCATGGCGCGCAGACTAAGCCGGTATTCCAGAAGAAGGCTAAGACACAAAGAAGATTGTGTTGAGCCCAACTGCAGCTCTAAGAGAATGTTGGCTATGAAGAGTTTCGTCTTTTGAACCGGGGGGAGATGAGAAAGAGAAAGGGCTAGGTGATCCAGTTCTAAGTTTCAGCATGGCTTATTGACAAAGCAGTAAAATGTTAATGTTACATGCGACAAAACAAAAGTTCATAGACTATACATACTTTCTAATAAAACAAAACTAGAATAATGATTAACTGTCAGTTGATCAAAATGAGAATATTCTGAACAATTTAGAGATTGATAAGGATGTTGGTAGCTGCCTTTCAGTCAGCTCCAGCTCCCAGCAGCCCCGTATGAATTGGAACATTGCCTGCTCCACCCTCAGGATGACTGATAGAGCAACAGAAAAAAACAGATGTGCCTAGCTATCAAAACTTCCAGAATTTAACTTGCTTCCATCATATTTAAAGGTATAGATTCATAAGTTCTACCACCCTTCGGTCGGTTTTTTTCCTGTGGTGACTTGCATGTTGCTAAAACCTCTGCTCAAATGGCAGCAGGGTCACTCATGGTGACCAGGCTTCAGCCGAGCCTACAGACTAGCAAAAAAGGCCTGGCAGTCTACTTCAAAAATTCCGCAATGAGTCCGTATGGATCACATGAGAATAGTGCTCGGTAGAGCCTCCTGGGTTTGAAGGCACGCAGAATACACAGTGAGTGCAGCCTTGGGCGGGAAGGTTGGACAGCCACAGTAAGGGCGGGCGGCACAGGAGAAAGCAACGTGTTTGCTCTGTTGCACAGGGAGTCAACAGTTGGAGCTGCAACTGACATAAATAATTCATCACTCGAATGCTATCTTTACTGAAAGGGAGGGGGGAAATGGGTCTAGCCACCCTAATCAAGAAACAGAGCCCCTAAGCAGAAAGAAAATGTTTCTGAAAATGATGATGGCAACATACATACAAAAGTGCTTGATAACAGTTGACGTATGGGTTGTTATCAGAGCCCCCAATAAAATTATTTTTTTAAAAAGGAAATAGAGCCCCAAATTTGAAATGGGAGAGGTTAGAAGAAAGCACAGTACACATCTGTGTTAATTCTCATGGATGGTATTCCTTGATAGTGATCTCCCTTTTAAACTCTCAACTAATTTCTTTATAACCTAGCTCCTGACCCAGATGGTCAGGGGGGTTCTTTAGACCTTTAAAGAATTTTCCATGCTATAGCAGCTCTTTCAGAGCCTAAAAAAGATCATTTAAAAATCATTTTGCCAAAGCCCCAATATCAGCTTGTCAGAGATAGCAACTGAAAGGGGAAGACACTTGACCATTCCGCAACCCACATGACGCCTATTTTAAATGGTGGTTCCTCCGCTCTCACTCAGTCTTGACTGAGCGCGGTTATGCAAGTTTGTGTTGGTCTAACATCTCAGACTTTGTGATGGGTCTAGACTGGCAAAGGAAGTGACTCATAGCTGTTGAAGACACCCTGTAGGCAAGGATTCAAAAAGTAGCTTATGAAAAAATTCCAATATCTTTTTTAATCATTTTATTAGGGACTCTTACAACTCTTATCACATTCCATACATCCATCCATTGTGTCAATCACATTTGTACATATGTTTGTCCTCATCGTTCTCAGAACATTCCATTATCTTTCCATTGTTCCACATTTCTGAGCACCCCCCCCCCCTGCACAGTTTGCTAAGTCATTGAGTCTAAAAGTCAAGTCATGTTCTCTCGAGTCAACATTTAGGCTGAGACTAGCAAGAGGCTTTGTTCACACAGTACTTTCCTCTCGGCTTTCTTGCCTTCAGAACCATCCCAGACTTTGAAACGATCTCTTGTTTTCAGCAAACTTTAGATCCAGTTGACGAAGTCGCTGCCCTACTTGCAGCCACCATCCATGATGTGGATCACCCTGGGAGAACCAACTCTTTCTTGTGTAATGCCGGAAGCAAGCTGGCCATTTTGTATAATGACATTGCTGTCCTGGAGAGTCACCATGCAGCCTTGGGTTTCCAGCTGACCATTCAAGATGATAAATGCAATATCTTTAAAAACATGGAGAAGTAAGAACAGTAACTAACTAGGAAAGTTTGTTCATGTTGGTCTTCTCTGTTAACAGCTTTGAGATGTAACAGTGTACACAGGTTTCTAGTATATTCGGAGTGTTCAACCACCATCACCCTAAGCCCATTTAGCTTTCACTCTCCACTTCCCCTTAGTCCCAGGCAACCACTGGTCTAGTGCGTGTCTCTCTGGGTTTGCTAGTTCTGGACATTTCAAGGTGCACTACTTTTATCACTTGATATTTCAAGAAGATGGCGCATAAAGCTGACATGTTGAGCTTGTAGAGGCTCAGAGAAGTAATCATCTTACCTTTTGCCCTCCTCTGCCCGGTGACCTGGTCTTTGTTTACATCTCACTTCCTCTGGGAAGCTTTCCCCTATCCACCACACTAAGTTAAACCCCCTGTTTACTCAGGCCCAAATTTGTTCGTGGCGCTTACTACATTTCTACTGTGCCACACGTCAATCATTGTTTAATACATGATGAGATTTTGAGCTCTGTAAGGGCAGAGGTGTCTTATGTCTTAATCATCACTCTCACTGCCTACCATAGTGCCTGGTACATTGTAGAGAGTGAACAAATAGCAGAAGTAGGGAAAACATTGTCATGAGGAATATGTGTTGATTATGGGCTCTTTTTTTTTTTAAAAAAAGGGAAATTCCTGCTTTTACAAAACCCCCTTCTGTCACCTCAGATTTTACTTCTGGAATTAAAATGGTATTATCTATACTTGTCTGTATAAAGATGAGTCAAAAAGTATTGCTGCTGTGGGTGCAATTTCAATTAACCCGCATCTATAATCAGGGGGTGGCTGTGGAAATGTTCTCTCAGTAACACACTGGCCTTAGACTCTTTAGGGTGCTAGCACAAAGAAGGTTCCATCAAAACTGACTTCTAAGGGTATCTATGAGGCCAGTTAAACTCAAGGCAGGGGGCCAGCTAAGGAGGTTATGGGGACTTGTGACAGGTTGTAAAGATGTAATCTTGATAGATTTTCGTAACGGACACAGGATGATCACAGGAGCTTACTATGAAGTTGTTTTAAGACATCTGAAAACCACACTAGTGAACAAAGGGCCTAGGAAAGTTGTGAGAATTTTTTTTCTTTTATGACAATGCATCTGCTTATCCTTCAATGGTAGCAAATCTTGTCCTAGAAGAATTTTGTTAGAAAACCTCACCCATCAACCTTACAGCTTGGTCTGGTCCCTTAAACTCTGAGCCCTTGAGGGCGCCAGAACTGCCGTTCAGTTGGGGTGTAAGTCAGAGCGTGGACGGCCAGCGAGTCAGAAGAGAAACCATCTAGGCGGGAGGCTATGTCTATGTTTTTAAGTAATGAATCGTTTTATGACTTTGTAGCAATACTTTTTGGCTTATCCTCGTATTGACATCAGTAGTCCCTGGAAAAATACATTAAGACCCAGGTAACTGGGGTTGTCTCCAGAAAAACAAATTTGGTAACTACAGAATAGAGAAAGGGGAATACGCCTTTGTATCTTCTGAATTAGACTATTTTTAAAAAGTTACTTTTTGAAGAAGTAATCAAACTAAGACAATGGCTGGAGGAAAAGATATCAAGTATTCCTGATCATTTTTACTACCTAACCGAAGAGGGTGGCTCTACCTTCCCAATGCTCGGGGCACTAGAACTGTGCGGTTCAAGCTACCTGAGTACGTTACATTCTCCACAGCCACCCCTTCCATCCTCGAGCGAGCTGATTATACTCTAAGGAGGATATGCAATATGGCCTGGGCACAATAGCATAAACACTGCATCTATAAAGACTTTCCCTTAAGGTCTGATTAACCTCTGTCCAGGTTTCCCATGCTAAGTGGCTTAGATACTAACCCATAATTCCCTTTAAAGTTGCCCTGCAACTTGCAGTGACATTAGAAAGTAACCGAATCAGTCAGCTGTAGCAGCCCCTCTTTTGTCTCCTGAAACAGGAATGACTATCGGATGCTGCGCCAGGGTATTGTTGACATGGTCCTAGCCACAGAGATGACAAAGCACTTTGAACATGTCAACAAGTTTGTCAACAGTGTCAACAAGCCCCTGGAATCACTAGAAGGAAACAAGGTAAGCGAGACTCATTTTAGAGACCTGTGTTTGGGGCCTGACCTCCTGTGAGCATGTCATCTGGTAGCAGCAGCCAGTAGGTGTGGGCGGAGCTCAGGAAGGCCCTGTTGTTGATCCTTGTGTCACTGTTGTTGCCCCTCATTTCTGGAGTCAAGGTAGAGTCCACGATTGTCTGATGAATTGAACCGTCAACTTTCCCCAGGCAGAACCAGAGCTGAGGGAGCAAGTAAGTGTGAGTTCCCATCCTATTGCTCATCTTTTCCCTGTAGGATGATAAATCCCAATGCATAGGGTTGACAGGCATGACACATGCTATCCCCTACTACCACTGAGTCTACTATCACCCGAATAGGCAAAGTGGCCGGTAGGACACAGCAGCACTGCTCTATGTGCGTTTCTGTGGCTGTAGATCTTGATGGAAGCAGGCTACCACATCGTGTACCTCTGGAATTGCAGCTGGCCTCAGACTGCCAGCTTCCTGGTCACCAGCCCACGGTATAACCCACTGCACCAGCAGCCTCCTCGACACATGACAGAGACTGAATAATTGGTACCTTTGAATCTAGAAAAGGACTTCCGGTTGGCAGTTCAAACCTACCAGCTGTTCCACGACAGAAAGATGACGCTGCCCCGGTAAATCTTACATATGGTCACTGTGGGTCAGTATTGACTTGATGGCACTGGGTTTGTTTTTCTCTGCTAGAGTCATTGTGAGAATGTGTTGTTTCCTGAACCCTCTTCTGTTGAGGTCCACACATCTGACATACCAGCAGCCCCGTTCACCAGCCTGCTCCGTCTCCCTGCGAGCACCATGCACAAGGGTGACTCATCCAATTAGGCTGTGAGCACAGTTCCACAATGGTTAACTCCGTTGTACTTCGCCAGTTCATTTGTTTGGCCGGGGCCTTTGTCCACGCATTGGCTTTTTAGCATATTATCCTTTGTAAGTTATTCCTGTGTGTCTGAAGTTCCTCCCTGCTGAGGACTGTTTCCTTTCCCCCATCTGCCGGTTTGACAGCTTGCTCCTGCCTTTCCCAAGGATTTCTGAGTAGAGTCGCCCACGCTAGCCTTTTATTAGTCTCTTACCCATTCTCCTGGACGAGGCTGGTTGTCTCTTTCCTAACCACTTCTCCTAGCTGACCCCACGCCTCGAAACAAGACACTGCCTCACAAATATGTTCCCCTCCATTTAGTCTGTCCAGTCCCCAGACTCAGTCGAGCCAGTCCTCCATTCTACCTGACAATCATGTTTCTCATCTCTGTTGTTGGTGCCTAGGGGTGACTTCTGAGCGTTAGACTGGAAATCAATACACAGTAGAGCTGAGCAGAGATCCAGTAACAGAGAGTCGTTTCCAGGTTGGCGTAGGAGCAAAGAGAGCTAGTGGGCAGCGTAGGCTCAGGATAATCCCTGCTCATCTTAGCAGGCAGATCTGTCCCCACTGAGATAGGCCCAGTTCCTTGGCCTGGAATCAGGTTGAAGAAGCATGCTGGCTCATGCCTTCGACAGTGCACTCTACCCTAGTACTCTCTTCCTGCTCCATTTTCCTGTAGCTTGAGAGTCTACTAGATCAGCCTTTCTCAACCTGTGGGTCGCAATCCCCTTTCACAAGGGTGGCCCAATTTATAACAGTAGCAAAATTACAGTTATGAAGTAGCAACAAAAATAAGCACGGCATGAGGAACTGTATGAAAGGGTTGCAGCATTAGGAAGGTTGAGAACCACTGCACTGGAGACAGATTCTCCCTTGAACAGAAGCACTTGCTACCATGAGCAGAAGCAGCCCAGACTAAAAGGTAGAACTTAAGTTCTTCTGGCGAAATCACCTTACTGAATCCCAGGGTCTTCTTTGACAAACTATACTAATAAATATAAATTCTTGCCGTGCCTGCTACAATATACGTGACATGCTTTTGGCACTGTGAAGCCTAATCCCGAGGATCACTATCACACGGCTGAGTTGAGGGTTAGGCTGCGAGGAATAGAGAACCTAAGGAGCACAAGAGCCCCTTTGTCGTCAGAGGAGGGATTTTTAAAATTTGTTACATTCATACTCTTAGCAATACAATGCAAGATAAAACTAGTGTTTGTTATCAAGGAGGAAAGGGGAACAAAAAGAAAAGGGAACTGTGAAAAAAGACGGGGAGTGAGCCAAAGTAGGATCCAAGAAGGGAAAGGGCAAAATACACCAACTGCTGGTACTTCCATCTACTACTTCAGGTACTCCTGAGCGCTTGGTGGACTTGCTTCGCCTCTCTGTAAAAAGCAGAGCCCAAGCTAAATGCTCAGTCAGCCCTGTGAGACCCTACACGTATGGATCCTTTCTGTGGTGATAATGGCGCTTCCTTGGCGCCAGCTGACCTATTCTGATTGCATTGAATTCCATTCATGTTTTAGGAAACAATAAACACTATGCTCAGGACACCAGAGAACCGGACTCTGATCAAACGAATGCTGATTAAGTGTGCTGATGTGTCCAACCCCTGTCGGTCCCTTGAGTTCTGCATTGAGTGGGCTGCACGCATCTCAGAGGAGTATTTCTGTCAGGTAAGTGGCTTTTTCTTAAGTTCCTCCTCCTATGTGAGAGCCCCTATCCCAAGACTCACTTAACAAAGAAGGTGTTAGGGGAAGGCATCCTAGTCTTGGCCGGGCCCGCACCTACTTTATCTGTTTTATTGACGGCCCACCTAAGATTGTTTGAATTCTGCCTTTAGTCGTTGCCATGTAGTTCCTATTAAACCCACCGCCCGTGGGTGAGGACTACAGGAAACCCCTGAAAGCCAGAAGATGTGGAATGAGGAAACTTGTCAGAAAAGGAACACTCAAATCCCCACGGATCGAGAGTGATAGTAGGAAGGCAACACCTGCAAAAGGTGGAAAACTCGGGAGGCCTGGGCAACGAGTCCGTGCTGTCACTGCAGGTCTCACCAGTCCCTGGACAGCTGCTGGCACCCAGGAAGGAGATGTCCTCACCACACAGGTCTTTAACAACTAGGGTAGAGACCAGTGGTCTTACTGACTTAAAGAGACAGGGTAGATTTGGGGCAAAAGATTTTAAATAGATGGTTATGATTTATATGAAGGAAGAAGGCTGGCATGGTAGAATTAACATCACACAAAATGGACATCAACATTTCCCCTAGGAGGCTTTTCAGATGATGACGTATATGAAAAGATGCTCACTATCATTAACTCCTGGAGAAAGTGAAAGCAAAACCCTTTCACTCCATAAGGGCGTCCATCAGATTTTTTTTTTAAGGAAAATAACAAATATTGTAATGATAGAGAGGATACTAGTTACACTGGTAAGAATTCAAAATGGTACTACCCTGTGGAACAGTTCAGCAGTTCTCAGAAAGTTCAACATAGAGCCGTCAAATGACCCAGCAATTCCACCGCCAGCTATATACCATACATACTCAAGTATAAGCTGACCTGCATAGCCACGAGGCACCTAATTGTACCACAAAAGCTACATTTAAAATATGCTGAAAAACTCGGATCTGCACAAGTATATACGGTATACCTAAGTGTCCTGAAGGCAGTGACACAGATAGACCAGTGTTCTTTTAAATAGTGTTGTATGTATGGATTGTGTTAAGAGTTGTGTGAGCCCCAATAAAGGGATTTTAATAAATAAGCAAACAGTGTTAACAATAGCCAAAAGATAGAAAAACCTAAATTTCTCTCAATAGGTAAATGGATAAACAACGTGCACACACAACGAAATACAAACCATAAAGAGAAATTAAGGCCTAGCGCATTCTGAGTGAAATAAGTCAATCTGTAAAGGACAACCACCCTGTGATCTCACATAGCTGAAATAACAAAAACAGGAGGGGACGGAGGTACCCACTGTTTGGAGAGCTCTGGTGAAGGCTAAGTTGTCAGTGATGGGTAATGGCTATGCAGCATGAAAATGTAATTGAGACCCCTAAGTGGAACACCTAAACATTGTTGAATTGACAAATGTGTTATACAAGGAGGCCTTAAAATATTTGTGAGAAAATGGCATTAAGAAATACTGGGAATTTTTCCTTGGACTTTTGGAAACCCCTTTGTGTATATTTTTACAACAGAAAATAAATAATTTTTAAAATAGACATTAAGGTAATGGATATCACTAAAGAGAAAGTTGGATACTTCAAAGCGATAAAAGAACTAATTCAACAGGAATAAATAAGAAAATAGATGAAGGAAAATTTACAGAATCATGGTGAGAACTTGGCCATTCCACATAGAGATCTTAACCCCTCTCAAACAATTGATATAACAACCAATTAAAAGGCAATATGATCAACTACCTTACCCTAAGTCTAAATACACATTCTTTTAAAAATAATTTTATTGGGAGCTCTTACAGATATAAATTATAACAATCCATAATTCAATTAGATCAAGCATATTGATGCCACCATGATTTTCAAAACATTTTCTTTCTTCTTGAACTCTTTGATACCAGCTCCCCTTTGTTCTCTCCCTGGCCCACCCAAACCCCCAGGAACCCTAATGGGAGTAATGATGCCCTGAGGGTACGGGAAGAGGGTGGGGAGGAGAACTGATAGCAATGATGACTGTATAACCCCACTCGAGGGGAACGGATAACAGAATTGTAGGTGAATGGATACATTGGATGGTGTATGATATGGCAAAATAGATAATTATAATATAAATATACATTCTTTAAGTACATATAATACATTCTCTGAGATAAGATACATGTTGAGCCACACAAAAAAGTTTAAGGATTGAAATTAGTCAAAATATGTTCTGTGGCCACAATGTAATGCCACATATGGGAGACTGAACGATATACTTCCAAATAATTTGTAGGCCAAATCACAAGAGAATGAACGTATATGAAAGTTGTGGGATGCAACTAAAAAGGTTCTTAGTGGGAGACTTATCATCTGAAATAATAAACTCAATGACTCCGTCTCACCCGTAAGATATTAAAATAGACCACTCACGGCCATTGAGTTGATGCCCTCACAGCGACTTGCGGACACAGGGGCAGTTCTGAGACCATGCCTCCTGTGGAGCCACTGGGGCTTTCCCACCGCGGCCCGCGGGTCACGCTTGCCACCACAGCTCCTTGGAACAAAACAGTGAACTCCGAAGGAACGAACATCCGCTTGCTTGCTTTTAAAAATCTGAACAAGCAAAGGATCCTTGTTGTCAATGGATTAAACACTGGACTACTAACTGAAAGGTCAGCAGTTCAAACCCATAGCTGCTCCTCGGGAGAAAAATGAGGCCGTCTACTTCTGTAAGGATTTACTCTCTACTCTCAGCTCTGAGTCAGAATCTTTTTTTTTTCTTTTTGAGTCAGAATCTTCTTGAACGCAGAGTGTCTGTACATACAGAGAGTGTACACACAAAGCTTTACTCACACTGTCCACAAGCTGGAAAAAGCCTGTATGTCTGTTATCGAGAGAATTAATAAAGCAAATTATGGAACACTATACAATGGAATGCTAACTTGACAACATGAAGGAACTAGCCTACTGATTCACACAGTAACAAAGTAAATATATCTTCAAAATTATGACAAGTTAAAGAAGCTTTACACAAAGGTGAGGCATATGTATGAGAGCAAAGCCAAACCCACTCTCATTGAGTCAATTCCAACTGAGAGCATCTCTCTATGGGGTTTCCAAGCCTTTCTAACTCTGCATGGAGCATAGACAGCCTCATCTTTTGCCCACACTGTGTTTTAACTACCAGCCTTGCTGTTAGCCTTCCGAGGCTTCCCTGACCGCTTACGAAGGGAAATTCCAGAGACAAGCAAGGAGATCATTGTTAGCTGGGAAAAGAGCACAAGGGAACTTTCTGTGGTGATGTGAGGAGGGTCCTGAATTTAAATAGAATATACACCAATATGCTTTTCATTTGGAAATCAAAGGCATTGCTGTAAGAAATGAACGGATAACATTAGTGGCGCCGTTCTTAATAGGAATGACCTCTCTAGACTCCACAGACTTGTTTTTTAATCAAAGGACACACATGCTAACAAATTAGGGGGAATGGATGCATTGCTTAAAATACAAAAACTACTTCTGTTGACTCCAGAGATCTCAGCAGTCCCATAACCAACAGTAGGCATCAGTCAGTGATCAGAAGCCTTCACCACTGCACAAGGCTATGGATGACAGTGGAAGCCCAAACCCTGGTAGGGTCCCCACAGGGACCAGGCCTCCGGTGAATCCTCTGACCACCGTCCAGGAGTTTGACTAGCCTGGGTATCAGACAGGACATTGGAAAGTTGATTATGGCATATGGAGTTAGATTACACTGTTATGTGGTTTGTTTCTGCTTTGCTTTGTGTGGTTTTCCTGTGTATGAAATCCAGCATAGGTAAGTCTATAGAAACAGTAACTGCATTAATAATATCTAGGAGCATGGCAGAGGAGGTTAGGGGGAAATGGAGCAAACTGAGTATGAAAAAAAAGATTTCTAAAATTGATAGTGGTGATGATTTTACAAGTCTTAATTGATAATATGAATTATATGCCAATAAAACTTGTTTTTCAATGGGGAGAGCAGAGCAGGGAGGTCCCGAGAGAGTGCATAGGATAGACTATGGGCCCAGAGCATCAGACTTGACTGGAGGACACACCTAGAGGTCAAAAATCAGACCTTGATCTATGTACAGGTTTTTCTCTCTTTAAAAATTTTTTTAATTAATTTATCCTTTTATGGGTAATTGGTTCTCTTTTTTGTTGTCATCGTTGTGTTCTCATTGGTCGCTTTGTCTTGCATGCCTTGTTTTTTAGTGCATTATTATCTCTACAGAGGCTGGAAGAGCAGTCTGGAAGATAAAACAATGGGACCAATGGCCCTGGTGGGACATGGGAGAGGAAGAGGCGGGGGTGTTGACCAACCCAGGGACAGGGGAGCAACAAGTGATCCAAAATCAGTGGCAAGGAGGGTGTGAGAGGCCTGGTAGAGATTCAGCAAGGGCAAGGTAACCAAGAAAAATTAGTGAAAGCCAAATGAAGGCTGAGCATGATAGCAGGACAAGAAGAAAGTAAAAAGAAATAGAGGAAAGAATTAGGAGGCAAAGGGCATTTATAGAGGTCTAAACACAGGCATGTACATATGTAAATATATTTATGTAGGATGGTAGGGAAATAGATAGACATGCACATATTTATAGGATTAGTATTAAGGCAGCAGATGGACATTGGACCTCCACTCAAGTACTTACTCAATGCAAGAACGCATTCTATTAAATTGGCATTCCATGATGCACACCTTCCTGACACGATCGCTGAAGACAAATGTGTGCATAAGCAAATGTGGTGAAGAAAGCTAATGGTTCAAGGCTATCAAAAGATAAAGCATCTGGGGTCTTAAAGGCATGCAGATAAACAAGCAGCCATCTAGCTCAGAAACATCAAAGCCCACATGGAAGAAGCACACCAGCCTGTGTGTCCACGAGATGTAGAATGGACCAGGTATCAGACCTTCCCGATAAGATCTCTGAAGACAAATGTGTGCATAAGCAAATGTGGTGAAGAAAGCTGATGGTTCAAGGCTGTCAAAAGATATAGCATCTGGGGTCTTAAAGGCTTGAAGATAAACAAGCGGCCATCTAGCTCAGAAGCAACAAAGCCCACATGAAAGAAGCACACCAGCCTGTGTGACCACGAACTGTCAAAGGGATCAGGTATCAGGCATCAAAGAACAAAAAATCTTATCATTGTAAATGAGGGTGAGTGCAGAGTGGAGACCCAAAGCTCATCTTTAAGCAACTGTACACTCCCTTATTGAAGGGTTGCGGGGAGGAGATGAGCTGGTCAGGGTGCAGGGTATCAATAGGAAACATACAACTTTCCTCTAGTTCTTAAATGCTTCCTCCCCCCACTATCATGATCCCAACTCTACCTTACAAATCTGGCTAGACCAGAGGATGTACATTGGTACAGATAGGAACTGGAAACACAAATTGGAAACACAGGGAATCCAGGACAGATGACCCCTTCAGGACCAGTGGTGAGAGTGGCGATACCTGGAGGGTGGAGGGAAGGCAGGGTAGAAATGGGGAACCGATTACAAGGATCTTCATATAACCTCCTCCCTGGGGGATGGACAACAGAAAAGTGGGTGAAGGGAGACATCGGACAGTGTAAGATATGACAAAATAATGAATTATGAAGGGTTCATGAGGGAGGGGAAGTGAGGGAGGAGGGAAAATGAGAAGCTGATATTAAGGGCTCAAGTAGAAAGCAAATGTTTTGAGAATGATGATGGCAACAAATGTACAAATATGCTTGACACAATAGATATATGTATGGATTGTGATAAGAATTATATGAACCCCCAATAAAAGGATTAAAAATAAAAATGATTTTTAAATCTCCCAATGTGTGGAAGAATGGATAAATAAAATATATCTGCAAAATGAAATACATTAATGAATAATGATGGATCTATGAAACATCACATGATATGGATGGATTTAGAGTAGCGGTTCTCAACCTGAGGGTCACACTATCCCTTTGGGGTTCAATGACCCTTTCACAGGAGTTACCCAATTCATAATAGTTGCAAAATTACAGTTAGGAAGTAGCAATGAACATAATTTTATGGTTGGGGTCCCCACAACATGAGAAACTGTATTAAAGGGTCGCAGCATTAGGGAGGTTGAAAACCACTGATTTAGAGAGTATGCTGAGTGAAGGTATTTGATCACAAAAAAACAAATATTTTATGAGATCACGCTTATTAAGAAAACACGTTTTCATACCAAAGAAACAAACTTTGATAGTTACCAGGTGTGGTAAAGGGAGGGTTAATAATAGTCTAGAGCAAGGGTTGGTAAACTTGAGACAGAATAGCCAATCCTGCCCCTCACTATTTAAAAATTATTCAAGAGCCATAAATATATTTTTACAAACAAATGAAATCACCATTATCACAATAATACCCTGAAATTTTTTCAATTTACTTCAAAGCCACATGTATGTATTGAAAGAGCCTCCTCATTTGGCTTGAGGAACTGCCTTTTGTTGAGCCAAGGGCTAGAGGAATGTCTCCCAAAGTGAGCAAGACTGTCCCCTAGTGGGTGCTACAAAAGCATAACAATGAGGGATCTGAAAAGACCGGAAAGAGAGAAAAGATCGAAGTGGATGTCAGAAGAGACCCTGAAACTTGCTCTTGACTGAAGGGTCGCTAAAGCAAATGGAAGAGCTGAACAAAGTGAAGTATTGTAATGAAATGTGCAGAGACCTAGAGGTAGAAAACCAAAAGGGAAGAACATGCTCAGCACATCTGAGACAGAATTGCAACATTGAAAGATTCTATGAGGAAAATATTGGATGGTGCAGGAAGCATCAAAAGAAGATGGAAAGAATGCACCGAGTCACTGCGCCAAAAAGGACTCGTCATGTTCCACCACTTCAAGAGGTAACATATGATTGTAGGAACCAGTCGTACCGAAGGAAAAACTCCAAGCTGCCCTGAAAGCATTGGCCAAAAATGTTCCAGGAATGGATGGAAAACCAATCGAAATATTTCAGTAAGTTGATGAAGCACTGGAAGCACTCACTGGTCTATGCCAAGAAATTTGGAAAGCAGCTACCTGGCCAACTGACTAGAGAAGCTGCCAGAGGTTCAGGTTGGACTCACAAGAGGATGTGGATGGAACAAGGGGATGTCACTACTGGCTACAGATGGATCTTGGCTCCAAGCAAAGCATGCCAGAAAGATGTTGGTGTCTTTATTGACCATACCAAAGCATTCGACTGTGTGGGTCATAAACCCCTGTGGATAGCCTTCAGAAGAACACTTAATTATGCACATTTGGGGCTTGTCCCTGGATCAAGAGGCAGTTGTGCAAACAGAACAAGGGAATATTGCATGGGTTAAAATTTGGGAAAGTGTGCATCAGGGCTCTATCCAGTCACCATACTTGTTCAAACTGGATGCTGAGTTTATCATCAGAACAGCTGGATTATAAGAAGAATGTGGCATCAGGATTGGAGGAAGGCTTATTAACAACCTACAATATGCAAATGACACACCTTAATTGCTGATGAAGACCAAGGAGCACAGCCTTTAATGTGGACCACAACTTAATGCCAAGAAAACCAAAATATCCACAGCTGGACCAGTAGATAACATTATGGAAACATAGAAAAGATTGACGTTATCAAGGGTTTGTCTTGCTAGAATCCATAATCAATGCTCATGGAAGTAGTAGTCAAGAGATCAAATGACACATTACATTGGGTAAATCTGCTGTACAAACTCAATGCCATCAAGTCACTACGGACCCATAGCAGCTCTATTGGTCAGGGTAGAACTCCTTTTACGGGAGTAGAAAGCTCTATCTTTCTCCCAGGGAGCCACTGGTGGTTTCAGACTGTCAGCCTTGCAGATCACAATGAGTGATCTGCCACCAGTCTGTTGCACGAGATTTCTTTAAAGTGTTCATTTTAAAAAATCATGGGTGTTACTTTGAGGACTAAGGTGCGCCTGACCCAAGCCAGGATGTTTTTCATTGACTCTTATGCATGTGAAAGTTGGAAATTGAATAAAGAAGAATGAAGTAGAATCAACACATTTGAATTGCAGTCTATGCAAAAAAAAAAATACTTAGAGTACCATGAACTGCCAAAAAAAATAAATCTGTTTGAGTAGAAGTACAGCCAGAATGCTCCTTGGAAGCCGTGCTTTGGACATGTTCTCCACAGAGACCGATTTCCGGGAAAGGACATCGTGCTTTATCAGTAGAGCAGGGAAGCAGGGAGGAGCCTTGACAAGCTAGATCGCCACAGTGAGGCGACAAAGGCCGGTTGGTGTTTGATTCTGTATGGAGCATAGGGTCTCTGTGGCTCGGGCCTGGCTCAAGGCCCCCAACAGCAACTGGTTTTGTTTCAAACGGCCAGGGTACTGGATTTGGGCTTTTTTTTTTTTTAAAGGGGTAGTAAACCAAATAAGTTTGGGAACTTTGGGGCTGGCAGGTAGACAGGTTTTTAACTTTGTTGTTGTTGTTTTATATGAAAAGAAAATTAGATTGTTGATTTTTTAAAATTATTTCATTGGGGGCTCATACAGCTCTTATCACAATACATACACGCATCCACTCACTATGTCAAACACAATTGTACATCATCATTTTCAGAACATTTTCTTTCTACTTGAGGCCTGGGTATAAGCTCATTTTCCCCCCTTCTTTTCCCACCCTTTCTCCCTCCCTCCCAAACCCTTGATCATTTGTAAAGTAATATGTTAGGTTTCCATGTCTGACATTGACCAGGAACATCCTACAAAATGGACATGGGGGAAGGGGAAATAAGGCAAACTCTGAGAAGGCTTTCTAAGTTGTTGGAATGCTCAAACCAAGGGTCTGATTTGTAAATCCCTATGTAACTCACAATTGAAAAATTTAAGAAAAACAAAACCTCCTAGCAGAGCCACCTAACTTCGCTGGAAATTCTAACAAACACTATAGAAGAAATGACTCCAATTCTATCTAATTTTTCCAAAATAGTAGAAAAGGGAACATAGGGCTGGTATCACCCTACTACCAAACCACAATAAAAAACATGCCACAATGAAAATCCCTGCAGATCAACATCCCTTATAAATATAGATATGAAAATCCTCAGAGAGATACTAGCAAACCAAATCCAAAAGTTTAGGATTATATATCATGGCCAAGTAGGATTTCTCCCAGGAAAACCAATGGGTTGCACCACATAAATAAACCCAACCCAACCAGACCCACAGCCATCAAGTCGATTCTGACTCACAGCAACCCGGCTTGGGTTTTCAAGGCTTTGTGAATCTGTACAGGAACAGACAACAGCCTCATCTTTTCCCCAAGAAATGGCTGGTGTGTTTGAACCACCAACCTTATGGTTAGCTGTCCTTAATGCTTTCCCAACAGGGCCACTATCAATACAAGAAAGGAAAAGAACCACATGACTATCTTAGTCAACCCAGGGAACACATTTGACCCAGTCCACCACCCTTTGATATAAAAACACTCAACAAGATACAGAGCACTTACGAAAAGGCCACAGCTAGCAACGTACTCACCGGGAGAAAAGCTGAAGGTCAGGAGGAAGAGAGACATGGATGCCTGTGCTGGCCACCGTTACTCAGCATTGAGCTGCCAAGTGCTCGTGCTGCTGTGGGGAGACATTTGGCATTAATTCAAAAAGTTGCACATAGAGCTGGCATATGACTAAACAATCCCCAACTCAAAAAAATTGAAACCAGAGTGTCAGCTGAAACTGAGCACTATCCATAATAGCCAGGAGGGGGCAGTAGCATGATCAACAGATGAATTGGGGAGGCCCTGTGGCAGAGCCATAACCTGGGATAGTACTCCAGGGTAAATGAAGACCTGAGGCACGGCGCCCTACGACATACAGGGAGCTGGCAAGCATGATACAAACTGAGATAAGAGAGTCACAAAAGGACACATATTGTGTGATCCATCCCACTTATATGAAATAGGCAAGTATAAAAACTAAAGTTTTTTGTAATTTTATTGGGGACTCTTACAGCTATTATAAAAATCCATATATCAATTGTATCAAGGACATTTGTACAGATGTTGCCATCATCATTTTCAAAACATTTTCTTTCTATTTGAGCCCTTGGTATCAGCCCCTCGTTTCCCTTCCCTCCCTCACCTTCGTGAATCCTTGATAATTGATACATATTTATTTTCATATCTTACAGTGGTTAAACACTTAAAAGATTGGAGTTTCAAAACCACCAGTGCCTTCCTGGTAGAAAAGACTTGGTGATCTGAGTGCTTAGGGGATTCCCACTGTAGGCCCGCCCTCCAAAAGCCAGGAGACCTGGCCCAGCTCTGGAGTCCCCATCTGCCTGTCCTCCCCAGGGTCTCCATGGGCCCTGCCCCACTGAGCTGAGTTTCCAGAAGCCATTCGCTCCATTGCCTCACGGCCCTGGAGGGCAGCTCCTTTCCCCACAAGATAAGGTGACTTGAGAAAGGTTGAAGGGAAATTCCATGATCTTTTAAGCAAATTTTTTCACAACCCCCCTCTTGTACCAGCCTAACCTAACAGCCTGCCCCTCAGCTTCTCACTAGCTGCTCCCACAATCAAGAGAATGAGACCAAGTGCCCCTGAGATCAGCCACGCCCTTCCAGAGCCAGAAGGTTCCCCCAGAGATGGGTGCCCTCCTTCCAGCAGGGGGAGAGGTTCCTGTGGAGCACAACAGCTCCCCCATGTGTACCCCACCCCGCCATCTGACCTGAGTCCTCAGCACTAGCCCCCGAGGGGATCTCCATGACGCTCTCGGACATGCTAGACACCCTCCACGGTCACTGCTGCCCCTCACTCTACCCTCTTCTCCAGGGACCTTGTCTGAGCCACATTTTATCAAAGAAAAAACTAGATACTCCCTGAGACCTTTCAATATCTGGCCTTGTCCTGCCACATTTAATTATGGTTTCAGTGTTTTGCAAGTTTCTCTTGAAGAGCCTGGCTAAGTACATACAATTTCTTCAACATAGAACGTTTTGCCTTCAGGACCTGAAGGCCATTCAGAAACTTTTCCAATCAGATAATCTGGCTTCAACGAGGGGGAGCAGTAGACGTCTCTCTGGGAGGGTGGGACATGTTTCTCACTCCTGTGCCGTTGGCATCTGGCCCCTATAGGAGGAGGGGCCACTAACCAGTGAGCTCACACACCAACGATGCTTTCTGGATTCTGGCCTGTGGGACTTCAGAGGGCAGGTCACCATGGTCAAGGTTGTGCTTGGGTTAGGCTGTGCTCAGTTGCCCCCAGTCGGAGAGCAGCTCGCACTCTGGTAGCAGGCCTGCCTTTCCCTGACTTCTCACCACAAACCACCAGGGCTGTCGGGGCACGTTCTGGTGGAGCGGCTGCTCCGAGGTGTTAGAGCCAGATACTAACGTCGCATAATCAGGGTGTTTTCTGCCTTGCAGACTGATGAAGAGAGGCAGAAAGGCTTACCCATAGTGATGCCAATTTTTGACAGAAACACCTGTAGCATCCCCAAATCCCAAATCTCTTTCATTGACTACTTCATCACAGACATGTTTGATTCTTGGGACGGTAAGAAATCTTATATATTTTATTTCAAAATAGAATTCGTAACATGAGTCTGAATTTTTGTTCTCTTCATTTCCAACCCTGAGAAACCTCATCACTGACGGTATCAAATGGGGCAAGGAAGGCCCTCTACAACTGGTTCTCAGCCTTCCTAATGCCGCGACCCCTTCATACAGTTCCTCATGTGGTGCTGACCCCCACCAAAAAATGATTTTTGTTGCTACTTCATAACTAATTTTGCCACTGTTATGAATTGGTGACCCTTTGAAAAGGTCATTCGACCCCCAAAGGGGTCGCGACCCACAAGTTGAAAACCGCAGCTCTGTAAGATGAGGCCTTTCTGGGGTAGAATTGCTGAGATGGGAGCTGGATTAGTTAGGTAACAACTAAGAATTGAAGTGTGGGATTTAAAATGCAGGCTCCCCTATCAACTTCTCCAAAATTAAAGTGGGGTTGCAGGTGGATCGTGCTAGATTTTAAGACCCTTAGCACAGTTCGCTTCTATGAAGTGGTCAGAACTATCTCTAGGTATAAAAACTCTAAACCCAGTCAAACCCACCGCCACTGAGTCAACTCTGACTCATAGTGACTCTGTAAGGGTTTCTGAGGCTGCACATCTGTCAGTGGGGGAGCAGCCCGTTTCAGCTATCTGAGCGGCTGGCGGTTTGACTGCTGACCTCATGGGTCACAGTCCAGTGCTTAGCAGACAGTGCCCCCTGGGCTGCTCCGGGGTCTGTGTAGCACAACCCAAAGGGTGACTCCTACTGCTTTTCCCTGAAACACGCTTATCAGAAAGCCTCGCCCTCTGTGTGACACTGCGGGAGGATGTTACATTGCCATCTCTCCCCACAGCCTTTGTCGATCTGCCGGATCTAATGCAGCACCTTGACAACAACTTCAAGTACTGGAAAGGCCTGGATGAGATGCAGCTGCGAAGCCTCCGTCCCCCTCCCCAGTAGAATGGCACTACCCAGTGTCCCGAAGCGCCGTCCCTTGGGGCATTTTGGAAAACCTGAGGGCATCCAGAATTCCTTGGTCCTTTCAGTATTACCCAGAACCATCCCCAGGTCTGCAGAGCCTGTGAGAAAGCACATGGGATTCCAGTACCTTCTGTAGTCACAGGCCGATGCCATGGCCGTGATCGGCGACTCTGCCACTGTAGTTTGGGCCTTGTGCAGAGGCATCATCAGCAAGTCCGAGGAGAGGCATGTCTTCCGTCAGCACTGTGTCAAAACCCAGCAGTGAAGTGCCCTGCCGGGGGTCTGATGAATTGCCTGCCAGTGCCAGTCTCGCTTTGCAAGCCCTGTCTCTCAGTTGTGTTTAGCACATAGGATCAGTTAATGGCAACTGGATCTTTAGCAGCTTGTCTCGTATCATAGAAGGTGCACAATCACTCACTTTGGAACACTACTGAAAGTGACTTCTCAAAACAACTGAGTAGTAAATGAAAATATACAAATTTTGAAGTTGATTATTAATCTCAATTATTAAAATATTCTATTTATTTCATTTAGGCATTCAATATTTTCTATGGATTTTAAAATACTTTAAAACCAAAGGTCAACTTTAACTGTCTTGACAAATTTACATAATTCATGTTCATCAAGTATACATTACTTGGTGTATTGACTTATTTTCATTAAGCAAATTTTAAATAGTATAGAATAATGCATTTTTATTTCACTATAGAATTATCTGTGTATGTTAAAATCTTTCCTTGTCGGGGCTAATTTGTTGGTCTGCAAAGAAAAGTTAAGAGTTAACACTTTTCTAAAATTGTATAATTGAGTTTCCAATTGCTTGCCTTATTTTATACAATGTTTCTATGAAATATTCCTATAAAAACAAAGAAAATGAGCTATTTAATGAATTGACATTTTTTAACCCATCTGTTTTCATCTTCAGTGGGAATCTTTCATTCTTGAAATTTATAAATTCATAAAGGTTCCACAGCTTCACATCCTGAATAAGTGTCATGTCATTAAAAATGACACCTGATGACATCTTGAAGTGCTTCTCATTTCATTTTAAACTTGTATTTGTGATTTTCCAGATAAAAATGAAATTAAACTACTCGTTTTTAGACATCTGCGTGTCCCTTCCCTCCGTTGTTGTATCATGCTGTAGTAGGCGGGGTCACTAGAGAAGTGGGACCATGGATGCTGGCATGTGGATGGAGAGCGAGAGACTGCTATCAAGGCATAGCTCACACACATGTAGAGATGGGATAGATCCAGTGTGGTACAAGTTGTGGGTCAGATGTCACCTGGAGGCTTCTCTGGACTCCGGTAGCTGCAGGGCCTTGAGGAGCAGGAAGACCACAGAATGGTAGATAAATTCAAGGTCAGCCACATGAACCCAAGGTCAGCAGTCGGCTTATGGCTCCAGGGAGGCCAGGTAGCAGAAAATCTGACACAATGGATACAGAATCCAAATCCAGTAAGAGAAGTTAGCTGGCCTTCACACCTTCAATCCTATCAAGACCGACCCAACCAAGCAGCTCTCTTCTTCCCACACTGCTTGGCACAGACGGTCCCATCATGGAGTGCTGACACTATGATAGAGCATATCACGGGGAATCCTGGCCCACGCCAAGTTGATATAAATCCTATCACAAAATACTTACTGATTTTTCTCCTTCTAAACAGAGATGCCTATTTTTCAGGAAAGAGTAATAAATGATTTTTTCAAAGTTGTATAGGGTCAGTCACCATAGTGGAAAGTCCTCAGAACTTATTTTATCCTCTATGCTCACTCTGTCAGGAGCACTAAGGTGGGGCGGGAGGCACACGGATAGGTGTACCTGGTACCCTTTCATAGATGGGGTGGCCTGGAGGTCTGTCAAGGCAAATCCCTCAGGAGTTTCTTTGCTTAAGGAAACAAGGCCATTTTCCTGTGGGAAGACATTTCTGCAAATTGATCATCTTAGACTTGAGCTGGGAAGAAAGCTTTCCTCTGTATCCCCGGAAAGCGGGACAATGAAACACAGAAGGAACGCAACCACCACATGGTAAAGAAAGCAATGTGTCACCAAAAAATAGTAGTGACCCAGTCAGCTGAAAGAGACTTTAGGATGGATGAGTGTGCTTAGCGTGTTTGAGGAGAGAAGTCATAAAGTAAACCAAGGTGGTTAAAAAATTTGAAAAAGTTAAATATGCCAAAAGATGGAAAACACAGTTAATGAAACAAACAACCTCAATGTGGAGGTTTATCGAAAGATCAGGCATAATCAAAGAGACATTGAGCAAATTGGAATACAACCCAGAGTGAGAAGGGGCAAACTAAGGAAAAGTTAACTATGGCTTCAAAATGGGGTCTGTAGAAGGTCAGAGGGTGAATGAATGAAAAACGTTATCCAGGGAAAGTCCGAGTTTCTAGAATTTAGGACCCACACAGCTCAAAGATTTAAAGGGCACATGAATCCCAAGAAGGATAAATCACTTTGCCTAACAGTGAAACTGCAAAAGAGCAAGCACAAAGAGAAGCAAAAGCCTCAAAAGAGATCACATGAAAAGAACTAGAGTTAGAAACGCCCAGGCTGCTTATCTACAACAATAACCAGAAAACAGAGACATAACCGTCTCAAAATACTGAAGGCTATTAATGGTTAACCCAGAATTACATTCTGAACGATCATTCAACAAGAGTAAAGGTAAAATACAAATTTTTTAGTCATGCAGACAGTAAGTTACTAGCAGACCCCTGTGGAAAGAACTGCTGAAGAACATCTAGAAAATGTTGAATAAATTCATAAAGCAGACTTGGGTTGCAGAAGGATATGGTGAACAGACCTTGATATACATCTGGGCAAAAGCAGTATCATGGAAAGTGAGGGAATAACAATAGTGCTTATCAATAGAGTTCATTTACAAAACACACAAAAATAACGACACGGGCATGGGGAAAACTTTCTTAAAATTACACCAAAAGGAATTTTTTGTCGAGTACTTTTATGTTATTGGGGGGGGCTACTTGGAAAAGAGTAGCAGTAAAGATGGGACAGCATGAAAAATGTCACCCGTGCCAGTGGGTGGCCAATGTGGGAGCTGTCTTGGCGAGGTTAGGTGTGTTTCTTTTCATGGGGAAAGAAGGCGATGATGCAGAAAAACTTGACAATTCATTGTTCTTTTCATTAATCACAAAAATTCTCAGAGGGGAACTTCAACCTTAAACCTGATCGCTAACATGCCTGATCTTGAAAGACAATACCTTCCTCTAATCCTGGGACAAAGCAGAGGTAGCTGCTTCCACCATTCCTGTTCAAATAACATCCCTAGAAGTCCAAGCCAGAGTAACTACCAAAAACAAGAAACACATAATTTGGAGAGGAAAATGACTACCTGAAAATCTCAAAGCATCTCCTCAAGTCAAGACTGCAAGATACAGGGGTCAAACACAAATCAGCTTTATTTCCAAATAATAGAAACAAACAAGCCATTGCAAATTTAAATACAATGAGCGTTACAATGGCACCAAAAGCCATGAATTCAAGTGAAAATCTGTATCAGATTTGTATGCTAAGCATTTCACTACATTATACTGATAAAAAGGGGGAAAAGACTCACACACACATATTTTTAAAAAACTGTGATTTGGTTGAATATTTACAGCAAACGTTTCCCATTTAATCATTCAAGTACTTTTTTTTATTGGTCCTGTTATCCCCACAGTGTAACCACTCTTCCTACCGCCTGCCTGTATCCCTCTTTCCCTTTCTTCAGACACATGCTGACCTTTGGTCTCACAGAGCTGACCGTTCTGAGGAAGGCACACCTCCTGGGTGCTTTCCCCTTCTAGGCCTGCTTGGCTGAAATTTGAGCCACGGGGTTGAGTTGAGAGTTCCAGGCCTGGAAAGAATCACTAAGGGCCACGGTCTTCATCAGACCAGTAAGCCTGCGCTCTTATGGCTTTGAGTTTTGTTCTACATCTCTCTCCCACTTTATCTAGGACCTCCTTTTGTGGCTCCTTTGAGATTGGGCTGCAGTTATGGTAGCTAGTAATGAATAAACTGAAGAATTCTACCAAAGTCTTAAGTCAGATAGTAACCAAACATGCAGTCAAGATACATTGATAATTACTGACAATTGGAATGCAAAAATTGGAAACAAAGGAAGGAATGGTAGTTGGAAAATATGGATTTGGTGAAAGAGAAGAAGCTGGAAATCACATGATAGAATTTTGCAAGACCAACAACTTGTTCATAGCAAATACTTTTTTCACTAACACAAAAGGCAACTGTACACATGGCTTTTTCCCAGATAGAATACACAGAAATCGAATTGACAACATCTGCGAAGAAGATAATGGGGAAGTTCAACAGCAGCTAAAACCGGGCCAGAGGTTGACTGTGGAAGAGACATCAGTTGCTAATATGTAAGTTCAAGATAAAGCTGAAGAAAATAAAACAAATTTACAAGAGCCAAAATATGACCTTGAATATATCCTGCTGGAATTCAACAGATTTGATGCACTGAACACCAGTGGCCTGTGGGAGGGCATCAAGAACATCATAAAGAGAGGAAAGGGTATAGAAAAAAAGCCAGGAAAGAAATGACCAAAGTCAGTGTCAGAAGAGACTCCAAAACTTGCTCTTAATCATAGAGTTGCCGAAACAAGTAGAAAAAAGGATGAAGCCGAAGAGATGAATAAAAATTTCCAAAGGGCAAGTCGAGAAGACAAAGACAAGATAATGAAATGTGCAAAGACCTAGAATTACAAAACCAAAAGGGAAGAACATGCTCTGCAAACCCTAAACTAAAAGAACTCAAGAAAAAATTTAAGTCTGGAGTTGCGGTATTTCAAGATTTGATAGGCAAAATATTGAGTGATGCAGAAAGCACCGAAAGAAGATGGGAAAATACATTCCACCAAAACAGGAGGTAGCATATGAGCAAGAACCAATGGTACTAAAGGAAGTAGGTCAAGCTTCCCTAAACTTAGCCAAAAACAAGCCTCTGGGAATTGATGGAATACCAATTAAAATATTTCAACAAGTTGATCAAACACTGGAAGCATTTTCTCGTCTATGCCAGGAAATTTGGAAGACAACTACTTGGCCAACTGACTGAAAGAGATCCGTATTAGTACCCAATCCAAAGAAAGATGACCCAACAGATGCTCAGACGTTGGAACAGTATCACTGATAACACATGCAAGTAAAATCTTGCTGAACATCATCCAACAACATCAACAGAGAGCTGCCAGACATTCAGGTTGGATTCGGAAGAGGACATGGACTAAGGGATATTATTGGTGATGTCCAGGTGGATTTGGGCTGAAAAGAGAGCGTGCCACAGAGATATTTGTGTCCCACTGACTGTGCAAAGGTACTCGACTATGACTACTAACTATGGATAGCCTTGAGGAGAACGTGAACTCCAGAACATTGCATTGTGTGCATGAGTCCGGTGGGAGAACGGGACAAGGGAATCGTGCCTGGTTTAAAATCAGAAAACGTGTGTGCCAGGGTTGTAGCCTTACCATCCCTACTCAACCTGTATGCTGAACAAATAATCAGAGACGGCGGACTGTGAGAAATGCAGCTCCAGTATTGGGAGAAGGCTTATTAACCTTTCTTGCTGAAAGGGAGGAGAATTTGAAGCACTTGCTGCTGGAGATCAAGGATTGCAACATTTAATATAGATTCCAATATGGTGTAAAGAAAAACAGACTCTCCACAACTGGACCAACAGGCAACATGATAAACAGCAAAGATTGACACTGTCAAAGATTTCCTCTTGCTTGGTTCCACTCGTGGAGTGCTCATGAAGCAGCAGTCGAGAGATCAAACAATGCATTGGGTAAATCTGCTGCTCAAGACCAATTTAAAGTGTTGGGAAACAAAGGTGACTTCGAGAACGAAGGTGTGCCTGACCCAAGCCATGGTCTTTTCAACCACTTCATTCATACATGTGGAAGTTGAACAATGAATAAGGAAGACCGAAGAAGAACTGATGTGTCTGCATTATGGTGGAGGACAGTGGAAGCGCACGGAGTGCCAAAAGAACCAACCCACGTGTCCTGAAGAAGTACGACCAGGATGCTCCTGAGAAGCGCGGAGGGCGCGACTTTGTCGCACATACTAGAGCATGTCCCTGGAGAAGGGACATCATGCTTTGTAAAACGGAGAGGCAGCAAAAACCACAATTCTCAACAAGATGGATTGACCCCGTGTCGGCAAGGATGGGTTCAAAGATAACAACGTGAGGCTGACCCAGGCCTGGGAGTGCCTCTGAGTCGGGACTGATGTGGTAGCACCCTGCAACAGCAAGATGTACTCATCCAAAAATAAGTAGCCAGTTGAGAGTCATGCCCTTGTAGTACTGAAACAGCCCCGTGGAAGCATCATGCATTCTCAGCGCGCTCTGGCCAGTTACATGGCTCAGCCTTGACATGTTAACTGACACGCTTGCCCTCCAATTTAGAAAATGCAACAGGTGAAAACAAGGCAGCGATTGAAGGAGCCGCCAGTGGCTGCCAGAACAGACCAGCCCGCCAGCAAGGAGGTTTAGGTTGGTATGGAGCTGGCGGTGCCATAGCGCCAGGCCTGCGCCTTGGCCTAGGGCACCCCGGGGACTCCATGGGGCCCGGCACTCAACCTCATCCTCCTCTTGACCGCCTCTCAGGACCTGGAGCAGGCCCAGTGCACCGACTGGAGGGCCACGCTGAAGACCATCGGAATGGCGTTCACAGGGTAAGGCCTGTAACACCACCCTGGGCCTCCGGGGAGGCGAGCACAGGCTCGGCGATACTTAACTGTGGCAGCCCTTCCCTGCTGAAGTGCCGCAGCCATCACGGCAGGCGCTCTGAGACCGAGATGTGCAGCGAAAGCAAGAATGCTGTGTCGAGGCGGTCCGGCATCGCCTCTCCAAGATCAGCCAGCATGTGCGGCAAACCCTGGATGTCTCAGCATGCCCAGGCCTGGGCCACCACAGTGGGCTTCCTGTACCTGGACCGCCCGACAGCTGCATGTTGGTGCCATTGTGGAGGAGAAAACAACCCTGGAAGAAGCTGCGGGCGGCTGGGAACAGCGTGGACGGAAGAATAAAACCTCTGACAAATAACCAATATTTTTACATCCAAATCTGCCTTATTTTGTAGGTGGGTATTTTCAGACCTTCCAAGACTTGACATTATACCTTTGAACTAAACAAAACCAAGACCTGGAGTGGGGGGATTGGCAGAAGGCATGCCTTCCCTCCTGTTGCTGCTCAGGGATCCTCTGGAGAGCTGCTACCTTCATCCACACAACTGCCCACCTAGCACAGAGAGAAGTCGGCATTACAGGGAGAATTGTAGACAAGACAGGGTCTGCAGCGCGGGAATTACAACCACATTTCCAAAAACAAAGAAGAGGAGATCAAAACTTAAAACAAAAAGCAGTCAGCACTTACCAGACGAGTGGAAAACGAGCATTTTCAATATGTCTGTCCTCCAGTCCGGTGACCTGTCGTTCATTGCTAGAATGATGGCTGCCCACTGCACGTGGCCTGTACTTAGCCTTTGTAAGACAAAGCCACGTCAAACACCCTGCCCCAGGAGCAGCCTCTAATAAATCCAGTCCGTGGCCCCTCTAGCATATTCAAAGACTAAGCTCACTTGCACTGCGGACACCTGATTGCAGGAGGCAGTGCAGGACAGCGGGGACCCAAAGTCCATGTGCAGGGCCCTTACAAGGGTTCAGCCTGAGGAGAATCCCCTCTGAGCGTATCTGAGGAGTGAATAGCCTCTTTCAGACAAAGAATATTGTTAACTGGATCGTGGCAGATTGAATTACCATATATACTCGTGTATAAGCCGAGTTTTTCAGCACAAAAAATGTGAAAAACTGGGGTTCGGCTTATACACGGGTCAGTGGTACCCCAGCGAGGTGTAACATCTCACTCCCTCCCCCCCCCCAGGTAATGGGACGAGCGCCTGTTATCTCGCAGGTGATTGCCATTTCTCCACTGTTCATTCAAAGCCCCGCTGACACTGCAGGGCTTTGCATGTTTGTTTACTCACATCTAACCAATCAGAGCCGTCCTATGACGTGCATCTTTGAATAAGCCTTTTAAAGACCGTGTGCAAAGGATGTGGCATGAATGGATGTCATCTGGTCTAGCCCAACTAACAAAAGGAGGAAATCTCATGAAGCCTGACATAGCGTTCATAGCAAAGTGGGTTCAAGAAGCATGGGAAGACATTCCAGAAGACATGGTGCGACGTGCCTTCCAGAAATGTAGTATTAGTAATGCTATGGATGGCAGTGAAGACTGCGCTTTGTATGAAAATGACAGCAGTGATGGTGATGACGGCGATCTCAGTGAGGACAGCGTCTATGATGACCTCACACCAGCTGACGCTCTGCAATGGGATATGGATGATGAGGAGGAATCCAGTTTTGAAGGATTTTAACTCCTTCCATTTTAGCTTGGTTGCTGATTGAGCTCAGGGATAGTACTCTTAAGGTATCATTGTTGATACCTTCTTATTTTTGTTGAACCTATTTTCCACTTACTGTGCTGGTTTACTAATGTTAAATGACTTGTCCTTTTATTTATGTTTTTATTTAAAATAAATATTTAAATACATTACCCCACTGATGTCTCAGTCTTTAGTAATTTTATTTTCATTTGTTTTGATTATTGAAACTCACCAATAGCTTCTGCATTTCCCACCCTAGGCTTATACGCGAGTCAATCAGTTTTTCTGGTTTCCCAGGTAATAATTAGATACCTTGGCTTATACTCGGGTCGGCTTATATTCGAGTATATACAGTAGGTTAAAATGTAATGCCCGTTCATTTGATCTTCCTTTTAACCCATTTTAAATTTGTTCTGGTTTTCAATGTTTTCATTTTGACACATGAAGCCTAGAGTTTGTAAAAGAATGGGAGAACAAACACAGACCATCTCACCAGTGTTAAACAGAAACGGCGTCCCCAGCCAGGGCTTGGTGTGGCAGAGGAATGTGCAGAGTTGGAAGACAACATTAGTCACAAGCCAAAAGGCCGGGACGCGGTGGAACTCAAGCAAAGGCCCTCGGAGACCCGTCACAGCAGCGGTCACAGGACTAGACGCTGAGAAGAAACAGAGTGCCCAGCAGAAAGCAAGTCCTGAGTTTATCTGAATCCAAAACGGAGTTGTTTGCCACCATTAAATAATGATTTAGAAAATCATTTGGGGAAATAGAAAAACCTAAAAACTGTTATTAAATGAAAACAAGTTGCGGAACAATAGATATAAAATGAAACATTTTGGATGGCAGAGGGTGAGGAAATATGTCCTTTGGGGAAAAAAAAGAATGGATGGCGAGACACTAAAATACTGACTGGAATTTTCTCTGGAGCCTGGAATTAAACCAAAGACTGTTTCCAGTTCGTGGCGACTCCATGTGTGTAGAGCAGGCTGGCGCCTCTCAGAAGTAGTTCGCCAGGCCTGTCTTCCTCCTGTGGGTGGGGGTCAAACCCCAAACTTTGTTAGTCGTTGGGGGCTGAGCCATTTGTACCACCCAGGGTCCTGTGGAATCCTTGTTATGGGGGACATCGAGTCAGTTCTGACTCATCCTGACCCTGTCCTGTGCCAGCCTCACAGGTGTTGTGTGGGAGTTCACTGTTGCAGCCGTCTTGTCAGGCCCTTCCTCTCCCCCTGGCCTTCCACTTGACCACGCAGGATGTCCTTTTCCAGAGACTGGTCTCTCCAGACAAGCAGTCTTTGCCATCTTCACATCAAGTGCCTTCTGGCTGTGCTGCTTCCAGGGCAGATCTCTATGTTCTTTTAACAGTCCAAGCCTGGGGTTACTGGCCATTTATCTCCTGCTTGTGCCTCCTGGGTGTTCCCAAAGTTAACACAGTCAACTACCTGTGCCTGCGATGTAAACACTGGAAGGCTGAGAAGGCCTGAGGGAGGTTAAGTCAGAAATGCAGGAGACAGACTTCCAAAGGATGAGACGAGATCAGATTTGGACAAGCCTGCAACCCAGGGCCTGTGAGCCTCCCGAGAGTGGAGCCAGCAGGAAGCAGAATCTGTCATGCTTAGTTCTTGAATCTGATGTAAGCCTCAAATCAGTCCCGAGAGAGGGGCAGAGAAGGGAGAGCTGGGGACACAGAGGCATCAGAGTCCTGGGGTCCACCTGGCCCTAGAGGAAGCCCAGGCCTATCCCTGACATGCCTCTGAATTTCCACGTCTGGAATGGAGCAGACCAATGACAACATTCCAGATTCCCCCCTGCTGGATGAGCCACCTCATAGAGGACTGTGATCTGCCCACTGGGAAGGCCAAAGGTGCGCGCTGCTAGTGTGGCTGCAGGAACTACGGCTCAGCAATGAGCTTTCCTAAGACAACCAGAAGAAAGACGGAGGCTTGCTCACCCGCCCCACTTGAGCGGAGCCTTTTCCTAAGGGAGAGGGAAAAGCCCACAGAGAAATCGGAAGCACTGTAGCCACCCGGGTTTCTTCAAAGAAACAACTGGATGTGGAAGGACTGGCTTCTGAGTCACAAGGAAGCCTTTCCCCAAGGACTGGGATTTGAAACAATGGGGAAAGGATTCCTAAAAACCACCAGCTGGCAATAAGTTCAGGAAAAAGCTGAATCAACCTTTAGACTATTTGTCTCGTCCTGCTAAGAATGAGGACGTTTCAAGGAGCCAACAACTGTCATGTGTGTATAGCTACAGGCCTTTTGACTCCACTTACAGGACCTTGCATCACAAGAGAAAGGGGGGTGTTCCTCCCCTAAAGCCTGGGCATAAGAAAGCAACGCCCTGTCACCACCCCCGTTTCTCTGTGTGCCTGTGCATACCTAGGGTGACAAGTTGCTGAGCAGATGCTTCTCTGGAGACACGAACACCCCCCGTCATGCAGTGCTTTCTAGAGAACGGAAAAGCACACTTAATTCTAGCCCCAAACTAACAACTATTTCTTAAGAACTCACTGAAAATACGGGTGCTATAGCAAAGTGTGGTGAAGAACTGTATGGTGCCTGGCTATCAGAAATAACAGCAGCAAGGGTTTAAAGGCTTGCCTTCAAACGAGCTGCCATCTAAGGAGGCATCAGCTAAGTTCACGTGGAAGAAGCACACCAGTCTGTGTGATCCAAGGACTACAGAGAATAAAATCCAAATCTGAAGGCGGGAATGGTATCAGACCTTACATTGTGAACACCTAGTTTGCAGAAGGTTATGGATGAGAGTGGAAACCCAAAATCTATGTGCAGGGTCCCCACATGGATTAAGCCTCTGGTGACTCCCCTCTGACCATAGTTGAGGAATATGAACAGCCTTGCTATCAGACCGAGAACATTGTAAAGGGGATTGTGGCAGATGCAGTTAGATTAAAATGTAATGCCTTATCATTTGACCTCCCTTTTGATGCATTCTAAAGTTAATCCAGTTTTTAATATTTTCTCTTTAAAAATCATTTTATTGGGGGATTATTCCATTCTTATCACAATCCATACATCCATCGTGTCAAGCACATTTGTACACTTGCTGCTATCATCATTCTCAAAACATTTGCTTTCTACTTGAGCCCTTAATATTGACTCCTCATTTTTCCCTCTCCCTCCCCACTCCCCCCTTTCATGAATCCTTCATAATTCATAAATTATTATCTTGCCATATCTTATACTGTCTGACGTCTCCCTTCACCCACTTTTCTGTTGTCCATCCCCTAGGGTGGGGGTTATTTGTAGATCCTAGTAATCGGTTCCCCCTTTCTACCCCACCTTCCCTCCACCCTCCAGGCATTGCCACTCTCAGCACTGGTCCTGAAGGGATCATATGTCCTAGATTCCCTGTTTCCAATTCCTATCTGTATCAGTGTACATCCTCTGATCTAGCCAGATCTGTAAGGTAGAATTGGGATCATGATAGTGTGTGGGGTGGGGTGCGGGGAGGAAGCATTTAGGAACTAGAGGAAAGTTGTATGTTGCTGCACTGCACCCTGACTGGCTTGTCTCCTCCCCGCGACCCTTCTATAAGAGGATGTCCAACTGCCTACAGATGGGTCTTGGATCCCCAATCTGTACTCCCCCTCATTAACAACTATTTGATTTTTTGTTCTTTGATGCCTGATACCTGATCCCTCCAACACCTCATAGTCACACAGGTTGGTGTGCTTCTTCCATGTGAGCTTTATTGCTTCTGAGTTAGATGGCCACTTGTCTACCTTCAAGTCTTTAAGACCCCAGATGCTATATATTTTGATAGCTGGGCACCATCAGCTTTCTTCACCACATTTGCTTATGCACCCGCTTTGTCTTCAGTGATATTGTCGGGAAGGTAAACATCATGGAATACCAATTTAATAGAACAAAGAATTCTTGCATTGAGGGAGTACTTGAGTGGAGGCTCAATGTCCATCTGCTACCTTAATACTAAATCTATAAATATATGCACATAAATCTATTTCCCCACCTTCATATAAAATATGTTTACATATGTATATACCTTTATTTACACCTCTATAAATGTCCTTTGCCTCCTAGCTCTTTCCTCTATTTCCTTTTCCTTTCCTCTTGTCCCACTATCATGCACAGCCTTCATTTGGGTTACAGTAATTCCTCTCGGTTACATTACCCTTGGTCATGCCCTACCAGGCCTCCTACACCCGCCTCACCGCCGATTTGGATGACTTGGTCCCTTGTAACTGGGTTTGTTAACACCACTTTCTTTACACCCCCCCCACCTCCTCCTTTCCCATGTCCCCCTGGAACTGTTGGTCTCATTGTTTTCTCCTCCAGATTGTTCATCCAGCCTGTCTTATTTAGACAGACCTGCGGAGATAATAACACGCACAAAAACAAAACAGAGCAAAACAAAGCAACAAAAGAAAAAACAACAAAGAAAATTCAATGACAAAAAAACAAACAAACAACATCAAAAAAGAAGAGCCTGTAGTTAGTCCTAGGACTGTTTGTTGGTCTTTAGGAGTGTTTTCTGGTCGAGTCTGATGGGGTGCCAAGCCCTGGCCCCCAAATCTATTTTTGGTATTCCCTGGGGATTCATTGTTCTGTTACCTTTGCTGTTCTGTTGCATGCACTTAGTATTTTTCCTCAGTGTGATGGGATCAGATCGGGTGCAATTCCCACACTGTGTCTCCAGTGTTGTCATAGGTCAGTGAGGGACTTCGTGTCTCATAGTGGGGCCGGCCATATGATCTTCTCTGTGGATTGGCTGCTCTGAGCAGGAATTGGTGGGCCAGGCTGCACTCCACTCTCTCTTCCTCCCCCTTCATTTGCTCCTGTATATTCTGACCAGACATGCCCCTCTCCCTGAGCTGCAGCTTCACTGCTGTCCTTTGAAATTCTTCTGAGGGGAGGGGCAGGTGTCCACAGTTGGAATTGGGGCTGGTCCCTGAGACCTCTCCACTGGTTCCCTACTCCATGCCCGTATGTTGCATTCACATCTTGGAGCACTGGGCTGAAGACTGTTCCCTCTTTCACTGTGGAGATATAAACAATACCCTCCCCTTGGGTGGGTTAGTGCCCTGTTCCCCTGCTACCCATTTCTTTTTTTCAAAACTAAGCCCACTGAGACTGGGGCGGAGGAGGGGATAGAAGGGAGGGAAGCAAAAGTAACAATATAGCTCAGCCCGATCCCCACCAATGGGCTGCAAGAGTTTAATCCCTGCCCCAAGGCAGCAGCAAGCTGTGGCTGTGTTGAGATAAAGCCCCTGTGCCCGCTCCAAGTGGTCCCAGCTCCGGCCAAGACAGTGGCGGGGCTAAGGTCAAGCCCTAGCCAGCCTCCACTGTGGTAAGCCAAAAGCCTTGTGGGTCTGTGTCTACTTATCTTTATGATGCTCCTCCTGCGATCCAGCAGCGTTGAATTTCCCTCCTAGAACGCTCCTGGGCTGATTTCTGTGGAGTCCCTCTGGTATGTGTCACTCCGTCGCCATCTTCCCGGAAGTCTCTCTTTTCTTTTTGGTTGAAGTTTTCCTGTTTTGCCTAGCCATTGCTGTTGGGTTTTGTTTGTTTGCTTGCTTCCTGTCTTTTTGTGCGTGTGATTTTCTGTATATGAAAGCAGGGATAGGCCAAAAGCACTAAACAATTGATTAAAATAAATCTTGCTGATTTCTCACTTGATACAAAGGCTATTTTGTAAAGTATACCAGTAAAGTTTAATGATCCAATTCTACTTGTGGCAGTTACATAATCTCCTGTCAACTTGTGAAGCTGTAGAGTCTAGTCTGTCAATCAGGTTGTACCTCATTTGGCGGTGCAAAGAAGATAAAGAGCTGACTGGAAGCCAGGTACAGCTACTTCCCGCGAGACATTCCTGCTTACAAGCCACATGAAGCTACACTGATGGAGCCAGAGCACTGGAACTAGAGGAGCCACGTGGAGACCCATGCCAGTGCTGAGATGCTTCCACTGCCACTGGATCCACAAGACTCTCTACCCACTGGCCTGTGATCTTTCTGCACTCAGCGTCATTGCATGTGTTGCATGAGTCTGAAGAGGAATTTACAAATTGGTATCAGACATATGGGCTAATATTGGACTCATGGACTTGATGTGGACTGGGCTGGGATGTTTTCTTAATATACAATTACTCTTTAATATAAAGTTCTTTCTTATACACATAAGTGTGTCTACGAATTTGTTTCTCTAGTCAACCCAGCCTAACACACTATTTTTTCATAAATTATCTAAGTGAATCAAGGAACTGAGCAAATGGGAATGCACAATTCCCTGCCATGCTTCCTACCTCCTCTGCAGTTCTGTTCCCATTTCACCCAAGCCTCAACCCGTCCTGAAAGGCCCCTTTCTGTCGGTCCTACTTCATCTCCCCGGGGAGGAAACACGCCCAGCGGTCACAGGAAGCAAGGCATGTACTCAGGGGCCCAGAAGACCACTGTGGCCTGAGAGCACCTGGACCGCCTTGGTGGCTGAGGCCACTGAGAGGAAGAGGAGCCCCAAGCGTAAATCACACACCTGGAGCGGGGACTCCCTCGGCACTTCTAAAATCAGGAGGAAGTGTTTAGGAACGCATCTGAAGAGCCGCCGTACAGGAGGAGAGAGCGGCCCTTTCGTGAGGCATGGGTCCTGCTCAGACCATCCCAAGTGACGGGGCCACTGGGAACTTGCTTTCAATCACTGCCCGGTGGGTCTATGGGGTGTGGGGGTGCACCCCCAGAGGGCAGAGGATGTTAGAAGGGAAAAAGGATTCCCGTTTCCTTCCAGATGAAGGAGGGAGCTTCTCTTACTTTTAAAAATTAACTTTTGAAAGGTGAAAATTAAAAATACTATTTTACCATGACCCATTCCAAGAGCTTGCAGTGATTTCCAGAACTCCACACATGATTGAAAATTAAAGCAAGAGTAAAGCATGCAACAAATGGAAACTCCGATCCAGTCTAATCGGGCCTCTAGTGACCCCATAGGACAGACGAGAACTGTTTCCCAGGCTCAGAACCAGAATGTCACATCTTCACTGCCCAGCAGCTGGTGGGTTTCAACTGCCAACCTTCAGTTAACAGCTGAACACTTTCGCCACTGCTAACCTCTACCAGGGCTCTCTAAAGTACATTATAAAATTCCACAATTATTACAAGTGAGCTATAAATTTAGCTCTGTGCTCCCTACAGTCAAAGTAACACCAAAGCAAGATAAAGCCACCAAATGATAACAAAACAAGTTGTTTACCCGGAAGTATTTCCTTGGTAAAGAGACGAGAATATGGGCTAGTCTGTGAGGTCGTCCTGGGCTTCCTGACTGGAGTCTGTGCTTGTACTACGATGTCAAGGTTAACTGTAGAGCAAAGCTCTGGGATTAGCTTTAATGGACGCCTTCATCGCCCATAGGAAGACAATCAACCTGCTCCGCGCGCACGCCATTGCGATCCGTCTCCCCACCCTTCCCCCAAATGGTCGCTCTCCTCGCCATTGATAATTCCAGACCAGTCACCTGACCCTGTTCTAGCCAACGCATCGTGATGGGAAGACACTGGTGGCCCTTCGAAGTGCACATTCCACCAAAGAACAACGGGGAGCGAGGCTCTCTCCTCCTGCTGGGCGTGATTGGGACGCTGGACGTCATGTAGTACTGCGAATAGTCCCACACATCCCGAGTACCTTCGCGGTCTGGTGCTGCTCCCACGAACTCGGCAGGTAGACAGATGACCTCAACAAACCAAAGGACTCTCCGTGGAGAAGCCTGGATTGCAGGCACCAGTTCGAGGGGCAGGCTTTCTTTCCATTGCCTCTGGGGGAGTCCATATGACCAGTATCCCTTGGAGATCTCCATATCTTGGCATCGCTCTTCCCTGATGCATCCAGGAAGTTCCCAGCACAGAGCCACGGATCAGGGAGTGTCTTTCTCTTTAGCAGATAAAAGGTGAGGCAGGCCAGGCCTCAAGGAGAGTCCCCTAACGTCAGGTAAGGGCTGTGTCCTGCACAGTGTCGCATGTCCCCCTGTTGTGGCTGTGAGGTGCCACTAGGTTGGTTCTGAATCCTGTGTACAACAGAAGAAAGACCTGCACAGTCCTGTGGCACCCTTGTGCACACTGTTTGTGCCCACCATTCCAGCCACCTGGTTAAGTCAGCTCCTCGGGGGCTTCCTTTTTCCGCGCCCCTCCACTTCCCCAGCATATTTAATGCCGTCAGCGCACGTTAGACTTCTTCCTTTAGGAACAATGGTTTTTGTTCATATACTTTATTTTTTCCCCAAACCATTTTTATTGGGAGGAATACAGACATAACAACATTCCATAGACCAATCACATCAAGCAGTGTTGTCCAATTGCGATCACAGTTTCAAAACATTCTTTCTTCTTGAACTCCTTGAGATCAGCTCCCCTTTACCTGCTCCTCCACCCGCCCCCATGATGCCCGCCCCCCCCGCCCTGCCAGGAAGTCTTATTCTGCAAGCTGTCTCTACAGGTTCATCCGCCCTGGGTTTCATATACAGAAAAAAGAAAAAGTAACAGAAATCCAAGAGGGCTACCCCTTGCATGCCATGTCTTGAAATGACCGGCTGTCCACTAGTTCTTTCTGGTACAGGGACTATTCCTTCCGTCTTCTGTGGTGCTCCTTGCATCGCAACAGTGTTTTTGCCAGGAGGATCTGTCAATATTACAACTCGAGGCTTGCCATTTTTTTCTTGAGTCCTTTCGGTTAAAGATATGCTGAGTGTGTCTCCTTCCTGGGTTTCTCATTCTCGGTCTTTGCACATTTCATCATATTTTCCTTTGTTCAGCTCTTCTGCCTTATCGTTTCTGTCACTGGCCACAGTTGCTCCACGATTGAGAGCAAGTGTCAAAGTCTCTTCTGACATCAGCGTGACCCTTTGTTTCTGTCCTGTCTTTGTAGCGACCTTTCACTCGCTTCCTGGGTGGTCTTCATGTCCTCCCACGGCTCGGCTCCTCAGGTCTGCCGGCATCAGTGCTCAGCGCAGCAAACCTGCCCTTGAGACGGTCTTGCCTCTCATGGCCACGGTTTCATTTCCTTCAGCTGCGTCTGAACTTGCATGTCAGTGAGTCTGTCTGTCCCGCCGTCAGCTCCTGGCCTCCTTTTAGCTGCTCATATTGAGCTTCTCCATTGTCTCGTCCCACGGTCAATTTGACTGGAGAAGGCCTTTTGTGCTGTTGCCATTGAAGAAGTGGTTGGTCTCACAAAATTCTATCAAGTGATCTCCAGCTTTGTTTCTATCACCAAGGCTAACGTTTCCAACTACTGCTCTGTTTCCAACGTTTGCATATTAATGCATCCCGATTCCATAATTAATCAATTTCAGATTACAGATGTTGGTAGAATTCTTCAATTTTTTCTTAACTAGTTTTGGTGGTTGGTGCGTAATTTTGAATAGTATTGACTGAATTTCTTCATATGCAGAAAGATAAAATCCTATCACAAACTGCATTGCATTTCCAGCCAGACCCTGAAACGCCCTTTATGATGATGAGCGAGCTGACCTTGTGATAAGTGTCCCACACCCCAGCCCTGTGCTTGTGCTCAGGGTTCCTTCTGGGACCAGTCCTGTAGAAATGACTCAATTGGTGCGTGTTTTGTTGCGTCCACTGTCACTACAATTAAAATAAAACAAAACAAACAGGAAAGGCTATTTGGCACCAACATGGAAAAGACACCAGGAAACAGGACATGAAGCCAAGGGCCTGTGGCATGTGCTTCGATATGCATCCTGCTAGGGGAGAAATGTGCGTTCTCTGACATGGGGTTACCCACAGAATGAAATGCTTGCTTTCTCTGCTCTCTGTGGGTCAGGACTTGGCGTGGTGCTCTGGGGTGTCTCTCATGGGATTGTAGTCAGCAAGTCAGCTGGGGGTGAGAGGATCTCAGAGAATCTTCTCTTCCGCACAAAGTATGAGGACACTGGTTATAATGGACAGTGTCAACCTTCAGAACTCGGAATGAACCGAGTGGCAGCAGTCCAACGACAATAAAACCCTGAAACCCCACGCTTCCCATCACAGTGGGGAAATCACAGCCGGCAGCCACGTGCACGGGCCAAACAGGGCTGGAGTTTCTTCTCAGAGCGTCTCGGCAGCTTCTTCCCTGTGGGACGCTGCCCTGGGAGATCCCACACGCAGAGCTGTCCTTCTTTAAGAACGTTTTATCATTGTTTGGGTCAAGTGTACAGAGCAAATTAGTTTGCCAACAAACAATGTATACACATGTTGCTACGACCCCCCTCACGTGAGGTAACGGCCACAGGCTCCACCTCTCTGTGTTCCCACTGTCGCCCTCTCCTGGCCGCCGCAGGTTTGTCTTTGAGCAAATGTTGCCCTCTGGGTCTCCTCCGGCCCGTCACACGGAATACCGTTGCTCTCTGCCTGCGCTGGCTATTCCCTTTTCAGACTTGTCTGTGGTGTGGGTTGAAGGTCATCCCCAGTGGACTACTAAGGTCTCTTCAGTTGGGATCTCTAAGGGCCACTGCCTCCAGGGCTCTGCCAACCTCTGCTAGATCAGTAATCCACGCTTTTGAAAATGTTTGGAAAGTTGCTCCCTTCCCTCCCATCCAGGACCTTCTATTGTGATCCAGATCAGAGCGGCTGCTAGCTGTCGCTGTCTAAGATGATCTGCAGAAATGCATCCCTAAGGGCATTTGTAGAAGCCATGTAAGGGCTAGCCAGAAACCTTCAAAAGTAGGGGCTGAAAGATAAGATGCCCATACGGGTTTTCCTCGCTTGTCTGTCAGTTGGTCGTACTGTGGTAGCTGACCAATCCAAGACCAGCAGGGGAGACAAAGGCTGCTGGTTCACAGTCTGTGAATGTTAACCAGCGGACGCCAGTGAGCCAGATGCAGGCTCCAGATGAAATAAAAGTTAGAGAGGTTTGCCAGAACACCCACAGGTGGGGGTGGGGGGAATGAAATAAAAGGTAATGCAGAGACTGCTGACCAGATGGCAGACTAGGCAGGCGGTCCACAACACAGACAAGCAAGGTCATTGCCATCGAGTCCATGCCGACTCGAGAACTCTAGCTGTGTAGGGAGTAGAAAGCCCATCTTTCTCCCACAACAAAGACAGAAGCTACCAAATGCAGCAAATGCAATGAAGGATAACCCTGGAGCCCCGAGCTAGGGACTGGATGCTGACTAGGAGAAGCTGGCAGTCGTGGCCAGAGAAGAGACAGACAGGCAGGCTGTCAGCCGCCTGGTACAGCATGGCCATACTGAACTCGTGTCGCACAAGGAGCTTTCCTCGAAAGCCTGCCCTCAGGACCAGCACCAGCACCTACACCAGTGGCCGATGACAAGAAAGTGGGACTTACTTTGAAAAATTGAGAAGACAGTAGGGAGGGGTTCACATGCATGGCCCTCTGCCAGTTCCCAGCTGCCCTTACTGCTAAACTCCTGACACCGTGAGTGCTCTTAGGCACCACTGAGCCTTTGCTTTCTGACTCGGGAGCAACGCAATGCAAGAGAACAAACCACTGCGCGGTCCTTCACCGGCTCCGCACCGGCTGCTAGACTTGAGTCCACCGTTACAAGCACTCTGCCAGCCCAGCCCGTCGGTTGCTTTCTGGAATACCATAGAAAGACGCTAAGCACCCAAACCACTGGCCTCGAGTCGATGCTGCCTCGGTGCCCTGTGAGAACCGTCCCTGTGGGTCTCTGCGGCTGCAGCTGTTTCTGGGAGGAGACGGCCTTGCTTTGCCCTCAGAGCTGGCTGGTGGTTTCCAATTGCTGACCTTGCAGTTAGCAGCCACTAGGCCACCTGTTTTCAAAGATTCCTTTAATTTTCAGCCCTTATGCCTGTGGTTGCATCCCTAACCTGTGATTGTAACCTACTGCGGTGGCTTGCATGTTGCGCTGAAGCTGGAAGCCAGGCCAGCGGTCTCTAATGGCAGTCACCACGGTGAGCAGGGCCACCGGAGCTCCCCACAAAGAGGACTGGCCAGCACGGAGAAGGCGGTGCATTTCTGAGGGAGAAGCCCCGGCAAACTTGCTGGATGGCAGCAACACTTTCTCCCCCGGCGTACCCGAAGACGGAACCCTTCAGGGTGGAAGGCACCAAATAAGACTGAGGGGGCGCTGCCTCCTCGAGAGTCGCCAAGAAAAGGACAAAGCGGATGTCCGAGGAAGCTTACTCTCGGATGCAAAGTAGCCAATGGGGGAAATGATGACACGAAAGTGCTCAACAGACAACTTCAAAGGGCAGTTCGTGGAAACAAAACAAAGAATTATAAGGAAATGGGCAAAGACGTGGAAGTATAAAGCCAAAAAGGAAGACTATGCTCAGGGAAATGAAGCCTGTGCTGTACATTAAAGGGCGTATAGGCAAAATACCGAATGACACAGGAGGCACCAGAAGATGCTGGAAAGAACACACGGTCACTGTACCAAAAAGAACGGGTCCACAGTCCACCCTTTAAGAGGTAGCAGATGATCAAGAACCAGAGGAAATGAAGGAAGAAATGAAAGTGCATTGAAGGAATTAGCAAAAAGGCAGGCTCCGGGGATGGATGGAATAGCGATTGGGATGGTTCATTAGCTGACATAGAACTGGAAGTACTTGCTAGTCTCTGCCCAGAAACCTGGAGGCAGCTACTAGGCCAACTGGAAAAGGTGACCCAACGGAAGGCAGAAATGATCAAATAATATTACTAATATTGCCTGCAAGTATAATTTGTTGAAGATCAATAAAAAATTATTGCAGCGGTACATTAACAGGGATTTACCAGAAATTCTAGCTGAATTCAGAAGAGAATATGGAGAAAATATGTCATTGCTGACATCAGATGGATCTTGGCTGAAAGCAGAAAATGCCAAAAGATGTTTCCTTGTGGTGAGAGCGAGATGCCTGGAGGGCGGAGGGAGGGTGGGGTGGAAAGGGGGAACCGATGACAAGAAGCTACGTATAGCCTCCTCCCTGGGGGACATGTCGGACAGTGTAACATGACAAAGTAATAATAATTTATGAATTATGAAGGGTTCATGAGGGAGGGGGGAGCGGGGAGGGAGGGGGGTAATGAGGATCTAATAAGGGCTCAAGGAGAAAGCAAATGTTTTGAGAATGATGATGGCAACAAATGTACAAATGTGCTTCACACAGTGGATGGATGTGTGGATTGTGGTAAGAATTGTACGAGCCCCCAATAAAATGATTTTAAAAAGGTGTTTACTTGTGTTTTGTTTACTATGCAGAGGCCTTCAACTGTGTGGATCATAACAAACTAGGGAAAACACTGAGAAGGATGGGAGTTCCAGAACGCTCCCTGTGCTCACGTGAAACCTATACAGACCTAGAAGCAGTCACTCATATAGAACAAGGGAACGTTGTATCCTTTGACGACACTTCCTCAAATGTTCATGCTGAGCAAAGCAGTTGAGAAGCTGGACTGTATGGAGGAAATGGCATCAGGATGGGAGGGAGGTGTGGTAACAATCTGCAGATGACACAGCTTGTTGAAATCCAGGAAGCCTTGAAGCACTTGCTGAAAAAGATCAAAGACTGTAGCCTTCAGTATGGACTGATCGCAGCTCAGTGGAAAGAAAACAAAAATCCTCACAACTAGACCAATAGACGACATCATGAAAAAGGGAGAAAAGATGGAAGTCATTGTGTTAGTCTGGGTGGACTAGAGAAACAAATTCATAGACACTCATATGTGTATAAGAACGAGCTTTAGATTCAAGAGCAATTGAATATTGAGAAAACGGCCCAGCCCAGTCCAGATCAAGTCCATAGTCTGATATTAGCCCATATGTCCAATACCAAGCTATAATTCTTCTTTAGACTCACAAAAAACATGCAATGACACCAGATGCAGGAAGATTACAGGCCAGTGAGTGGAAAATCTTGTGGATCCAGTGGTGGAGGAAGCATCACAGTGCTGGCAGAAATCTCTACGTGGCTCCTCCAGGCTCTAGGGCAGTATAATAGCTCCATGTGTCTTATCAGCAGGAATGTCTTCCAGGGAGTGAGTAGGTGTCTGCCTCTAGTGAGCTATTTATCTCCTTAGCGCTTCCAAATGAGGTCATCAAGCTGCGACCTGATTGACAGGCTAAACTCCACCCCTTCACTCTTAATAGTCTAAAATTGACAAAAGATTATGTAACTACCACAGTTGTCAAGAACTCTTTACTTGGATCCACAACCAATGTCCCATAGTAGTAGCAGGCAAACATCAAATGTCTTGGTGCATTAGGTCAATCTGGTGCACTGGGTTGGTTATAGTGTTGACAAGCAAAGATACCACTTTGAGTACTCAGGTGAACCTGCCCTAAGACACAGACTTTCAACCACCTCAGATGAGAGTCAAAGTCAGACAATGAATAACGAAGACCACGAGAGAACTTATGCATTTGAATTATAGTGAGAGCAAAAAATATTGAAAATAGCACTCCCTCAATGCATGAATACTTTCTTCTATTAAATTGGCATTCTATGATGCTCACTCACCCTCCCGACACAACTGCTGAAGCCAAAGCGGGTGAACAAGTAAATGTGGTGAAGAAAGCTGATGGTGCCCGGCTATCAAAAGAGAGTGTCTGGGGTCTTAAAGGCTTGAAGATAAACAAGCGGCCATCTAGTTCAGAAGCAACAAAGCCCACATAGAAGAACACACCAGCCTGTGTGATCACATGGTTCCGAAGGGATCAGTTATCAGGCATCAAAGAACAAAAAATAATATCATTGGCTGCACACCTCCATGATACGATCGCCGAAGACAAACAGGTGCATAAGCAAATGTGGCGAAGAAAGGTGATGGTGCCCGGCTATCAAGAGAGATAGTGTCTGGGGTCTTAAAAGCTTGAAGGGGAACAAGCGGCCATCTAGCTCAGAAGCAACAAAGCCCACGTGGAAGAAGCACATCAGCCTGTGTGATCACGAGGTGTCAAAGGGATCAGGTATAAGGCATCATCAAAAAACAAAACAAAACAAAAACTTTACCATAGTGAATGAAGGGGGAAGTGCAGAGTGGAGACCCAAATCCCATTTATCGGCCACTGGAGATCCCCTCCCAGAGGAGTCTAGGGGAAGAGATGAGTCAGTCAGGGTGTGACGTAGCACCGATGAAGAATACAGTTTTCCTCCAGTTCCTAAATGCTTCCTCCCCTCCCCCGCACTACCATGATCCGAATTCTACCTTGCAAGTCTGGATAGAGCAGAGGTTGTACACTGGTGCATATGGGAGCTGGAGGCACGGGGAATCCAGGGCAGATGATACCTTCAGGACCAGGGGTGTGAGGGGCAATACTAGGAGAGTAGAGGGTGAGTGGGTTGGAAAGGGGGAACCGATTACAAGGATCTACATGTGACCTCCTCCCTGGGGGATGGACAACAGAAAAGGGGGTGAAGGGAGACGCCGGATAGGACAAGATATGACAAAATAACAATCTATAGATTATCAAGGGCTCATGAGGGAGAGGGGAGCGGGGAGGGAAGGGGGGAAAAAGAGGACCTGATGCAAAGGGCGTAAGTGGAGAGCAAATGCTTCGAAAATGATGAGGGCAAAGAATGTACAGATGTGCTTTACATACACAATTGATGTATGTATGGGTGTGAAAAGAGTTGTATGAGCCCCTAATTAAAAAAAAAAAGAGAGAACTACTTTGGCCGAAGTAGAGAATTAGAATTAATCAAACAAACAAGCAAAAAGAATATTGAAAGTAGCATGGACTTACTTGCCAGAACAAAGAATTCTGTCTGGGAAGGAGTACAGCAGAAAGTTCCTTAGAAGGGAGGCTGGTAGAGCTTTGTCTGCGCGTGGGACATGTCAGGAGAGGCCAGTCCCTAGAGGTCAGCATGCTTGAAAGTAGACGGTCAGTGAAAGAGGCGCCGATCCTTGGCGAGACTGCTAGGTAGCAGAATAGGGACACGGTTGTCCCTGTCCATGCCTGAAGGCCCCCTCCAAGAGAAGGTTGGCAAGGAATCAGGCGAGCATTAAACACCTATAACGACCCTTTAATTGGGCATGCTCCAATTCAGGCCCCCATGAGCCAGGTGGGCTTGGTTCAGTCGTGGGAGTCAACCGCGCTTCCCTAGTTGACCGCGCTTCCCTAGCCAGAGGAGTCAACTACCTTGGCGACCGTCCACCCTTCCACCCTTCTTCTGCCTTCTGCCCTCGCCCCTGGCACCCTGCTCCTGTGCCCCACTCAGCCATGCTGCGGCATCTCTGGCCTCAGGGCCCCACTTGTGTGTGCGCAGTCCCACGAGGTTGCCCGTGTTCAGTGGTGGGCCCCAGCGCGGCTTACACGCAGTTTGGCAAACTTCCCCCAAATAGCGTGTACTCTTGAGACTGTAAAACCTGAAACTTCTTCCATCCCTCATGAAAGCCCACTTGGATCACAAACCAGGCTTCAGCATGAATTCTTTCTCGTGTGAAGCCAGGAACAGAGGTATTTCCAGCCCAAGAAATTTGAACATGATGACTGTGGCCCCAGAGATCCTGACGACTGTGAGGATGGCCAGGACAGGCCGGGGTTTCATCCCATGACTCCCGGTTGCTAGGACTTGGAGCGGACGGGATCACACCTAAGAACCACCCCTGTGGTTGTCCTTCCTTCCACCTGGCATGTGGTGCCTTTGTGATGTGGATGAGACGTGTTCTACTTTAGTCTGCCTCTTTTGCGGTAGTAGGCAAGAACTGCGTCAGTGCGAGGCACTTGGCGATCCCGAGGGCAGCAGACACTGAAGAGACAATGACCTTTCTCCAGAGCCGACAGAGAAAACGTCCCCTAGGACTGGCCACCGCCTTGTGATCTGGCAGCCTGTCGTCTCACCCCATGATCTGAGTGTGTCTACCCTGGAAGCCACGAGGGTCGGGAGAGGCATCCCGACTGACACTTGACCCATGGATTTGGGACTTGCGACCCTTCACACCCTGTGAGTCCTGACTTGGCCCGTTTCCAACGTCAGTGAGCGATTGTAGTGAAGTATAAGAGCCCCGACTGGAGGGGCAGACCGGCTGGGAGCAGGAGCTGATGTCAGAAATGATGGAGTGCTACTGGTTTGCAGAGCTGGACATTTGGGACATCTTTAACCATTACCACAAGGACCAGCACAGTGTCAATCATGATAGGAGAAATCAGTCATGAAAACATGATAAACATGTTTATTGAATTGTACTTGTAAAAAAAGGTTGAAAAAGCAGTTGTTATATATTTACCATTATATATAGTTTTGTAAGAAATATAATTTTAAAAATAGGGACAAAACAAGATATGGAGAAATTGGAACCCTTCGACATTGCTGGTGGGCACCCTTTCTATCCTTAGGTTACAGGTGACACGAAATCATGTCACCTTTTAGGGAAGGTAAACACCAAGTACACCCAACACTCGGACGTTGCATGACTCGGTCGACACCCATGAGAACTGAAACCAGGTCAGGGAGATGGTGACATGGGCGCACGAGCAGCAAGAGTCTTAACAGCTAAAAAAGAAAAGAAGTTACATATCCATCAACAGCTGCGTGGAGACATAAAATGTCGTGTTATCCATACCACAAAATATCATTCCATAATGAAAAGGAGCGAAGTTCTGCTGCATGCTATACTATGACTAAATCCTGAAAACATGATGTTGTACGAGTCTGTTTATATGTGATGTCCAGGCAAGTCCACAGGCTAGCAATTGCCCCTGAGGTGGGAGAGCTGGGGAGAATGGAGAGCTAGCTACCTATTTCTTGGGTTTAGGGTTTCTCTTTGAGATGAACATGCTCTGGAATTAGGTTGTAAGGTTACCTCTGTGAATTTGCTAAAACCAGTGGGCTTAAAGATACAGTTGATGGCATGTGAATTAAATGGCCACTACGTCAGGCCACAGCTGCAGTCGTCTGAAGGATAGTAGACTTACTTCCTTTTTATACTGCTGCTGCCAGGAGGCCTTACTTGCTTGACACCCGAGTGAATGAAGTTCACGATTTCCACTACTGGCCCAAGAACAGAGGGTAAGATTAGCTAGCTTCCACATAGGTTTCGGGGTCCCCCCAACAGGTTTATTGACATATAATTCACATATCATACAACAGTCAATCACCCCAAGAAGAGTCGAGTAATACCAGCATGAAGCAGTGAAAGGCTGTGGGGCAGGTCCCAGTCCCAGCTACGTGGGTCCCCTCCCCAGAAGCATGCACTACAGAGGGCAGCACTGAAGACGCAGCCGGGGACAGGGGCAGGTCTGCCCGACCACACGGGAGCAAACTAAGAGGGAGAGAGAGACGGAAAAGAGAGCAAGAAAGAGAACTGCATCCTCGCCCACCAAGCCTCGAGGGCGCTATCCCGGCTGAGAGCAGCCAATGCACAGAGAGGACCAGGGGGCTGGCCCCTCCATGAGCCATGATGCCCCCTCACTGACCCACAGTGCCACAGGGGCAGCACTGGCTGTGGAACTCGTGCCTGCTCTGACCCCTCCACACGGGGGCAAAGCACGAAGGGAGCACAACAGAGCAGCAAGGGGAACAAAGGAATGAAGTCCCTGAGGAATCCCGAAACAGAACTCTGAATCGGTGGGCAGGTGTGCCACTTCACCAGATCCAACTGGAAAACTTTCAGAAGGGCCAGCAGACAGACCCAGAAATACTTGTAGGTTTTTTTGCTTTCTTTCTTTTCCTCATATCTATCCATATAAGATAGGCAATATAGCCAATCTTGAGGAGAAAACAATGGGGCCAATGGCTCCAATGGGGAGGGGGTGGCCTGCATGGGAGAGGAGGAGGTGGGAGAAAGGGAGGGGAGAGTCAACAAACCCAGGGACAAAGGAACAATAAGAAATCTAAAATCGATGACAAGGAGGGCATAGAATGCCTGGCGGGGTTTGATCAAGTGCAATGTAGCTGAGAGAAAGTACTTACAGTCAAATGAAGGTTGAACATGATAGTGGAACAGGATGAAAGTTTTTAAAAAATAGAGGAAAGAACTAGGAGGCAAAAGACTTTAATAGAGGTATAAATATAGGCATGCACATATACATAATACATAATGATAGAGGTCTATGTACATGTATTTAAATGTTAAGTATTAAGGTTGCAGACAGACATTGGGTCTCTACTCAAGTACTCCCTTCAATGTAAGAACACTTTGTTCTGACCTGGCATTCTGTGATGCTCACCTTCCTGACACAATTGCTGAAGTCAAAATGGGTGTATAAGCAAATGTGGTAAAGAAAGCTGATGGTGCCAGGCTATTCAAAGACATGGCATCTGGGGTCTTAAAGGTTGAAGCTAAATAAGTGGCCATCTAGGAAGGAAGCAACAAAACCCACATGGAAGAAGCCCACCGGCCTGTGTGACCACAAGGTGACAGGATCAGGTATCAGACATCAGAACAATACAAAACAAGCAAATATGCAGATACAAACGATGGGGGTTGGAATGGAGATCCAAAGCCCATCTGTAGATAACTGGACATTACCTCACAGAAGGGTCACAGGGAAAGAACAAGAAAGCCAGGATACAGCATGGCACTGATGGAACACACACATTCTAGTTTTTCAATGCTTCTCCCCTCCCATCATGACCCCAGTTCTACCTTATAGATCCAACTAGATCGGAGCATGTACACTGATACAGATAAGAGCCCTCAACGCACAGACAGACAAACCCCTCAGTAACAGTAATGGGAGTAGCAGTACCATGAGAGTAGGGGGGAGGTGCGGGGAGAAGGGGGAGAAACCGGGAACCAACTACAATGATTGAAGTATAACTTCTTCCCCCCTCCTCAGCCACCCTACAGGGGGACGAACATCAGAAATGTGGGTGAAGGGAGACAGAGGATGGTGTAAGATATAATAATAATAATAATCTTATAATTTATCAGAGGTCCACCAGGGTGGGAGGGTGGGGAAAGGAGGGAAAAAAGAGGAACTGGTACCAAGAGCTTGAGCAGAAAGAAAATGTTTTGAAAATGAACAGCATATGTTCAAATGTGTTTGATATAATTGATGTATGGATTATTATAAGAGCTTTAAGAGTCCCAATGATTTGTTAAAGAGCTGAATAACCTTCACCACAGTTTTAGAACATTTTCTTCATTCTTGTACACCCCCATGTTAGCTCCCTATTTGCCCCAGCAACCTTCCCGCCACACCTTGAAACCCAAATGCAAACTCACTGCCATTGATCCCTGGTGACTCCCAGCACCCCCTGAGGGTTCCCATGCCTGTAACTGTTTATGGGAGCAGAAACCCAGTCTTTGTTCTGCCATACCCATAAGGAACCACTAATCCAATTTGTGTCTATTGCTTACCTATGCTAGATTTCATATACACAAAAACAACAAAAACTAACGATTCAGTAACAGATTTTAAAGACTCAATACAAAAGAAAGTAGGAAATATTAAAAACTAGAACAAATTTAAATGGATCAAAAGTGAGATCAAATGATAGGGTGCTATTTTTTTTAAGTCATTTTAGCCAGGCACCATCAGCTTTCTTCACATTTGCTTGTGCGCCCATTTTGTCTTCGGTGATCATGTCAGGAGGGTGAGCATCACAGAATGCAGGTTGTTAGAAGAAAGTGTTCTTGCACTGAAGGAGGACTTGAGCAAAGGCCCAAAGTCCATCCACTTCCTCAATATATTTCCATAAAAATATATGTATATAGGCCAATACCTCTATTTTTTAATTAATATATTTACGTAAGTGCACACCTGTTTATACTTCTAACTATAGCTTTGCTTCTGTTAGGGTTCTCTAGAGAAACAAAACCAGGACACCAATAATTTTTATATATTTATATAGCTAGCTAGATAACATAAAAAATAAAGTTAATTAATCTATACAGCAGTACAAATGGCTCAGTGCAACTCACTCCCGTGAGACAGTTGTGAGACACTGGCAGTCCTTCAAGTCTTGAGGGCCGCCAGGTAGTCCTCTGTAGAACAATTCAGGCTATCCGGGCACAGGCAGCAAATAGCAAGGCAGGTCACCAACAGTCAGCCAGATGACAGGGTACAACAGTCTCCAGCTCAAGAGATGTAAATTCCAATGATGTTGCGAAGCAGGTCTTGAAGGAACCTCAAATTATAGCGACACAGTCCATGGGTTAGGTGTCCCACAGGTAGTGTAGCTTGCAAATGGAGGCACAGAACAAGCAAGGCAGCCGCAAACAGGTCCGATGATCAAAGAGCAAACGACAAGAGAGTTGAGGCTCGCTGAGCCATTTATCTCTCCACCCTTCAACTAATCTCACATGTGTTCATAGGTCATGTTGGCACAACAAACCCACCTCTCACAGCTTCCTAGATATCTCCTGTTTCTTTTTGCTTTCCTTCTGCCCCACCATCATGCTCACCCTTCTTCTGCCTCTTAGTAATTCCTCTCAGCTAGACCGCTGTTGCTCCAGCACCCCCAGGATCTCTACATCCTCATTGTTGCTTTTAATTCCTTAGTTGTTCCGCTGTCAATGGTGGTTTGCTCCCCACTACCTCCTTCTCCCTCCAAGTCCCTCCAGAACCGTCAGTCCCGTTGCTTTCTCCTTGAGCTTGCTTCCCACACCTATCTTACATGAGTAGGCAAACCATCAATAACAGAGACCAAACAAAAAGAAAACAAAAGATTGAATAAAGAAAACAAAAAACTAGCAAAAGAAAAAACATACATAATTCCAGATCTGTCCGCTGACCTTTATGACTGTCTCCCCACTGGTCCTAATGGATCTGGGAACTGCCCCTCCTAGCTTGGTCTATTTTGGGGGCTCCTCAGGGATTTTGTGGTTTGGTTTTGCTCCCATTGTCGATCTGTTATGTTCCCTTCTTGGTTCACCCCACTGTGGGGGTGGTGGACCAGACTCACTCCATGTGTCTGATAGGGAGCTAAATTTTAACCTAACTGCATCTGCAAAAATCCACTTTCTGATGCATCCTGTATGATAGCAAAGGCTATTCACATCCCTGGTCTAGACCACAGGTTTTTAACACTTATATTTTTATATGCTTTGAAATTTGTCCAAATAAGCCTTCTTCTGATATATATATATAAATAAATTATCAGCGAGCAGAGGCTACCCTTCAAATTACAGTAAATTAGTGATTTTTCACCTGGAAAAATCTCTTTACCAGTAGTTCTAATGTAGACTAATCATTGAGGCAAGTTCTCCAATCTTTTCCAACTTGGCCTTGATTCCGTGAATGAACAACTGAGCAGCATTGGCAGCATTTTGTGACACATCAAGAGCCAAGGAAAGCCATTCAAAAGTCTTTGCCTTGCTTCTTAATTACGGTTCATGCTGCTCCCAACGTCAACTCAAGCAACGGCTCTCACTGAACAGCTGAGAGTCAAATGTTTATTTTTGCTGGACACGGTTTCTTCAGCTGCCGCCATCAAAGAGGGTTTATTTTACTCAGCTCGCTGTTGGGGCACTGCCTTCCTTGCTGGCTAACAAATGAGACATTCGGAAACCTACCTCGCTTTCAACCTCATTTTCATTTTTAAAATTTTTGTGAAGAAATTCTGCTGGGATGAGAGATTTCACTTCCAGTTTGCTAGTTTTCCCGACAGTTTGCAATATGGAGAGATGAATGCTTAGTCTGTTAGCAACGATGTATGTGGTCATGATAGTATGTCATTGCATAACGAACAAAATGTTTGCTTCCTAGCTCAGGCTGGGTTTTCTAGAGGAGTAAATCCAGCCGAGTTGTGTGGATGCCTGTGTGCATGTCAGTGCGCGCCTGCGCGGAGCACGCGCAAACTTTGATGCTGCTGTGGAGGCTGCCAAGTCCCATCTCTGAGTCACACATCTAGCTTCGCTCGACTCATGTGGTGTCGGGGCTGATGAACCATAATCTGCAGGTGAAACACAGGCTGCTGGCTAGAGGGGAGGGCACGCTCATGCAAGCCACCTGCCCAGGAATTCACTTACATCGATCACCAACCGGAGGGTAATTACACAATACTGAGAATCACAGCCTAGCCAAGTTGACACATAACACTAACTTCTCACAAAATAATAAAATGATCCTTTAACATAAATAATTAAGGGCACTATATGTAATTAAACAAATTACCTCCAAATATTTCTTGGCTTTTTCCAGTTTTAAGGAGTATAGTCTCCCTGATGCTGAAAACCATCTATTTTATGCCCAGAGCATTACTCTGCCCCAGAGAACCTGGAAGAGACCACAGTCCAGGGCAATCCAGCCCCACAAGTGGCGACTTCAAGCGTGGCTGAGTATCAGAACAGCCTGGAGAGCTTATAGGAAATATTGCTGCCTCACTCCATCTCCTGAACTTCAAGTCACAACCCTGAAGAGTGGGGCTTGGGCATATGCTCTTAACAAGTTCTACAAGTAATTTTAATGAGTATGGCTATTAGTCTAGAGCAGTACTTCTCAACCTGTGGGTCACGACCCCTTTGGGGGTTGAACAACCCTTTCACAGGGATCACCGATTCATTAGTTATGAAGTAGCAATGAAAATAATTTTATGGTTGGGGTGGGGGTCACCATAACATGCTGAACTGTATTAAAGGGTCATGGCCTTAGGGAGGCTGAAAACCACTGGTCTAGAGCCCTGGCGGCGTAGTGGATTTGGCTGTTAACCAGAGGCGAGCCGTTCAAACCCACCGTTTGCTCCTAAGGAAAAGGTGAGACTGTGTGCTCTGAGTGCCAGCCTTGGAAATCCTAGAGGGCGGTTCTGCTTGGTCTGAGGGCTGCTCCAAGTCAGAGCGCATGCAGTGGCCGTGGGCTTGCTTTTCTTGGCTAGTAAAAGCAGCCCTGGTCAGCCAAAACACAGAGAGGACCATATGGCTGGCCCACTGAGACACGACATCCCTCACTGACCCATAGCCCTACAGGGGACAACACTAGAGACACAGTGTGGGAATTGCGCCTGAGCTGACCACCACACCGAGGCAAAACACTAAGGGCATGCAACAGAACAGCAAGGGGAGCAGAGCAACAAAGTCCCCAGGGAATACCAAAAATGGACTTTGGGGCCAAGGTATGGCACCCCATCAGATTTGACTGGAAAACACTCCTAAAGGTCAACAAACAGACCTTGAACTACTTACAGGCTTTTCTCTTTTGTCATTGGCCTTTTGTTATTGTAGTTGTTTTGCTGTCTTGTTTTTGTGCGTATTATTATCTCTGCAGATCTAGATAAGATAGGCTGGATAAACAATCTGGAGGAGAAAACAACAGGACTGAAGGTTCCATAGGGGATATGATAGAGGGGGAGGTGGGGGGAAAGGAAGTGTTGTTAACAAACCCAGGGACAAGGGAACAAGTGATCCAAAATCAGTGGGGAGGAGCTTGTAGGAGGCCTGGTAGGGCATGATCAAGGGCAATGTGATTGAGAGGAATTACTGAAACCCAAATAAAGGTTGAGCATGATGGTGGGACAAGAGGAAAGTCAAAGGAAATAGAGGAGAGCTAAGAGGCAAAGGGCATTTATAGAGGTCTAAATATAGGCACATACATATGTAAATATATTCACATATGACGATGGGGAAATAGATCTATGTGCATATATTTATAGGTTTAGTATTAAGATAGCAGATGGACATTGGGCCTCCACTCAAGTACTCCCTTCAATGCAAGAACACTTTGTTCTATTAAACTGGCATTCCATGATGTTCATCTTCCTAATGAGATCGCTGAAGACAAATGGGTGCATAAGCAAATGTGGTGAAGAAAGTGGATGGTGCCAGACTATCAAAAGATATAGCATCTGGGGTCTTAAAGGCTTGAAAGTAAACAAGCAGCCATCTAGCTGAGAAGCAACAAAGTCTACATGGGAGAAGCACACCAGTCTGTGTGATCACAAGGTGCCAAAGGGATCAGTTATCAGGCATCAAAGAACAAAAATCATATCTTTGTGAATGAGGGGAATTGCGGAGTGGGGACCAAAAGCCCATCTGTAGGTAACTGGACATCTCCTTATGACAGAAGAGTCGCAGGGAGGAGACGAGCCAGTCAGGGTGCAGTGCAGCAATGATGAAACATACAACTTTCCTCTAGTTCCTAAACGCTTCCTCCACCAAACTATCATTTTTTTTTATTTTTTAGTGAGAGTGAGTGAGTGAGTGAGTGAATGAGTCCTGCCAAACTATCTTGATCACAATTCTACCTTACAAATCCGGCTAGACCAGAGAATGTACACTGGTACAGATAGGAACTGCAAACAGGGAATCTAGAATGGATGATCCCTTCAGGACCAGTGGAGAGAGTGGCGATACTGGGAGGGTGGAGGAGAAAGGGGGAACCGATTACAAGGATCTACATATAACCCCCTCCCTGGGGGACAGACAACAGAAAAGTGGGTGAAGGCGGACATCAGTGTTAAGACATGACAAAATAATAATAATTTATAAATTATCAAGGGTTCATGAGGGGGAAGTGGAGAGGGAGGGGAAAATGAGGGCTCAAGTAGAAGGCAAATGTTTTGAGAATGATGATGGCAACAAATGTACAAATGTGTTGACACAATGGAAGTATATGTGGATTGTGATGAGTTGTATGAGCCCCCAATAAAATGATTAAAGATAATAATAAAAAAATAGCCCTGGTGGTGCCGTGGTTAAAGACTGGATCAACCAAAAAGGCATCAAAACCACCAACTGCTCCAGGGCACTGTGCTTCCTTCACAATGTGAGCCTTAGACGTCCCGGGCAAGTCCACTCTTCCCCAACTCTCACCGTGAGTCCACAGCAAAGGGTTTTGGTTTTGTTACTGGCCTGAGTCAGAGCCCACTCCACAGGTTTAACAGTCTGGACTAAATGAAGGAGCCAACGCTGCCGTCACTTCAGACTGTTCCTCACACGGCCCATGCTAACAACGCTGGCTGCTGGGGCCATCCAGCCGTGCTGCCTCGGGGTCCTGTGCACAGCAGACACTGCCTGCGCTTGCGCGGGCCCCCATCGGCTCTTTCGCTTCACCATTCCTTCCACTGGCTTCGGCTACCCTACGATCAAGAACAAACTGCATCGCTTTTGATGTCCACTGTGGTCTTTTCTGTCTTTTAAATGACATTTTTCTTTCTTCATGCATGAGGTTCTTGATGTCATCCCAAAGCTCATCAGGGCCTCTTGTTCTCGGTGTTCAATGTGTCAAATCTGTTGAGATGTTGAGAAAAAAACTGAAATATCATTGGTCTTGCAAAATTCTATTACGGGATCTCCAGTTTCGTTTCTATCACCAACGCCGTGTTTCCCAGCTCCGCCTCCTCCTTTCCAGCTGGCACATCCAACAGCCAGCAAGTATCTATGCAGTTTGCTCACACGTGTGATGAACTTCAGACTAAAGACACTGGTAGAATTCTTCCTCACTGGCTTTGGTGGTTGGTAACTAAATTGAGTCAGAGGTATGTTGACTGGATTTCCTTATATGTGGCTAGGTATCAATCACAGATGACGCTGGACGTCAAGCCAGCTCTTGAAACGTCCCTTCTGATGAATGCAATGCCCTGCCTCTGAACTTTTTCATTCGTGTCATAGGCCATGATTGTGATTCTAGATGGCTGTCAGTCCATTTCAGCTCACTAATGCCTGGGCTGTCAATCCATGTGTTTTATTTAGTTTTTAATGACTTCCAAGTTTCAGTTATGAATAGATGTTGTTCCTTCTCATTGTGAGCTGCACCCCCTCAGCCTATCAAGGTCCCAGAAGTCTGAGCCCATCCATGCTATGGCTGACTCTGGGAGAGGGTAGCTTTTCCTCAGTCTTCTGTTGAGTGCCTTCCAACACTACATCTGACAGCGTTCCACTTCCATACGTAAAGTTTTCCATGGCTAATTCCTGAAACGGACAGCCTCTTCCTTCTTCCTAGTCTGTTCTTGGTCAGGAAGCTCTGCTGAAGCCTGTTCACTTTGGGTGACCCTGCTGGCACTTGAAACAGCAGGTGACATGGCTTCCAGAATCATAGTCACACACTAACCACCACAAGGTGGCCTGGAGGCTGGAGGTGCCGGAACTGTGAACAATGACACTGCCTCCTAGTGGAGCAGTGGCAAGCATCACAGCAAACAACGGATAGTCTTCATCCAGCTCCAATTTCTGCCCCACACAGAATGCCCAGCCCTTTTCTCACCACTGACTCCAAGGACCCAAAAGGTTAGGAGGAGGCGTGGTAAATGGAAGACAAGGGTCTTTCTAAGAATGCCTGAGCTCACACTAAAAAATGGGAACCAAAGTTTGCTTGTGGATAAATGAGAAGAGCTCACTCACTCTCCCCAAAGCAGAACACTAAATTAATTACTTTTAAATTATATGTATATAAATGAAGTTGTGAGGGAAAAGTTGATGAAGCCAGGATTAAAAACAAGCCAACTCAAGCAGATGAAGGGGCAGGAGGAGAGAGTGGAGCACAGCCTGGCCCACCAGGCCGTGATGATGAAGTTCCTGATTAGAGCAGCCAGTCCACAGAGAGAACAACATGGCTGACCCTACTATGAGACATGATGCCCCTCAGTGACTAAGGGCGATACAGGGGACAGCACCGGAGACACAGTGTGGGAATTGCACCTGACCTGATCCCACCACACCGAGGCAAATCACTGGGGGAGTGCAGCGGAACAGCAAGGGAATGGAGTGGCAAGGTCCCCAGGGAATGCTGAAAGTGGACTTTGGGGCCAGGGCGTGGTGCCCCAACAGACTGGACTGGAAAACGCTCCTAAGGGCCAGCAAACGATCCCTGAACTAACTACAAGCTTTTCTCTTGTGAACTGTTTTGTTCTGTTTTTTGTCAGTGGTTTGTTGTTGTTGTTTTGTTGTCTGGTTGTATACTGTTGCTTTGTTTTCCTCTGTCTGGTTTTCGTGCATGTTAGTGACTCCACAGGTCTGTCTGAATAGGACAGGCTGGATGAACTATCTGGAGGAAAAACAACGGGACCGACAGTTCCGGGGGGACTTGGGGTGGGGGGGTACGGAAGTGGTGTTAACAAACCCAGGGACAAGGGAAAAACATGGGACCCCAAATGGTAGAGAAGGGGGAGTGGCAGGCCTGGTGGGAAATGATCAAGGGTAAGGTTGCTTAGAGAAGAGGTATACTCTAGCCCAGGTGGCGATGAAGCATGGTAGTAGCGCAGGAGGAAAGTCAAGGGAGATGGAGGAAAGAGCTAGGAGTCAAAGGGCATTCATGGAGGTCTAGACAAAGACATGTACATGCAAATATATATAGGAGGATGGGGAAATAGATCTATGTGTATATATTTATAGGTCAAGTATTAAGGTGGCGGAAGGACCTTGGGCCTCTACTCAAACACTCCCTCAATGCATGAATACCTTCTTTTATTAAATTGGAACTCTATGATGCTCACTCTCCCGACACAACGGCTGGAGCCAAAGTGGTGAACAAGTAAATGTGGTGAAGAAAGCTGATGGTGCCCGGCTATCAAAAGAGATAGTGACTGGGGTCTTAAAGGCTTGAAGATAAACAAGCGGCCATCTAGCTCAGAAGCAACAAAGTCCACATGGAAGAACACACCAGCCTATGTGATCGAGTGGTCCCAAAGGGATCAGTTACCAGGCATCAAAGAACAAAAAATCATATCATTGACTGCACACCTCCATGATAGGATCGCTGAAGACAAATGGGTGCATAAGCAAATGTGGTGAAGAAAGCTGATGGTGCCCGGCTATCAAAAGAGATAGTGTCTGGGGTCTTAAAGGCTTGAAGGTGAACAAGCGGCCATCTAGCTCAAAAGCAAAAAAGCCCACATGGAAGAAGCATACCGGCCAGTGCGATCACGAGGTGCCAAGGGACCAGGTATAAGGCATCATGCAAAAAAAAACAACGATATAAGTGTGTGTATGTATGTGTATATATGTGTATATGTATATGTATATATATACCATATTAAATAAAGGGGGAAGTGCAGAGTGGAGACCCAAGGCCCAAGTGTCGGCCAATGGAGATCCCCTCATAGAGGCGTTTAGGAGAGATGGGTTAATTAGGGTGCGAGGTAGTACCGATGAAGAACACAGCTTTCCCCCAGATCCTGGATGCTTCCTCCCCCCAACTACCATGATCCGAATTCTACCTTGCAGGCCTGGATAGGACAGAGGCTGTACACTGGTACATATGAGGGCTGGAGGTACAGGGAATCCAGGGTGGATGATACCTTCAGGACCAAGGGTGTGAGGGACGATGCTGGAAGAGTGGAGGGTGAGTGGGTTGGAAAGGGGGAACTGATTACAAGGATCCACATGTGACCTCTTCCCTGGGAGAGGGACAGCAGAGAAGGGGGGAAGGGAGACTCCGGATAGGGCAAGATATGACAAAATAAAGAGGTATAAATTACCAAGGGCACATGAGGGAGGGGGGAAAGGGGAGGGAGGGGGAAAAAAAAGGAGGACCTGATGCAAGGGGCCTTGAGTGGAGAGCAAATGCCTTGGGAATGATTGGGGCAGGGAATGTGTGGATGTGCTTTGTGCAGTTGATGTATGTATATGTATGGATGGTGATGGGAGTTGTATGAGTCCCTAATAAAATGTAAAAAAAGAAAAGAGGAGAAAAAAATGATTAGGGCAAAGACTGTACAGATGTGCTTTATACAACTGATGTATGTATATGTATGAACTGTGATAAGAATTATATGAGCCCCTAATAAATTGTTAAAATTAAAAAACAAAACAAAACAAAAAAAAAACAACCCAACTCACTGCTACCGAGCTGATGCTACTCACACTGACCCTACAGGGCAGGGCAGAACTGCCCCTAGGAGAGTAACTTTTCACGGCAGTAGAAAGCCTCGTCTTTCTCCCGAGGAGCAGCTGGTGGTTTTGCATTGCCGACCTTGTGGTTAACAGCCCAATGCAAAACCATTATGCCACCATGGCTTCTTGAAAAACAGGATATCTACTCCCAAAACAACCTCCTCCTAAATCACTACTACAGATAAACGAGACCCAGACTTATCAGCTGCTGCTGCCGCGGTGGCCACCATGGCTGGCCCCAGCACTGGGCCTGACGACTACAGGATGCGCCAGTAATTGCTGCCGACTGCGTGCTCGGCACTCTGAGATTACAAACTCCTGGAGGCCCACCCGCGAGCCTGTGTTTAACAGCCTGAGCAGCCCCGCCTGTGCTCACTGTGAAGCTGGGTGAAAATGCCCTCACGCTACAGGCAACAGGAGGGAAAGGCCATCATTTTGAAATTGCACGCTCTTCTTGAAACCTGCCTGCTCCCAAGAGAAGTTGCTTTGTGGGGCCCTAGCCACAGATCTCATCCCCACCTGACTGACTTCGAGGAGGAAAAGCAGCCAGCCTCAGCCTAGGGAGGCTCCCATGGGATAGGGCTCAGAGTTGCAGAATCCCAGCCCCCAGGTGCCTTTGATCTGGGGAAACACCCAACCTTCGGCTCCTCTAACTTCCGGTTTCACCCATTGGCAACAGCTGAGCAGCACTGTTGTGAGGGTCTCAACCCAGGGGGACTCAAAACAAACTCAGTGCTGTGGGTTCCATGCTACTCATAGCAGACCCTATCGGCGAAGGTGGAACTGCCCCCAGAGTTCCCGAAGCTGTAACCTTTACACCGGGGGCAGGTCACTTTAATTATCCCAGAGCCACTGAGTGGTTTCAAACAGCCAAATACTTAGTCACTGAGCCACTAAGGATACTTAAGATACGAAGACATGTTACAATATTGGGCTGAGAATTTATGGTAACTATGATTAATATACTCAAGACTAATAAAAAACAAAACCGTAAAACTAAGAAATAGGCAAAAGGAAATGTGAGAAATCAAACTCACGAGCACAAACGTTGCATGCTTTTGAGGAGCTCGTTCGTAGACTGGGCACAGCAAGATCTGCCCAGAGACCCTTCCAAACTAGGAGAGAACAAGTGTGGGAAACAGCAGATGGACTGAGACAATTACAGGAGTCCTGGTGGTTAGTGGTCACACATTGGGCTGCCAACTACATGGTCACCAGAGTCCGAAACCCCAGCCACTCCTCGGAGAGAGGCTTTCTGCTCCGGTGGTTAGACTACCCTGCCTGAGAGGGCTGCCATGAGTCAGAGCAACTAGACGGCAGTGAGGTTCAGTGGGGCAATCACAAAAGGTAATAACATGTGTATCAGGAGAAGGAATAGAAGAAATGTTAGAATAACAGTTTTCAAAATTGTTGACAAAAACCAAAATATAGATCAAGGAAGTTCAGGGAACATCACGTAGGCTAAAGATCAGAATATCAACACCTATGCCTATTATGTTCAAATTGCAGACAAAAGACAAGCCAAGAACGAGGGTGGAACCTTACTTTTAAAGGAACAAAGATCTTTAGGAACCATGCGATCAAGAAGTGTTTAAAGAAAATGCCAAAAAAAACCCCAAACAAACAAAAAGAAAAAGCCAACAACCAAGAATTCTGTATCCATTGAAATGATACCTTGCATGTTAGTAGACTTTTTCAAACAAATGAAAACTGAGGGTTCTTGTCTCCTTTTAACATTCCTGTGACGAGTTGGTCTTGGAAACCCACAGGGCAGTTCTATCCTGTCCTACAGGGTCACCCAGTCAGACTGGACTGGCTGGAAGCGAGTTGTTGCTGTTTGGGTTTGGTTTGCCTTGCAGGAAAAGTTACAACGCTTCGGAGAAGCTACATACATGAAGCACATTACGAAAGCACAGTTGTAAAATAAAGTCTTTTTAAATTTCTTATATTTAACCGAGCCAACAGATAAGCATGCTTAAAATAATAGCAAACAACATAACATGGGTAAATGAAAATGAATGACATGAATGTTCTAAGGCAGAGGTTCTCAACCTTCCTGATGCTACCACCCTCTAATACAGTTCGTTATGGTGACCCCAACCACAAAATTATTTTTGTTGCTACTTCCTAAGTGTAATTTTGCTGTTATGAATCAGGCGACGGCAGGATACTGGGGATACTTGCAAAGCTGGACTATAAACTGGTGGTTATTTGAAAGCAGCCTTGTATGCATCCTAAACGTGTATTGCAAACTCTAGGGCTATCACTGGGCTCTGGTGCAGTGGTTATGCATTGAGCGAACTGCAAGATCAGCAGTTCGAAACCACAAGCTGCTCTGCAGGATAGAGGGGGCTTTCTACTTCCATGTAAGTTACACTTGAAACTGCCCTTCAGAGGTAATTCTACCCTGTTCTACAAGGTCGCTGAGCCAGCACTGTCCTCATGGCAATGAGTTTGGAATTTGGTTTTGGAACGCTACCACTAACTGTATAGAAAGGAGTAACTTTACAGCACAGAAATTCAGCATAGTATCTGAAACCAACTAGTCAGTTACCACCAGCATGCGTACCTCCACCTGCTGCATGTTTTACATACTTTTCCACAAACACAACACCCACAGGGTCCTAAGTGAGTCACTCAACAGTGGGCTTGGGTTGAGGAATGAGGAAACCATTGCCTAAGTAAACGAACCCAAGTATTTGTTAATTTACTCAATGAATACAGGCATGATTGGGTAATTGAAGAAATTGGGGTACTCACCTCAGTCATGGCTTCAGGAACTAGGTCCAAGCAGATTGTATCCCCAGCACCAGTTTATATGCTCTCTGAGCACGCACGCCCTCTAACTACAAGTAACCACATAAGGAACAGAATAGGCAGCACCCTAACCCTAAAGGTCCCTGAGCGCATTGGGGGAGTAACCTAAGGCAGGAAAAGGGGAGACTCTCCAGGGCAGGGAGAGCAATTGCACTTTGGTTCCTGCGGTGCTTGTAAAAGGTGCGTTAAGGCAGCATTATCAGAATATCGTGGGGATCTATCTTAGTTATGAGAATGTGATTCGGACTCATCTCCACCCAGAACCCTAGCCTGCGGGCTTGTTAAAATGAGCTAAGTGTCCATATTCACTTTTCCTGTCTCCCACAGCAGCTGGAAAACCCCTTAGAATGAATGGTCTTAAAACACAAACACTGCATCAGCTTGTAGGGAGAAAGCAATTAGGACGTGAACTTGGGTAAACTTGAGTATTTGGCAGTTCCTTGTATTAGTCTTGCCACTTTTCTCAAAGTTGGACACTGCTGGGAAGCTGGGACTCAGTGGGACTGTGTTTTTCCAGACTTCCCACCTTCCCCATCTCCAAAGGGTGCATGCAATCTTCACTGCTACCAGCAACATTTTCTTCTGACAGGTTTCTTTCTCCCCATGCAAATTCAAACTTTAACAAGTTTCAGTGTGTAAAAAATTAAGCAAACCCATTTAAAGTTTTGCTATCTTGGCCAACAGAGTAGATATGCAGGGTTGAAGTCGCCAGGGCTTTGAAGTCAGACAAGACCTGGTTGTTACCTGGGCATGTGTGCCGACCCTGCAAATAGACCTGAGTGAAAGGACACACTGCAACCCAACAGCCAGACACAGGGACCTCTCATTCCTGACTCAACACGTCAACAGCTCAAATGCATATGGGAAATGAACTTAATGAGCCCAGAACAAAGCGACACCCAGGCTCCCGCTCACACTCTTAAGACTCCTTCAGAACCTGGGAGATCAAGTACTACAGCAAAATGAAAAGGTGAAGAAGCATATCTCAACACATCCTTCACCTAGTTCATACACTGAAAGTAGTGCTCTCCTAACAGGTTCCCCAGCCAGGGCTTCAAATTGAGTGGTTCTTCAATAAGTCTTACAGGAGCAAGGGTGATGGGTCTCGGTTTTAATGGAATTCTTATAGGAATTGCAACCTTTTAAAAAAATGAGGTGGATTTCTGGTAGCGGAACCATGATCCTAATGAACACCCCACCCCCAATGACCCTCCTGGGTTCTTTGGATAGAAGACACGTCTGGAACAAATACAAACAGAACCCAAGCAGCGGAACTCCTGCCAGTCCCACCAAACCCCACAGAGGACACTGAGCAAGTTGGCGTGTCCCAGGTTTATTGAAAATATTACAGCATTGTGGATAGGATTCAAACGGCTCCACGTGGTGTTTTGAAATTCATTCCAACTGTGGGCTGAGTGACCTGCAGGTTGGACAGACTGCCAAAGTCCTACAACAACAAAATGGGTGCAATGAGTTTTACTGCAGAGATCTACAGCCAGAACCCCAGCAACACTAGCAGGAATCCAAGGCTCCATCCGGACACCTCCCAAAGGAGCCTAGTCTAGATCTGAGGGATCCCATACCTCAGTGTCAGCTATTACAAAGACCTGGTATTCATCAGGGCCTCCACTTCCCCAGATCTGCCTTTCATAGAAACCTGCTGACCATATCCTGCTAACCAATGCAGAGACTTTTACCCAACCCGCCACCAGGGGCCACCACCTCCACGGAACCGAGTCTCCTATGCACACTTAAGGCTGTCTGTCCCGAGTGCCTTCTCCTTGGTTCCACACTGACAAATGACTCAGCCGGGCCTCCTGACAATTTGTGCCAGAGCTGGCTAAGCCTGTGCTGTAGGATGTGACAGGATCCCTGGCCTTTACCTACTAGATGACAGCACCCCCCAGGCATGAAAACCAAGTGTCCACAGTTAATCATGTCCCCTCTGGACAAAACCGTCTCTCCCAAGAGCAAACCGGGGTGCCCCTCCCTCCATAGCAAGCCAAAGCATTACACTAAGAAAAGGAACATTCGTGAAGGGGCCCAGGGACACGCACCATACAGACTAGCGGGAAAGATCAGAACCCACACCTCTAGCTTGATGTTCCTTTCAAGCCCCATAAAACCTTTCAAAAAGTTCCAAGGAAGTTACATTTAGGATTGTGGTTATTTCAGGAATAAATGACCCACAGCAGATCACACGGAGTTCACTTTGTTCTTTTAACATATTTTAAGCATTTAGTAACCACAAAAAAACACAACTAAAGTTGCTCAAACTGCTAACAGTTGGCCAGTCTGAAGCTTGGTTCAAGGTTTTAGATGTTAAGCCATCTAAAAAACGAGACTACATAAAAAATTTATAAATTAGCAAGGGGGAGAATGAGGAGCTGATACCAAGGGCTCAAGTAGAAAGCAGGTATTTTGAGAATGATGATGGCAACCTATTACGAATGTGCTGGACACAAATGATGTATGTACGCATTTTGTATGAGCCCCTAATAAAATGATTTCAAAAAGCCCTAAAAAAAATGCCTACACTCTGAGGGAAAACTAGAAAACAGAACCAGCTGCAAGGAGGGGAGCCAGAGTGAGTAATCAGGGATAGAACCAAGAAAAAGGGCTATTCTAAAAGCTATGGAAGAGGTCAAGGGGTAAGGAAACTCACAGGGCAGTTCTACCCTGTAGGTATGGACTTGAGGGGCAGTTAAAAACAGAAGAGGTCATTGGGTTTGGAAACCAGGGCATTATGACCTTGTGGATAAGTTTCATGGCCACATCTTTCAGTAACCAGAGACAACTCCCCTACTTGTTTTGAAGTAGTCTAGTTTAGAAGATATAGATGGGATTTCAAATCCTGGCACTTACTAGCCCTATAACCTTGGACTTACGGCTTCAAACCCACAGGCCGCTCCCCAATCGAAGAGGAGGCTGTCTGCTCTGTTCTATTGGGCCGATTTGTAAGTAGTTGGCTTGAGGGCAATAGGTTTTACTATCCTTGAAGAGTGGAAAACGGCCAGTGGTTCTTGGCCTGGGAAATCTTACTTCAGGAATCCAGCAAACTTACCAAAAGCTTCAGCATTTCTTTAGTGTCTGGATCCACTTCAATAATCTCCTGGTCCAAGGCTGAGACCTAGAAGAAATGAGGTAGTTCAGAATTGTCAGTCAACCAGCTCTCTCCCCACCCCTGCTGCGTCTCCCAGGTTACGTGGCAGACAAATGTGTGGATGCTGTGGAGTCCTGAGATTCCTCAAGGTGAGCAGTATAACCTCTACAGACCTGGGCTTATAGTTTAGAAAAACTGTTAGCAAAAAATGTGACAGTGGTCCTAATAACCAACCACTCAGGGCTTTAATTTTTTTTAAAAAAAATATAGTAGACTTGAAACAGTCCGGCCAGAAGCAAGGGCTCGTATAGGCACACAAGGTAGGCAGATTATGAGGTTCTTCTGGAAGCTGGGTACCTCACCTCAAAGATACACAAGTATTTGCTGTAGCATTTCAGGAAGGCCTAGAAGCTTACCTCAGGAACGTAATTATCCCTCCGTTCTCTCTCCTCCTCCTGCAGCTTGATGGAGATCCCTCTCACAGGGCCCCTCTGAATCCTCTTCATCAAGTGCGTGACATAGCTACAGCAGCAGTGAGACACACGGCAACATGTGGTACATCCAGAGTGCTCACCATCCCAGGCTCCGACCCCGACCCACTGCCGACACAGCTTTGGAAATGTCGCTCCGCTGTGCCTGTCCCTTTACTGTGACACACTCAACTTCCCAAGGGTGACATGACCCCGGCTCCCGGTTTTCCCCGAATCCTGTGGTTCATGGAGGCAAAGCCAGCACTTAGCTTCCTTTTCGTTTTCTAAAAATTACATTTCCACAGAAAGACCTTGAGAGGCAGTAGCACCCGGTCACTCCCCACGAACGAGGAGGGCTGACTGTGGTGAATGCCGACCAAGGGTCAGGTATCATCGACGCCAACAACAAACTCGGCCACGACCAAACGCCGGCGCTCGAAGGCGCCCGGGCCGACTCGGGCTCAGGGAAGCCCCCGGCGCAGGAGGCCCGCGAGGCTCGTGCCTCCGCCACTCACCCCGCGATCTTGTTGCGGAGCTTCTTGCTGGGAATAATGGCGATCTCCTCGCACACGCGCTTGTTGGTGTGGAAGTCGTTACCCAGGCGTGTGTAGTATTTCTCAATGATGACCCGGGCCGCCTTCTTCACGGTTTTGGTGCGAACGCGGCCCTGCGGGAGGAGAAGACAGAATAACTCGAGCGCGGGGCGCCCCACCGGGGTGTCGTGAGGCGTCCCGCCTGGCGGGGAGTGGGTCTGGGGCAGACCGGCCCGGCGGTGCCGAGCACCGGGACTGGGCCGGGACAGAATAGCCCGACGGTGCCCGCTGAGGCCCGAGGCTGGCAGGGCCCCACGTCTACCAGGTTCGGAGCTCTTCTTGGCTGGCTGCAGGTCGCGGAATGCTGCGGATGGCAAGCGATTGTAAGGACAGCGGCACAGCACCCAGATACCTACCATGTTGGCGGGTCCGTGAAAAAAGAGGAAGCAGGAAGCACCAGAGAGGCCTATAAACCAAGGCCTGAGAGCCGCTTCCGCCTAATCTGGGACGCTCGGAGTCGACCCAAGGGCACCACAGCGGCCCCTGGCGGAGCGGGGAGGAAGCGCACGTAGTGGGCCGCTCGCCTTCCTTTGGTTTTCCCCTGGCCCCGCCCGCAAGTGCATCAGAGGCAAGTCCCGCCCCCAGGAGGCGGGGCTCCTCCATTTTCGCCCCCCGCCGTGGCGAAAGTCGGCTCGGTTTCTGGCGTCCCTGGACTCTGTACCCTTCCTGGCCCATTGTGCTCTTGAGGAACTTGTACTGGACCAAGAGACAGTTGTGCGAACAAAACGTAGGAATACTGCGTGGTTTAAAATCAGGAGAGATGTGCGTCAGGAATGTATCTTCTCACCATAACGTTCGATCTATATGCTGAGCAAATTATCAGAAAAGCTGGATTATATGAAAAGAGTGCCGCATCAGAATTGGAGGGAGATTTATTAAGAACCTGAGATATGCATGTGATACAACCTTGCTTGCTGATGGATTACTGGTCAATGTAAAGACGACCAAAATCCTCACAACTGGACCACTAAGTAAATGGAGAAAAGGTTGATGTTGTTATGGATTTTGTCTCTCTTGGATCCACAATCAATGCACTGGAAGCAACAGTAAAGAGATCAAAAGACCTATTAAATTAGGTAAATCTGTTGCACAAGTACTGAAAAGGATGTTACTTTGAGGACAAAGGTGCACTTAACCCAAGCCATGATATTTTCCATTGCCTCATATGCATGTGAAAGTTGGACACAATAAGGAAGACTGTGGAAGAATTGATGCATTTGAACTGTGGTGCTGGAGAAGAATCACCATGGACTGCTAAAAGAGGACACTGTTCTGTCTTGTAGGGCCAGGGTGCTCCTTAGAGGCAGGGATGACAAGACTTCGTCTTACATCCTTTGGACATGTTGTCAGGAGAGACCAGTCCCTGGAGAAGGACATCATGCTTGGTAGAGGAGCAGTGTAAGAGAGGCAGGCCCTCAATGAGATGATTGACACTGTAGCTGTGAAAATGGGCTCAGGATAAGAACCATTGTAAGGATGGCACAGGACCATGCCTCTTCTGTATGCATAGAGTCACCATGGGTAGTAGTCAACTTTATGGCACCGAACATCTGCCAGATGGGCTTTGGACTAAGGGGTGCATTTCTTTCACACACTCTGGGTTCTTCAAACACGGGAGCTAGGACATAGGCCTTCAAGCCCTTGGAAAAGTGATTCGGCACTTTGGAAAGTTCAGGGGATGATGCCCTGCCCAGGACTTCCACTCAGTTCTTGGCCGGAACCTTATCTATATCCAGACATATATATGTCTGGGAGAGCTTTATCTCATTTCTTCTGAGTTTTTGCTAAATGCCACCACTATCAGAAAGGCTTTCCTTCCAATTGATATACGATACCCCTGTCATTCTGCCAACGACTTAGTGCCAATAGTGCTTGGCATGAGGGGTTTTATTGCACTGTTAAGCACAAGGCCCCCACAAATAGCTGTGAGGAAAAGACAAGGCACTTTGCTCCCTCCAAAATTTAGTCTTGGAAACCCTCAGGGGCAGTTCTACTCTGCCCAAAAGGTCATTTTAAGTCACCCAAAATGTCACTGTAAGTCAAGACCCACTTGCCAGCAGAGGATTTGGCTTTCAGTTATAGTGTTTAGCATTTGTCACATTTGTCCATATGCTTAAGAGCCATTCTGTTTAGCTGATTCCCATTGCTTTGAACCATGCCTAGCACATATCATTCAAATCTGTAACTGAATAAATGAAGGGCCCAGTTCGCCTGTAGATTTGTCAACACCCATAGCTATTTCTGGCTGGTCCTGCCATACTCTTCCCAAAATCAGGTCCTGCTGATGACATAGGGAGGGTCCTTTCTGATTCTCCCAATTTTGGTGCCTGGGCTGAGAAAGAGTCCCAGGGTAAGGAAAGGCAGGCTAAGCTATGCTAACCAGGTAGATAAGGGTCAAAGACTGTGCCTCATCCCTCAAGTCACCTTAGCCAGTGCAGCCAGACTCTTTCAAATAATTGGCAAAAGGGTAAGGATAGGAAGCCCTCTCCTTGAAAATAGCACCAGATTGTTCACAAATCCAGGGACAAGGGAACAACAAGTGATCTAAATCGGTGTTGAGGAGGGTGTTGGAGGCCTGGTAGGGTGTGACCAAGGGTAATGTAACCGAGAGGAATTACTGAAACCCAAATGAAGGCTGAACATGATAATGGGACAAGAGGAATGGAAAAGGAAATAAAGAAATAGGAGGCATAAAAACCATATCAGTGAGTGCTCACCTTCCTGACACAACCACTGAAGACAAACGTGTGCATAAGCAAATGTGGTGAAGAAAGCTAATGGTGCTCGGCTATAGAAAGATACAGTGTCTACGGTCTTAAAAGCTTGAAGGTAAACAAGTGGCCATCTAGCTGAGAAGCATCAAAGCCCACATGGAAGAAGCAAACCAGCCTGTCTGACCACAAGGCGCAGAAGGGACCAGCTATCAGACATCAAAGGGCTAAAAACTGATACAATCAATGAAGCCGAATGTATGCATAAGCAAATGTAGTGAAGAAAGCAGATGGTGCCCAACTATCAAAAGATATAGCATCTGGGGTCTTAAAGGCTCAAAGATAAACAAGCGGCCATATAGCTCAGAAACAACAAAGCCCACATGGAAGAAACACACCAGCCTGTGTGACCACGAGCTGTCGAAGGGATCAGGTATCAAGCATCAAGGAACAAAAAAATCATATCATTGAAAATGTGAGTGAGTGCAGAGTGGAGACTCAAAGCCCAATGGTAGCCAACCGGACTCCCCTTGCTGAGGAGTTGTGGGGAGGAGATGAACCAGGCAGGGTGCAAGGTAGCAACAATGAAACATATAACTTTCCTCTCATTCTTAAATACTTCCTCGCCCAACTATCATGATCCCAATTCTACCTTGAAAATCTGGCTAGACTAGAGAACATGCATTGGTACAGATAGCAACTGGAAACACAGGGAATCCAGGACAGATGACTCCTCCAGAACCAGTGATGAGAGTGGTGATACCTGGAGGGTGGAGAGAATGTGAGGTAGAAAGGGAGAACTGATTACAGGAATCTACATATAGCCTCCTCCCTGGGGGAGGGACAGCAGAGAAGAGGGCAGGAGGAGACATCAGACAGTGTAATATATGACAAAATAATAATATATGAATGATGAAGGGTGCACGAGGTAGGGGGGAGTGGGGAAGGAGGGGGAAAATGAGCAGCAGACATTAAGGGCTCAAGTAGAAAGCAAATGTTGTGAGAATGATGATGGCAACAAATGTACATATGATCTTGACACAATGGATGTATGTATGGATTGTGATAAGAATTGTACGAGCCCCAATAAAATGATTTTTTAAAAAAGAACTAGGAGGCAAAGGGCATTTATAGAGGTCTAAATAAAGGTATGTACACATGTAAATATATTTATATATGAGGATGGGGAAATAAATCAATGTGCATATATTTATAGGTTTAATATTAAGGTAGCAGATGGACATTGAGCCTCCACTCAAGAACTCCCTCAATGCAAGAACACTTTGTTGTCTTAAACTGACATTCCATGATGCCCACCTTCCCGACACGATCGCTGAAGATAAAGTGGGTGCCAAAGCAAATGTGGTGAAGAAAGCCAATGGTGCCTGGCTATCAAAAGATATAGCATCTGGGGTCTTAAAGGCTTGAAGGTAAACAAGCAGCCATCTAGCTGAGAAGCAACAAAGCCCACATGGAAGAAGCACACCAGCCTGTGTGATCACGGGGTGTCAAAGGGATCAGTTATCAGGCATCAAAGAACAAAAAATCAAATAATTGTGAATGAGGGGGAGTGCAGATTGGGAAACCAAGACCCATCTGTAGGCAACTGGACTTCCCCTTATGACAGAAAAATCACGGGGAGGAGACAAGCCAGTCAGGGTGCAGTGTAACAACGATGAAACATACAACTTTCCTCTAGTTCCTAAATGCTCCCCACCCAACCCCTACCCCTACCACACTATCATGATCCCAATTCTACCTTAGAAATCTGGCTAGACCGGAGGCTGTTGGACACTGGTACAGATAGGAACTGGAAACACAGGGAATCCTGGACAAGTGATCCCTTCAGGACCAATGGTGAGAATGGCTATACCAGGAGGGTGGAGGGAGGGTAGGGTAGAAAGGGGGAACTGATTACCAGGATCTACATATAACCTCCTCCCTGGGGGATGGAAAACAGAAAAGTGGGTGAAGGGAGACATCGGACAGTGCAAGATATGACAAAATAATTTATAAATTATCAAGGGTTCATGAGTGGGAGGAGCAGGGAGGGAGGGGGGAAATGGGCTGATACCAAGGGCTCAAGCAGAAAGCAAACATTTTGAGGATGATGATGGCAACAAATGTACAAATGTGCCCGACACAATGGCTGGATGGATGGATTGTGAGTTGTATAAACCCCTGATAAAATGATTAAAAACAAAAAGAAAATAATACCAGATGAGGGAAGGAAAACAAGGGGCCTTTAGGGGACAGAATCAGAGGATACTCAAAGGGCAGGGTTTCAGGAACTTGCACTAGTAAGACTTTTAGATCAAGCTGTTACCAGGCCCAAGGGCAAGACCAGACCCCCAGGCAAGGGAACTACCTACTTTCGACAACAGTCAGCTCTTGCACCAGGAATTAGAAGTGTTCCTGTTATGCAGTTTCATCCATGTGTTACACAGGATTCTCTAGAGAGATAAAACCAGATTGCTGCTAATTATATATATATATGTTTATAAAGATAGATATATAGCACAAGAGTGACTATTCATTGGGGGAAAGGAAATAATCAAACTTTTAGGGGATTACTAGACACTGGCTCGGAACTGACACTAATTCCAGGAGACCCAAAGTGTCTCCAAGGCCCACCAGTCAGAGTGGGGGCTTATGGAGGTCAAGTTATCAATGGAGTTTTAGCTCAGATACGCCTCACTGTGGGTCCAGTGGGCCCCTGGACCCATCCTGTGGTTATTTCCCCAGTTCCAGAATGCATCATTGGAATAGACATACTTAGTAACTGGCAGGACCCCCATATCAGATCCCTGAAATGTGGAATAAGGGCTATCATGGTAGGAAAGGCCAAGTGGACACCATTAGAACTGCCATTACCAAGGAAAATAGTAAACCAAAAGCAGTACCGCATTCCTGGAGGGATTGCAGAGATCAATGCCACCATCAAAGACTAGAAAGATGCGGGGCTGGTGATTCCTATCACATCCCCATTTAACTCACCTATTTGACCTATAAAGAAGACAGATGGATCCTGGAGAATCACAGTGGATTATCGTAAACTTAACCAGGTGGTGACTCCAATTGCAGCTGCTGTCCCAGATGTGATTTCATTGCTTGAGCAAATTAATACTTCTCCTGGTACATGGTATGCAGACATTGATCTGGCTAATGCCTTCTTCTCAATACCAGTCTCAAAGGACCACCAGAAGCAGTTTGCCTTCACCTTGCAGGGGCAAAAAAATACTTTCACAACTCTCCCTCAGGGGTACATCATCTCTTCTACCCTGTGCCATAATTTAGTCCAAAGGGACCTTGATCATCTGTCTATTCCACAAAATGTCACACTGGTCCATTATATTAATGACATTATGCGATTGGACCCACTAAGGAGGATGTATCAAAGACACTAGATTCATTGGTACAATATCTGCATACAAAAGGTTGGAAAATTAACCCAATGAAACTTCAGGTACCCTCCACATCAGTAAAATTTCTAGGGGTCCAGTGGTGTGGGGCATGTCAAGATATTCCTACTAAAGTGAAGGATAAGCTATTTCATTTAGCTCCCCCAACGACTGAAAAAGAGGCACAACGCCTAGTGGGCCTCTTCGGATTTTGGAGGCAACATTTTTCTGACTTGGGTGTTTTACTTCGACCCATTTATCAAGTGACATGAAAAGCCTCCATTTGTGAGTGGGGCCCAGAACAAGAAAAGGCTCTTCAACAAGTTCAGGCTGCCGTGCAAGCTGCTTTGCCACTGGGACCATATGATCCAGCTGACCCAATGGTGCTAGAGGTGTCAGTTGTAGATAAAGATGCAGTGTGGAGTCTTTGGCAGACCACTATTAGTGAATCACAGCGTAGACTGTTGGGATTTTGGAGTAAAGTCCTGCCATCCTCTGCAGACAACTACTCCCCCTTTGAAAAACAGCTCTTGGCCTATTAATGGGCCTTGGTGGAGACTGAATGCATCACCAGGGGCCACCAAGTCACCATGAGACCTGAACTACCTATCATGAACTGGGTATTGTCTGACCCACGTAATCATAAAGTTGGATGTGCGCAGCAACACTCCATTGTTAAATGGAAGTGGTATATATGAGATCGGGCCAAAGCAGGACCTGAAGGGACAAGAAAACTACATGAAAAAGTGGCCCAAATGCCCACAGTCTCCATTCCGGTCACATTACCTTCTTTCTCCCAGTCTGCACCTATGGCCTCCTGGGGAGTTCCATACCATACTTTAACTGAAGACTAAAAAAGTCATGCTTGGTTTACGGATGGCTCTGCATGATATACAGGTGCCACTCTTTTTAAAAAAATTCATTTTATTAGGGGCTCATACAACTCTTATCACAATCCATACATACATCAATTGTGTAAAGCACATTTATACATTCGTTTGCTCTCATCATTCTCAAAACATTTGCTCTCCACCCAAACCCCTGGCATCAGATCCTCATTTTTCCCCTCCCTCATGAACCCTTGCTAATTTATAAATTATTATTTTGTCATATCTTGCTCTGTCCCACGTCTCCCTTCACCCACTTTTCTGTTGTCTGTCCCCCAGGGAGGAGGTCACATGTAGATCCTTGAAATCAGTCCCCCCTTTCCAATGCACCATCCCTATGCCCTCCCAGTATCACCACTCACACCACTGGTCCTGAGGGGATCATCCACCCTGGATTCCCTGTGTTCCCAGTTCCCATATGTACCAGTGTACATCCTCTGGTCTAGCCAGACTTGCAAGGTAGGATTCGGATCATGACAGTAGAGGGGGCAGGGGAGCTGGAAGTATTCAGGAACTAGAGGAAAGTTGTATTTTTCATTGTTGCTACATCACACCCTGACTGACTCATCTCCTTCCCAAGACCCTCTGTAAGGGGATGTCCAGTGGCCTACAAATGGGCTTTGGGTCTCCACTCTGCACAACCCCCCTTCATTCACTATGGTAAGATTTTTTGTTCTGATGATGCCTTATACCTGATTCCTTGTGATTGCACAGGCTGGTGTGCTTTTTTTTTCCTTTAAACATTTTATTAGGGCCTCATACAACTCTTATCACAATCCATACATACATCAATTGTGTAAAGCACATCTGCACATTCTTTGTCCTCATCATTTTCGAAGCATTTGCTCTCCACTTAAGCCCTTTGCATCAGGTCCTCTTTTTTCCCCTCCCTCCCCGCTCTCCCCTCGCTCATGAGCCATTGATAATTTATAAATCATTATTTTGTCATATCTTTCCCTGTCTGACGTCTCCCTTCATCCCCTTTTCTGTTGACTGTCCCCCAGGGAGGAGGTCACTCGCAGATCCTTGTAATTGGTTCCCTTTTCCAACCCCCTCTCCCTCTACTCTCCCAGTATCACGACTCACACTCCTGGTCCTGAAGGTATCATCCGCCCTGGATTCCCTGTGCCTCCAGCTCCTATCTGCACCAGTGTACATCCTCTGCTCTATCCAGACTTGCAAGGTAGAATTTGGATCATGATAGTTGGGGGGAGGAAGCATTTAGGAACTGGAGGAAAGCTGCATTCTTCGTCTGTGCTACATCGCACCCTGACTCATCTCCTCCCCTAGACCCCTCTGCAAGAGCGAGGGAGGGACAGAGAGGAGATGGAAACAAGAGCAACAATGTAGCTGAACCCGATCCCTGCCCATGGAGCTGCAAGGGTCCAGTCCAGTCCCTGCCCCAAGACAGGTGGGGGCAAACTGTGGCTGTGTTGAGACCAAGCCGCCCTACAGGCTCCAAATGGTCCAGGCTCCTGCAGAGACAGCAGCAGAGCCAAGGTCAAGTCCCAGCTGGCCTCCACTGATGTAAGCCAAAAGCCCCCAGCCCCTCAAAACCTCGTGGGCCTGTGCCTACTTATCGTTATGATTCTTCTCCTGCATTCCAGCAGTGTTGAATTTCCCGGGTAAGGTGAGCAGACATCCCGGGGCATTTTAAAAAAGTCCTGCTTTTTGGAAAGAATGCACCACAAGCTAGGGTATACAGTTTTTGGCTGCCATGTGGCCGTTTTGCCAGGATATGAGTTTTATCAATGGTGTCCCACTTTACCAATGTTAAAATCTGGTCACCATACCAACTCTCCTGGGCTGAATTCTACAGTCCCTCTAGTATGTGTTACTCCGTTGCCATCTTCCCAGAAGTCGCAGGTGCCACTCATAAGTGGCCAGCAGCAGCACTACAGCCCCTTTCTGGGATCTCCCTAAAGGACAATGGTGAAGGAAAATCTTCCCAATGGGCAGAACTTCGAGTGGTGCACCTGGCCGTTCAGTTTGCATATAAGGAAAAATGGCCAGATGTGAGACTATATACTGATTCATGGACTGTGGCTAATGGCTTGGCTGGATGGTCAGGGAATTGGAAGGACCATGATTGGAAAATTGGTGACAAGGAGGTGTGGGGAAGAGGTATGTGGATAGACCTCTCTGAATGGGCCAAGAAAGTAAAGTTAATTGTATCTCACGTGAACGCTCACCAAAGGATTACCTCTGAAGAGGAGGACTTTAACAATCAAGTGGATAAGATGGCACGTGCTGTGGAGACTGGTCCTCCTCTTTCCTCTGCCACCCGTTATCGCCCAATGGGCACATGAACAAAGTGGACATGGCGGCAGGGATGGAGGTTATACATGGGCACAGCAACATGGACTTCCACTCACCAAGGCTGACTTGGCCACTGCCACTGCTGAGTGCCCCATTTGCCAGCAGCAGAAACCAACATTAAGTCCCAGATATGGGACAATTCCTCGGGGAGATCAACCAGCAACTTGGTGGCAGGTTGATGACATAGGACCACTTCCATCATGGAGGGGACAGCGTTTTGTTCTTACTGGAATAGACACCTACTCTGGATATGGATTTGCCTTCCCTGCACATGATGCTTCTGCCAAAACTACTATTCGTGGACTTACAGAATGCCTCATCCACCGGCATGGCATCCCACATAGCATTGCTTCAGATCAAGGAACTCACTTCACAGCAAAGACAGTGCGGCAATGGGCCCATTCCCATGGAATCCACTGGTCATATATCATATTCCTCATCATCCTGAAGCTGCCGGCTCGATAGAATGGGCTCCTAAAGACACAATTATGGCGCCAACTAGGTGGCAACAACTTGCGGGGCTGGGGCAGTGTTCTCCAGGAAGCTGTATACGCTCTAAACCAGTGGCCAATATATGGTGCTGTGTCTCCAATAGCCAGGATTCATGGGTCCAGGAACCAAGGGGTGGAAGCTGGAGTGGCACCACTCACTATTACTCCTAGTGATCCCCTTGCAGCATTTTTGCTTCCTGTCCCAGCAACCCTGTGTTCCTCAGCCTGGGGTCCTGGTCCCGAAGAAAGGAACTCTCCCACCTGGAAACACAGCCCGGATTCCACTGAACTGGCAGCTGGGAAAGCCCCCTGGCCACTTTGGGCTCCTCATGCTTTTGGATCGACAGGTCAGGAAGGGTGTCACTGTACTAAGTGGTGTGATTGATCCTGATTACTAAGGAGAAATTGGACTGGTGTTACATCATGGAGGTAAAGAAGAATATGTCTGGAATCCAGGAGATCCCACAGGCCGACTCTTAGTGCTACCATGCCCTGTGATTATAGTAAATGGTAAATTACAGCAACCCAATCCTGACAGGACTTATAAATACCCAGACCCCTCAGGAATGAAGGTCTGGGTCACCCCGCCAGGCCAAAAACCACAGCCAGCTGAGGTGCTTGCTGAGGGCAAAGGTAATACAGAATGGGTAGTAGTAGAAGGTAGTTCTATTACGACCACGTGATCAATTGCAAAAGCGAGGTTTGTAATTGTCAATGTATTTTCTTTTTATGTGCTTATTGCATATCTTTCCTTTGTTCACGTATGATATATCAGATACAATTGGACTCAGTGTGTTTTCTTTCATTTATATGTATGATAGATGATTGATGATGTGTGATTTCATCAATGTCCGGAAATTAGGTAAGTATGTATGGTTAAAGGATTGTGTTGAGGTGTCAGGTTGGCAAGGGGTAGATTGAAATACTTTATTGTGCCAGTCTGGCCGATAAACACATATGGGATTAATTGAAGGGCCGAGAGATAAATGGCTTGGTGAGCCTCGCCTTTCTTGTCTCTCGCTCTTTGATCATCGGACCAGTGTGAGGCTGCCTTGTTTGTTCTCTGCCTCAATTTGCAAACTACACTACCTGTGGGACACCTAATCTGTGAACTGTGTCGCTGTAAGTTGAGGTCCCTTTAAGACTTGCCTCACCAGAGAATTGGAATGTACATCTCTGGAGCTGGGGACTGATGGTTGATGACCTGCCTTGCTGTTTGCTGCCTGTGCTGAGATAGCCTAGCTCTCTCTACAGAGGACTACCTGGCGGCCCTCAAGACTTGAAGGACTGAGTGTGTCTCATAACTCTCTCACGGGAGTGAGTTGCACTGAGCCATTTGTACTGCTTTATAATTTAACTGTTCATTTCTTATGAAAGGCTGCAGGTCCCTTTGGGGAAGGCTAGAAGGAAGACTAACAGTATAGACCTTTGGTGTTGTAGCAGGGTCCTCCTTCAAAGGGACCCGACCTTCCCCTCATTCAAGGGATTATGGGTCTGTAAACTAGCTCAGGTCTGGGAATTGGTTGAGCGATCGTGACTGTCTATTCTGCTGTTCACCTGATCTACCATTCTTCTGCTTGTATAGATCACATAAATATTTAGTAGGTTTTCCATCTATTTCATTCCTAGGGACACCGTGGCTAAGTCGCCAATGCTATAATTCCATACAAGACAGGCTGCTTTGATTACTATGGAAACTTTGTTGTCTATTATAACCATGCCCAACCTGTCTCTGTCAACAGAGACACCTGCCCTCTACCATCACAGGGACCAATCAGTCCCATTGTGGCCAAATGTCAGAGTTTGCTTAGGGCAGTGCCCACTGTTAATCCTGGTGAATATAAAATATCAATTACAGGAGTCTTCAGAGATGCTGGGACCCACTTCACTAACTTGTTCCTTATGGTTGTGGTAAAGGGTATGTTCTCAGGACACCCCCTTTTTGGGTCTATGGGAATATCCTGATAGATCCATTCCAACATACCAATTTCTCTAAGCTTTTGGATGCCTTCCTCTACGGTGTACCAAGGTAGGTCAGGTACTTCAAGTTGGTCTAATCTAGGCCATCGGGCAGTCCATGCTTCATTGAACCAACCAAATGAAAAATTAGATCATCTCTTAGCCTCTCTCGTAGAGACATTGAATTAAGAGTCTGTGCTTAGGGGTCCCATATCCAGAAACTCAGACCGGTCTAACATTACATTTCGTGCACCAGTATCCCACACCCTTGGTAACCATTCCCAGGGATATTCCCCAGGCATTTGCTTGCACGTATTTGAAAACTCGAGCAGATCTTTATGAGTATAGCACGCTTCTTCTTGGGTAATCATCTCAACCTCACCTTTAGGAGGTTTCTGAGACTTAATTTTAGTGACAGGTCTAGGGGAAATAATGGGTGGTGAGGATGTTTCCCGGGTGCTCTCAGCAATATCTGGTAAAGCATCTCCCTCAGGCAATGCTACCCATGCAGTCCCACCTGGCACATCAACTTGAATAGTTTGGCTAATCTGCTCAGGTGTGGATTGTGAAACAATACTTTCATCTGGGAGGGGTTGATCTATAGACTGGGTTAGGCCAATTGTTTCTAAGGGCTCAATATCCTCTTCTTCTGTATCATCAGCCCATATGTTGCTATCCCATGTCTCAGGGTCCCAACTTTTCCCAATCAATGCCCTTACTTTGGTTTCAGACACTGCTCTAGATCTGCAATTCAGCTGCCACTGATTCAGCCACTCGTATGAGACTATGGACCTGGTTCTCAGCAATGTCGCCTCTTTTACTAGAGAAGGCTCTCCTTTGCAGCACAGATGGAAGCTTTCTGAGGCGCGCTTCTGAGGCTCTGAGACCATCCCTCTCCTTAATCACACTTTCCATGGTAAGAAGGACCAGCCAACCAGCTTCCCTATACTTGTCATAACTCCTGAAAAATATCAAACATACGATCACTCAGAGCCTCTCTCCTTTAGTCAGCATCTTATCTATTGGTGGTGCTACTTTAGGTATTATCTTTGCTATTTCACACCATGGGTTAGGAAGAGTAGAATTATTCATGCTTTGGGGTGTTGAAGCAGCATTACTAGTGTTAAGACTAGTCAGGCTGGAGAGCCAATTTAAGAAGCCCATTTTTATGACTTTATTTCTCTAGAAGCAATCCTGGTACCAAAATGTGTTAGACAGGGTTCTCTAGAGAGACAAAACCAGATTGCTGATAATTATATTATATATATATATAACACAAGAAATGAACTGTTAAATTATAAAGCAGTACAAATGGCTCAGTGCAACTCACTCCCATGAGAGTTGTGAGACACTGTCAGTCCTTCAAGTCTTGAGGGCCGCCAGGTAGTCCTCTGTAGAGAGAGCTAGGCTATCTCAGCACAGGCAGCAAACAGCAAGGCAGGTCACCAACCATCAGTCCCCAGCTCCAGAGATGTACATTCCAATTCTCTGGTGAGGCAAGTCTTAAAGGGACCTCAACTTACAGCGACACAGTTCACAGATTAGGTGTCCCACAAGTAGTGCAGCTTGCAAATTGAGGCACAGAACAAGCAAGGCAGCCTCACACTGGTCCGATGATCAAAGAGCGAGAGACAAGAAAGGCGAGGCTCACCAAGCCATTTATCTCTCCACTCTTCAATTAACTCCACATGTTTATCAGCTAGGCTGGCACAATAAACTATCTCACTCCACTACAAATGAAGTTGAGGTTTTCCAAAGGGTAGGCCCAGGAGTTGGGCCTGGCAGCAGGCCCTCAAAAACTGGGAGTCTGAGAAAGCATCCAAGTGAACTGTTCCTTCTCAGAATGGAGCTGGGTGAGCATACGGAAGTCCAAAGGGACAATAAGTGGCCTCTGCTGAAGCTTCAGTAGCTGTATACCCCTATAGCATTCTCCAAGGTGGATCTGGAGGCTGTGCTAGACCCCACGCAGATGAAAAGCGAGGGCTGTTTATGCTTGGGCTAGCAGCATCTACGTGCTGTAGATCACCTACAATGTTTGCACACAAGTAACCAAAGAGGCCTCACAGGGGCCCATTTTTTACATGTCTTGACCATTGTCCTAGGGTGGAATCCCACCACAGACAACCCAAGAAATATCAGAAATTGTTACCCTTCTCTCCCATTATGACCTGTGCTTGCACGTTTCTCATGAACAAGGGTTCATGGGAAAAATTGCAATCCCTGAACCCCAACATGAATGAGGTCAACAGGTTATCTGCCCAGGTTGGGATAGGGTAGGCACATGCTGAGCCAGTCAGTGTAGCTGGTGTGCCTGGACATCTAAAGCCATCACAGTCCTGTTATCAATCTGTTATCACTGACCACCACCTGCCCCAAAATTTGTGTAATACCAATTAATATGTTTCAACAAGCTGATGAAGCACTGGAAGGACTCACTCTTCTATACTGGAAATCTGGAAGACAACCACTTGGCCAACTGACTGGAAGAGATCTATACTTGTACCCATTTGAATAAAAGGTGACCCAACAGAATGTGTAAAGTATTATCATTGAGATCACATGCAAGTAAAAATCTGCTTAAGATAATCCAACAACAGTTACAGCAGTACATGGCCAGGCAGCTGCAGCAGAGGTTTGGGTCAGATTCAGAAGAGGTCATGGTTTGAGAACAAATTCCACAACACTTGTGTTCACGCAGAACTTGTACAGGGAGCAATATAGGCAGTTGTGTGAACAGAACTAGGGAACATTGCCTGGTTCTTAAAAACAGGAAAGCTGTGCATCAGGGCTGTATCCTATCAAAATACTTAATCTGTATGCTGAGCAAATACTCAGAGAAGCTGGATTATATGCAGTACCAGGATTGGAGGTAGCTTATTAACAGGATGAGAGATGCAGATGAAACAACCTTGCATGCTGAAAGCACGAAGGACTTAAAGCACTTGTTGATGAAGATCAAGGACTGCAGCCTTCAGTATGGATTATGACTAAATGTACAGAATATAAAAATCCTCAACTGGAACAATATGTAGTATCATGATAAATGGAGAAAACGTTGAATTGTCTGGATTTTTGTCTTGCTTGAATCCATAATCAATGCTCACGGAAGCAGCAGTGGAGAAACCAGAAGACGTGTTGATTAGGTAAATCTGCTGCATAAGACCTCTTTAAAAGTGTTGAAAAGCAAGGATGTTACTTTGGGGACTAAGGTGCACCCTCACCCAAGCCATGTTATTTTCAATTGCCTCATATGCATGTGAAAGTTGGACAATCAATAAGAATGCAAAAAAACTGATTTCAACTATGGTATTGGTGAAGAATCTTTAAAGTACCATGGGCTGCCAAAAGAAGAAAGTACAGCCAAAATCCTTGGAGGCAAGGATGGCAACATTTCCCCTTACATACTTTGGATATGTTATCAGGAGAGCCCAGTCCCTGGAGCTCATCAGGCTTGGTCAAGTGGAGGCGCACTGAAGAGGAGGAAGGTCCCAATGATATGGATTGACACAGTCACTGCAATAATAGGCTTAAACCTAAGTACAATTGTGTGCATGGTGGGGTAAAGTGTTTTGTTCTGTAGTTCAGAACATGGAGTCGCTAGGAGTTGGAAGCGATTTCATGGCCCCTAACAACTACTGTCCCCTTGCCTCACACCTTGGACAAAAGGGACAAAATCAGAATTCTGCTGCAACGTGTTTATTATGTGCCAAAAAAACTACACCACAGCTTACTCCACACATCCGTGGGAGAGTGCAGTCTTGCCTGCATCTGCTACAATGAGGTAGAGACTTCACACACAGCTTCACAAAACCCACAGAGTAGCTGGGATATGCAAAAATGCAACATCAGTTCAGCAGGAGGGGAGAGGGGAGGGGAGTTATGACACTGATTCTTTGGCACACAGCTTCCCAAAGAGGGGCAAGTAGTTTAAAAGAAAAAAAAAAAGAGAGAAAGGAAAAAGTCAAGTTTCCAAATTCCAGTAGCATTTCAGTCGACTGCAACTGTTGTTTCATACATTTCTCAAATGAAAGCAATAAAGAAAGGGTACTTGCCCCTCCAAGAGAAAGGGCTCCTGTGAGCCTTCATCTGCCCCCACCAAAAAGCAGCCCTTTTTAGCTGTTACAAAAAAGAAAAAAGTCCTGTGACTTTGTGATTAAAAACTTCTATCAACCCTCCCCCCAGACATCAGTGCAACTTAGAAAGGTGCAGTACACCATTTAAAACTATATACAGCAGCCATTCAAATGTCATTTTATCCGGTCCAGTTTCAAATTAAAAAAAAATTCTCCTTGGTCACAAACGTCTTGACTTGCAACGGTGAGAAACAGTGACCAGCAGTCCCCCAGACACAAATTTGCTATAATGTTAAAAGCTGCCAGGAAAGAAAAAAATCTCTTGTTCCAAACGACTTAAAAACTGTTTTAAGGAGTGTAAAAAGGAACTGGTAAAAACCCTCGAGCGTAAAATATGAAATATGATTTTGGTTTAAATGAAGAGCAAAGTCTCCTTGTTGTTTACAGTAAAAAACACCAGCTGAACACTCAGTTTATGCCGTTCAGGTGGGGGTTAAATCAATGGAAAGGCACTGTATGGCAGCTGCAAGAACGAAGCCAACGAGACCTGCGCGTCATCACCATCAGTATTGCAAGGAATGTAAAAAAGCGCTTTCAATAAATAAACCTAGATGTAGGCATCCGTGTCAACACCTTCTGGACACGTAGTTTCTTTGCTTTGTTTTTTGCTTTTCATTGGCAAAATGAGGAACTAAAATCTGGGAAAACTGCAGAGTCGCTTGGAGGGTGAGCCAGAAGGTCCTTGCCCTGGCACACCCCCTGAAAACAAAACCCGACAAAACTCATTGTGCATTAATTAGTGCAGAAACAAAGACAGATTCAGCAAGTGCAAAGGTGACTACAATTTTCCCTCGTCCTCGGGAAGCCAGCTCCTGGCCACCAGGGGCAGGTGGTAGAGGCTGAAGCCTGGTGGGCCAGCGCCTTGGTTGCCATCTTCTAGCTGGAGTCTCGGTTCTTCTGGTTCCGCATCAGTGGGCTGTGGTGGCGCAAGCCCTCCATGCTGTGCCGCCAGTGCCAGCAGCTCCGGCAGAAGTACTTGAAGCAGACCTGGGTTGAGGGGAAAGAAGAATGGAGATGACATGCCTGTGTGGGCACCAGCCAGGGAAGCTGCTGCATAAGCTGTTTGCTCTGCTTGGAGAAGAAATGGGGGGACTCCACCCCAGTGGCATCTGTGGGGTGAAGAGAGGAGGTTTCTAGAAATTGCCTTATCTTTAACAGAGAGGACTTAACCACCAAGACAAATCTATTGAGCACATTTCTGTGGGTGCCCTTGTCTTAGTCCAGCACACTGGGCTCCACCTGTGTAGAGAGGCTGTGCCGCTCTTCCTCCTCCTCTCTCATGCCCATAGCTATTCTTTTTACATTTTATTAGGGGCTCACACAACTCTTATCACAGTCCACACATATACATACATCAATTGTATAAAGCACATGTGTACATTCCCTGCCCTAATCACTCTCAAAGCATTTGCTCTCCACCTAAGCCCTCTGCATCAGGTCCTCTTCTTTTTTTTCTCCCTCCCTCCCCACTCCCCCTTCCCTCATAATCCACAGATTGTTATTTTGTCATATCTTGCTCTATCCGGAGTCTCCCTTCCCCCGCTTCTCTGCCGTCCATCTCCCAGGGAGGAGGTCACATGTGGATCTTTGTAATCGGTTTCCCCTTTCCAACCCACTCACCCTCCACTCTCCCAGCATCGCCCCTCACACCCTTGGTCCTGAAGGTATGGTCCACCCTGGATTCTCTGTGCATCCAGCCCCCATATGCATCAGTGTACAACCTCTGCCCTATCCAGTCCCGCAAGGTAGAATTCGGATCATGGTGGTTGGGGGGAGGAAGCATTCAGGATCTGGGGGGAAAGCTCTGTTCTTCATTGGTACTACCTCGCACCCTGACTGACCCATCTCCTCTCCTAAACCCCTCTATGAGGGGATCTCCAGTGGCCGACAAATAGGCCTTGGGTCTCCACTCTGCACTTCCCCCTTCATTCACTATGGTATATATATACACTTTTTTTTTTGCATGATGCCTTTTGCATGGTCCCTTTGGCACCTCGTGATCGCACAGGCTGGTGTACTTCTTCCATGTGGGCTTTATTGCTTCTGAGCTAGATGGCCGCTTGTTCACCCTTCAAGCCTTTAAGACCCCAGACACTATCTTTTTTGATAGCTGGGCACCGTCAGCTTTCTTCCCCACATTTACAGCTATTTTTTTTAATAAATAAAATTTTACTGGGAGCTCAGACAACTCTTATCACAATCCATCCATCCATTGTGTCAAGCACACTGGTTGCCATCATTCTCAAAACATTTTCTTCCTACTTGAGCCCTTGGTATCAGCTCCTCATTTTCTCCCCTCCCTCCCTCACAAACCCTTGATAACTTATAAATTATTATTTTTCCAAGTCTTACACTGTCTGATGTCCCCCTTTACCCACTTTTCTCTTGTCTTTCCCCCAGGGAGGGGGTATATGTAGATCATTGAGACCAGTTCCCCCTTTCTCCCCCCACCTTCCCCTTCCCCTCCTGGGTTTGCTACTCTCATTATTGGTCACATGAAGGGATCATCTGTCCTAGATTCCCTGTGTTTCCAGCTCTTATCTGTACCAGTGTACATCCTCTGGTCTAGCTGGATTTGTAAGGTAGAATTGGGATGATAGTGGGGGAAGAGGAGGAAACATTAAAGAATTAGAGGAAAGCTGTATGCTTCATCAGTACTATACTGCACCCTGATTGGCTCGTCTCCTCCCCAAGACCCTTCTGTAAGGGGGTGTCCAGTTGCCTACAGATGGGTTTTGCGTCTCCATTCTGCACTCCCCCTCATTCACAATGATATGATTTTTTTGTTCTTTGATGCCTGACCCCTTCGACACCTCGTGATCACACAGGCTGGTGTGCTTCTTCCATGTGGGCTTTGTTGCTTCTCAGCTAGATTGCGGCTTGTTTACCCTTCAAGCCTTTAAGATCCCAGATGCTATATCTTTTGATAGTTGGGCACCATTGGCTTTCTTCATATTTGCTTATATATCCACTTTGTCTTCAGCGATTGTGTCGGGAAGGTGAGCATCACAGAATGCCAATTTAAAAGAACAAAGTATTCTTGAATTGAGGGAGTACTTGAGTGGAGGCCCAATGTCCATCTGCTACCTTAATACTAAACCTATAAATATATGCACATAGATCTATTTTCCCATCCTTATAAATATATTTACATATGTACATGTCTGTATTTAGACCTTTATAAATGCCCTTTGCCTCCTAGTTCTTTCCTCTATTTCCTTTTACTTTCCTCTTGTCCCACTATCATGCTCAGCCTTCATTTGGGTTTCAGTAATTCCTTTCTGTTACATTGGCCTGATCAAGCTCTACCAGGCCTCCTTGTCATTGATTTTGGATCACTTGTTATTCCCTTGTCCCTGGGTTTGTTAGCACCCACTTCCTTCCCTCCTGCCCCCGGCCTCTCCCCGTTGTCCCCACATAATCATAGCTCCCATTGTTTTCTCCTCCAGATTGTTAATCCTGCCTATTTTATCGAGACCTGCAGAGATAATAATGTGCATAAAAAACAAGACAGAGCAAAACAACAACAATAAAACCAACAACAAAAAAGATAAAAGCCTGTAAATAGTTCAAGGTCTATTTGTTGACCTTTAGAAATGTTTTCCAGTCGAGTCTGATGGGGTGCCATGCCTTTGCCCCAAAGTCTATTTTTAGTATTCCCTGGGGACTTAGTTGCTCTGTCCCCCTTCCTGTTCTGTTGCACCTCCTTAGTGTTTCACCTCGGTGTGGTGGGATCAGATTGGGCGCAATTACCACACTGTTTCCAGTGTTGTCCCCAGTCAATGAAAGACGTCATGTCTTGTATTGGGGCTAGCCTTATGGTCCTCTCTGTGCTTTGGCTGCTCTGAGCTGTAATATTCTCCTCAGGGCTTGGTGGGCCAGGATGTGTTCCACTCTCTCTTCCTCTCCATTCATTTGCTCCCTTGTGCTCTGATCAGACATGTCCCTCTCCCTGAGCTGTACCTTCAGTGCTGTCCTCTGAAGTGAATTCTTCTGTGGGGATAGGGACTGTCCACATAGTTGGGATTGGGGCTGGCCCCTCAGACCTCCACAGCTGTTCTTCCTGCCCTGGTCTCCCTTGTATCTACCTACAGAGAGGTGTATCACATGGCTGCATCAGGGAGAAATGTGAAAGGCAGTGACCACAGGTTCCAATGCTATGCAACATAAGCCTTCATCTTCAGGGTAACTCAGCAGAGGCGACTGGGCTTGCACCCCAGTCTTGGTCCTCCTCTTGCTAGCTGTGCAGCCTAAGGGAAGCTTCCCAGGAATGATCTGAAAGTGGGAGTCATCTGTAAAGCACTAACCCCCCCAAAGCCTCGAGAAGAGGCTGACAAGAAGGGTGCTTTCAGGCTTACTCAGCAACCTCCTTACTGCAGCAAGTCTTCATTCCGGAGCCTCCGTCTAACTGCATCTACTCAGACCCTCTAAACCTAAGTGAGTAATGAAAATGACCCAAAATGGGTTGACTTCTAGTATCCTGAGGGTCTCCGGCTTCGCTTACCATGCTCTTCTGCCTAAGTGTGGTAAAGAGCAATAATATCAGCACCACTTGGGAATGGGTGAGGAACAGACCCACTGAATACAATCTGCATGAAACAAGACCCTGAGGTGGTTTTCATATGCATCAGACTCCTGTTTCTGACAGCTAGTAGATCAGGTCCACCCACGACATGCCGCCACAATCCACAGGGGAGAAGCGCACTCTAGCAGCAATCAGAGCAGCACGCAGCTTTCTGCAGGCTACAAAACACCCAATGAGGGGTATGATATGTGAAGACTGCACCAAGAAAACAAAACAGAACCAGACTGGACCAATGTTTCCCATGGCTGAAGGGGAAAGACATTTAAGGGGAACTGAGACTATGTCCATGGTAGTGGAATCTGCAAAAAGGAAATCAATGGCTGTACAACATGAAGAGTATAATCAATGGCACTGATTTATACAAGTAGAAATTGTGGAATTGGAGAATGTTTTGTTGTGTGTATTTTTGCCACAATTAGAAAAAATTACATGAATATCAATGGGCACAAGGAAGAAAATATGTCTAGAATTGAGTATGTTGACAGTTGTACAGCTCTTCTTGATAAGATTAAATTTTTGAGTTGTATAACATGTGGATAAAGTGCTTAAAAAAAAAAAAGCAAAAGCACCTATTCAGCAATAGTGCCCTACTGCAGCACAACATCCCAGGCAAGAAGAAAGGCTCAGTGCTGATTCCATTTCCCAAGAGTCTGAGTCAAGCTGTTTGTAGCGTAGCCCTCATTTGATCACCAGCAAGCATCACGACTGCCTCCTCCATGCTCTCTGAGGCAAGCAGGAAGCTCACAGACTGCTCACGTGTTCTCAACTCACCTGGTCTCGACAGAAGAAAGGGCCAGGCTGAGAGCTGCAGACATGACACAGAGAGTCTTCTAGGTAGGGGTCAATCTGAACCTGCACAAAATGCAAACAGGAGAATGAGGAGGTGAATCTTCTCTCAAGGAGACCAGAGGCTAGAAGGAACGGAGCACCACTGGGTTACAAAGAAGAAAGCAGGATGCTTGCCTGTTTTAAAGGCGGTCTAGGGAATTATCAGACAAGGACCCACACAGCAGGAATCACACCAGGCCAAGCTGGACACATCTGTGATATGAGTGATATGAGCACCCACACTTTACTCTAGGCCCAATACTCCAGCCGTCCACCATTTGGCATGTGAGTAAGGGCTGGAAAATGGAAAATCAAGCTACTCAGCAATGCTAAGTAAAATTCAGTCAGGGAAGGCACCCACAAACTATGGAGGTCCCAGAGTCTTAGTTCCCATTCCTTCCTGAGCCTATCCAGACCAGGCCCAGTCTAAAACATAGTCTCATTGAGTACCATTAGGATAGGTCCAAACTTTCGTCTCTGATCTGCCCTGGGTCATATTGGCCCAGGCCTCTCAAATGCCCCTGGAATAAGGGCATGAACCAGCCTACTCACCTTCTTGGTAAACTTGGTGGTTTTGATCTCCACAAAAGCTGCACTAACTGCCTTCAGGTAACTGCGTTGGTTGTTGAAAGTCACACGTCCAGATCCTAGGAACCAGAAAAACAAGTTACTTTCCTGTTAAATTTTCCGAAATGCTACCTGGCAACATGTAGAAAACCTTTTTTTTCTAAACTAGTGCAGCCAAATAGAAATATGACGTGAACTACTCACTTTAAAATTTTCTAGTAGTCACATTATAGTGAGAAATAAACCAGTAAAATTAATTTTAAGAATATGACTCCTATAGTCTAGCAGGCACAAGGAAGGACCCAGATGATGTTGTGGGACAAGATCAGCAGTTCAAAACCCACTAGGCTGCTCTGTGAAAAATAAGGCTTTCTCTACTCCTGCAAAAGGGTTATAGTCTTAAAAAATCATAGAGTTCTCTTCTGCTCTGTAGGGTCACTGTGAGTCAGAGTGACTTGGTGGCCATGGGTTAGTGTAGGCAGATGCATAGTTAAGGTCAAAAGGGTTCCAAGCTTGGGAGTAGGAACCTAAATGCTAACCAAACACCTCTCTTCAAGACTGGGCCCAGCAGTCAAGCCTGGTCTAGAGAGGTATTTGGAGATCTAGCTGGAGAGCCAGAAAAAGCTCCATCCTGCCAAGTACCGCCTCCATCCCTGCAGCCTCTGAAGTCCTTGTTCTCAATCTGCGGTGCAGTACTGATGAGCACACAGAACTCCTTCCTGGCCAGATTCCGTGTGAGTGGGCAGACAGGGCTTTGGGGAGGTGGGTTAGATCAGAAAGCTCAAGGCTCTGCTGCACCATCAAATGCCACCACTGTGCCCCGACTTGGGAAACCGATCTCCTCTCTCAGATTCCGTACAGGTACCCAGGTCAGAGTTTAAGGCCATGGACGCAACTAAAATGGGACAGCAGTAGCTATGACTATAACTGTTGTCACTGGAGCCACTCTGAGTCCTCCAGCAGTTTGACCTGATTTCTAAAACTAAGACAAAGCAAACAGATCTTTTTGAGAGCCCTTAATGAAGGACGTCAGGTAGGTTCCAAAAGGTCCTGGCCTCTTAACAGACCAACTACTGTCTGTCCCAGAATGATGTTGCTGTGAACTTGGGGCTTCCAACCAGTTTCTGCCTATCTCATATCCTGTCACTTCATATAGTCTCATCACTTTAGGGCGGGGGGGCAGGCACACATGAGGTAGGCAGAGTGGGGTGCAGAGAGGCCACTGCTGGTGATTTATCTAGGGGAAAATGTTATGCGGCATGGTAATGCAGATCTGCAAACCTGGGTCCGGCCTCTCTCCCCACTCTCACGGGGAAGTAGCACAATCCTGGTTCACATCCCAGGGGCCACGAAGCCTTCCCACACAGAAGTGGGACACTTACCAATGGGATACTTGTGCTTATCTGTGTCAATCCCAGCATACACCACTCCACCAAATAGGTCATTCAAGATGGCTGCCAGGGCCTCGGCGTTGAGCATCCCGTGCAGAGCGCCGACAAACACTGTCCTGCTGGGGTCAAGTCTCTGAGATGGGCTCCGGACAAAGTTGCTGTCAGCCAAGACCCAGGGGATCACCTGCACCTAAAAACCACCCAAAGATGCATCAGCCCTACCACAAATAAAGAGGTTCTTGTGTGCCAAGTTACCTGCTATGGAAATACTAAAGTTGGGTCTGCCAAGCCCTTACAGTGCATAAGTAGGGGTGATGACCTGTCCTAGACACACAGACATCCCAAAAGTCACCCTTTACTGCAACCCAGCTGACGTTAATTTGTCCTGAGGGCTCCCCCTGTGCATAATAGTGAAAATAAGTGGTATAGGACACCACTCACTCATGCTGGAGAGCAGGCCAAAAAGTATTTAATGGTCATATCCAGGAACCAAACCCTCTGTCCTAACCTCCAGCTGTGTTCTAAGAAAGGAGGCTCGGACAATGATGAACAGAGAACATGATCTGAAGTCCTTAAGAGTAGAAGGGCTCAAAGAGAAATGAAAGGATAAGAGCTTGGTGGACAAAGGGGGTGGGGGTTTACGCTGCATGTATGGGACAGCTACTAGTCTAACCCAGAAGCAGTGGGAAATCACTGGAGAGGTAGGGTGGAAAAGTCATGCACAGAAAACCACTGAAGTTGTGTGGAGTGGAGTACCACTATAGCAGGTGTTGACCATGTCTTTTGCCTGAGTTCCCTGAGCCTATAAAAAAAATCTGGTACAGTAGGCAGAAGACTCCACAACCAAGTGAACTGACAGATGTCCATTAAATGTTTAAAAGATTAACATGTGAGGATTTTAAAAATGTCTGGAAATAGGAAGAGTTCTAAGAAAGAAACCAGCAATCAGGAAAAAGCCATAGTTGGAGGAAAAAATATTAAGGTTTGGACAAACTAATGTCACTGGACACAGAACAAGCCCAGGCCAAGGATATGATTCTACTCAAGAGTTTACAAACTGACGGGGCATGGTGAGTAAACAAAGAAGAATCAGAACCAATGGGCTGCACTCTGGGTGAATGTGGGATGGGGAGGCCTGGCAGAAGTTACCAGGGGAGCCATTTTCATTGGAAGCTAAAAAAAAAGCACACAGACGAGTGGCCCTAAGGAGTTCCAATGGAAGTGGGGGCTGAGGTAAGCTAAGAGGCTGGAGAGCAAAGTGTGGGTCTCAAGACATGAACAAAACCAAACCACACTGCCGTCAGGTAATTCCATCTCCTAGCAACCCTACATGGGGCTTCTTAGACTTAAATCTTTACAGGAGCACATAGCCTCATCTTTCTTCCTTGGAGAGGCTGGTGGGTTTGAGCCAACACTCAGAACAGACGTGAAAATAAATAATTTATCTGAAATGGGAAAGAACCGATGAGGTAGTCAAGTACTGACTACGCTGTGATGGGAGGAGGGAGACACAATGGAAAAAGACAGAAGAAGCAATCAATCAAAGAAAAATTATACCACTACAAGGTGCTCAGGGAAAAATGGGAAATAGAAAGGTATTGGCAGGGACACTGAGAAAAGGAAAAGGGTCTAAAGAGTAAGTCCCTTGTGAAATCAGGGGACAGGAAGGAAGGCCCTGCTATCCAAGTCCCCCACCAGAATACACTGGGTTAAGTACATGAGTTCCATGCAGCAAAGGAGTTGGGAAACTTTCCAAGGACACCCATAAAATGACTTTCATCTCCAAGACAGAATATGCTCTAACACCAGGAAACTACAAAATGAAAGCCCAGCTTTAGTACTCAGATCATTTTAAATCATAGGTGGCCATCTCCCAATAAAATAGGCATTTTAACTCCCCATTTCATAGATAATAAGCTTCAAAAATGTTCAAATACTTTGTCCTATGTCACAGAAGTGACATCCTCTGGAATCAGATCTTAAAGACCCCAACACTGAACTAAAAATGTCCTTTGCCAAGTGTTTCTCAAACATGATCCATTAGGCCCACTTGTTGAGCTTGGTCAAAGTGGATACTCCTGAGGTCCATCTGGCTGAGTCAGCTAGTCTGGGATAGGGCCCAGATGTCTTCAGTGAGGTTCCCAGGTAAGAAAACTGTTTAGGGATCCATGCTATCAAGGACAAACCAGGATGACAGCAAGAAAAGTGTAAGGAAAGAGAATCTTATGGAGAAAACATCGTACTAGTAAAGCCTTGTGTGGGAGCAACAAAATGTAAATGGGTAGCAAGGGATTTATCTAACTCAGACTAGGAGGTCAGACATCTACCCTGAGGCCAGGGCTATGGAGAAATAGCTGTAGGTTTTTTTGTTCTTGCTATTTGAGATCATTTTTTTAAGATCATTTTATCGGGGGCTCTTACAGCTTTTATAACAATCCACATATCAACTGAATCAAGCATTATCTGTACATATGTTGCCATCATCATTCTCTAAACATTTACTTTCTGTTTGAGCCCTTGGTATCAGGGTCCTCTTTTATCCCTCCTTCCCCCACCCTCATACCTTCCTAAACCCTTGATACATTATAAATTATTATTATTCCCATGTCTTACACGGACCACTTTCTCCCTTCACCTATGTTTCTGTTGTTTGTGCTCCTGGGAGTGGGTGGGTTATGCATCAATCATTTTGATCGGTTCCCCCTTCCTCAGCTGTACCTTCCCCCTACACTCCTGGTATTGTTACTCCCATTTCTGTTCCTGAGGGGTATAGCTGACCTGGATTCCATGTGTCGTGAGCTCTTATCTGTACCTGTAAAGATGCTCCAGTCTAGCCACAACTGAAAGGTAGGACTGGGGTCATGATAGTGGGGAGTGAGGAAGCCTCAAAGAACCAGAGGAATAGTGTGTGTTTCATAGGTGCTATACTACACTCTGGTTGACTCATCCCTTCCTTGTGACTCTTCTGTGAGGGAACACCCTACTGGTCTACAGATAGGTTTTGCTTCTCTGTTAGTTGGCCACTTGTTTAACTTCAAGCTTTTAAGACCCCAGACACTATATCTTTTAATATCCAGGTACCATCAGCTTTCTTCACAGTTGCTTATGCACCCATTTTGACTTCAGCAATCGTGTTGAGAGGGTGAGCATCACTGATTGAGAGGCTGTCAGAACAAAGTGTTCTTGCATTGAGGGAGGGCTTGAGCAGAGGCCCAAAGTCTGCCCACTTCCTCAAAGTACTGCCATTTAAATATATATATATATATATATATATATATATATATATATATATGTATGTGTGTAGGCCAATACCTTTATTTTTATGAATTAACATATAATTCTATGTATATATCTACAGGAAATAGATGTAGAATTTATCAGTTAAATTCAAATAGAGAAAATTGCTTTAAATTTTACCTATAAGCAAGAGATTTGGGACAGACATATTGGCTAAATAAAGGTAAAATAAGGATTGGAAGATACTATGATCTCCATGGGCAGGAATGTACAGATACATGTGTCTGTGCGTGTAAGTGCGCGCACACACACACGTCCAAAGGTTAATTTGCTTTTTGGTGTAATTCAGAGGATTCTGTCTGTATTGTAGGGCAACGAGAACAGCCTTGTCTTGGCAGGAATTGGTGGTGTCACTAGGTAGGTGCAGACCACACCAGGTAACACTGTCAGAGGATTGACACCAAAATGAGGATTGTGCGGTGGTTCAGTTGTAATGCATTATTTTTAATAATTTCTGTAGCTAGCTGTAACAATGTAAGCCTAGCTTACATGTATCATACCTACAAGGCTAAAATCCTAATTTACTTCTTGAATCTCCTAAGACATTTCTGGTATAAGCACATGTTTCCATTGCTGCAGTGTTGATATAGATAGTGCCTTTGTCAAATACTCTGGTGTCTTAACCACAATGTAGTGGTAATTAGTACTGGGTAAACCTCTATCATTAACTTTTCTGACAATGTAGTAGTAAGAAAAGAGGCAGAAAAATTTAAAAGGAAATTACAACTGTATTTGTTTCACAGTATTCTATGATTAAAATCAGTAACAGTCATTACTAAAGGTTCTATGTGGTCTGGTCCAGAAATCCATGGGGGCGGGGGAGCATGAGACCAGCCCTAGAAACAGCACTGGCAAGCATCTGTGGCCTGCAGAGCCACCCAGCCCAAGGAGTGCAGTGTCTCGTGCCAATTACTTTGTGTAGAAAGGAAAAGCACTCTCTCACCTCTTTGCAGCGCATCCTTCGGCTGGACATCTTGAAATAATATTCACTCAGGCCATCTGGGCTCAGTGGGTCATGAGAGCAAGCCTGAAGCAAGGCTCGGACAGATTTCTCTAGTTCAAAGACCAGATACACATACCCTATTCCCAATGAAAGGAGAAATCACATTACTATCACTGCCTCATGGTTATTTTTCAGTCTTGACTTTAAAGAAGTTTCCACTAAAGAAGAGGTCTTATGAGTCAGGTTCATTTTGACCCAACTTCTGACAAGTCCTGATTGGAAGGCACATTCTTTCTATATCAGATGCCTGGGCCAGGGGAGGGAGAGGCACACCATTCCCCCACCCTAATAAGGAGGGGGACTGGCAAGCTGTGACAGAGGATGGGACCAGTATCACATAATTCTCTATTCCAGAACAGGCCAGCACAGCCAGGCAAGACAGCACTTCTGTGTCTGGTCTGCCAGAGTATGGAGGTATTATTTTAAAAGCCTAGTTAAAGCCCTGGTTCAGTTCATGGCAACATTTTCAGTGAAGTTGGGACAGAGTGAAAATAGAACCTACATTCCTTTCTACAGGGAGGGGTTCTCGTTTGAGACCAGTGAGAAATCAGATGCTTGGTTCTCATTCCTGCCAACTCCAAAGGGATCTCAGAATTAGGTCAGACAACAACTTAACTAGGCAGAGAAGGCAGATGAGGGAAAACTTTCCAGATGCCTCATTTTAAAAGGAAAGGTGCTGCCAGGGGATTCAGGTTTACAGTGAAGGGCCCAGAGTAGGGGGACTGAGTGGCAGCTCCCACTGCAATATAAGTTTGGACAGGTGAAGCATTAGTCAGAAGAAACAGAGGGGTGTGCTAGGTTGAAAAGAAAGAGGAGCCAGCTGAAGGGTGTGTGCCCATACCATGTTACCAGCATGCAGCTGTGACATCCCAGCAACCACTCAGTGCAGTTATGTAGGAGGGAAGGGAAAAAAAAGTTCCTACCATGTCTTTATTACCTTTAGGCATATTACCTTTGGGAGGACACCGGGGGTGCTTGCCATCCTTACCAGGCCACTCGACACTCAAAGAGCCAAAAACACGGAAGGTGTTAACCAATCCAGCTACAGAGAGACAGAAGAAAATGGCAAAGTTGAGGCACTGTTCTTCCCCAGGAGGGACACAGTGAAGAACACCAGTGTTCTCACCCCCAGGCTCAATCCCCTTGACAAATAACTCAGAAGTGACTTTTGGTCTCAGGAGACAAGCACAAATACATGACACAGAGGCACTGTGGGAGTTCATGAAATGCACCCGCAGCCCCCTCAGCTGCTACTCTACCCACGTGTGCTCAGGCAGATGACCTTCAATCCAAGTTTCAGGCTCCTGAAAGACGTGCTCCAGTGTCAACTCTTGTAGCAGGAAACTCAAAGTCATCTCACCTTCTGTAATATCCCAGGGAACACCTCCTAGGAACACCTTGCAAGAGTAGATGGGGTTCTTGTAGTTCCGGGGAGGAAGCTGGCCGCTCCAGGTACAAGTGGCTTCATTCACAGCTTTGGTAGCAGAGAGAAATAGGGGCCAGAGAATCAACAGTCACTAACCTTACACCTAGAATTTATCTAGGAAGAACTACACTGGCCACAATCATAACCCAGCTGCCTGGCTATTCTGAAAGCTAAGAAATCTTGGGTCTCACCAGCCCAATCAATGATCATCCTAATTCACTAATTCTGCTGCCATTGAAATTGCAATGACTATCAAATAGGATATTTACAGTAAGAAGTGTCATACCTTCCAATGCATTTCCAAACCATTACCATAACTGATAATAAGGCCTGACAGAACAATGGACTAAGCTTGGGCTGCTAGCTGAAAGGTTGGTGGTTCAAATACATCAGCAGTACTTCCACAGGATAAAGATGAAGTGGCCTATTCCCATAAAGATTTACATTCTCAGAAGTTCAACAGAGCAGTTCTACTGTCTTAAGGACCCTATGAGATGTCATTTCCTTGACAGCTGTGAGAAAAAAAATGGCAACCAATAAGCTAATCACAAAGCAGTTTTAGCTAGCTATTGTTTATAGAACTTATTAATTTAAATTTATAATTATTTGAAAACAACCAGAGCAATTTGGTATAATGTGATTACAATGTCCTATAGGCTATTCCTTTACTAGTCAAGACAGGCCTTCTACCTATTTAAATGAGAGCCAGTCTACTTTCTCCCTGGCTTGACTCTGAGCTCATCAATCACTAAAGTTAGGACAAAGCCAACAACAACAAAAAACGAATCACTACAATAGTCCAAAATGAGAATGTCACAACTGTTCCTTAAGTCAGACCATGGCCTATCCTTGTGACAGTTATTCTCACAGTACTTGAACAGAAACCAGATCTTCCAGATTTATAAGATAGTGAATTTTCCTTCAACCACTCAAGCTTCCTATTCATGCCAAATGCAAGTTTATTCAAACTCACTGTTAAGTTTCTTTGACTCAAGCACTATGTTAAGAAACAAGTTCTAAGTGCTTTCTCCTCTTTGCTATACAGACGGATTCCAAGTTACAAACTAGATCCATTCAGAACTCTGTCTTTAAGAATTTGTAAGGTAGCTGGTAGGGTGGATACAGTTCTTTTTTAGCCTTACTTTAGTACCAAAAAAGGAACACGCCTCAATGGCATAATGGGTTATAAGTTGCGTTGTTAACAGCAACTGAAAGATGGTTGGTTTGAACTCACCCAAAGTTCCTAACTGCAAGGGCCAGCTGTTCCAACCCACCAGCCACTCCTAGGGAGAACAATGAGGGTCTTTTTTTTGCTTCCATAAATCTTTATGGCCTCAAAAATCAAAGGAGTTCTACTCTGTCCTACAGGTTCGATACAAGTCAGACCTGATGTCAATGAGTGTAGTTTGGGTTTGAGTGCAAAAAAAGACTTGAAGACTTTTCAATGATTCAAAACTTGCACATGCAACAAACAAGGTGATTATGTTGAGGAATTTTCTACGAGTAGGAGGGTTGGTGCTATCACTTCAAAATGAAGGCAAAATTATATAACCTTAAAGGGAAACTAGGGGTTGTCAGAGAATAACTTGGGGTCTGACCCCATTTCCTTTTTGACCTACCCTTAATATCTGTAGAGGCCTCCCTCTTTTTGTGACCACTCCAGCCTTCTATAAATCTTTAATCATGTCCCCACCGCCAGTCTATGCCTTTTCAGATCAGACTTGTCTCTCTGCCCCTTCTACCTTCCTCCTTTAGCACTGAGGCAGAGCCAATGAAATAAACATCATTTTAAATCAAGGCAAGGATCTGAAAAGTCAATCCCTAAAAGGCTTAAACTAATTGTGTTGCTCTATCAAGAAAGTGAGTACTGTCAGCAATAATCTTCAAACAAACTCAGAAGTTTATATAATGGTCTCATCCAAAAGCCTGGTAATGTTTCTCAGGACAACACTGGCACTAGAGACAGTACACGGCCATTAGTGAACAGGGTAGCTGCAGTCTAGGGAGACTGAGATCAGGACTGATTCTATGAGTACCAATGTCTATGGAAACAAACAAAATGGAGAAACTGAAACCTCAGTCATCAACCTCAGGACTTCAAAACAAGGGTGATGCTCTCCCTGCAGCATCGGACAATGCGTAATCTAATTCACTCACTTCCAAATACTAAGATGAAAAACAAATTCAGTAAGTCATTAAGGTAACTTAAAAAAAAACCAACAGGACACTTGCAGGATCCCTCACACCTTGCTGTTGTTAACTTCAACTCACAGTCATACCATGCTGTGCAAAGCAGCACTGCTCCTAAGAGGTTTTAAGACTGTGGCTTGTTGGAAGCAGACTGCCAGGTCTGTAGTCCAAGTGACCTCTGGATGCGTTCAAACCAAACATCTTTCAGCTAATGCTGGGCCATTTGTGCTACTCAAAGACTCCTTCCCTTACCTCAGAGGTTGACACATGCCAACTACCCACCTCCCAGTGCATCATCTCTGAGTGTACCAGAGTCTTTGGGAAGAGAACTCCAGCATAGGATATTTTCTGAAGTAGAAAATGGGAAGCTAGACAAGATTCTGGGCATCAATCACAGAGTTTGTTTTAAGGATACCCACCTGTGAAAGAATTAAAAGCAATAGTAGCAACAGCACATAAGCAAGTGAGAGGCAAAGCAAATCCCTATGGGGAGTGTGTGTGTTCCTGTGCAGCAGATTATTTGCCTCTTTCCTCTCTATTCAACCTGAAAGATGTTGCTGAGTTTGCCCCACATCTTTCTTTGTATATCTGGATCCTTCACCATACAATTAACTCTCTTGTCTCTGGACAATTCACCAATATGTGTGCTAAGGTCACTTTCTGTTTCCAGGATGGGGTCCCAAGCCTCATGCCTGGCCACAGCCACACTTACCTGCAGCTTGCCGGTGCAGCCTGGCCTCCCTCTCTATGCTGAAGGGGTCTTTAGGAGCTTCAAGAAGGTCCCAGGATGGCCACACAGATGTTCCTGGCCATTTCTTTGATGCACTGGTTGGGGAGGGTGTGACGGCAGCAAGAGCAGCTTGATCTTGGTCCATCCGGGACCCAACCCCCATCTTTAAAGGGTCTCTGGGACACCCACCCGTCAGAGACAGGAAGGGAAGAGGAGGAGAAATTCGAAGGCTTGACTACAGAAAGAAAAATGAAGATATAAATTTTTAAAGTAAAGTTGTGATATAAAAATGAGGGGACTTCACAAAGTTTAGAGTATAGAAAATATGAAATACTATTATGCTAATATACAAGGGCAAGTCAAAAGTATTCCTATAAAAATCATGGAAACCTTTACTAGAAAAAAAAACCTTTACTAAACACAATTATCAAAATGTAAGGCTATTGTCTCTCAACATCTCCTCCACATAGGTCTATAAACTTCTGAAGGTAGTGTCTCCATCTCTCTAGCCCTTCTCCAGGAGTCCTGCACTTGATTTATACTATAGCAAAATGGCAGGTTTGGCATCTCTGGGGGACTCAACTTGTGCTCCTTTTAAATGCTCTTTGAGTTTTGGGAAAAGTCTGAAGGAGCAAGATCAGGGCTGTACAGTGGGTGGGGTAAAATTCACCAAGATAATTCTCACAGGACAGCCCTTGCTACCCTTGAAAAATGGGTAGGTGCATTGTCATGATGGAAACCAGTTCCTTTGTGCATTCCCCCCAGCTTTTTTCTCATCAATGCACTTTTAAATCTTCATAAAACTTCCTTCCTAATAAGCCCCATGGTGGTCCTAATGTTCCTTGAAAAAAAAATCTGTCAAGATTACTCCTTTGGGATGCCACAAAACTGTAGCCCTATCCCCTTGTGAGCTAACCTTCCTGCCCAGCAAATCCCCGCAGAAGCCACTGTTTTGATTGGACCTTCTCTCTGGATTATAATAGTCAATTCAAGATTTGTCCCAGGCTCTTATTTGTTCCATAAAATCATCTTCATGAACTCTGATCTTGCTTGAAAGGCAAGAAAGATCACCTCTCTGAGCTAACCTTCATGAAACATTTTTGGCATTCACCGAGTGAAAAGCTAACTGAGGTCAATTATGTTTGCTTAAATGGGCAATGCAGAATCATGAGACTTAGACTTCTGTCACTATCATGTCAATGGTAATTTTACGGGTTTCCTCCACCACTTTCTGAACTTCCGCCACAATTTCTTCATTTGTTGATGGTCTTCCCTCTCTTGATCCTTCATTGAGGTCTTCCTCACTTTCCTTAAAATGGTTGATCCTCTAAAAACAGTAGTTTTATGAGAGTCAGAATTGCGGTAAACTTGCTGCACAGCTTCAAGGCTTTTCGAAGATGATCACTTGAGTTTTGTTTTCTCTTATGGCCCAAAAATATTTATGTATATTTTTTGTTTAAAGGTATCCTAAACCAGACTAAGACAAGTGTATTACTGAGAGAACTTATCTGCATCTAACCACTGATCACCCAAACATGTGCAAACACATTTTGTTTGGGATATGTGCACCTGTGCATGTGTGAACTGGAGCCCCAGCAGCAACACTTTTTGACTTACCCATGTACATTTGCCATTTGCCTTCCTTTTAGATTTTCTCTCTATCCATCTTGAAGATTAATTGTACTTTACTGTGACATATTTTTCTTCTCTCCCAAATGTTTTTCATGTTACAAGAGACATCTTCATAGTGGTTGTACATTAATTTATGGCATTCTATTTAAGGAACAAGCTACCTCCCATTGACCCATTCCACTACTGTTGAACATATAGGTACTTTCCAGGATTATTGATAACAATTTTAAGCCTCTTCATATTGTGTGTTTTCTTTGGTCACATTCCTAGGAGTGTCAAAAAGCTTTCTATGAGAATGCTATTTCTATTTTAAAAATGTATGACAACACCACTTCCACTACAAGCTTATGCCAAGGTTTTCATTGGGTAAAAACAAGATCACATTATGGATAAATAGTTGATAGAATATTTTCTGACAGTCTAGATACTGCCTCTATTAGTTCTTATATGAATACTATCTGTCTTATGTCCCATCCCCATTTGTTCCCTTGTGTGTGTGGGGTAGGGTTTATGAATGTTCTTTATTAAAAATAGCAGAATATGAAAGTTAGGGGAGGTAAACTTCCTAGACTGAGTCATATATAGAATAACAGAAACATAGCTAGAAGCACCTCATCTGGCCCCATTTAAAGGGGCATAAGCTGCAGCCCAGAAAAATAAAGGGACCTGTGCTTGTGGTTTCTCCTCTGGAAATGGGATCGCAACAGCAAAGCCAAAGGATAGTGGGAACTCCAAATGCCAATGCCAGCTCTCATATTCTAGGACCAGCTGAGGGGAGACAACAGGTGAACCCTACATGGAAAACTGTTAGCACAACCACTGTGGTCAGTCTGAATGTGAATGAGAAGAGGATGAGAAATAGACTGTGTTTTCAGTTATTAAACATTCAGTCAATGGGATTTAGCAATAGAAAAGCCAGGCTCAGAAGGTATCTGAAATTGCATCTTCTTTTAGGATAATTTCTTACTGCCAACATCACATATTTATTTCTACTACCTCCTTCCCCACATCTGTTCTAATCCATTTACCAACTACTCTCAAAGCATGGGTACTGCCTTTGTCATATAGGACTGTAGATAAGAGCATTAGATATACAAGTGAATTTTAAGGCAGTATTTCATAAATTCACCACCACCTCAGATTGAGTTCACATGGATCAGTACAAAGAACAGAGGAGCTAAAGTCATCTAATCTAGATCAAACCCTACTCCTGCTACCTAATAACCATGTAATTTTAAAAATTATCACTTAAAATATCAGAATTAGTAAAAGCACATACATATTGTTTTAAAGTTAAAGGAATTGTCATTTGATTCAAGAAACAGAACATTGCCAAGATGGCCATGTTTACGTTTAAAATGAACTGTTTCCAACAGCAAAAGGAGAACCCTCAGTTCCATTACGAAGTGTACTGTTCAAAAGGAGATACAAAGAAGCCCTGATTCTGTTGAGCAAGAAAAGCTCCATTCACTCCTCCCTACATCCCACCTTTTAGTGGGCATTCTAGCAGATCTGCAGTCCCACTCCAAGCTCCAAAGGAGGTACTGTACCCTTCCCACCCGGACTGGGCCCCCATGAGCAAGTTACATACAATCAAATCAGAGAGATGATCTGATCCAGAGCTGAAGCCACTGGTATCTGAATCAGAGGGGCTGCTGGAACGAGAGTCCAGGATGGGCCGGGTGTCCAGGCGGGATCCTCTTAATGTGGGTGTTGGAAACTTGTCCATCAAGTCAGCTCCCAAGGGATCCAGAGGCAGGAAGCTCAACGAGGGTTTCCCCAGGACATTTCCCAATGGTTTATGGAGCATGCTCAATACTAGGAGGAAAACAAACAAAAAGAACCCTCATGATTTTATAGTTTTCTTCCCAAGAATAGGCTTCCAATAGCTCTTCTCTTCTCTCCTACAGCTACTCAATAAGATACACCTAGGCAGGGTCCCTAAAAGGATGCTGGTATATAATGAACCAATTCTGATATTCACCAGTACTGAGAACTAACCACCCAGGGCCCATCAGAGGTGATCACAGGATGAATGACTGAAGACTAGAACTCCTACTATTCACAGTAAAAACAAACAAACAAACAAAAAAACAACAACAACTGCTGAGCCCAGGCTTCTGAATTAATGACAGCATTTGGAAAATCTCTGTGCCACATGGGACCCTATCACAACTGTTATTAATATCTACATACACCTGCTTATGCCACTACAGGACATGATGTCAGCACAACTAGGGAATAAATCATACTCTCTCCTTTGTGCCTATCTATAAGGATTAAGTTTAAAAAACCGCATGCTCTATATTAGTATAGCAAGAGCTCTAATACACGAGTTACGGAGAGCTACCAAGCCGTTCCCTTATGAAACTTTTTATGACAGGGATAGTCTCAGCTATGTATCCCAGGTTTTCCAACATTTAGAAAGGGTACAGAATGATGATGTGGTTAAGCCTACTCTTACTTAAAACAAACCCGAATTGAAACTCTAGCTCTGCATTTCCTGTATGTGGCTCTGTGTTCTGGGAAACTGAGGTAGTCCAAGCCTCCATTTCCTTATTGGCACTTTGGGTGAAACACGAGCTACTTCCTAACATTGTTAAGCGGGCGCAACAATGAAATAGCAGATGCAAATGCGCAGTAATCTATTGGCCGGCACACAATAAATATGTACATATCAAACAATGAAAGAGAAGGGAGTAGAGGGGTTCAAAAAGAAAAGGGAGATAGAGAGCAGAAGGGTTTCTTCCACAGCTGGTTTCCTCTCAGGTCTCCACGTCAGTCTGAATGCCTGCTGGGGCTACGGGACTGAGTGGCAGAAGTCAGGGTATCAGACATACATGCCACTACCACCACATCATAGGCACAAATTTCAAAACAAGTGTTATTATGGGATCAGATTGGTCCACTCACTTTTAGGCACTTTATGATAAAATTAGTTCTTTTATGTGGCCATTTGCCTGGCTTCTTTGAAAACCACAATTCAGGATTTCTTTCTCCTAAGCCCTGAGGAGTTCACCTTTGCCCCCAGTTTTCTACCTTGGAGGGTTTGTTTCTTTATTCTCGGCTTATTGATGTTTCCTAGTTAAGTTGCAAAGAACATGATGGTTTGATACTTTTTGTCAGGCCCTGCACTGTAGCCTGCCATGTGCCTTGCAGGGACTCGTCAATATACTATGCAAATGAAGTGACCAAGGCCTAATACAAGATCAGTTTGTGGATGCGCGCATGCACATGCATGTATGATGACTTGATTTGACCAATTTGTTTACACAAGTATGTGACATTATTTGTTTGGGTAACATCCATCTGACACACATATATCTGTAAGCTGGGGCACCCCAGAATCTGAGTGCCACGTTGCCAGGCCTTCATTTTGGGGTCAGAGCCCCATTTCTGCCTAGCTATTGCATGGCCCAGAAGTAACCTTGTCTGCAGGTATGGAGGCCCAGGCCCAGGCCCAACCCCGTACTCCCTTGGCCCTAGTATGGTCCTGTAGGGTACAAATAGAAATGTATGCACCTGGCCACACCTTTGGTCTGTACCATGTCCTCCCAGAGCAGGTTCTCATGGGCAAATTGGTCTTCCCTGCAGGTGGCTTATCAAAGAAAGCAATGACAGCTGGGCAGGATGCAGTCAAGCACTTACTTGATGTTTTCCAAGCCAGAAGTGCCCAGACTGCTCACTGGCCAAGTATCCACCTGAGACATCCCCAGCAAGAGCTATCCACTGATAGTAGCCCCAAGAAGCTCTAAAGCCCCATGGGCATAAGTGTTCACAATGTCCAAATCATAAAACATGAACATTAAGGAACACATGTATGAGGGGCTTCAAAATATTCATGGAAAAATAGAATTAAAAGATAAGTTTTCCCACAAACCTTTAAAAAATTTTAAATCACTTTATTGGGGGCTCATACAATTCTTATCACAATCCATACATCCATCCATTGTGTAAAGAACATATGGACATTTGTTGCCATCATCATTCTCAAAACATCTGCCTTCTGCTTGAGCCCTTAAAATCTGCTGCTCATTTTCCCCCTCCCTCATGAACCCTTCATCAATCATAAATTATTATTATTTTGTCATAGATTACACCGTCCAATGTCTCCCTCCACCTTCTTCTCTGCTGTCCCTCCCCCAGGGAGGAGGCTACACATAGATTCTTGTAATCAGTTTCCCCTTTCTACCCCACATTCTCTCCACCCTCCAGGCATCGCCACTCTCACCACTGGTCCTGGAGGAGTCATCTGTGCTGGATTTCCTCTGTTTCCAGTTGCTATCTGTACCAATGTACATCCTCTGGTCTAACCAGATTTGTAAGGTAGAATTGGGATCATGATAGTGAGGGGGAGGAAGTATTTATGAACTAGAGGAAAGTTATATGTTTCATCATTGCTACCCTGTACCCTGTCTGGTTCATTTCCTCCCCACAACCCTTCAGTAAGGGGTGTCCGGTTGGCTACCATTGGGCTTTGAGTCTCCATTCTGCACTCACCCACATTTTCAATTACATGATTTTTTTGTTCCTTGATACCTGATTTCTTCAACAGCTCGTGGTCACACAGGCTGGTGTGTTTCTTCCATGAGGGCTTTGTTACTTCTGAGCTATATGGCCACTTGTTTATCTTCGTGCCTTTAAGACCCCAGATGCTATATCTTTTGATAGCTGGGCACCATCAGCTTTCTTCACCACATGTGCTTATGCACACATTTGTCTTCATTGATCGTATCAGGGAGGTGGGCACCCATTGATATGATTTTTAGTTGTTTGATATCTGATAACTGGTCCCTTCTGCTCCTTGTGGTCAGACAGGCTGGTTTGCTTCTTCCATGTGGGCTTTGATGCTTCTCAGTTAGATGGCCACTTGTTTATCTTCAAGCCTTTAAGATCCCAGACTCTATATCTTTTGATAGCCGGGCACCTTTAGCTTTCTTGACCACATTTACTTTTGCACACGTTTGTCTTCAGTCCCACAAACCATATATGTATATAAAACCAACCCCAGAGTTTTGCAGACCGAGAAGCAAAAAGGAGAAAGGCTCGAAGAAGAAAGCAGGGATGAGGAGCCTCCTAAAAGAGCTACAGTACAGGTCAAAGGCTTTAACTCTGAAGAGATGGTGGCACCAGGCCCAGAAGGGGCCCGGAGGCAGAGTTAGTGGTAACAGCAGAAACCTGTTGTGAGGAATGCAGCTAAGAGAACTGAACAAAACAGCTGAGCTGAGTGATTAGCAGTGAAGAGGAGGAAAGCTGAGGCCAAAATCAGAAAAAACTTGTCCTGAAGGGACTGAGAGAACATCTGTCTCTTAGAGGGTCCAGAGGGAGATCTTCCTCAGGAGGTGTGCATAGCCCAGAGGGAGAGAGAATGTTAGCCCAGAAAAGAGTTGGCTTGCTTGTATGACTGAGAGGAGCTGGGGGTTGGGGTTGGGGGTGGTGGTCTCACACTGAAGAAAAGAGGGATGCACTCACTACTTAGGAGGAGACATCCACATTTTGCCTAAATTGCAGCCTGTTGATCCTGATCTCAAATTGTACCTGGCTACCCTTAGTAAACCACCTAACTATAAGTATGATCTGAATTATGAAGCCCAGCAGAAAAGTAAAGTATACTGTGGGAAGGATGGCTGGTGTCAGAATTGGTAAAAATATGGTGAGTGGAGGTTTTGCCTGGAGGTATGTCTGATTTCCAGACTTTACAGGGATCAACTTTGGGGTGACTTGATTTACATTATATCCCCTTTGAAGTTAGGACAGGTTCTAATGCTACTACTACCACTTCACAAACACCTTTTTGGGTAAAAATATAGTAGGTGCATCTTAACTTTTTAAATACACGACAGACTGTTTTAGACAAAAGGAATCACTGTATATTTCCGCCAGGTAGCAGTGATAATTTGGGTCCTTCCCACATCCTCACCAACACTTGACGGGTTCAGTCTTTCGGTTTTAGACAATCCAATAAGTGTGTAGGGGTAGGCAGGTTAAGGGTTGCAATATATCAAGAAATTCATTTATTATTTTTTAGTTTTTCAATGAAATTATTTTTTGCCTCGGTAGTTTAAAAGTAGTTTCCAAAGCAAAGTAACTTTCTTTAATTGCATGCTGCACTTAAGAGTCTTACAATGTTTGGATTCTGGTGGTGGTAGTGGCTTAAGTTAGTGTTCAGGAAATCGCGCATGACTGGGAAGAAAAGAGGTACAAAGAATAAGCATATTATATTCTACTAAATGCAAATTATATTTCAGTGAAGCTGATTTGAAAAATAACTGCTTAAAGGAATAATTAGGTGATAAATTCTATAGCTGCAAGAGGCAATAAAAAGCAAGAGATAGAAAGAGATAAAGAACAAGATTTAAAAATTTTAAGATGGAAAGGATTTGAACATTCTCAAAAATTCAGAAAAGGTAAGGCTGAAGATATAGGAAAAAATCGAAGAAACTACAGAATTAAGTAAGATCAAGGAAATCAATATAAATAAGAAGATAATTACTTCCAGAAGGTAGGGAAGAAGTATGAGTGGAAGCAGTTTAAGTGATCCGACTTGATCTGGGAAGTTAAGGCCAGATAGGTACTCTCTCTGCCATGCAAAGTAGTGCAGATGAACAGGCAGTGGTCTGAAACAACTGTTGTGGGAATGACAACCTGAGATATCTGTCTGAGATATCTACTGCTATTATGGCAGAAATACCAAAAATAAGTGGCTTTAAAAAGGCAGAAATTAATTTTCTCACAGTTTAAGAGGTTAGAAGTCTGATTTCAGATCTAAGACAAAAGGTATTGCAGGCCAGACCCCAGAGAAACTCCCCTTACACACACACATCAGGCCATGATAGGATTCAGGGTGTTTCATCCCACCACTGAGGAGCCCAAGTGTTGCTGTCTGCTAAGTGTCGGGCTACTAACCACCAGGTTGGTGGTTCAAACCCACCAGCTACTCAGGAGCAAGATGAGTCTGTTTGCTCCTGTAAAGACTTACAATCTCAGAACCTTGTACAGGATCTCTGAGAGTCAGAACTGACTTGATGACAGTGGGTTTGGTTTTGGATCTATCCTACTGTTAATCTTTTCACAACTGATTGATTTGGCTTATCACATCAGATCACACCATGGGGGCATCATTATATAACTGCCCGACCACTGAGGATCATGGCCCAGCTACGTTGACATATTTGGGTGGGGGAACACATTCAAAGCTTAAAAAAATAGTTTTATTAGGGGCTCATACAACTCTCATCACAATCCCTATGCACATCAACTGTGTCAAGCACATTTCTACTAATTCATTGCCCTCATTCGCAAAACATTTGCTCTCCACTTAAGCCCCTGGCATCAGTTCCTCATTTTCCCCCTCTCCCCACTGCCCCCTTCTTCATGAAACCTTGATAATTTATTATTATTTTGCCATATCTTGCCCTGTCCGACGTCTCCCTGTTGTTCATCCCCCAGGGAGGAGGTCACATGTAGATCCTTGTAATCAGTCCCCCTTTCCAACCCACCCCCTCCCTCAACTTTCCCAGTATTGCCACTCACACCACTGGTCCTGAAGGGATCATCTGCCCTGGATTCTCTGTTTCCAGTTCATATCTGTACCAGTGTACATCCTCTGATCTAGCCAGACTTGCAAGGTAGAATTGGGATGATAGGGGGACGAGGAAGGAAGCATTTAGGGACTAGAGGAAAGTTGTATGTTTCATCATTACTACATCGCACCCTGACTGACTCATCTCCTCCCGGAGACCCCTCTGTAAGAGGATATCCAGTGGCCTCCAAATGGGCTTTGGATCTCCACTCTGCACTTCCCCCCTCATTCACTATGGTTAAGATTGTTTTGTTCTGATGATGCCTGATACCTGATCACATTCAAACCTTATAAGCATCTCTTCCCCCAAATCTCTTTGTTAACCTGTGCTTAATCTTTTATATCTCGAAAGATAATTACTCAAGATATACTCTACACCAGGGTTTCTCAACCTGTGGGTCGTGACCCCTTTTGTGTATATGTGTGTGTGTGTGTGTGTGTGTGTGTGAGAGAGAGAGAGAGAGAGAGAGAGAAACAACCCTTTCACAGGGGTCGCCTGATTCATAACAGTAGCAAGATTACAGTTAAGTAACAATGAAAATAATTTTATGGTTGGGGTGGTCACCACAACACAAGGAATGGTATTAAAGGGTCGCGGCATTAGGAAGCTTGAGAACCACTGCCCTACACTAATCCTGCCTCATCTTACATACTTTGGACATATTTTCAGGAGAGACCAGTCCCTGGAAGAGGACATTATGTTTGGGTAAAGTGGAGTAGCAGCGAGCAGAGGCAGGCCCTCGACAAGATGGATGGATACAGTGACTGCAACAATGGCATAGGAACAATTATGGGGGTGGCACAGGACCATGCAGTGTTTCATTCTGGTTGTCCTTGGGGCCACTATGGGGCAGAACTGATCTGATGGCACCTAATAACAAAAGTCCTGCCCCACTAACACAACAAAGACTGTTAAGAACCCAAAATAAAATTATTTAATACAATAAAAACTACAACAAAGGCAACCTATTCCCCAATAGAATTATAATCACTGACAGAGATATTAGAATTTACAACCCATATTCATGTTTTTGGGAGACACAACTCATTACCATTCTACCCTGTAGCCCCTAAGATTCTTATTCTTGCAGCATGCAAAACACATTCACCTCACTGTATCATCCCAAAAGTGTTAAATCAACTCCAAAGTCCTAAACCTCATCTTCTGAATCTTATTCATGCGTGAGAATTTAGGAATATCCATCCTAAGGCAAAATTTCTCTTCTATTGTAAACCTACAGAACAGCTAATACCTTTGCAAAGGACAATGGTAAAACCGGAAAAAGGAAGACATCATTAGAAATGGAAGAAAGTGAAAGGAAAGAAGGGGTCATAGGCACCAAAGTATAAAGCCCAGGAGATCTTATATTAGCTCTCAAGGTTTGAAAACATCTGTGCAATGGCCCTGCCCTCCAGACTCTATTCTACTTGGAAGCTTCTTGGCTCCTGGCTTCAGCTCTGCCTTACAGGTCTTCTGGATTCACTCTCAGCTTTAGCTGGCACCATTTTCCTAATCCATCTGCGTGTCGTTCCTAAACCCTTAGCCCCAGCAGGCTATGCTCTTCTGCTCCTTGAGCATGGTGACCCTATTACCACAGCGCACCTTAGCATCAGCTCCATACTCTCAGCTGGCGTCCAGGAGACGGTGGTCCTTGATTCTGAAGCTGAGAAGGCCCAGGATCTTTAAACAGGTCTTTCGGATCATCCAAGCTATTCCAGGATGGTCCTTTGCTTTTCTTGAAGGATAACAGATGTAGCTCCTTGGAACATTTCCTGCTGTAGAATTCCAGAAAAGCAATGGCATCCTCTCCCTTTTTTTCTCTGTCTCCTTCAGTCTAAATGGATGGCTTTTCTACTGGTGTAGTTGGTTAGCTCTATCACTAAAGATTGGGTAGCCAAATCTTTGGTGAACATTCTAGGATCTATGTCCTTAGTTTTCATTTGGCACAGTCTTTTTAAAGCACATTTCTTTCCTCTAGCATTTTACTCTTCAATCTTTCACCAAACATTTGAATAGAATGTTCAGACAAATTCTCTGACACTTCCTAAAAGCATTACCCTTCCTTAATTGTCCAATGATATGTTCATCATTTTAAAGCCTTACCAGAAGCATACTTAACCATCCACATTTCTAGCAACTTTTTGTCTGTATATTATCAAAGACAGTAAGAAACTTTTTCCTCATTTTCTTCTAGCCTCTCACTAGAAATGTCTTTGATGGCTATAATTCTATCAAGAATCTCTTCAAGGCAATCTAGGCTTTGTTATTAGGCACTTTAAAACTCTTCTAGTTTCTATTACTCAATTCCAAAACCACTTCCAATTTTGGTTCTGTTAGAGCCGTACCCAACTTTCACAGTACCGAATTTTGCCTTAGTTATCTAAGTGCTACTGTAACAAATGCCACAGTGAGTGGCTTTAAAAAACAGAAAATTATTTTTTTCACAGTTTAGAAGGCTAGAAGTCCAAATTCAGAGCTTTCTCCTTGGGAGAGCTCTCTCTGTGTCAGTTCTAGAGAAGCCATACAGATATTAAAGGACACTGAAAATGGTACCGAGGGCCCAGCTGAACAGGAAATTGAGTACTGGGTTTGTGAGATTTTCTCCAGGAATGCGCAGGAACTTGGAGACATTGGATCCAAGGGGGCATGTAAGAGCAAACAGGGCAAGAGAGTTGATGGTAACACTAACTAAGGAGGTAAAGAATGGCCCATGTATTATACACTAAGGCAGAGAAAAGTCAATAGAGTGGGAGCAGCTGTAGGAGTCAGCAATTTCTATGGGTTGACATCTACAAAAATAAAGATGTCAAGCAGAACAGACAACAGTAGGTGGAATTGTGGCGTTTTAAGAGTTCTGAGGTGGCAAAGTCCATGTTACAGGGCAATATAGGTGGGTGAAGCAGAATGTGTTCGGTTGAAAATATTAACTGTACAAATATTAAATGTACATTAGATACTTTTGACAATACCTGGACTTGAGGTTTAAAACAAAACAACAGGTATAAAGAACTTCTGTGAAGAAAGGGGAAGGAACCAAGAAATGAGGAAAAAAGATTAAGGTAGTATGATGGGCATATGGAACTGATAAGACAAATTTATCCTTCAAAAGTATAAGCAGTATAGTTCACAAAAACATAGTTTTTGTACTAGTACTGCTTTAACAGAAACCACAAAATGGATTTTAAAAAACAAATTTATTCTCTCATAGTTTTGGACACTAGAAGTTCAATTCGTCCAATTCATAGCACTGTCTCTAGGAAGGCTTACTTTTCTCTTTCAGTTCTGGGAAAGGTCTTCGTCTCCTTTCTTTATCTAAAGGTACGGCATTCCTTAGAGATCTCTGTGTGTTTTGGCATCGATATTCCTCCAGTTCTAGGAGTTTCTCAGTGCAGGACTCCAGGTCCAAAGGGTCCAGCTCCACTCCTGCTCTTTTCTCTTGATGGCAGTAAGACCTTTTGATTTCTGCTTGCTTTCTCTCTTTTTTCAATCATTTTATTAGGGGCTCATACAACTCTTATCACAATCCATACATACATCAATTGTGTAAAGCACATCTGTACATTCATTGCCCTCAGTAGTCTCAAAACATTTGCTCTCCACTTAAGCCCTTGGCATCAGGTCCTCATTTTTCCCCTCCTCCCTCCCCGCTCCCCCTCCCTCTGAACCCTTGATAATTTATAAATTATTATTTTGTCATATCTTGACTTGTCCGTCTTGTAAGATGAAGGTTGTTCCAGGACAAGCCCTAAGGAAGTTCTCCTTACAAGGTTTAAGGACACGACAAGATGAAAGGTGCTGTATTCTACCCTTAATCTTCTTATTGGTTAATCATCACATCAGATCAAGCTATGTGAGCTCAGTTATTAAATCAATTATAATTCACAGCAACCCTACAGGGCAAAGTATAACCACCCTTGTGCATTTCAGAGACTGTAAATCTTTATAGAAGAAAAAGTAGAAAATCTCCTCTTTATTCCAAGGAGCTGCTGGTAGTTTTGAACTGCCACCTTGCAGTTAATGGCCCAACATATAATTTACTTTTAACTGCCACATTACATAATTGCCAAACCATGGAGAATCGTGGCTCATATTCTGACGTACAAGGGGGTACTTTCCCCAAGACCAGAATTGCGCTGGGCGGTGTGGAGCTTTTGTAATACGCATTCTTTTTTCCTGCTAGGTGAGAATTGAACAACTTGATCTGAGTTAGTACATCTAGTGGCATCGCCTGGGAAGGTTCTCTCTGGTCACAGTGAATTTTTTCATAATAGCCGTTTCACTCAAACCTCATTTTTTTGTGATGGCCGATTTAAGAGAACAGCGCATGTGACAGAGAAATTTTGTTTCCTGCTCCAGAAAAAAACCTGTAGAAACTGTTGTGGAGCTGAACACAGCACACAAGGACAGCACTATGTGTAACATTCAAGTGCACTTGTGGTTTTCTCATTTCAAAAAAGGTGAAATATCAATTGATGACAAACCTTGTTCTGGATATCCTTCAACTTCTCACAGGAATGAAAATGTGGACTCCGTGTTGGAGTTTGTTCCACCAGGTCAGACTGTTAATCAAGCTTTCTATTTAGACGTTCTTAAAAGACTGTGTAACAGTGTACAACTGAAAAGGTCTGATTTGTGGCAGACAGGGTACTGGTTTTGGCATGGCAACAATGCACCTGCTCTAGCGACAGTTTTGGCCAAAAAAAGCAAACCTCTCTGGCCCCACGCACCTTACTCACTTGACCTTGCTCAGTGTGACTTCTTTTTGTTTCCATGAATGAAGAGTGACATGAAAGTATATTGATTTGATGATAGAGAAGCGATGAAGAAAAAACCAGAGGTGCTGTCAGTCATCCAAACAGATGAGTTTGAAAAATGTTTCCAAGAATGGAATCGCAAAAAAAAAAAAAGAATGGAATCACAGGTTTGACAATTAAGTGTAATGGAGAGTAAGTTGAAGGTGGTTAAGGTTGTTTTGTTAAAAAAAATTAAATATATAGCTTAGGAGAAAAATAGTTCAGTTTTCTGGGATTTTTTTAAAAACAATTTTATTGGGAGCTCATACAGCTTTTATCATAATCCATACATATATCAATTGCATAAAGCACACTTGTACATTCGTTACCATCATTCTGAAAACATCTGCTCTCCACATATGCCCCTGGCATCAGCTCCATTTTCCCCCTCCCTCCCTGCTCCCCCTTTCCTCATGAATCCTTGATAATTTATAAATTATTATTTTGTCATATCTTACACTGACGTCTCCTTCACCCACTTTTCTGTTGTCCGCTCCTCAGGGAGGAGGTTATGTGTAGATCCATGTAATCGGTTCCCCCTCTCTACCCCATCCTCCCTCCCCCCTCCCTGTATCAGCACTCAGTTCTCTTTTTTGGTACCCCCCTCCCCAATATCTTTTGAGGGGACATAATTTAGTCAATGACAATAAAAAGTCAAACTCACTGTTACTGAATCAATTTCAACTCATTAGGTCAGTGTAGAACTGCCCCTGTGGGTTTCTGATATTATAACGGTCAATGGGAGTAGAAAGTCTCCTCTGTCTCCAAAGAGAAGTTAGTGGTTTCCAACTGCTGAATTTGTGGTTAGTACATACATGAGGGTAAGGTAAAATGTAAAGCAATTACTTCTTGTTATATTCTTCCTCTAGCTCTATACACTTCAGATGCAGTTTGGGAGAAAGTGTAGATGCTATTTGATCATCCTACAAGATGCAGAAGTTGGAGGAAGCATTCACCAGGGACAAGATAAAGGGTAATTTTTTTTAATACTGGAAAACTATTAAACAAAAGTTCTTGAGGAAGATGTAAAACAGTAAGCAAAAGAATACTTATGAGGAAACACTGGACCAAAGAGTTTTATCTGAGGATGACATGGATAGAGTCTGGTGATGTGTCCTAACTCCAGGTTTAAACAAGTATGCTAAAAAATAATAAAAAAGCAACACAAGTGGCCACTAATCTTCATCCGCACAAATTTGCATTGACGCATCTGTTCTACCAGTCACAGATTTCAACATTTCCTACAATTCCACCCAGAGATAATTCCTTGACACTTTGTCAAATTCTTATGGGAAGTTAAGAATTAGGACTATAGCAACCCTCTAATCTAGTAAATAACCCGATCTAAAACAGCATGGCAACCCACAATGGCCACTGATAAGCTCTACTTTAAGTTCATGGACAATAATCTAGGCCAGGTTCAATCAAGCTCCTATCATTCATTAACATGAAGCATCTAGGATGTACTAGACACTAGCACAAGCACTTTAGGTAAGTAATCTTCACCAAATCTTAGATGTGGGTTTTATTACCCTATTTTCAAAACAGGAAACCACATTAGTATATGCTAAGTAAAGCAAGAGTAAGACTCCTTCCGACTCTAATCTTCCATCTTCTGTAGCGCTGCACTCACTAGCTACCTTTGTTTTAAATAGAACCTGGCATCAACTTGTCTTCATGCTTGTCACACCTTTGTAAACTAAACTTTAAAGCCATCCATTGTAGACAATCAATTTCTTCTAACTGAAAGTGCCTTGGGATCAAACTTACCCAGGTCTTAAAACTTATCAAGGGCCTTGCTCCTCTGGGAAGCCCCATTGAGGCCTTGTTTTGGAGATTAAGTTGTCCCGATTAGACCAATGGGCTCTTTCTATAGGATTTCACTGGCTGAATTTCAAAAGTAGATCATCAGGTCCTTTTTCTGTCTAGTCCATCGTAGTCTGGAAACTACTGAAACCAGCTCAACATAACAACATATAAGCTTCCTTAGACAAACAGGAGATGGCTGTACCTGAGGTCAATTGGCCAGGAATGGAACCCAAGTCTCCCCTATAAAAGATAGAAAATTTACCATTGAAACAGCAATGCCTCATACCCTAGGATCTTCTGAATCAGAATCTGTATGTAGCAAGAGTCCCAGAAGATTCTTATGTACATTAAAAGGATGAGAAGCACTGATCTAGAAAAACCTGAGACTTGCTACTTCACATTTCTAATCAATCCTCTTACCATACTCTAAAACACTTTCAGGTATGGTTATCTCTCTTAGAGGACTACAGGTTATTTAAATACAATTCTGACAGCACAATGTAAATAATACCCGAGAGGTAAAATAAGAGAGGCCCTAAAGAAATTATGGCAGCAATATTGGCCACCTTCCAAAGAGTTAGGCCTCTGAAAATAGTGTTGGCAGAAGGAATGGTATACCAGGATGCTGTACAGCACTGTTCTAACACATAACTTTCCTCCAGTTCTTTAATATTTCCTCCCCCTATTAGTATGGTTTTGGCTTTACCTCATTAATCCTGTTAGACCTGCATACATTCAGTGTATAATTAAGACCATTTGATGTGTGAAATCCAAGATAGATAAACCCTGCAGGAATTGTACCAATAGTGATTCCCTGAGGGTAAAGAAAGGGTGCAAGAGACAAGGGGAAATAATATATAGCAATGATGACTACATAAACTCACTCTCAAGGGGAACGAATGTCATAAGGGCAGGTATACAGATACATTGGATGGTGCAAGATATGGGGAGAAGAAAAAGGAATAATAATATTTAATAAAATAACAAGACTTCTTTTGGGGGGAGGGACAAAGGAGAGCTGATACCAAAGAGTGCAAGAAGTAAATGCTTTGAAAATGATGATGGCAGCAATTGTACAATCATGCTTGATCTAATTGAATTATATATTGTTATAATATCTGTAGAGCTCCCAATAAGATGGGGTAAAATACTCTGCTTTTCAAGACATATCTTAGTCTAGCAGGCATAGTTCTGCCTTAGTGAAGGAGCATTATTGAACATTTTGCTCTATCTTCAACACTTACTGCACAGTGTCCAGTTACTTCGGTGTTTAAGCTGTACAAATCAACAATCTATATATTTTAGTCTAAAAGCTGTCCGATATATGTATATTTTCATTTTCTCAACCTATACCATTGGCTAAATGAATGATACTATCAATAGAATTAACCACATGCCCTCTGGGAATGATTTATAATGTTCCCCAATAAAATGATAGCGATGTCTCTAACATGGACTAGGGATATATATAAAGGAAATATATATCAACAGCTTTTGAGCTCTCACTTAATTGTAGCCTCAATCCAAGAACAATCATTTCTTATGATGTAACCCTACTCAATAATTGCCTGCATGAAGTGATCATTGAAGATATAGGTGCTATAGCAAAGTGTGGTGAAGAAATCAGAGTTGGTTATCAGAAATAGCATCTGGCGTCTTAAAGGCTTGTCTTCAAACAAGCAGCCATCTAAGTGAGGCATCAGCTAAGTCTACATGAATACACACACCAGCCTGTGGGATCCGAGAATTGTAAATTATAAAAAAAATAAAACTCCCTATCAGTGGAAAGAACAATATTAAGAGTTTAACTTCTGAGCATCCAGTGTGCAGAAGCCTATGGCTGACAGTGCAGGGTCCCTATGTAGACTAAGCCTCCAGGGAAATGTCCTCACCATTGGCTAGGGATTTGAATAGCCTTGATAGACAGAGTACAGTAGAGAAAGTGGGCCCATGCAGTGATCATTTGTTCTCCTTTTTGATCAATTTTAAATTTGTTCTAGTTTTTATTATTTTGTTTTTCCTTTGAGATTTTTTTGGTTGCTGGTTTTCTTGCATAGTTTTCTTTATATGGAATCCAAGAAAAGAGAAATCTATAGAGGCAGTAACTGGATTAATAATGTTTTAGGGTTATGGCAAGAGAGATTGAGGAGTATAAGGAGCTATTAATGAGTAAAAGAAGAAACTTTCAAAATTTATCGCACAATTTTTTATTTTGTTTAAATCACTGAATTGTATGATATGTGAATTTTATGTCAATAAACTGTTAAAAATTAAGAGCTGGTGGTTAGGTACCTTTAAGTCAGTTCTGACCCTACTTACAACAGAGGAAAACATGTCCCTGCCCAATCCTGTGCCATCCTCACAATTGTTCCTTATGTTTGAGGCCATTCTTCTAGCCACTGTGTCAATTCGTCTCTTTATAGGTCTTCTTTTTCGCGGACACTCACTTTACCTAGCATGTTATCATCCTACAGGGATTGGTTCATTCTGATGACCTCTCCAAAGCACGAGATAAACTCTCCCACCTGCACTTCTAAAGGAGCATTCTGGCTGTACTTCTAAGACAGATTTGTTTGTTGTTCTGACAGCTATGGCATATTCAGTACTTTTTTACAACAGCATAATTTAAAGGTATCAATTATTCTTAGTCTTGCTTAGTTTCAAGAGTATCATATAAATTTAAAATTACTGAAGTTGATAACTATTTAGCTATGTATAAAAGTATTCCTATTCTTAACAGTGCAGAAAAGAAAGAGATACAAAGAGAGAAGAAAGAAAAATTTAAACTATAGGAGATTTTTGGTAAAGGAAATACAAGTATCCTTTGTATACTTTTAATTTTAAAATAATTTTCAAATACAAAGTCCTATAAAAAAATGAGAGAAAAGAAAACTAGTCAATTCCCGTTTAGCTTTCTTCGACTCTTTCAAAACACAATTGATCTATACAGAAAAGGGAAATCAAGCACAAAGTAATAAGGACATGAATCACCAGGGAAGAGATGGTAACTGCGTACCTTTGGAGTCTGTGCCCATGAGAGGAAGTAATCTTTTTATAAACAAGCTTTTTAAAGCCTCAAAAACATTTGTATAGATTTTTGTAGGTACATACGAAGTATCTGTACAAACCCGTTTTCTTGACCAAACATATCAAAGGTCATTGTTACCATTCCACTCTACCAGTAATTAGCTCAACACCTGTCAGAGACTAAGTGATCAGTATTGCTGAATATTATAAAGAAAAAAAAGAAATATCATTATCAACCAGGATGCTCACAGTTATGCTCAAGCTTATTAATCTTAAGGATGCATTGCTGACTTAGATAGAACCCAAGAAGGGAAGAACCTCCCCAGCCCACCACCAACACAGAGGTTTAGAGAGAAGTACAGTGACCATCTGCCATCTGATTTCAAGCACTTTCCTCAAAAGGAACAAACATACAAAACATACAGACTGAAGAGTTTCTCAGGTTTAGGAAGGACATGGTAGAATTTACCTCCTTCCCAAGCCCAATCCTCCCCAGCAACTGTTGGGACTCCCAGAGCCAGTAAAAAATGCTTCTGCATTCAAGTACAAAGAACAGGAAAGAGAGCCCCAACAAACACTACACTAACCACACAGAAAACCAAAAGTAAACACAAAAAAAACACCCTTAAATAGGGCAATATGGCTTAGATTGATGGCATAGAAAGGGGCAATGCCATTTGGTAGAGATGGAAGATCAAAATGCCCCTAAATTAAAACACCCACTCAAGCATATGAAAGTTGGACACTGAGTAAGGAAGACCAAAGAAAAATTGATGCATTTGAACTATGGTGTTGATGAAGAATTTTCAAAGTATCCTGGACTGCCAAAAGAACAACTAGATCTACACTGGAAGAAGTACAGCCAAAATGCTCCTCAGAGGTAAGAATGGCAAGATTTTGTCTCATGTATTTTGGACATTTCGTAAGAAGAGACTAGTCCTTGGAGAAGGACATCATGCTTGATACAGTGTAAGCGCAGCGAAAACTAGGAAGGCCCTCAATGAGATGGATTGACACAGTGGCTACAATGGGCTCAAACATTAAGAGAAATTTTAAGAATGTGGCAAAACAAGGTGGTGTGCCCTTCTATTGTACATATGGTAGCTACGAATTGGAACTGACTTGATGTAACCTAACAACAACAGCAGCATTGACCAGTTTCCTGCGTATACAACCGAAAGACCAAAAGTACTGCCTAGAAGGTTCAAGGAAGTCAAGAAAGATTAAGAAGACTAGAATTTTCTGGCTGTTACGGTTAAGCTGTGTGAAGAGCCAAATTTTTGTTAACTGGTCATCCATGGCCAGATGTCCTAGAATGGCCTGAGTGTCCTCCTATAGCCCAATCTCACACAGCACCTGGCCAGGTAGTTCTTTCAAGTACCTACAGATCAAAGCAAAGAAAGCAGAAGAGCCATCAGACTCTGGCAAAAAGTAAGACCTCATTTTGGGAGATGGAATTGGTCCCAGATTGATTCAGGAGATGCTTCCTCCCATATATGGTTGCTAAACAAGCAGAAACAATTCTTACCAGTGGGAGGTAGCAGCATAGCCAGCAATGGCTCATTCCCTGGGCTTGCTCCATCTTCCTTAACTCAAAGGAAACCAACTGAAAAGTCACTCTCACTAAGCCATACAAGCAAAAATCCAGTGAACCCTTAAGGCCACTACTCCCCACCACAGGGCACAGAGCTTCATGAGGTCTTATGTCATGTATTAACCTAGAAAATTTGGTGGGTGGGTTGAGGAAGAGAAGTTCCATAGTCCCTCCAATGGTGGCCAAGGCTCTGACTTCTTTGTTCTAACTTCGGGACATCAAGGAAGTCTGAGGCTTACCAAGGGCCTCCTCTGGCTCTGGTGGCCAAGTGTCCAACAAATCCACATCTTCCAGAGGTGACTAAGAAAGGCAGTGTGCCCGTACTGGCACAGAGGCAACAGCCTCACTCACAAGCTGGCAGCAATTGGCAACAGCTACAGACAGCTCTCGGGAAAGTCATGGGGAGGAGAGGACCTGGCAAAGGGTTCCACCTCATTAAAGCTACCTCAGAGGGTACAAGACACCAAATCAGCAGTAATATTTTTAGACCGATTGTTAACTTACTCCACTTTCAGCCTTCTGTGCCAGATTCTGTGGGTTGTACACAGCTGAGTCATTGCTCGAATTTTCTCGAGCCTTCCCCCGAAGTACAAAGGCACTCAGAATCTGACAGTGGTAGCAGCAACAGCAGTATGAGCCTGTCACTGGATGCTTACACTGCAAAGTCTTAGTCTGAACTTGGGCTCAGATGGGGTGGAAACTAGGTCCAATATATCAAAGTCAGGTGCCTGTTATCTAACCTTGAGTGGATCATATGAAAAATCTGAATTAACAGAAACAAAAAACTCACTGCCATCAAGCTGATTCTGACTCATAGAAATCCTAGTAATAAGGAGCTCAATATATATAGATATAAAGTCTCATACCTGGAATCCTTTCTCCCTATCTCCTGTGGTGAGGTTAGTTGTTCAGGGTCTAACAGAAAGCATAGAGGAGGGAAGGGGAGAGGGCAGCACCTGCCCCATGTAAGAAGACAGATAAAACTTTTGTCTGTGACCCTAAACCTGCACCTCTATTCCATGTCTTCATTCAAGTGGTGACCTTCTGAACTGGGTTCTTCCCATTCATTTTGAATCCTCAGTTCCAAGATGGTACCAAATGTTTCTCTTTTTCCCAATGTCATTCCCAGTCTTGCACTTTGGACAAGTTCTATTAATTGCAGAAAAGACACACCCAAGTCAAATATACAGTGAAAGCACACAATGCCCCAGTATCCAAACACCTTAATGTCTCTCTCACCTATGAGGTACACCATTGCTATTCTGCTTCCTAAATTCTCCCACCTCTCTGTGCTGAGTATCATTCCTAAATATGAGGATTAAGTAAAAATATTGCTATGACAGTTCCAGTTCATATAATATGCATGGCTTTATTATAAAGAAAATAAGTTTAAACAAGTCTCTGAGAACAGCACATGGCTTCAGACAATTTCTCTTTTAAAAACAGTAGCTTCTATGGGGATCTGTTGGGCTAGTTAAAATTCAAGGCAGAGAGGTCAGTTCAGAAGGTTGTGGTGACTATCCCAAAGGGGTAATCTTGATTGATTTTCTTCAGGAAAATAGGATGACAACAGGGGCTTATTATAAAGAAGTTTTAAGAAAATGGCTTTGATGAGAAAAAGATCAGGGAAGGTATGTCAAGGAATTGTTTTCCATCATGACAATGCACCTTGCTCATTCTTCAGGGCAACCAGACTATTCTATAAGAATTTCACTGGGAAAGCTTACCTGTATACCCTCCAGCCCTGATCTTGACCCTTCAGACATCTCTTTGTCCCCCAAACTCACAGAACATTAAAAAGGAACACAATTTGAGTCCGTTAAGGATGCTAAGACTGCTGTTTTGATATGCAAAATCAAGAAGTGTGGAATATTTCAAGAAATAGGAAGATGAAACACCACATTCAAAAGTATATAAACCTAGATAGAAGACATGTTGAAAAACAATAGCTTCACATTTTGATATTTTTTAATAAAGGTTTCTATATTTTGTAGCTATACTTTTTGACATACACTCATAGACTATTAGATTCTATGATAGCACTCATGCATGTTCCTGAACACAACAAAAACTTTCCATAAATGCATCACCATCCTTAGAAGTTATGGGGGTCCGTAAAGAACCTGCCCATTTAGCATAAGAATGGGAGAGAATGGTATGAACTAAACAACACCCAGGATTAACACAATGGCTCAAGCAATCATCATTCACGCAATAAATATTTACTAAAAACCCTTGAGCCAGGTACTGTGCTACTGCCTGGACTGCACTGTTAGAGAATTAAACCATCAAGATAGATTGTCAGGAGACCATGGCTGGGCCCAGGAAATCCATGTTCTACACGGAAGGGGACCAACCCAACTCTGAAGACTACCTTGGAAAAACTGGAAGAATTTGGGAAAAAAGCAGAAGCAGCAAAATAGTGAGAAGCAGCCTCTATCCTAGGCCGAGCTAGCTGGCAGGCCACTAGGGAGCCTGTTAGTGATATAGCACAAGGAATATTCCATTCACTAAGTAGAAACTGGAGAGAATGAATAGGTCAATCCCCAAGGAACTCCTAAAAGTGAGTGGGAGGAAACAGGACATGTCCTCTGGCATCCTCAGACTGAGCATCTGCTCCTCCCACTGGGCTTTTGTATAAGTCAGCCATCAGGAGTCCTTATTTTCAGTTTCCCCCAAAAGTAGATTATTGGAGTTACCCTACTTTCTCTTGCTGAGTAATGCTGCACTCAAAAAAGAGTCACAAGGAGAAGGCAGGAAGACAAATCCATCTAGAGATGCAGATGATGAGCTGACACTTAAGGGTGAAAGGGAGACAAAACTATTGATCATGTGCCTCAGTCTTCAGGAATCTCAGCAAGAAAACACAAAACCTCTGGCTAAATAGCCTATTTTCCCACACACTTTTTTGAAGCTCCTTTTATACAAAAGGCCCACCTTGAAATAAGAATTCTTGCCAACATACTAACGTTATGCTTAAAGGAACACAAGTGTAATAGAACACCTAGGACTTTTGGAACCAAAGGGGTCTGAATTGGAATTCTAGCAGTTGTGTCACTTTGACATTTTGCAACCTCTGTGAATCCATTTGCTAGTCTGTGAAACAGGATTAAGGAACCCTGGTGGCACAGTGATTCAGTGCTGGGCTGCTAATCAAGAGGTCAGTTGTTTGAACCCACCAGCTGCTCCACAAAAGATATGACAGTTTGCTTCCTTGGATACTTTTGGAGGCAGATCTACTCTCTTATAAGGTCATAAATTGAAAGTGCAACAGGTTTAAGATAAGAGTATTAGTAGTATCCACTTCACAGGGCTGTGCAAGCACTAACATCACTTGATGCACTTAGCAAAGGAAAAAGTCAATAAATGATAGCTATTAGTCACCCCATCCCTTCAACCTAGCCAGGATATTTAGGAAAGCTCCCCTTGCCCTGTTGTTCCATTATAGAAACTTCACACTACAAATAGGACCAAAGGTAGCCTGGACACATGCCACTGGGGGGGCGGGGGTCTCAAAAGAAAACTAACTTTTAACATTCACTTTGTCCTAAAGGGTTTTCCTCCCCAGGAAGAGGTGGGCCTCAGGGTAGCACAGTCTAGAGGAGGAAGACCTTCAAAAATACCACCATACAAACCAATGCTGGCTTTGCAAACAACTCTCCAGGACAGACGTCACTCCAGGATCTGAGGCCAGTAATATTCAGACAGTAGAAGAACCCTACCTAGGCACCGGAGAGTGGTCCTCATGGACCAGAGTTTCAGGCTGAGTCAATGAAAGGGTATCATAACACAGAGTCCTTAGGGGAAAAATATAAGTCTTCATCATAGCAACTTCTCAGTGCCATTGAGTTGGTGCCAACTCATAGAACAGAATATAACTGCCCCTATGAGTTTCTGAAATGGTAACTCTTTGGAACTAGAAAGCCCCATCTTTCTCCCAAGGAGCAGCTGGTGGTTTCCAAACCTCTGGATAGCAGTGCAACGCACAACCACTATGTGACTAGGGCTCCTATCAAAGCAATTATCATCCTGTATTTGGTATGCATTCCTATCTTGTTTTCCTTAGGACAGTTAAGGAGATGTAAAAAAAAATCATTTTATTGGGGGCTCATACAACTCTTACCACAATCCATACATCCATCGTGTCAAGCACATTTGTTGTGCCATCATCATTCTCAAAACATTGTCTTTCTACTTGAGCCCTTGGTATCAGCTCATCCCCGCCCCCGTCCCCCCACCACCCTGTGAAGATTCTTAAGAGCAACACTTTTATTCACTGATGTATCTTCAGTGCCTCACAATGCTTGGCACATAGCCAGTGAGCAATGGTTGCAGAATGAATTTATTCAAGATTTTCAGTCAAGAGTCCTGCTATCTCTAACCTTGCTCCATATATTGCTCAATACTTAAAGAGTGGTAAAATAAAAGTCAATGTGAAATCACATCTACTGAGGCAGAGGATCACCAAGCTTGCACTCTGGGCCCCATGGATACCCCTAGGGTACCAGACTATTTACAAGAATAAATTCCAGATGGTTTTATGTCCTGGAAGACCAAGTCAGACAGTCTTCTTCCACCTGAAGCCCTGCCCTGGAGCAATAGTTGAGTGCCCATAACTAGAAATAACCCCGCCCCTTCCACTGAGAAATTGAGCTAGACCTTTTTCAGAAGGAAAGGCAGTGTAGGCACTAGAATGTGGGCTGCATGTTCCAGCAATGCTGGCGAGAATGCGCGATCTGGTGCTGCAGCTGGCTGGTGGGAGGGCTGCATCCCACTCCAGGAGGCAGTACTCTTATGTGGAACTTCTAAAGGGCCCAGGGTTCACTCAGCAAGAGAGGTGGTCATCATAATGGATTCAAAAACCAAAGCAAGGCAATCAAGATGGCTATGTCCTCAGGCCTTATAAAGGAAAACAAGGAGGCTTCAAAAAGTTCATGGAAAAATTAAATTAATGGATAGTAATTTTCCCACAAACTTTTTGAGGTCCCCTTGTACATACTGATTCATAGCTAAATGTGTGGATAGCAAGATCATGCCGCTGTGGCAACCCTCTAGTACAGTGGTTCTCAACCTTCCTAATGCCGTGACCCTTTACTACAGTTCCTCATGTGTGATGAACCCTAACCATAAAACTATTTTTGTTGCTACTTCATAACTTTAATTTTGCTACTGTTATAGATCGGACAACCCCTATGAAAGGGTCATTTGACCCCCAAAGGGGTCGAGACCCACAGGTTGAGAACCACTGCTCTAGTCCTTTATAAATTCTGCACCTCTCACAAAGTCAAGTAATAGTCATCACTAATGTGATGGATATAAAAGGTAGAAAAGCTAATCCATCCCTAATTCAGAGACAAATAGCTACAGGTGCAAGTGGTGGTGAAGCTGAAATTGCGGTTGGATCCAAGTTATTTTTTTACAGTGAAATTCTATAATAACTTTGAGGTCTAAGACCCATGGTAGGCCCATTTAACATTTTATGTGACGTACTGCGGAAGGCCTCTTAAGCTAAGAGACACCAGAGCCCAAAAAGGACCATGTCCCAACTTGTTACTATTGAAAGTGAGTACACCTTATCAAACCCTATAGCATACATATAGGCACTCATCTCTAAGAGGATTATTCTGTTATTTGTTCAGACGCAGTGGTAGTGTGCAAGTTCAGCTTCACAGGCAACCCAGGTTGGCTTAGAAGTACTACCACAAGAACCCGCCAGGGCCTCCAAGTCAAGGTTCTCCACACAGAGGATATCAATGATACCACACTTCTCTGCACAATGGATTCAGGGCAGTTACCAACCTGTCTGAAAAGGTCTAAATAAGCTGAAAGACAATCCTCAAGAAACTCTACCTCAACCTAGAAGCATTTTCTTAAAATTAAAGCAGTTTTTCCCACCCACATTACATTAAAAAAAAATTCCAACCTCCTCCTTCACCAACCAAGAGATTTTACATAAACAACTGGGCATTCAAATGCCACAAAGACAAAACAGTTCCAGGTTCTGCAAAGCAATCTAAAATAAGGCCTGTGCCAACAGGGTGGAGGCCACAGACATCAACTAGACAGTGTCTTGCTGCCCCGTGAGGGGTGGGGAGGGGAAGGAATGGGCAAAGCAAGGAATCATTTTATCCTACTGTCAGCACCAGAAGCAAATGGTTTCCCCTCATCTCACCACTACTACCTACTTTTCCATCTTCCTATAGCCTCTGCTGCTAGTACTCTTTTTTCTAAGTTATTATTTGTATAAAGTGAAATATGTAGGTTTTTAAAAGTATACCTAGAATATTTCTCAAGTTCATATTTCGTCCCAAATACGCAAAGACTTGGGTCTGGCTAAAGTATCAGCTTGTATCACTAAAGAAAATAAATGGGCAACAGTGGAGAAGGTGTTTGCACAGAAGCAGTTCACGAGTTACTACAAAGCTCCTTCAATCAGTCCCATTGGATTCTATACTGAGGTGACAAGAGATCCCAAAAGGTAGTTGCTCATTCTTAATCTACCTGGTTACCCTCAATACAAAGGAAAAAGCCTTTGTAGCCGGAGTCACCCTATCCCTCTCACCCTGCCTACCCGATCTGCAGGATCAAGCCTCTGATGCTGTCAATTCCAATATCCCAGCACTACCTAACCTTGCCCAGGAGGGTAAGATTATTTCCTTCTCATGATGCAGAGACCACCCATATAGCTCCCTAGTTTTAAAAGTCATTGAGAAAAAGAATCTGGACATCCAGTGATCAGCCCTATAAGTCCCCTCCCCCACCTAAAGTGTTTTGCTTCATCATCTCTAAGACAGGCCTGGGCACCAGGGGGTTAGCTGGATCTTTTCTGCATAAGGCTGTCACCTTGGGGACTCTTCTCAGGGCTACCCCAGGTGCAGACTAACAACTCCAGGGAATTTGTCTGGATAAGTGGAAAAGCCATGCCTGTCTTTACATGCAACCATCTGTCCTGCCACACTTACAGCCAGCATTTACATCTCTTGCAAAACAGCTCCATGTTGTGTGTGTGGAGGGAGGGACGAGTGATGCAAGGGGGAAAGAACAACTGTTGCTGTGGATATCTTCGCTCACCACCCCACATGCCCCCTCCCCCAGTTCGCTTGCCTCCGGCACTCACCCGAGTGTGTGCTGCTCTGGGCTGAGGAATCTGAGTCTTGGGTGCTCCAGGGTCTCTCCCAGCCTGTCAGACTGAGGGATTGCAGGCCAAGGCACAAGTCATTTGCATCTGGGAGGCCACGAGAAGATTCTTGCGCAGAGGTGGGGAAAAGCATCCTGTTCGTAACTGTTTCTTCGGAGTCCTGGAAGTCTGCTTTGGATGAGAGGATAGATAGCGGAACCCCAGAGTTAAAGGTTGTTTTCCCCAATATTATCAATAATAACTATTATTAATAATAGTTTCCCCAGCCTCGGAGACCAGATATCCAAGCTAACTGGATGCCGCAACCACTGCCTCTGCACTTTTGGGGGCGTTAGAGCAAGAGCAGTTGCCATACAGCCCCCTCTTGACACACACACCCCTATCCCGTCTGCATTACAGACTGGGACAGCATGTGATCAGGCTGCTGATGCTTCCCGCTGCCAGTGACATCAGCCGGCTGAGCCGTGCAATAGAGAGCAGCATCATCCCTCACAGAACGGGGGAGGAGCAGGAGGGGATGACAAGGAGGAGACTTGCCTCCCAGGGAAAAGACAACACAACAGCCACTTGGAATATTCAGGGTGCAGTGCTGATAAGTCAGGGTGGAAAGCAGCAGGCTCCACTCTCCAGCAATGGTGGCCAATCGGCCTTAAGGCAGACTGAAGTAAGTCCTCACTGCCTACAGCAAAGCCAAAGCAGCCGACTGCCTGCTTGTGTAGCTCTGCCCTCCTGCCCCTCCCCTCCATTCTCCACCCACAAGCCCCAAAACACTCTAGTCCTGGACTCTCTCCAGCTGCTGGCTCAAGCCCTGGTTTTACAGCCCAATGCGAAGCTTCCAATCTTGCTTTCAAAAATTGAGTGCTTCCAGTAGCCCCTAAGCAGCACCCTGACACAGCTGTATTTACAACTAAGAGATGGGATAATATTCAGGAAAACACTGAATACTGGCCTCTGGGGAACAGCACCTTGTCTGGAGCAGCTTATTACACAGAAAAAAAATCAGTCAGGTTTGACAGGAGGGGGAGTCACCAGACTGTTCTATAAGTCATGTCACCTCATAGGGCAGGGCCCACAACCCAAGTTAAGACCTGCTCTGACTTGGGATAGACCTTAGTCCTAGGGTCCCTCACCCTCAAAAGGATGAGCATTTAGTCCTGAGCAGGCTTAGCATCTCCCCTCACTCCTGCAACTGTGGGCAAATACTAAGAAAACACTCCCCCAAGCAGTGTCTGACAGATAAAAACAAGAGAAACTCTCTAATGTATTATTTAAGTCTATAATAAACACTGCTTACATCACTTGGCTCTGTCAAATCTACACCTGCACTTATACCTTTAAGTGCCAGGGTCCCCGGTCCCCTCCCAAGGTAGCCTCCAGTGCGAACACCCATTTCTATGGCCATGAGCAGTTCCAGCAAATTACAGCTCTGCCCAGAGTTTCTGGAGTCTCCAGCAGTTCTTCTTCACTGAAGACCCCACCACTAGGCTTCCTCCTCAGAAAGGGAGGTGGAACAAAAGACCCATCCCCAGGCAGGCTCCTCACACCTGGGCTAGTTTGGCAGCAATCAATTCAGCCCTTTCTCCCCTGGATGCAAGGAGAAATAACCCAATACAGCAAGTACTCCCACCTGGAACCTTCCATAACAGAGCCTGAAGGGCAGGAGAGAAGATAATGAAATAAGCTTCAGGAATAGCTGGCCAGAGGTTCCTGCAGTATACCATATGTCCACAAGCAGATAGTCACGGCAAGGACTCCTTCCTTTGGAGACTCTTTTAAAAGCTCAGCTGCTGTGTCATCCATCCACTCCTTTCCTGTCTGGCTTTAGATACTCTGCTTGCTCCCCCCAGTCTGTCAAAGTCATATTTACTTCTGCACAGGCTGTCACCTCTGCATACAATGAACAAATACCAAACTCTTACAGACCCTGTCCCCACCCAGGCCATTCTGTTTGTTTATCTATAGTTCTTCCAGGCTGAAGACACACTTTAAAAAAACAAAACAAAACATGCATGTTAATAGCAAAAACATACCGCAGGTCTAAGATAAACTGGATGAACAATCTGGAAGAGATTGGGGGGACGTGGGAGAGGGGAAGGTTGGGGGTAAAGGAAGTGGTGTTAACAAACCCAGTTACTAGGGAACAAGTGATCCAAATCGGTGGTGAGGAGAGTGTAAGAGGCCTGGTAGGACGTGATCAAGGGTAATGTAACTGAGAGGAATTACTGGAACCCAAATAAAGGGTGAGCATGATAGTGGGACAAGAGGAAAGTCAAAGGAAAGAGGAAAGAGATAGGAGGCAAAGGGCATTTACAGAGGTCTAACTAAAGTCATGTACATATTATGTAAGTATATTTATATATGGACATGGAAATAGATCTATGAGCATATATTTATAGGTTTAGCATTAAGGTAGCATATGGACATTGGGCCTCCACTCAAGTACTCCCTCAATGCAAGAATACTTTGTTCTATTAAACTGGTCATTCCATGATGTTCACCTTCCTGACATGATGATTGAAGAAAAAGTGGGTGAATAAGCAAATGTGGTGAAGAAAGCTGATGGTGCCTGGTTATCAAAAGATATAGCATCTGGGGTCTTAAAGGTAAACAAGCGGCCATCTAGCTCAGAAGCAACAAAGCCCACATGCAAGAGGCACACTAGCCTGCGTGATCATGAGGTGCTGAAGGGATCAGTTATCAGGCATCAAAGAACAAAAAAAATCATATAATTGTATGCTCACCTTCCCACTATGATCACTGAAAGGCAAGTAGGTGCATACGCAAATGTGGTAAAGAAAGCCGATGGTGCCTGGCTATCAAAAGATAGTGTCTGGGGTCTTGTCTTAAAGGCTTGAAGATAAACAAGCAGCCATCTAGCTCAGTAACAACAAAGCCCACATAGAAGAAGCACATCAGTCTGTATGATCACGAGGTGTGGAAGGGACAATGTATCAGGCATCAAAGAACAAAAATAACATTGTGAATGAGGGGGAGTGCAGAGTGGGGACCCAAAACCCATCTGTAGGCAACTGGACATCCCCTTATGGAAAGATTGCAGGGAAGAGATAAGTCAATCCGGGTGCACTGTAGCAACAATGAAACATACAACTTTCCTCTAGTTCCTAAATGCTTCTGCCCCCCGCCCCCCACTATCATGATCCCAATTCTACCTTACAAATCTTGCTAAACCAGAGGATGTAAACTGGTACAGATGGGAACTGGAAACACAGGAAATCCAGGAAAAATGATCCCTTCAGGACCAGTGGTGAGAGTGGTGATACCAGAAGGGTGGAGGGAGGGTGGGGTGCAAAGGGGGAACCGGTGACAGGGATCTACATATAACCTCTTCCATGGGGGATGGTCAACAGAAAAGTGGGTGAAGGGAGATGTCGGACAGTGTAAGATATGGCAAAATAATAATTTATAAATTATCAAGAGTTCATGAGGGAGGGGGGAAAATGAGGAGCTGATGCTAAGGGCTTAAGTGGAGAGCAAATGTTTTGAGAATGATGAGGGCAATGAATGTACAAATGTGCTTGACACAATTGGATGTATATATGGATTGTGATGAGTTGTATGAGCCCCCAATAAAATGATTTTTAAAAATAAAGATATAATGCTTCTTTTAAAAACTATCATATTTAGGCAACAATTCTCCCCTAAACCATTAATCTATTCTGGTTCCTTGTACCTCAATCTGATGACTTCTATGACTACAAGTAGCCATCCTGCTCCTCCCCCGGCCCCTCCCCACCCACACACACACCTAAAATCAGGCTAGGTTTGTGTATGGCAAGACCTCTTTTGGTACAGTGGTTAAGCACTGGGCTTCTAACTGTAAGGTCTACAGTTCAAGCCCATTAACCATTCTGTAGGAGAAAAATGTAGCAACCCGATTCCATAAAGATTCACAGCCCTGGAAACTCAAGGGAGCAGTTCAGTTCTACTCTGTCCTACAGGGTCTCTGAGTTGGAATCAACTGGCTGGCAACAGCTTTGTTTTGATTTGAAATGTGTTCAAGTTAACTGAGGCTGAGAATTTTATCTTCAACTACACTTTTCCTACTCAGAAACATTGCTTGGCAGACAATATCAACATCACCAGGAGCTTTTGTTATAAATGCACAGGCTCAGATCCCATTTTAAACCTCTGGAATAAATCTGCATTTAACAAGATTCTGTCATGGAAGTTTGTGCAGTATTGATCTATTGATTACCACCACCACTCCCTTCACCCAAACTGAAGGGTCCCAGGTTTAACAGCAGGGTTTATTCAAGTTCTCAAGACAAAAAAGGCTACAAGTATCCAGGAGCTTAAGAAACAAAACACAACTCTGTCCTACTCCAGCATCCCCCCGTTCCCCATCGTTTCTTCCAGGTAAAAGGCTTTCACTAGCACTGTAGGGTTATTTCACTTGGCCCCAAAAGATCAACGGAGGCCACAAGCAATAAACCTTTATTAACAATGGTTTAGAAAATTAAGTAAAAGTCTGATAGACTGTTTTTTTTCCCCCTAGTTCTGCCATGGTACAAGCTCAGTCATGCTACTTATCCCTACTGAGCATCTTCACATTTGAAAAGTGTCAACATCAGTTACCTTTGGTATAGTATCTGTCACAAGGTATTTGCCTATAGGATGACTGTACAATTTGTCATCTAAACCAGGTGTGGAAGTTACATAATTTCATGTCACCTTGATAAACAGAGTGAAGGAATGGAGTTTAGCCTGTCAATCAAGTCATCCTGGTGATGCCTCCTTGTGGGTGTAGTCTTCTCATGAAGATTCTGGGAACTTCCTCTCTTCCTCCTTGGAGGCAGGACACTCTCTCCCTCTGCTTCATATTCCTGTTGACAAGCTACATGTAGCTGCGCCAATGGCAATTAGAGCCCTGGAGATACATCTACTGCCATTGGATCCACAGGACTTTGTACCCACTGGCCTGCGATCTTCCTACATTTTGCATCATTGCATGTGACATTACTCTGAAGAGGAATTTATGGACTAGTATCAGACATATGGACTTGTTCTGGACTGGGTTGGGATATTTACTCAATATACAACTGTTCTTTGATATAAAGCTCTCTCCTCCATGCATATAAGCGTCTCTGGATTTGTTTCACTAGTCAACCCAGACTAAAACACCAGTATAGTTTTGTTTTTTGCTTTACAATTTTAAGGATAACATTTACTAAGTCTTAAACAGAGTTAGGACAAGACAAAGACAAAAATCATTAGCATGAGGTCATAATGGCACCCAAGGTAAACCAGGATACTTCTGAGAATTAAAGGGACAACTAATAATCATTTGGGGCAAAGTTCAGTAAGGAATATTTCCAGGCAAATTGTGTACATGGCTACTCTTACAGATGGTATGCTCAGCCATGTGTTTGGAACCATTTACTCAAAACGTCTCCTTTCTAGTTGCTTCCTGGTCCCATCTCTCCACTTTACTCATCTGCTCTCTCTTAACTCCGTAAAATTTGCAAAGTGAACTATCAACACAGACTAGGATCTGAGTCAGAAAGATCTGAAAGCAAAAGACCTATTTTACTGATTAACAGCATCTGAAATTCACATCTGAAACAGAACAGGCACTTGACCCTTTTAATTGAAGGCTAGCTTTTATAATCATTTGCCAAACATCAATTTATCAGTCTTAAGATACTAAAAGTTGATCAACTTATCAGTCTTAAGATACTAAAAGACGGAAACAATTCCCATTCTAAGGCTATCTATTTGAACCACGTCTCAGTGTCGTCTTTCTCCCACACGTTTCTTTTATAAATACCTAGAAACGTTTCTGTTCCCTGGATGATGGCAAATGGTTAAGTGCTTGACAGCTAATCACAAAGTGGGGGCTTGAACCTACCCAGAGGGACCTTGGGAGACAGGCCAGGTGACCTGCTTCTGAATGAGTACAGCTATGAAACCCTATGGACTGGTTCTACTCTGCATGCATGGGGTTGCTGTGAGTCAGAACCAGCAACTAAGAGCAACATATAAAGATTTCAACATAAAAGGGGGATTATAAGGATCTACATAGAACCTCCTCCCTGGGGGGACAGACAACAGAAACCTGGGTGAAGGGAGATGTTGAGCTGAGAACAGTTATATTTTCAGCTAAACTCCCAAATTTCTCAGCCACTGAATGCCATGCATTTAGTAAACTAAACCCAGAATTACATTCACCATAGTCTAGAACAGAGCTGCCTTTGGCAGACTCAAAATATAGGCAGGAAAGTCAGTGACTCTGGCTCAGAAAGCATCATCTTTCTCCTGGAAAGCTGCTGGAGGGTTCAAACTGCTGACCTGGCAGTTAGCAGTCCAACAAGTAACCCACTATGCTTTCAGGGCTCCTGGTTCCTTACTGCAAAATCACTCAGAATCCTCTGCAGCTATCTTTACTGAGCACCTGTGTCAAGCAGGGGAAGTAAGAGAATATCCTCTTTATGCCTCTACTTGGGGAATGCTATAAAGGCCCCATTATATAGGGTCACTCAGAATTCACATCAACTAGATGGCAATGGGTTAAGATATAAGGCTCTGTAAGAAGATAGCTTCATGTGCCTCGGAAACCCATGTTGGCTTCACCAAAAAGGGCTTCATGAAACAGATACATCACAAGCAGGTCCTTGAAAAAAGTCTACTAGTTTTGAGGAGGTGATAGGAGAGAAAATAAGCAAGGTGTGCCATGGTTGGCCAGAAGAACTGAGGCTAGATTATAAAATTGATACTTAGGTACGTAGAGAAATAGGGAGTGAGGAAGAAATCTCTGTAAACTCTTAAATATGAGGTAATATAGTAGGGGCTCCAAAATGAACCAAGATCCGAGCTATGGAAGCAAAAGTCAGAGAAGCCAGAGTGCATGGGGAAAGGTTGAAGATGAGGAAAATATTAAATTACAAACGTAGATTACACCTTTGCAGCTATTTCATGATCCTAATATCCATGTGAAAATTCTGTGTTGATGAATAATGTTGGTAAAGGAGCACAGAAAAAATATGGACAGCTAATGCATGAGGGTTAATAGATTTTCTTTTGTTATAAAACATTTAAATACAAAATGAACACTGTCCTCTCCTATCTTTTTCCATCTAGAGTCTGAACAAATATACTCTATCCCAGCTTGTATAGTGACACACTTGAGGTCTCTTACAAAATCTCTACTTTATCCCCAAATTACAACCCCAGGGAAAAGCAGACAGGGCATTAAGCCATTTGTCCTCATTAGCTTCTTCAAAAGGAACGAATGCTTTTACAGACAACGGAGAGTACGTTAAGTCAATGATTAACAATTCTTCTTAAAGTTTTAACAAGTCCATAAAGTAGAATTTCTAAGAAAGTAGCCCTGAAAAGATACTTTGGGATACCATGTCCCAATAACCCCACAAACAAAACAAAAAGGCCCCACCAAAATCCAAATTGTGAAAAACCAATTTTAAATAGCTTAAAGAGAGACCAAAATAGCCATGAAGTCAAACATCTGTTAAGACCATTTCAACTGTCCTTTGCACTGTGGCCATATCCATATCCACATATTAAAGGGTGACTGTGTTTCTTAGTAGAGATTTTCAAATTTGAATATGCATACTAATCACCTTGTAATCTTTTTAAAACACTGAGTCTGATTTTGTGGGTTTTGGGTAGTTCTCCAGAATTTATAGTTCTATCCAACTTCCAGGTGATGTCCAGTGTCAATGGATCAACATCTCCTATTTGACTAGCAAGCGTTTCAAGTGTTCGTTCCAGAGTTTCTCCAAGTAATACATTCACTGCATCCTTATTCAACACTACTTTCTTCTTGGTTGGTAAGTAAGTGCCTTCAATGGTTCCCTATCACCTTTCAGATCAGAGCCAATCTTCAGCGTTACTTATTAACATTCTTGCACATTATTCACCAGACATAAAAAGGCCAAGGATGAGTTACAACTCACAAGAAGGTTACAAATTAGTGGAGGGTGAGTGGGTTGGAGAGGGGGAACTGATTACAAGGATCCACATGTGACCTCCCTGGGAGATGGACAGCAGCGAAGGGGGGGAAGGGAGACTCCAGATAGGGCAAGATATGACAAAATAACAATCTATAAATTATCAAGGGCTCATGAGGGAGGGGGGAGTGGGGAGGGAGGGGAGAAAAAAAAAAAGAGGACCTGATGCAAAGGGCATAAGTGGAAAGCAAATGCTTTGAAAATGATTAGGGCAAAGAATGTACGGATGTGCTTTATACAATTGATGTATGTATTATGTATGGATTGTGATAAGAGTTGTATGAGCCCCTAATAAAATGTAAAAAAAGAAAAAAAATTAAAAACAAAAAAACTCCAAAAAAAAGGTTACAAATTTTTGTAACAGAGAACAAATTATTGTTGACCTGTGTGGTAATAGAGTATGTATAGCAGTAAAACTCTGAAGAAAAATAGACTATTCCAGAAAGCAATCCTTATAATTGTAGCAATACATTAAATTGTATTGTTACATTTAAATATAAAAAACATTTTATACTTACCATTACAAAAATATAATTATTAGGTTTTAATCCCAACTGCTTTGAATAATTTTAACATTAATTCTGTGATCTTAAAAGTGATTTTTGTAGTATTTTAAAATATTTAAAAATTTTAAAATATCACACCATGTTCACATATTGGAAGATTCAATCAATATTGTTAAGAAGTTAATTCATATTAAATTGATCTACAGTCAATGTAATCCCAATACTACCTCTCCTTCAAGCAAGTTAGTGGGGGAATTATTTTTTAATAGTGCTGGAACTAAATATATACATAAGGTAAAAAAAAGTCGTGAATTTTGACACCCTACCCATCCCACTTATAACATGGATCAGATCAGAGAGATCGGAAAGTAAAAATTAAAACTATTTAGGACTTCTTTAAGAAAAAAAACTACCCATGATCTGGGGAGAGGGCTAAAGTGGGGAGGCAGAGGTTTCTTTCTTTTTTAGAGAAAGTAAGCTTTTATAAGATAGTGTTTTTAATTAAAAGATCGTTTTATTGGGGGCTTTTACAACTCTTATTATAATCCATACATCAATTGTTATCAGGCATATTTGTACATACGTTGCCATTATTCTTTTCTAGACATTAACTTTCTAGTGAGCTCTTGGTATCAGCTTTTTTCCCTCCCCCCCCCCCCGTGGCCCTTTGATTTTTAAATTATTATATTTATATCTCACACCATCCACTGTCTCCCTTTCCCCATGATTTCTGTTATTCTTCCCCCTGGAGAGTGGGGGGTGTCATTATGTATTGATCATTGCCTCAGTTTCCCCTTCCTCCCCTCCTCTTTCCACCTTCCCCTACCCTTCTGTTATCGCTATTCGCATTCCTGTTCCTGGATTCTGTGTGTCCTACGCTTTTATATCTTATCTGTACCTGTGCACATGCTCTGGTCTCGTTCAGCGTGAGAAGCGGCACAGGGGTCATAGGGGGAGTGAGGAAGCCTAAAGGAACAAGTGGAATATTGTGTGTTCTACTGTTGCTTTACTGTGCATCCTGGTTGACTCATCCCTTCGCTGCGACCCCTCTTGTGGGGGAATATTCCATTTCTACAGATGGGTTTTGAGTCTCTTCTCTGACCCCCCTCATTCTCAACAATATGTTTTTGTTTGTTAAGGGTCTTCTGATGCTGATTATCCGGTCCTGATGACACTTCCATGATCACACCGCTGGTGTGCTTCTTCCATGGAAAGTAAAGTTTTTGATAGAACATTCTCACAGACAAGAACAGTTCATATCCAAAAAGGGAAAAGCAAAGGTTTCTTATATGCAGAACACAGAAAGCAACAATTTAAGAAAGATTTGATAAATTCAACTAACCAAAATTAAAGTCCAGTGTTAAGATATCATTAAGAAAAATTATTAGACAAGCCACAACATGGGAGAGAACATCTACAACCATTCCTGGAAAATAGCTATTATCTAGGAAATAGAAGAAATCTCATACTCTGGTTTCTCTTCAGATCGTATAAATCTTTCGCCTTTAAAAAAAAAACAAAAAAGAAATCTCAAAAGAAGGCAGGCAGGCTTAGTTAGGCAAAGTCTATAAAAAGCACTTAACCAAAATAAAAGTGGCCAATGAGCACATCATCATTAGTTAATGTCTAACACGTGGATGCGTAATAAAACACAACAATTCAAGAGACCAAACATCCAAATTCAGGACACCACTTCTAGGGGAAATCTTTCTGTCTCTTTCAGCTCTGGGAAAAGGTCCTTGTCTCCTTTCACTATCTGTGGGTGTAGGGTCCCTTGAAGGTCTCTGTTTATCTTGGCATCAATATTCTCCTGGGTCTAAGTTTCTCAGCACCAGAGACCTTGAGTCCAAAGGATGCACACTCTGCTCTTGGCTCTACTTTCTTGGTAGTCCTGTGCTTGCTTCTCTTTTTCTTCTTTGAAAACATTCATGATAAAACGTTGGGGAAAGTTGATCATTTTTTTTCCTGTCAAAAAGCAAATCTGACTGAACTAATTTGGTCTGACAGTAAGAAATGACTTTGTTAAAGTGCTTTTATGGTTGACATTTTTCTTTCAATAACCAAACCCAACTCACTGTCATCAGGTTGGTTCTAACTCATAGTGACCCTGGAGAGCAAAGAACTGCTCCCACAGTTTCCAAAGTAATATTCTTTACCAAAGCAACCTCCTACACTTTCAGAGTGAGTGAAAACTTGTGCTTATGGTCTTGAGAGAAGTATACTTAATTAAAGCCAAGTAGCAAAAGGTATTTTAAAGTATTATATTGGCAAATGTATATTTTCTAATTAAAAATATTTTTCTAACCTTTTTGGTATATTAACTTTACTAAGATGTATCTAAGAGAAAGAGTAAAAGGTCATATGAAATCACGATAAAGAATTACTGTTTCATTTTCAAGAAATTTAAAACTAATGACCAGGTAACAAATCTCATAAATGAGATGATTTCCAGTTCCTGTTTTTCAACAAATAGGAAGTGAGGTGAATGGAACTGTCAGCAAGTAGCCCACTAAAAATAATGTTTGTTGACACTGAGCTTTTTTACACAAAATTCAAGAGTTCAAAGAATCAAATGATACTATATTTTTTGTAACTTTTCTCCTCTAATCTTCACAATAGAATAAGTAACACAAACATAGAATGTTTATATGAAGTCTGATAATAAGAAGCTACTGGAACTCAGGTTTATGATTCCCAATCCTAGAAGAATCTGGAAGTAATGATTTTAAGCAGGGAGTAAACTACCTACACTAGTCTCTGAGTTCTTGATCCTGGTTCTTTTTAAAATTTAAACATATTATCATGTCATATACTTCAGGTTTTTTTCTTCTAGCCGGAAAAAGACAGAGATTTTTATTGCAAAGAGTTATAGTCTCAGAAATACACAAGGGCAGTTCTATCCTGTGCTATAAGGTCACTGTGTGTCAGAATTGACTTGATAGGAAGTTTTTTGTTGGTTTTATTATTTTTCTCTTATAATATCACTATGGGGAATTCCCTTGCTTACCCTTCATGTCTATGTTCCAACAAAGGACTGGAAAATTTCCAACCCTCAGAACTTTAATTCTAGACAAAGTTAGTAAAATAAGACACAGATTTAAATGATTTAAAGGGACAGTGATCCCTTACCCTTTTCCTAGTTACTCCACTTTATTAGTAGGCAGTAGAAAAACATCACATTTCATCAATGTAAATCATGGGGGGGCGGAGAAATCAGCAACGAGACAATTTTAATACATTTAAATAATCTTTAGAAAGAACAAACTCACTGCCATGCAGTTGATGCTAACTTACAGAAACCCTGTAGGGCAGCATAGAACTGCCCTGTGGGTTTCCAAGACTGTAACTCTTTTTTTAAAGTTACTATAATTAAATTTTCTTCATTCAAACAATATTAGAGTATCTACACTTTTCTTTTTTAATTAATCATTTTACTGAAAGTTCTTATACAGATCTAATAACAAGCCATAATTCAGTTAGATCAAGTATAATTGTACAATTGCTGCCACCATCAGTTTCAAAACATTTTCTTTCTTATTGAACTCTTTAATCTCAGGTTCCCTTTATCCCCTTTTTCCCTTCCTCATCCTACCCACCAGGAAGCCTGATTATTATATAGCAGTAGTATTTTTTTACCCCTATCTTACAGCATCCAATGTATCCATTCACCTACAATTCTGTTATTCATTCCCCTTGAGTGGGGTTATACAGTCATCATTGCTATCAGTCATCCCTCCACCCCCGCCTTCCTATACCCCTAGGGAATCATTACTCCTGATACTGTTTCTGAAGGGTTATCTTGGAGTTCATACATCAAACCAACTTAATTATACAAATAAACATATCCAGGTCTAACAAGATTAATGAGTAAAACAAAGACCATGATAGTAAGGGGAGGAAATAATAAAGAACTAGAGGATAGTTAAATGCTTCATCAGTGCTATATCACACCCTGGATATGCAAATGATACTATTTTAACAACACCTACATTCCCTGTCCATTTATATATGTGAACAGTGTTGTTCAAAGCATAGATCTATGAATAATTTTTAAAATATATACTTTAAAAAAGCATTATACTTAATGTTGAAAACCCAAAGTGATTCTAACAAGTGAGTCATCCCAAAATATACGAGTCTTATAAAAGCTTCATACATCTTGTTGGGAAGCATTTCCAATAAGTGAATATTAAATAAACAAAAACTTTATCAAAACATATCTATATGATCTTAATCAATTATACTAAAAATCAATTGTCCTAGCAATCCAAAATCATTGTCTTTGTTACATAAATATTTAAAATTTCAATGTATGTACATGTTTTTGTTGCAGAGAAGCGTGGAATGAGCAACAAAGACTCCTACCCATAAAATATTACAGTAAGATAAAACTCTATGGAAGAAATAGGTTGGAAGCGAGGGGGGAACAGGGAGGGAGGGGAAAAATGAGGAGCTGATGCCAGGGGCTTACGTGGAGAGCAAATGTTTTGAGAATGATGAGGGTAAGGGATGTACAAATGTGTTTTATACAATTGATGCATGTATGGATGTGATAAGAGTTGTATGAGCCCCCAATAAAATGATTTAAAAAAAGAAATAGGCTGGAAATATGAGTAAGAGAGAAAATAATAAATTTTCCATTGTTAAAGACATATTTTGATGTATTTTAGATAATGGGTATCAAATCTCTAGTACTGCAATTTCATTGGATAAAGTTTCACTTATGAAAATATAGGTATCAAGTTAAATAAAGAGTATTTAAAAGGTTAATATGTTCATATATAAATGTTTGATACTTGCTGCCACCTACTATAGAACTCGAGATCGTGCTTATAAAATCTCCCAAACACCAGGCCTCACTGAAATATTTTTCTTTATGCCACCCAAGTGACCCGAAAGGTACATGCAATCTTCTGGAAGGATGAACATCTGACCCAAACTGGGCCAGAACAATCCAACCTATGACTATAGTGACAAGTCCAGGTACTGGTATGGCTCAAGCCAGGCTAATTTGGAATGTTTTCTAGAGAGTTTTCCTACTGGACACAGCAGATGCAGAACAACTTCCTGTTTGCTCAATGGACCAAGAGAACAGAAGTGCATCCCCTTCCTCAGGAATAAGTCTGAAAAATGAGGCAGGTACAGGGAGAGAAAAGGAAAAACAATCCTACAAAATTAGAGGCCACAGTGTGTTGGAATACACAGGATCAAACTGACACTGCGAGAAAACACAATAGACAAGTTCAGTATCATCAGCCAAAACAAGGCCAGGGCCGACCGTGACGCAGACGCATTGCTTGCCACATATCCAAGCTCACCTGTAAGTTCAGGTTGAAGCTGAGAAAACTGTAATAAACCCTTGACAGAAAATACAACCTCAAGTACAGACCACCTCAAAAACAGACTTGACTAATTAAATACTAATGATATAAGACCTGAGAAGTTGTAAAATAACACCAAAAACATCATAAAGAAAAATTTTAAAGAAGGAAAGAAAAGACCAAAGTGGTTATCAAAGAGACTCTGAAACTTGCTCTTGAATGTACAGTAGTTAAAACAAATGAAGAGATGAACAGAAATGTTTAAAGAGCTTGAGAAAACTCTTAGAATGAAATGCAGAAAGACCTAAGCTTTATAAGCCAAAAAGGACGAACAGGCTCAGCATATCTTAGGTTGAAAGAACTAAAGAAAAAATTAAATCAGCGTAATGAGGAAGAACTCCCTTGGTGAAACAGTACACAATGCAGGAAGCATCAAAAGTCAGTGGAAGAAATACATATCACTGTACCAAAAAGAACTGGTTCTCATTCAACCATTTTAAGACAGCATATGAGCAAGAACCAATGATACCGAAGGAAAAGGTCCAAGTTGCACTGTATTAGTGAAAATCAAGGTTCCAGAAACTGATGGAATACTGACTAAAGTGTTCTAGGAACTGATGGAATACGGACTAAAGTATTTCAATAAGCTAATGACTCACTGAAGCACTCATTCTTCTATGCCAAAGAATTTGGAAGACAGCTACTGGGCCAATTAAATTGGAACAGAACCATATTTGTACCCACACTCACTTCAAAGAAAGGGGACCCAAAAGAATGTAGAAATTATTGAGTATCAATAACACATGAAGGTAAAATGTTGCTAAAGGTTAATTCAAAACTGGTTATAGCAGCATGCTGCCAGAAATTCAAGTCAGATTCAGAAAAGCACGTGACATGAAATTATCACTGTTGATCTCAGCAAAAGTATATAATACCAGAAAGATGTGTCTTACTGATTATGCAAAGGCACTCAACTGTGAGGATAACAAATTATAGATCATCTTGAGAAGAATGGGAATTTCAGAACATGTTGCACCTGTACATGGACCAAGAAGCAGCAAACAGAACAAGCGAATACTGCAAGGTTTAAAATCAAGGAAGGTGGTGTGCCTCAGGGTCCTATCCTTTCACCGTATTTGTTCAATCTTTATGTTAAGCAAATCATTCAGAAACTGAGCTATATAAATTAAGAATGCAGCATAAGGATTGGATAACTTTAATATGCAAATGACACGACTTTGCTTGCTAGAAGAGGACTTGAAGATGATCAGGGACTTCAACCTTTAAAATGGATTACAACTCAATATAAAGACAACCAAATCCTCACAACTAAATCAATAGAGAGCATCATGATAAATGCAGAAATGACTAAAGTTGACCAATATTTCAATTTACTTGGATCTACAGTCAATGCTCAAGGAAGCAGCAGCCAAGGAATCAAAAGATGTCACTTTGGCAAATCTGCACTAACCCCCCTTAAACACTGAAGAACAAAGATGTCACACTGAGTATTAAGGTACACCTGACCCAAGCCATGGTATTTTCGAATGTTTTGGATAATGAATAAGAAATACCACAGAAGAAGTGATACATTTGAATTATGGTGTTGGCAAAGAATACTTAACACATTGCAATGGATTCCGAGTTTACTCATGTTTCGTGCGCCATCTGTTACGGACGGATCACGATAACCCGTGATTTCTACACGCTGTCTTCAGATGCCATCTGCTTAGATATATTTTAACTACTTGGTCTATTTAGGTGTTTACATCAGTAGTGAATGTATCAAACTTGATTATCTTCATGTTCTTTTTGTTTATTTAGCGTTTTAGTGCGTTTTGGTTAAATCAAATAGTGACTATTTGTTTGAATTGCTTTGCAAGGAGTTGTGCACTGATCATGATCAAACCTCAGTGAAATGTCAAACATCACCTAAATCACTCAAGTGGTCTCCCATTACACAAAAAGACACGAAGAAATTCTTAGCCCTAATCTTCTAATTTTTCAAAGTAATATGGATTATGTTGATTATTTTTACAAGTTTATAATTTCATGAAGATTATAGTTCATAAAAGTAATAATGTTCCACATATATTGCAAAATAGTTTCATAATGTGAGGCGTTTTATATTCAAAAACTGAAAGTTACAAATAAATATGATAAAAAGTTGATGAGATGTAAACCAATTTATGGTTTAATGCAAAACAAACAAACAAACAACCTAACAGTGAAAAAAAATACCCGACCACTTGGTTAAGTTGGTAAAAAAAATCCGATCTTTAATGTGTTGAGAGTACCAAAAATCTGTTTTGGAAGAAGTAGTTAGAATGCGCCTTAGCAGAATGGGAAGACTTTGCTCTTATTTTTGGATATGCTAACAAGGGAGACAAGTCCCTGAAAAAGGACATCATGCTTGGAGAAATAAAAGGTCAGTGGGAAAAAGAGAAAGACTCTCAAAGAGATAGGCTGATTCAGTGACTGCAACAATGGGCTCAAAGATAACAATTGTGGGAAGTCTAGGAAGTGCTTTGTTTGGTTGTGCATACTTTCTGAGTCAAAACTGACTCAACAGCATCGACAACAACATAAGTAGAGGATTAACTTGCTTTCTTGCTATCTGAAAGGCTAGAGGCTGAAGTCTAATCAGAGGTGTCTTGGAATAAAGATTCAGGATATGCTTCCAAAAATTAGCCCTTGAAAACTCTTTAGAGCAGTACTATTCTGACACAATACTACATTTCCATGATTTGAAACTGACTCTGGGAATTGGTAGAGATGATTAATTTTTCAGTAATTCCTTCCTATTCGGTGAATTAAATACCAAGAGTCTTCTGGCACAACCTAGGTTTTGCTAAAGCTAGTTCTGATTAGGTTTTTGTAATGCAGGATGAGAACTTCTGGGAACAAAGTCCCTAACACCTGGCATGGAATGAGAGAGTCATGAGAGAAAGGAGCGAAATGATTTTTATTCAAATCTGCTTTTTACTCGAGAGCAACCAAGAAAAAGGACCAAAGTGACAAAGGTGGGATCCAAATATAGGTTTGTTGGGACTCAAGAAAACCTACCCCCACCCTCCACCCCCCACCCCCTACACAGAAGCACTTTCTCGGGTTTGGATTTGTACTAACATATCTACAACTTGGAGTTATAACAATGGATTTTCTCTTTTCCACTTAGGTCCAAATGGAGCTTTATACTACCCATCTCATTCTATCAGGAGTCCAAAACCTAACACTAGACTCCTCCTCCTAACCTGCTCCCTCCAATCTCTGTTTCGTAAAATTAAAAAGCCATTAGTATTCTAGAGTTCTCAAGATCACAAGGCCCCATACATGGATTGTTTCTGAAGGTGACAATTTCAACACTCCCCATGGAAAGCAAAAGAGAAGACTGCTGATTCAAGGCATTATCTACTCAATTTTCTGTTTTAGTATAGAGTGTTTCTGCCACGTACTCTCTAGGCCTGGAATGAAATGTGCTATTCAGGATGTGTCCCCAGTTATATGTAGAACTGGTATAATGAAAACACAATGAAATGCTACTTTACCTGATGCTATACTGTGAGAAACAGGACTGGGAGGAGAGTGTATATGGATGAATTCTTTATTCTCAAATTTTAAGAAGCCTGATAGACCATGATTCTGGGGTGGAGGGAGGTCTTCACACTTGTGAGTTAGAGATGAGTCCCAATCACAATCTCCTAATTAATATTGACCCCCACAATATCTTACCTTAAAGTTACCTCTTACAAGCACAGGCTGATTGTTATCTGGCTGACAACTTTAACTATAGGAGTAGATATGGTATTGCTCTTGCAGTTCAGGAGACAGTCACTCACCCTTACTTGAAACTCCACCCCGACAGACACAGACATAGACACACACACGCACGCACGCACGCACGCACGCACGCACGCACGCACGCACGCGCTAGGTTACTCCTCCAATGAACTCAGGGACCTTTGTTACGGGCTTGCATGCCCCTAGAAGAGTAAAATGATAATGAGAATACAATCTCTCTGTGAGAACCTGGTTTCTGAAGTTATGGCAGAGGTGAGCACCCCAAAACTTTTGTCCATCTCTTAATTTCTTCCCTTCAATTATACAACTGCCCCTTTAGGACCCACCCAGATGTGGGGCTGGATCCCAAACTACATTGTTCAATTTGTGTTTGAGGAAGTTCCTTGAACAGAAACGAGAGACCCCTACAGATACCACAATGGATCTCAAGAATATAAAATTCAGTGCCTAAAAAAAAAGATTTTAAGAGGGAGGAATGGGTACTTTCATATATGGTATAAAGAGGTACATTTCTGGCAAATCTTACATTTGCTTTGAAAGTATTAATGGATACCTATTCTTTGATGAAGGAGGGTTCCAAATAATCACAGATGCAGGTAAAATTTTTCTCAGGCATTTCTTTTCAGTATTCTAAATACACACCTATTTAAACAAATTGTCCTTGAAATATGGGGTTGAATACATGAGGCTCTTAACCTTTTTATCATTTAACCGTTTAACCATTTGGCAGTTGGCCAAAGCTTATGGATGCTTCCCCAATGTTTAAAAGGTGTGAAATATTAGTTATAATTTTGAAAGTGATAAAATGGTAACATATGAAGACATTCACAATTGATACTGATATCGATCATGCTAATATTATGATTCATTTCCTTCATTCACAATTAAAGATTAAAATGCTACATACATTCAGCTAAATGTGCCACTGAAAATAAAGATGCAACTTTTTACCCATCCCAGTTACTGGACCCTTGAATTCTATCTGCATAGAACAGAGCTCTGGGAGGCATAGTGGGTTGCACCTTAAACTGCTAGTCAAAAGGCCAACAGTTCAAACACCAGCCACTCCACAAGAGAAAGATAAGGCTATCTACTCCTATAAAGATTTAAAGTCTCAGAAACCCAAAGGGGCACTTCTACCCTGTCCTACACAGTTACTGTGAGTCAGAATCAACTCAATGGCAATGAATCTGAGTTTTGATCTACACAGAACATGAATAACATAGAAATTGAAAGAAAAAGGGGAACATTTTATACTTGTACAGTGTGCTCAGAAAGATTTAACTTTACATGTGTGTACGTTAGAAAAATACTAGAAATATCAAAATGTTAATAAGTTCTCTCTGGTTAGTAGAGGCACTCTGGTAGCTTTTCTTTCTTTTTTTTTTCCTCTCAACTTTTTACTGTGATTTATTTTTTTAAGTCATTTTATTGGGGCTCAGGTAGCTTTTCTTTCTAATTTGTCTTCTTCAAAAAATTTTTAAATGAATATATTTACTCTAAGAAAAAATACAAACTATTAAACAGGGCGATGGGATTCAGATTTAAAATAAATTTCAATTAATTTTTTTTGCTAAGAAAAGCTCCTATCGCTTTCCTGGGCTGCCGCTTGGGTTCTGGACGCCGCCTCGGAAGCGGGAGCGGTCATACCCCCTTGTCTCGCCATTACCGATCAATAAAGACTGCGAGCCACATACACACACAAAAAAGAAAAGCTCCTATCAGGAGAAAAAATTTAATACTAGGAGCTTAATATGAAATTAAGATAGATTAATTTAAACATAATAAAGCCACAGAATATTAAAAATCAAAGGAAGTTTAGACTCTACTTAGTTTCAGTCCATTTCACAGCAGAAATACTTTGATTCCAAAAGTCTTAACTCCTGATTTCTGCACAGTCCCCTCCCTCCCCTGTATTTTCTTCTTCAGTCAACAAGACAAAAAACATCAATTAACATTTGGGTATTGGAAAGCACACCCTGAGTTGGACGTGATTTTCTTGACTGTGATTAAGACACAATCAATCCTTAGCTTTTAGTGGTAGAGCCCTAACATTCCAGCAGATGGGGATGGTACCATACTCACAACCAAGGCTTTTAGAAGTTAATGAAAACACATTTCCCTACTGTTTGAAGAAAAATAAGAGAAAAATCTATTTTTGAGATCAAGAGATGTTACGCAACTTAGAGCAATGGCCATAATAAAAACAATGGCATAAAGAAGGCATATATACCCATTTTACCCGTATTGAAGTCAAGACTCAGAAGAGACTTAAACAATCTAACCAATATCACACAGCTACCATTAAAGTTCATGCACCTTTAAACAATTTTTAGATTTTAATGTAAAATTCTATCTTGAAATACAAAGTAATTCAAGACAACACAAATACAATCAAAAGCAAACCATAATTGTCTTATCTCTACTAACACTCCTTGTCCTTATTCCTAACAGTATAAGATCTTTTCTGTTTTCTGTGCATTTGCAAACACCTTGACCAATATGAATATCATCTGATTTCAAGTTTTTCCAGTGTGGTAGGTTAAAAAAATTTACTTAATGAATGTCCATTTATCAGGCACTACTTGAGAACAGGAAGATGTGAACACAGCTACTGCTTTTGCCTTCACGGGTTTACAAATTTAGCAGTAGATGTAGAACCCAAATAAATCATATTATGATATGCTTTAATTGTGAATGTGGGGCTAAGAAGAAAACATAATATAGAAATACATTAATTGACAATACAGTAATGCTGATTTAAAATTTTCCTGGGGACGTGTACTTATAAATTTCATTTGTAATGTCCTTATTTATTAAATGACTGAAACACCTTTCTCAAAACAAATAAAAACAGCCAGTAGCTACCAATGTTCAGTTCATAGCCTGCTTTATTATTTTTTTGATGTGATTTTTATCTATGGCTAGCATTATCATCCTCTGAAAGATACTCTAAAAAAACTATTGCACTTTTCTAAGCAGTATGTAAGCACTAGGTATTTATAGAGGTCCCTATGGTTTTCAAATGTTATTCCCTTAAAACAAAATTTAAAAAGAACTCATTTATTGATTAGATCCAAGATAGCCTAGATCTTTGTCTGGGATAGCTGGAGTGCTGATTCAAAACGGAGCTGAAATTGGTCTACATAAAGATGAACAGTATTCCTTCCAGGTTAGTTCCTGTTATGTTCCTGAGAAGAATCCAGGCAAAGAAGCATAGATTCAAGTTGGTTTCACAGCTCTTCTAAATTCAGATTCACATCTTCACAAATCCTTTATACTCAGATTCAGAAATGCACAGGTGTGAAATCATGATGCTTACTATTCCTAGCAATCATTAACATTTCAAAAAGCTAAAGTTGTCTGTGTAAAATATATGTTATCTAAATCCACTTTAAAGCATTCTCTTACATATTGGGAATAAAACATGCATTAATCTAAGAGTTACATACTTCCACTTAACTTTCCAAAAGAGGAATCAGTTGTCCCTTTGGCATTGAGTTTTCAGACAATCTAATAATTAGTTTCCCCCAAACTTTTGGAGGGGAAAGGGTTAACAGAATTTCTAATGGGAAAAGGTTAAAATGCTAATATTAAAAATACTTGGCAGCTTCACTTATTTTTTAAATGTGAATTTAAATAAGAATTCTGCTTATAAGACAAGCATCAGATAGTTAAGTTTGGCGAATGAAGTCATTGCGAGGACCTGTGTGTGTGAGACAGAGCTTTTGGGGGCCTCCCCCAATAAAATAAAAACTGAGATACTCAACAATGTTCATGTGTCACTTGGTAATTTTCTTCCCTAGATGTACAAGTATGATGAGAAACGTATTCTCAAGCTTCTAGAGGGATGAGCGACCATGTTTCCATAAGTCACCAAGAATTTTAAAAATACTTAAACAGCTTGGCCAGTAATTTTATTGCTGAAAAACCACACAAATTAGTACTCCTAAATGCAGAGGGTTATCTATAAAGAAATGTCACAATGCTATTAATGGTGGAAAACAAAATAATGATTTCTCTTATAATAAAGAATTTAGGCAATAAAATTTCTATCAGTGACATAACCAAGAAAAATACTTAGGTGGTTGAACGCATGCTTACAGCTACATGAAAACATCCAGAAATATGCAGAGACCATGAAAGCCATCAAAACAACCAATCATACATGGGCTCTACATAGGAGGAAGTATAATATTTTATTTTTATTTCTCTGAATTTTCCAAATTGTCCAAACAAAATCCAACGAAGCCCAATGGAATCAAGTTTATTATGTCTCATAGTGTCTTTATAGAGCAGAACAAAAATGCTCTCTAGAGTTAGAGGCTGAAAATTTTTACAAGAGCAGAAAGTCTCATCTTTCTCCAAAGGAGGATCTGGTGGGTCCAAATTGCTGACCTAGTAGTCAGCAATCGAATACTTAATTAGACATTGCCCAAAAAATGTCAAACAATTTTAGCAATTTAAAATCAGGTGTGGCTTTTTGACAATGGGCTTCATTAAATACATTTTTAAAGTATACTTATGGGTAAAAAAACAGCATATCTAGATAAAAATGAATTGCTTAATTGCCTTTAATAATTTGGTAAAACCTTTTCTAGGACGCTATGTGGTACTATGTCTGTTTATGACTATACCCAGTAAAAACGTCAGTACATTAATGCTAGGATTTTATTAATGGAAAAAGGAGTTAAGGTCAAAGATTTTCTTACAGGGAAGTTAATCTCATTTAAATAAAAGTATCATTCATGTGGTAAAACTTCACATAAGAAAGGAAAATTATGACATGGAATGATTCCCTTCTTCTGACTTATAATCCTATGGGTGTCTTTTTCATTCATGCACACCAAGCACACACCAAATTTCCAATTATATACATACTTAAATATATAAGTTTATAACTTTAAAAAATATTACCCTTTGAAGATTTTTCCTATCAGTACATTTTTTATGGTTGGATGGCAGTCCATTTCATAAACATAACATTTCCCCTACTGATAGGTCTTCAAAGACTTTGTTCCCCCCAGGTTTCACTTCTTGTTCTTCTACACATATAAAGCAATGGATCTCCTTCCACATTTATCTTTACTTATGTGGGCAAGCATATCTGATAAATGTATATATGCTTCATGGTCCCGCATGTGAAAAAAAAATCGACAGATCTTGGCCAAAACTATCTCTTAAAAGCCATTTTATACCTACAGCAACTAAGTGGTTCTTAAATGCTTTTATTGCATTTTATAACATGTACCTAAAATCTACCACTATTGCTTCTAGCTTTTGCCTATTTCTCCAACATCAGGCTCATACAATTTCCCCTTTCTCTTTCCTGTGTTACCTAGCCTTGCCATCTCCTAATCTCTCCTAAAATATGCTAACATCAGGTCCTCCTGCTCTACTCATTGTTTGATTTGCTTTTAACATTCTTAGCCTGGTCTCAAATCAGTCTACAGGGTTGATGCTTGTCACTCAAGTCTTCAGCTTAAATATCAATTCGTCAGAGAGAAACCTTCCCTAAATAGTAGTACGAGGGAAGGACACATTTTGCTACCTGTACCATTTTTACAAACACAAGTTTATTACAAATAAAATGTGTTGTTCAAGGTTAGAGCTGATAAATAGCACGATTCATTCTTAAGTCATCTGCATCCAGAATCTGTACTTAATGGCAACGACTATCAAACTTTGCTATGCACTTCTGTGTCCTTCCAGCGTTGTCCCTGGGTGTTGTTAACAGTTAAGTACTCTAAATGAAAGATTGTTGGCTCAAATGCATTACACAGAGGTATCTTGGAAGAAAGTCATGGCAATCTACTTCTGAAAGTTCCCAACAGAAAAACCAACTGCACCTACAGAGTAATTAGTGAACTTTATTGGGAGACTGGATTGCAGGGGGGGTGGGGAGGTGTCATGCCTATATTGGAGGGGGCAACTGCACTTCTGATGGTGAGTGGGCCAAGTGAGGTACTCCACCAGCGGGGGAAAATGTTTCATATTCTTTTGAGACCTAATTCTTAATGAACCCCTAGTGACCCAGACCAGGGATAGGCTAGCTTCTGAGACTGAAGAGCCAATCCTATCTCTCACAACAATTTAACAATTATTTGAGAGCCATAAATATATTTTTACAAGAATTGAGTCCCTTGGTGAATCCCCATTGCACATTAAGTTAAGAACATTAACAGCCCTCCCTAATATCAGACAAAGAACAGTGTAAAGCTGGAATTTTAATAGCTGTATTTACACTGGAATGTAACACCTTGTAATTTTATCTCCCTCTGGACTCCATATGAATTTATTCTAAAATTTTAATATTTTCTGATTTCTTTTAGATTGAAGTATTTTTCTGTCTTATACAGTCATTGTTGCTGGGTCCTTGTCTGTTGTTTGCCTTTATTTCATATGTCCAGCTACAAAGTGAAACCAGGAAGGTGGGATTTATGAAGAGAGCAGCTAGATAAAGGATTGCCTGGGCACACAGAAGAGGAGGGTGGTGGTAGTAGGGACCCAACAGCAACAGGTCCAATAAAGAAAAAGATTCCAAAGTTGATTGTGGTAATGACTATATAACCCTTCTTGGTATGATTGAACTACTGAATTGTACATGTTAATTACAGCTAAAACAACAAACAACTACTGCTGAGTTGGTCCCAACTCAGGGGAGAATTGCCCTGCAAGGCTTCCATAGTTATAAAGTTTTAAAAATTCTTTTATTGGCAGATACTTCACACATCACACAACTTAACTGTTCAACCACATTAAGCAAAAATGTGCAACTACCACCACAATTAATTTCAGAACATTTTCTTGTTAGTTCCCCAATTCCCTCCGTTCTACCCTGTCATGCTCCAAACTCAAAAACAAACTCATTGCCATATCATAGGCACCCTGATGGAAAGGGTACAACTTGCTCCTGTGACTTTCCTAGACTGTAGCTCTTGATAGGAGTAGAAAGCTTGGTCTTTCTCCTTTGGAGCAGCTGATGGTTTCAAGCTGCTAGGTAACTATTAATCTGGTTAATATTTCTATAGATGTGGCTATCGTGGATTTCACATACAGAAATAATACAAAAAAGGAAGCAAAACGAAATCCAACTAGATAAACTTTGAAAAACCTCAATCAAAAAGAAGGCAGAAAATATGAAAAATGTGTCAAAAGGAAGATCAAATGATAAGGTATTGCATTTAACCTAACATCTGCCATAATGGACTTCAGGCTGTAAATCTTTATGAAACCAAAATCTGCTGTATATTTCTTCCACATTACAGAGGGAGTTAGTGAGTTCAAACTACTGATTTTTTAGTTAGCAGCTAATTGCTTTAACCACTGTACTACCAAGGCTCCTCTCCAAAAACTCAGTCTTTAAAGACTTTTAAGCCTACTCTAAACACATGGGGCTACCATGAATTTAAAGTAACTCAAGAGCAAACGATTTTGATTGGTTTTGGATTTTAGATAGTAGCTAGTAGTCACGTGTGGTTCGTTAAATTTAATTTAAATTAAGTACAATAAAATTCAGTTATACTAGCCACATTTCAAGTGCTCAATATCCGATTTATCTAGGGAATATTGCACTACACAAATAAAGAACATTTCCATCATCACAGAAGTTATATTGAACAGCACTGAGGTATGGCACCTTCCCATGAATGAAGTACAGTTACTCAAAAAAGACAAGGGCAGTTAGGCACATTTGTTCCTAGAAATATAAAATCAGTGTAGTGGGAATAGAGAGCAGAGATGCAAACAGAAGCAACAATGTAGCTGAACATTATTTACATTCTGAGCAAAGATTCCACTTAAGAATATTAATCAAAAAGAGAAAATAAAAACAGAATTTCAAATTCTCATTGAATCCAGACTTTCTGAGGGTCATGAAAGTTGGATGAATCCCTGAAACTATTGCCCTGAGGTAATCTTTAAATATGAAGTATTTAAAAATCCTCTTAAGTCTTCTTAACCAAAAAGTTTGACATAAGTAGTAAGTGTTTGCCTTGAGCATGATGCTCTCTTAAGAACTATTTACGACTTCCGGGAAGACGGCTACCGGAGGGACTCCACAGAATCCAACCCAGGAGTTGCTTAGAGGGAAATTCAACGCTGCTGGATCGCAGGAGGCACATCATAAAGATAAGTAGGCACAGACCCACAGGATTTTGAGGGGCTGGGGGCTTTTGGCTTACCTCAGTGGAAGCCGACTGGGGCTTGACCTTAGCCTAGCCACTGTATCTGCCGGAGCTGGGACCATTTGGAGCCCAGTCACTGTATCTGCCAGAGCCGGGACCATTTGGAGCCTGTGGTGGGGCTTGGTCTCAGCACAGTCACAGTTTTCCCCTGCCTGCCTCAGGGCAGGGATGGGGTTCAGCTACACGGTTGCTTCTGTTTGCATCTCTGCTCTCTATTCCCACACAGGCTCTGAAGGTTGCGCAGGGGCTTTTTCACGGCACAGTCACAGCTTGCCGCCAGGGACTAAACCCAAACCCTCACAGCTCCACGGGCAGGGATCAGGGTGCAGATACATTGCGGCTTCTGTTAACATCTCTGCTCTCTGTCCCCCCACTTCTCTTAGGGCTGCTCAGCAGCTTTCTTGCCACTCTTCTTGCGGCTCAGCTGCGGCCTGCCACTGGGGCTTGGGGCAGGGAGTAAGCCGCCCTTGCAGATTCACAGGCAGGGAGTGGGACTCAGCTACATAGTTGCTTTTGCTTCCCTTGCTTCCTCGCTTCCCTCTACCCCTACACAGTCTAAACTGTCTTACTTTTTAATTTTTCTCCTCCTAATTTCTGCCCTGTTCTCTCACACTCCACTGTGGATTTAAGAGGCACTCCCTTTGCCCTAGGGCATTTGCGCCTGGGCCACACCCAGCTAGGTTAGCTCCACCCTGCAGAGATAGCCCAAGGCTAGGGAAAGGCCTGCTTTCTCTCCAGGGGGCATAAGGCAGCTCAGCCAACACTTATCAACATTCCAAGCAATAGCAGGCACTTCTGCCCAGCCTCTGCAACATTGGGTCAGGCAGCGGAAGGCCATCTGGGGCACTCCCCTGATAGGGAAGCCACAGGAGGATAAAGTGTTAGGTTAATCTCATAGTAAAATCAGCTGTAGGCAGCTCGAAGAAGCATTACTATAAGTCTCCCAGAGAGAGCCTAGAAATGGCACCTGGTTCCTCTAAAACAACTCAAAGCAAACAGCCATCAGCCCCAACCACCTCAACGAAAAAACAGGAGAAACAAAAGGCAAAGGCAGAAATTGTCCTGAACATAACAACATACATAGAAGCAGACATTGAGATGCCATACAAAGAAACTCTCAGAATGCTGCTTGGAGCCATACAGGATATGAGGGAAACAATACAGAAAAAGGGATGAAACGATAGAGGAGATAAAAGCCACGCACCGAAGGGAAATACAGGAACTTAGTGAGGAGATAACAAAAAACAATAGCAGAATCACAGTCCTTGAGAATCGATTGGAGGAATCAGAGAACCGCATCAGTGACTTGGAGGACAGCCTAGCAGACTTTAAAAAACGTATACAAAAATCTAATAAGAGCATCAGAGAAGCTGAAGAAAACCTAAGAGCTATGTCTGATGCTATGAAGCAGAAGAACATTAGAATTATTGGCCTACTGGAGAGGAAGACACAACAAAGAAGTCATCTGCAACAATAGCAAGATAATTTTTTTAAATTAATTTTAACAATTTATTGGGGCTCATACAATTCTTATCACAGTTCATACATATACATACATCAATTGTATAAAGCACATCTGTACAGTCTTTGCCCTAATCATTTTTTTCTCTTTTCTTTTTTTTACATTTTATTAGGGACTCATACAACTCTTATCACCATCCATACATATACATACATCAATTGTATAAAGCACATCCATAAATTCCCTGCCCCAATCATTCTCAAAGCATTTGCTCTCCACTTAAGCCCCTTGCATCAGGTCCTCTTTTTTTTTTCCCCTCCCTCCCTCATGTGCCCTTTGTAATTTATACATCGTTATTTTGTCATATCTTGCCCTATCCGGAGTCTCCCTTCCCCCCTTCTCTGCTGTCCCTCTCCCAGGGAAGAGGTCACATGTGGATCCTTGTAATCAGTTCCCCCTTTCCAACCCACTCACCCTCCACTCTCCCAGCATCGCCCCTCACACCCTTGGTCCTGAAGGTATCATCCACCCTGGATTCCCTGTACCTCCAGCCCTCATATGCACCAGTGTACAGCCTCTGTCCTATCCAGGCCTGCAAGGTAGAATTCGGGTCATGGTAGTTGGGGGGAGGGCAAGAGAATTCTTGGAGGAAAACTTCCCCAGCCTAATGAATGAAAACCAGGCAACCATCCAGGAGACTGAAAGAACACCAGCACGATGGGACCCCAAGAAGAAACCACCAAGGCACATAATAATTAAACTATCCAACTTTGAGGAAAAGAAGAACATCATGAGAGCAGCTAAGGAAAAACAAGCAATCACATATAAAGGTTCCCACATAATATGCTCAGATCTATCAGCAGAAACTATGAAAAAAAGGAGAGAGTGGAGTAACATATTCCAAAAATTGAAGGAAAACAATCCAAATCCAAGAATACTCTACCCAGCCAAATTATCGATCAAGATCGATGGAGAATTAAGTCTTCCCAGACAAGGAAAAACTCAAAAAATACGTTACAACAAACCCAGCCTTACAAGAGATCCTCGCCGACTCAGTATGGGCAGAAGAACAACACTCACCAAGCATAAATAAGAGACCATCACATATAACCACCTCACCCAGAGGGCAAAAAAGAGAAAACAGACCCCAAGATAGCAATGGCTTAAGGATGGAAAGAAATCAAGAATGATACACACTAATGAGAAAGGAAAGTAGGAAAACTCCCAACATAAAAGGTATAAAATGACATCACAGAGTCCGCAGATGGAGATAATAACCCTGAATATCAATGGTCTGAACTCAGGCATTAAAAGACTTGAGACTAGCAGACTGGCTTAGAAAACACAACCCATCAATCTACTGCCTACAGGAGACACATCGCAAGGCTACAGACAAAAATAGGCTGAGAATCAAAGGCTGGAGAAGGACCTACCAAGCAAACAGCAATACACAAAAAAAGCAGGGGTTGCAATCCTAATCTCGGATAAAATTAACCTCAAAGTGCAAACCATAAAGAGAGATAAGTAGGGACACTATATAATGCTCAAGGGAATCATAGACAATGAACCACTAAGCATTGTAAGCATATATTCCCTGAATGAGAGAACAGCTCAATACGTCAACCAAACACTCCAAAAGATTAAGAAATCACAGACTCGACAATGATAGTGGGTGACTTCAACACACCACTCACTGAGAAAGATAGATCACAGGGAAAGAAACTCAAGGACACTAGAGAGCTAAACTCCACAATTAGACAATTTGACTTGATAGATATTTACAGAGCTTTTCATCCAAATATAAAATATTTCACATTCTTTTCAAGTCCCCATGGCACATATTCGAAGATAGACCACATGCTGGGGCATAAGGCAAATCTACATACATTTAAGCACATTGATATCATACAGACCTCTCTCTCTCTGACCACTGTGCCATGAGACTGGAAATCAACAAAAGGAAGACAAAGAAAATAAGAGCAAATAATTGGAGGATGAATAACTCTCTACTGCAAAAGGAGTGCGTACTGGTGCATATCTGAGACGAAATCAGGAAATTTCTCGAAACCAACGAAAATGAGCACATGACGTACCAAAACTTATGGGACACAGCAAAGGCAGTCATCAGAGGAAGGTTCATAGCAATACAAGCACACCTAAGAAAGGAAGAGAGACTCGTGACGGATACGCTGACACAAAATTTACATAAACTAGAGCTGAGTCAGCAGGACAACCCTACTAATAGCAAAAGAAAAGAAATTATAAAAATCAAGGCTGAGATTCAGGAGAGGGAAAATAAAAAAACTATGGAAAAAAATTAATATCGCTAAAAGTTGGTTCTTTGAAAAGATAAACAGGATCGATAGACCATTGGCAAACCTAACCAAAGAAAGGAGGGAACAAATCTCAATAGCAAGAATAAGGGATGAAAGAGGGGTCATTACAACAGACCCTAATGAAATCAAAAGAATAGTTATACAATACTATGAAGGATTGTACTCCAATGAATTCAACAATTTGGAAGACATGGACAAATTCCTGGAAAAACAATCCCTCCCTAGACTATCCTCGGCGGACATCAAGAATCTCAACAGACCCATAGCAATAGAAGAAATAGAAAAGGTTATCAAGGGATTACCAACAAAAAAATCCCCTGGACCAGATGGATACACTGGAGAATTCTATCAAGCATTCAGGGAAGAACTAATACCAATCCTACACAAACTTTTCCAGAACATAGAAAAAGATGGCAAACTCCCAAACTCCTTCTATGAAGCTAGTATAACTCTGATACCCAAACCGGGCAAGGATCCCACAAGAATCGAGAACTACAGACCGATATCCCTAATGACCATTGATGCAAAAATCCTTAACAAAATACTAGCCAACAGAATACAAACGTATATAAAACAAATAATTCACCATGACCAAGTGGGATTCATACCAGGGATGCAGGGATGGTTCAACATACGAAAGACCATTAGTATTATTCGTCACATTGACATGAAAAAGTATAAGAATCACATGATAATATCAATAGACGCAGAAAAAGCATTCGACAACATCCAACACCAATTCCTGTTTAAGACACTAGCGAAAATTGGAATGGAAGGAAAGTTCCTCAAGACAATACAAGCTATATATGAAAAACCAACAGCCAAAGTCATAGTCAATGGAGAAAAGACTAACACAATCCCACTGAAAAAGGGAACCAGACAAGGATGCCCCTTGTCTCCACTCCTATTTAATATCGTGCTGGAGGTTTTAGCTAACAGCATAAGGCAAAGAAGGGACATCAAAGATATTTGTCTGGGGAAGGAAGAGGTGAAATTATCGTTATTTGCAGATGATATGATTTTATATATGGAAAATCCCCAAAGTTCCACAAGGGGAGTACTGGAAGCAATAGAGGAGTTTGGCAGAGTGGCAGGATACAAGATCAACAAATAGAAGTCCATCGGACTGTTATACACATCAGATAAGGCCACAGAAGAAGAGATCAAAAAGGTGGTACCCTTCACAATAGCCAAGTACAATTGAAATATCTAGGGATACACCTGATTGAAAAAACAAAAGATCTATACATGGAAAACTGCAGAACACTATTACAAGAAACCAAGAGCAACCTCAACAAATGGAAGAATATCCCATACTCTTGGATTGGAAGACAATATAGTTAAGATGTCAGTTCTGCTAAAAGCAATATAAAAGTTTAATGCCATCCTGATACAATTACCATCATCTTTCTTCAAAGAAATGGAAAAACTTATTATCAACTTCATATGGAGAGGGAAGAAGCCCAGAATTAGCAGAGAACTCCTCAAGAAGAAGGACACCGTGGGAGGGCTTGCTTTACCTGACATACTATGCAGCCACAGTTCTCAAAACTGCATGGTATTGGTACAATGACAGATACTCAGACCAGTGGAAAAGAACGGAAAACCCAAAAATAAAGGCATCAGCATACAGACAGCTGATCTTTGATAAGGGCCCCCAAAATATCAAATGGGAAGCAGATGCCCTCTTTAACAAGTGGTGCTGGAAAAAATGGATATTAAAATGCAGAAAAATGAAGCAAGACCCTTATCTAACTCCATGCACAAGAATAAACTCAAGGTGGATCACAGACCTTGAAGTTAAACCCCAAACTATTAGGGTCATCAATGAGGGAATCGGGACCAACTTGAGAACTTTGGCGCAGGGAATACACAGGCTATCAGAAATAGGGAAGGACACACACACAGAGGAGGCACAAATTGAAAAATGGGATATACTGAAGATAAAACACTTGTGTACATAGAAAGAATTCACCGAGAGAATAAGAGAGTCCACAGACTGGGAAAACACCTTTAGCAATGACACATCAGATAAAGGCCTTATTACTAAAATCTACAATACTCTGCTAGCTTCCAAAAAGAAAAAAATAGCCCACTTGAGAGGTGGGCAAAGGACTTGAACAGAAGTTTCACAGGGGCAGAAATCCGAATGGCCAACAAACATATGAGAAAATGTTCCCGATCTTTAGCCATAAGAGAAATGCAAATTAAAACAATGAGGTACCACCTGACACCCTCAAAGGTAGCCCAATTCAAAAAATCAGAAAGCAACAAGTGTTGGAGGGGCTGTGGGGAGCCAGGAACTTTTATCCACTGCTGGTGGGCCTGTAAGGATGTACAGCCACTATGGAAATCAATCTGGCGATACCTAAAACAGATGGAAATAGAGTTACCAAATGACCCAGCATTCCCCCTACTGGGAAGAGGCAAGAAACAAACCAAGGCCAGACATCTGTGCTCCAATGTTCATTGCAGCACAGTTCACAATTGCAAGGAGCTGGAAGCAACTCAAATTTCCATCAACTGACGATTGGATTAAAAAACTGTGGTATATACTTACTATGGAGTACTACACATCACTAAAAAGCAGTGATGAACATATGAGGCACATAGCGGCATGGGAAGAACTGGAGGAAATCATGCTAAGCAAAGTAAGTCAGGCACAAAAGGACAAGTATAACATGAGCCCGCTGAGGTAAGTATTAAAAAAATGCAAAAGGGGCATAGGGAAAAAGCTACTGTAAGCAAACATTTTTGGGGTGAAGACTGTGTAGTATGGCAGAGACCAGATCAAAACCAGGGATGCACATGGTAGACAACTGGGGAGGAGGGGGGGAAAGGAAAATAAAAGTATGAATATAAGGAAGAAAAGGGGAGCTGGGACATGGGGCACTAACCCCCCCCCCAAGGGGAGGGTATTGTTTATATCTCCACAGGGAAAGAGGTATCAGACTTCAACCCAGTGGAGAGGTCTGGGTGGCTGGCCCCAGCACCAAAAATTAAGTGGATTCCTGCCCCTCCCCCGAGAAGAATTTGTTTCAAAGGATGGCATTGATTCTGCAGCTCCGGGAGAGGGACATATCTGATCAGAGCACATAGGAGCAGATGAAGAGGGAGGAGGAGAGAGTGGAGCACAGCCTGGCCCACCAGGCCTTGAGGATGATGTTCCTGATTAGAGCAGCCAGTCCACAGAGAGAACAACATGGCTGCCCCCACTATGAGACATGATGCCCTTCAGTGACCAAGGGCACTACAGGGGACAGCACCGGAGACACAGTGTGCGAATTGCACCTGACCTGATTCCACCACACCGAGGCAAAGCACTGGGGGAGTACAGCGGAACAGCAAGGGAATGGAGTGGCAAGGTCCCCAGGGAATGCTGAAAGTAGACTTTGGGGCCAGGGCATGGTGCCCCAACAGACTGGACTGGAAAACACTCTTAAGGGCCAACAAACAATCCTTGAACTAACTACAAGCTTTTCTTTCTTGATGTGTTGTTTTGTTCTTTGTCAGTGGTTTGTTGTTGTTTTGTTGTCTGGTTGTATACAGTTGCTTTGTTTTCTTCTGTCTTGTTTTCGTGCATGTTATTATCTCCACAGGTCTTTCTAAATAAGACAGGCTAGATGAACTATCTGGAGGAAAAACAACGGAACCGACAATTCCGGGGGGACTTGGGATAGGGGGAGGTGAAGTGGTGTTAACAAACCCAAGGACAAGGGAACAACATGGGACCCAAATTGGTGGTATGGGGTGAGTGGCAGGCCTGGTAGGGAATGATCAAGGGTAAGGTTATGTAAAGAAGAGGTATAGCTGTAACCCAGGTGAGGAAGGAGCAAGATAGTGGGGCAGGAGGAAAGTCAAGGGAAATAGAGGAAAGAGTTAGGAGGCAAAGGGCATTTATAGAGGTCTAGACAAAGATATGTACATATGCAAATATATATATGAGGATGGGGAAATAGATCTATGTGTCTATATTTATAGGTTTAGTATTAAGGTGGCAGAAGGTACCTTAGGCCTCTACTCAAGCACTCCCTCAATGCATGAATACTTTCTTCTATTAAATTGGCACTCTATGATGCTCACCCTCCAGACACAACTGCTGAAGCCAAAGAGGGTGAACAAATAAATGTGGTGAAGAAAGCTGATGGTGCCCGGCTATCAAAAGAGATAGTGTCTGGAGTCTTAAAGGCTTGAAGATAAACAAGCGGCCATCTAGCTCAGAAGCAACAAAGTCCACATGGAAGAACACACCAGCCTGTGTGAACACGTGGTCCCGAAGGGATCAGTTATCAGGCATCAAAGAACAAAAAAATCCTATCATTGGCAGCACACCTCCAAGATAGGATCGCCGAGGATAAACGGGTACATAAGCAAATGTGGCGAAGAAGGCTGATGGTACCCGGCTATCAAAAGAGATAGTGTCTGGGGTCTTAAAGGCTTGAAGGTGAACAAGCGGCCATCTAGCTCAGAAGCAACAAAGCCCACATGGAAGAAGCACACCGGCCAGTGCGATCACGAGATGCCAAAGGGATCAAGGATAAGGCATCATCAAAAATAAAAATACCATAGTGAATGAAGTGGGAAGTGCAGAGTGGAGATCCAAAGCCCATTTGTCGGCCACTGGAGATCCCCTCACAGAGGGGTCTAGGGGAGGAGATGAGTCAGTCAGGGTGCGATGTAGCACCGATAAAGAATACAGCTTTCCCCCAGATCCTGGATGCTTCCTTCCCCCCAACTACCATGATGCGAATTCTACCTTGCAAGACTGGATAGAGCAGAGGTTGTACACTGGTGCACAGGGAATCCAGGGTGGATGATACCTTCAGGACCTGGGGTGTGAGGGGCGATACTGGGAGAGTAGAGGTTGAGTGGGTTGGAAAGGTGGAACCGATTACAAGGATCTACATGTGACCTCCTCCCTGGGGGACGGACAACAGAAAAGGGGGTGAAGGGAGACACCGATAGGGCAAGATATGGCAAAATAATAATCTATAAATTATCAAGGGCTCATGAGGGAGGGGGAAGCGGGGAGGGAGTGGGGGGAAAAAAAGAGGACCTGATGCAAAGGGCTTAAGTGGAGAGCAAATGCTTTGAAAATGATTAGGGCAAAGAATGTATGGATGTGCTTTATACAATTGATGGATATATATGTATGGATATATATGTATAGTGGGGCAGGAGGAAAGAGTTGTAGGAGCCCCTAATAAAATGTTAAAAAAAAGAAAAAAAATTTACATGCCTTCAGGCACCCTTTAAACCTGAACTGCCTGGCCCTCTTTCCCTAACAACTTTTACCAAACAATAGGCAGGCCCATAAAGTAAGTATCACCACCAGGGAAGAACATATTCCTGTAGTATAATCAAATATAGGACACCAAAAGGGCAGCATTAGTGCAAAATAACAAGCTCAGAAGGCAGGGAATTTGAAACTCAGGAAACAGAAGAATGCTGTTACATTAAGGAGACTGCAACTAATGTCATGAAACAAAATGTGTATAGATGGTGAACTGAAAGTAATTTGCTCTGTAAGCTTATATCCAAACTACAATTCAGAAAGAAAACCTTAAAATATCAGTATGGGATGAAGTTGACAATAAAAAACACATTAAAGACTAGACAGTAACCTATGGCGCAGTGAATTTATATTCATGGAAGAGGGACAATTTATAAAAGGATAGTGAGAACGCTTGCATAACTGAAAAGGAGGAATTAATACCACTCAGTAGTACTTATAGAAATTGCAGTAATGGTTTATGGTTTGTTGTATATATTTTCAACAAAAAAATTAGTTTTTCTTACTCTCGGTTTCCTTTAATAATACTCAATTAAGAGATTCAATACATTTTTACGTTAAATATTAAGCTTATAGTTTTTAAAAAGGACGCACCCACCATGAGATACTCAAACATAATTAGTATACCGTATATACTCATGTATAAGCACATTTTTTGTGCTGAAAAACTGGGGTTTGTCTTATACACAGGTCAGTGATACCCTGCTGACACTGCGGGGCTTTGCATGTTTGTTTACTCACATCTAACCAATCAGAGCCGTCCTATGATGTGCATCTTTGAATAAGCCTTTTAAAGACCGTGTGCAAAGGATGTGGCATGAATGGATGTCATCTGGTCAAACCCGACTAACAAAAGGAGGAAATCAGGAAGCCTGACATAGAGTTAATAGCAAAGTGGGTTCGAGATGCATGGGAAGACATTCCAGAAGACATGGTGCGACGTGCCTTCCAGAAATGTAGTATTAGTAATGCTACGGATGGCAGTGAAGACTGCGCTTTGTATGAAAATGACAGCAGTGATGGTGATGACGGCAATCTTAGTGAGGACAGCGTCTATGATGACCTCACACCAGCTGAAGCTCTGCATTAGGATACAGATGATGATGAGGAATCCAGTTTTGAAGGATTTTACCTCTTACCATTTTAGCTTGGTTGCTGATTGAGCTCAAGGATAGTACTCTTAAGATATCATTGTTGATAACCTAATTGTTTTTGTTGAACCTATTTTCCCCTTACTGTGCTGGTTTACTAATGTTAAATGACTTGTCCTTTTATTTATGCTTTTATTAAAAATAAATATTTAAATACATTACCCCAATAATGTCTCAATTTTTAGTAATTTTAATTTGATTTGATTATTGAAACTCACCAATAGCTTCTGCATTTTCCACCCTAGGCTTATACTCGAGTCAATCAGTTTTTCTGGTTTCCCAGGTAATAATTAGGTACCTCGGCTTATATTCGGGTCAGTTTATATTCAAGTATATATGGTAAGTAAAAACCTGTGCTCTTCCCATCACCCCTATCCCCCAAACATGTGTTGTAAATCCTGGTCTCTATATCGGTGGTTATAATCCCATTTGGGAATGGGTTGTCTTTGTCATTAACATAAGAAAGGATTCATGTAGGGGGTTATTTTCAGTCAATCTCTCCTGCTATAAAAGATTAACCAACCTAGCAAGCTGAGAAGGAAGAAGAGTGATGACAAGCAACATGTTCAAGGTCTCCTCACCAAACCCCAAAACAAACTCACTGCCATTGAGTCATTGCTGACTCATAGAAATCCCTGTGGGCTTCCAAGACTCTAAGTATGTACAGGAGTAGAAAGCTCAGTCTTTCTTATACAGAGGTATTAGTGGTTTTGAACTGCTGACCAAACAGATCACACCACTACTAGGGATCCACCAAGGTCTCCAAGGAACCAGCAAACAAGCTGAAGAAGCAAGAAAGGTCCTTCTTAAAACAAGAAAGCCATCCCCTAAAGCTGGCCTGTTTAATTCTAACTCCTACAATCTTAAATTGTGAGAAAACTTGTTTGATAAAGCCACTTATTTGTGGTATTTCTGTCATAGTAGTACTAGATAACTAAGGCACTATGGTTAGCAAGAATGTGAATGTTAGCAAGAAAACTCTTACATATATTGTTATGTGAGGGTAAACTGATACAGAAGCCATTCTGGAGAACAGTTTAGCCATTTCTTTTTTTTTTTTTAGTAGTTTTCTTGATATAATATTCACACATCATTTACTTCCATAGCTAAATCACTTTAAAAAGGAGTTGTATATACATCAGGACCATAGAACCAGATTTATTTGCCTGTTCGATTCCTTACAATTACTGTTTAGCATCCCCTTCCCGATGTGAGGTTGCTCCTCCTCCCAGTTTGGCCATTTCTTATAAAGTTAAACATACCTTTTTGCCCAGAAATTCCATGCCTAGACATTTTTCCAGGAGAAATAATATATGTCTACAAAACAACTTGCACAAGAATGTTCATAGATGCCTTATTCATAGTAACCTCAAACTGGTAATCACTCAGTTAACCAAAAATGAATATGGACACCCAAATTATAGATATGCAATTAAGTATACTAAATAAAAATTAATGGTATATGCAACAGATAAATCTCAAAAACATCAGGTTGAAAAAAGGAGACATACTATATAACTACTTTTATATGGACATGGAAAATAATAGGCAAAATTCATTTGTGGTGACAACCAGAAAATAGCTGTGATGGTATTAACTGGATATAGATACTAGTATTGTTCTAAATCTTGCTTTTATAAGGGGGTTTACAGGTGCATTTAATTGTTAAAATTCAAACTGACTGCTTAAGAACTTTACTTGCCTCCAAAACTTGAATAATTATCATTTTATTGTTGTTGTGCACCACTGCGTTGAACCCCAGAGTTGATTACAACTATGACAAGCCTATTATGACAGGGTAAAAACAGCCCTGAGATTTCTAAGGCTGAAATATTTTTTAATGTCTTTTCAAAATTTATTTGATTTTCACAGACTTAATAAATTCTCATAAGATGTTTTATTATGGATTTAAGCTTAAAATTTTTCCAGTGGAACTTTCATAATTTAAAATCCTGGAGCCTAAAATTCAAAACCAATAATTCCTTTCAGTAATTTTGTCTGTGTCCTTTGGCAGTATCTTCTATTAGTTCAAGCAGCTACTAGAAATCTCCTCAAACGTCTTTCCCAACTCTTGCCTCTGTTCTTACCAAATGATCACGTAAGATTTTGTTAATATACTTTCTCTTTTCCTAATCAAATGTCTATTTAGTGTGAACATATGCCTTCACCCTCTTTTGCCTTCCTTCCAACTCAGTACATTCCTTTTGGCAATTTTAGCTTTTCCTATTCTGCTTTATACTCTATCTTCTTTCTATTACTCAAGACTGAAATCTTTATGGGAGCAGACTGCTAGATTATTCTCCTGTAGTGCAGCTGACGGGTCCAACCTATCAACTTTTGTTAGCACCTGAGCACTTAAAGCTATGCCGCCAGAGTGTCTCAAGAATACATTAGCCATGTTTTATTTCCAGGATTCTGAACTAGTTCTTCCTAGTTCAATCATGACTGACAAAGTGAAATCAGAACAGATGCAAATTTGTGAAACATGGGTGAATTGTTTAAGGATTAACAGGTACAGGAAAAATTATAGGTCCATACCCTGTTAGAAACTCCTTCTTAGAAATAAAGCCAACATGAACAGTGCCTAGCAACCAAATTTCCTGATCGACAAAGTTGGAAATACTGGCTCCAAGATGGCAACTAACGGTGCTGGTCTGAATATGTGTCCCTCACTCTTCAGTCCTGACAATCACCCTTTTCCATATCAGGCTCCTAAATAGTTCCAAGTACCTCTTCCAAGTACCCCAATTCCAGGATGTGACCCATAATTTTTCCTGTCCTGGTTATTGTTCGGCTTCACCCAAATTTTAAAAATTAGGTCGTTCTGATTTCATTTTGTCATTTATAACTGAACTGATTAACACTGGTAAAGCCCTATTTTATTTCTTAAGTTAAGCATAGGTAAACACTACTATGTGTTTCATTAGGTTTTAGGACTTTTTACAAGCTATATGTATACTTTTAAGTTTAGGAAATATTTCTAATATAAACAAAAAAAGTTAAGTTGGCTTTACCACAGAGTGAAGTTTTGAAGTATAAAATACCTACATTCTACAAGGATACATAGAAAATCTCTTATACAATCCATGCAGAACTGCAAGCTGGCATTCACTTTGTTCTTGGTGTTTTAAAGGCGCAACCTCAGAATACGTCCGTGGCAGAAGCCAACAAAAGGTGGTGTACTTCTAGATGCTAACCTATAATTTAATTTTTAATTATCTGATATAAATAAAATTTTATTGTGAATTGGGTGAAAGTTTAGCAGTCATGAGTTTCACACTTAGCTCATACACATTTTGTTTCCACTCACCTAATTGCAATCACCTCTATGTACCATCACTTAACCTACTTCTTCCCTGCACTTTGTTTCCACTCATCCTTCCTAAGTCTCTACACTTTGTCCTTGGGTAAATGCTAACCCTTTTAATCTTAAATAGTTGCTTATTCCTAACATGGGGTGAGTTCAGTTCCAGAACTGAAGGGTGACTACTAAGGGCCATACTCTGGGGAGTTCCACCAGTCCTTTTCAGACCAGTAAGTCTGAACTCTTACGATTATGAGTTCTGCTCCATATTTTCCTCCCATTCTATCCAGGATCTTCTAATTTGACCTGTTCCTGAGCAATTGGTAGTGGTAGCCATGCACCATCTAGTTCTTCTAAGTTTCAGGGTTGTGGAGAAGCTGATGGTTCATGTGTCCCATTAGCTCACAGGCCTGTTTTTAACATGCCTTTCAATTTTCACTATTCTTCTTTCCTCTGGAAAGGGAGAGACCTATACTTGCAGTTTATATGGCTGGCTCACAAGTTTTTAAGACCCCAGGTGCAATTCACTAAAGTAGGATGTAGAACATTGTCTTTATAAACTATGTTATGCCACTGTCAATGACTCCCCAAACCATGGTCCTGAGCCCCCGGCCCAGTGCCTCATTCTTTCAAGGTATTTGAGATGTTTTAACTTTCCCCCTCTGTATGCCTCCACACTTATGGATGTATTTGCAGCAAAGGTCCACACACATACAAATATCTTCTGTCAAACCTATATATATTGTCTGTGAGCATATTCCCAATCTCCCTCCCATATCTGTTAACAGCCAAGCATCTAACTCATAAATCACAAGTACTATAGGATTGTTCATACAACAGTATTTGTCACTATTGCCTTTAACTCTTACAAACATCCCAGTGTAGAGTAACTTTGAAAGAATATTTAAAAGTTTGAAGGCACTAGATTATATTAAGTGTATTAAGTTATAATTCATTTCTAGATACATACTCTAAATCTTGTACATGTGAAAAAGGAGATAAATGTGGATGTTTAAGAAAATATTGTTAAAACGTATTAATATGATTGAAAAATACCAAAACTGACCAAGTGAGGGTCAGTAAAAAATAGGAGGACTCTCAATAAAAGGTAATGACATGGCTGTAACATTAGTTTAAATATAGCAATGATTTTGGGAATAGTGAGAACTGGGCAGCATTTCCTTCTGTTGTACATAGACACTGCTACACGTTGGAACTGACTTGATAACACCTAACAACATCAAATACTGTGATGCAAGGGAACAAAAGCAAATGCCTGATACTCTTGTATAAAGTTTAAAAACACACAAATCAGGAGGGACATGAGGGGGTTGTCTAGATGGTGATGACATTCTATTTGGCTACAGCTCGAGTCATTTAAAACCCCAAACCCCATTGGTACTGAGTTGATTCTGACTCTAACAATTCATAGTTTTGTAAATCTTTGAGAGGAGATGTTCTCATCTCTCTCCCAGTTAGCAGTCCAATACTTACCCAAGCCTCTTTCATTGGTCATTAGGAAAATGGGAAGTAGAAATACAACACTCACCAAAATGGTTAAAATGCAAACAGACAATACTGATGATTGATTGGTGAGGATGTGGTACTGCTAATATACCATCACACACTGTTGACAGTGTAAACTGGTACAATCACCGTGAAAACTGACAGCCAAATATATGTACACCCAAGTAGCCTTGGTGCATCATAGTTACAAGTGGGCTGCAAACTGCAAAATCAGCAGTGTGGAAACCACTAGCTGCTCTGTGGGGCAAAGACTGGCTTTCTTACTCCCATGAAGAGTTACAGTCTGGGAAACTCACAGAGGCAGTTTTACCTTGTCCTACATGGTTGCTAGGGGTCAGCAGGAAGTTTTTTGTTTACGGCCAAATAATTATTCTCCTAAAAATATGCTCAAGAGAAATCAGAACACGGGATCACCAAAAAACATGTTTAGAAAGCACTATTTTCATTGGTCCCATACTGTAAATTACTCAACTGCTTATCAAGAAATTCTAGAGCATCCAGCCTAACAGCTCTCTAAGAGGCAAGAATCTTATGAGGCGAGTATAAGTTCATTACACAGTTGGCTTGGGTAAGAGATCCAGCTGTGGAGTGACCTTTCAGTCCTGCTTCAGTTCCTACCATCCTCCCTGACCCACACCAAAGCCTTTTCTGGTGGAAAAATAGGCAAAGGGCTCAAGTGCAGATCTCTTCTGCAGTAACTTCAGGGAACCCCAGAAGTCACAACTTGCTTAATTTTCAATGGAAGGCATCCAGACAGCTCCACAACTACCCTTCTTTTTTGCCCTACCTCTTTCCATTTCTCTTCTCTCTACTCAGCCAGGAGCAGGGAACAAATCCAATGCCTCAATAAGGTTCAACTTTGCCCTTTTTCTTGTAACTACCCTGCTTAGCCTGAAAGCAGAAAGCTAAATCCCATTCCACTCTTCTCCAATGAGAGCAGGGAAGGAATCACTTCAAATATTAATCTCCCTAGATAGTCTTCTACTTAGAACAGATGGGCTGAGATGTTCATGGTAGCTCCCTGAATTCTTGGTAAATCCTCAAAAGAATCATCTCACCAACACAGGTCACTTAACATTTCTTCATCTTCAACTTTGAGCTCTCAGGGGGAATTCAGAAGCAACAGAAAATATTTATTCAACATCCAGTTAACTTTGATACTCTTCTTCAAAGTCTTATTTCATATGCTGCTCCATTCAAATTGAGTTTGTACTTCTGTCACCACTCACTACATATAATACAATATTTTGTCATACTTAGAACAGTCTTGCATAAAACTATTTACATTTGTTCAAGTATGACAAAAATTACTAGTACACAACTATCGCAAAGTATGTATGTAACAAAAGTTAATTGTGCAATTTTAATTCTAATGAAAGATAACAAAATGTGATAAAAATATTAGCAGGGCATTTGAAGTTTTCTTCATGCCAGAGTCTAACAAGAAAATTAAACGAGACCTATGCAAACAGCAAAATGAAACACGATGCTAAGATATAAAATCATAAAAATTTTTAAATACAAACCATCTTTGTTAATAAAAGAGCCAATGGGGAAACATACAAAGAAAAATGTATAACTTCTTTCACTGTTTATTCTAGCCTTATTCTATGCACATAAGAGGGGGTACCCTCCCCCCAAAACTGGAAAAAGCCCTGCTGGGCAGAGCTTTCATAGTATGCATCAAACAACTCTGCTCTGTGTTAGTGGGGTCACCTCAGAAGAGTCTCTCTGGTCAATCTTTCCGTAAAAGCAGTTTAACTCAACCCTCAGTTTTTTGATTGCCAACTTAAGAGAACAGCATGCAGCTATGAAATTTTGTTTCCTGCTTGGGAGAAGTGCTGCAGAAACTGTTGTGATGTTGAACACAACTTATAAGGACAGCACTATGGGAAAAACTCAAGTGCACTTGTGGTTTTCTCATTTCAAAAAAGGTGACATGTCAAATGATGACAACCCTTGTTCTGGACGTCCGTCAATTTCCCGCAGGAACGAAAATGTCTACTAGTAGTGCATTTGGAGTTCATTCCACCAGGTCACACTGCTAATCAAGCTTTCTATTCAGAAGTTCTGAGAGGACTGTATGCCAGGCCTGATTTGTGGCAGACAAAAAAGGTCTAATTTGTGACAGGCGGGGGACTGGTTTTGCCATGACAATGCACCTGCTCATGCAGCCATCTCAGTGTGCCAATTTTTGGCAAAAAACAATCTGCCTCTCTTGCCCCATGTACCTTACTCACCCGACCTCGCGCTCCCTGAAACTTCTTTGTTTCCACCGATGAAGAGGGAGGGACAGCAACTTGAGACATAGAAGAGGTGAAGAAAAAAACAAGGAAGGTGCTCTCAGCCATCCAAACAGATGAGTTTAAAAATGTTTCCAAGAATGGAAGCACAGATTTGATGAATGTATTAAGTAAAATAGAGAGTACTTTAAAGTGATAAGGTTGTTTGGGAAAAAAATATAAATACATTAACTTTGGAGAAAAAAACTTGTTTTTAGGGAGGTACCCCCTAGTGTACATACTTAAAGCCATATTGTTTTGTACTGTGTTGTACTTTTTTCACTCGATAGTGGTTATTTTCTTATACTATTAAATATTCTTGTAAACATGATCATATTTAATGCAGAATGCTCCAATGTATGACTGTGCTACAATTTATTAAACCTGCTTCTGGCCAAAATATCCCTATTTTACAGTGCTATAAGAAATTGTATTTTTATGTTTTTATAATTCTAATTATTTTCTTAAGTGACACAATTATTTGTGATCAGAGGCTACAAACTATGTTCTAAGATTCTTCCCTAAAAATATAAACCCAAGGTTTCTTCATCAACAGTCACAAGGTTGGTGTTCTGCTGGCCTAGACTACCTGGAGTTCTTGCTGAAGAAATGTAAGAAAGATACTCTTTGCTGTGGGCCAGGGAACCCCGCATCACCACTCAAAATCAAGGGTCCATAGCCCTGAGCTGACAACTCTGGTGGAGGTCTGGTAGAGGTGGGCGATTCTTGACCACACAGTAGTGACTAGGTATGTATAAAGCATTCAGAACATCAGTTACCTTGCCAGGACCCTTATCTACAATCCATTAAGATCCTTTCCAACTGAAGGACAGCTTTCTCTGAGCCCAAGAATACTGTGAGGGACACTGGCTTGTCACCATTCTGTCCTATAGTTGGGAAACTGGACTTTTCAAGATCTAGCTTAGAACATATATCTCAAGGCATTCTTTCCACTGTACCTCTTAGAATATGTGCTCTGAGAAAGGTCTGAAGAGGCTGGGAAGTCTATCCCTGTAGTTGACCAGTGAGCAATTGTAACACTGTCACTAGATGGTGTATTGTTTACCACTGAGGCTAATAGCTCCCTGGCTATTTGCAAATTTACATTCTTCAAAGTTCCTCTCTAACAACGTAGCATTAATTGAAAAATGCTCCCAAATGAACTAGAAAAATTTCTAGTGTATATGAAGGAACCCCAGTAAGGTTTAAGCATTGCTGATTGCCTTAAAAAGAATGATAATCCAGGTTATTTTCTCAAAGGAGAAAATATAACATTTATGTCAAAACAAGCAGCCGCTGAATTTTTTTCAGGTAGTTAATAAATTTATTTTTAATCACTTTATTGGGGGCTTGTACAATTCTTATCACAATCCATACATACATCCATTGTGTCAAGCACATATGTACATTTGTTGCCATCATCATTCTCAAAACATTTACCTTCTACTTGAGTCCTTAATATCTGCTGCTCATTTTCCCCCACTCCCCCCACTCCCTCCTGCCTCATGAACCCTTTATCATTCATAAATTATTATTTTGTCATATATTACACTGTCCGACGTCTCCCCCTGCCTTCTTCTCTGCTGTCCATCCCCCCCCCCCCCCCCCCCGCCGCTGAATTTTTAACAGAGTAAATTACAAGAACAAGAGTTACTTCATGACTTTCCCCAAAAACCAAAATGGAACCCACTTCCATCAAGTCCATTGGAACTCATAATGACCCTATAGGGTTTCTAAGGCTGTTTATCTTTACTGAAACAGAAAATCTCTTCTTTCTCCTGCTGAGTGGCTGGTGGGTTTGAAATACTATCCTTGAGGGCAGTAGTCCATCATTTACCTAACAGTGCTACCAGGGATCCTCCACTTAAAAGATAATGTACAGATATGCTTTGGGTGAAGTTAGAAAAGAACCTCCTTCCTCCTACATGCATGCCCTTCTCTCAACCGCCCACCTGTACAATTTAAGAGAAACAAATTCCACAGATGCCACAAGTCAGTTGCCTGCTTAATAAAGTTCACATACTCCTCCATCTTTCTGGGGATTATTTTAAAGGCCCAATTAAAAAATAAATCAAAGAATTTATAACTAAAACACAGCAATTACCAGTCCTTGTTCTAAAAAGTCCCACTGTTAAACCTATTTTTTCCAAGTTCCATTTAAAATATTAAGATTCACTTAAAATATTAAGATAACTCAAACAAAAACAGTATTCTTAAAACATGTTATAACTCTTACCAAGGACTATGAAAACCTGTTACAACATCGAAGGCTCATTCGGAAAAGTCATCTTCAAGGGGTGCTGTACTCTCACCCCACAATTCTGTTGAGTATGGTAAACTCCATAAAAACAAAATGCTTACTGGCAGCAAAATGCTTACTGACTTCTATTCATGGTTATAAGCAATTAAAATGTTTAAAGGCTACATCATCCTATAAACTAAAAACCAAACCAACTGTCATCAAGTTAATCCTGACTCATAGTGACCCTATAGGACAGAGTGGAGCTGCTCCCTAGGGTTTTTGAGGTTGTAAAGCTCTAAGGCAGTGGTTTTCAACCTTCCTAATGCCGCAACCCTTCAATACAGTTCCTCACGTTGTGGTGACCCCCAACCATAAAATTATTTTCATTGCTACTTCTTAACTGTCATTTAGCTACTGTTGTGAATCGGGAAACCCAAAGGGGTTGCAACCCACAGGTTGAGAACCGCTGCTATAAGGAGTAATAAGTCTCATCTTTCTTCTCAGGAGCTGCTGACAGGTTTGAACTGCTGGCTTTACAGTTAGCACCCCCATGAGTCACCTTTATACACCAGGGCTCCTGCACATGTGACTATTGATATTTAATATAACTACTTTAAATAGAAATGAGCTGTAAAGTTGGACACACACAACTTTTCAGTCTCACTACTAACATTTTAAAAAATCTTTATTGATTATGTTAACATGGCTGTTTTTAAATGTTAGATTAAATATTAATTTCACCTGTTCATTTTTTTCATGAGGCTACCAGAAAATTTAAAATAATGTGGCTCACATTTTATTTCTCTATATAAAAATAGTCCTGTTACATTTCACTTATCCTCTTTTTATGCAGTTTATATTATAAACTCCTATATTCTAATCAAAAGCAATCTTCTCCCCAAACAAGCCCAATCTATAAAGTAAAACCACAAAAAGGGCACACCTTGACTCAAGGTCATACAGATTTCACAAAGCAGCAGCTCTCTCTGCCTACAAACCTCCTCCAATCATATGTTCAAATCTAAATCACCTGACAAATGGTCATGAATCCCTCGATTTATGGGTGTAGTGCAGACTCGGCTGAAATCCAGAGAATTATCCAACATGCCATTTATCCTTCGAAAGATATTGGCATTGCTACACGTGGAGAGTGCAGGTGCTTCCTGGTTGTCCCAGCAATCTTTGATCCTCCCAGTTTCTTCTTCCTAGACACAGACAAAGACATTCAGGTTTCCTATACCTTTTTATGGTAAATACAAAGCTTTCATTTCTCCTCACCTAACATCATGAGTTAAACACTTGCAGGAACTTGCAAATACATTAAAACATTTAACCAGTGTATTTTACTAAGTGCAAGGGGCCCTGAGAAAGATTTGAGGGAAAATACTAAAATGCCACTCAGTACCCTAATCTAACAGGGCACATATCTGAAACCTTTTAAAAGTTCACAGAAAAATTCCAATATTGTTCACAATCTCATTTTTCCAAGACTGCTTTTAAGCCCCTTGAGGTCCAGTGATTTAGTTTGTCACTCCCACCAAACAACTGTGATGGACCAGGAAGACTGGATGTATTTCCTCTTTTTCTGGTGGGCCTAGGTGAGAGAAGGTAAGGGAAGATGCTTACAAGATTCAGATCATCCCCTTCCTGTCCCGTGTATGCCTACAGTACAACCCCTTCCATCACATATGTGGTTACCTGTAATCAGGGGTGCTTGCACACCCTCTAAGTGTATATCTGCCTTGGTTAGAAATATATTCTCGGTGGAGGGGGGTGAGGGAGAGGGAGAGGAAAAATGAGGAGCTGATACCAAGGGCTCAAGCAGAAAGCAAATGTTTTGAGAATGATGAGGGTACCAAATGTACAAATGTGCTTGACACGATGAATGGATGGATGGATGGATGGATGGATGGATGGATGGATGGATGGATGGATGGTGATAAGGGTTGTACAAGGCCCCAATAAAATTATTTATATATTTAAAATATATATATTATGTGATTCAACTGTAAGTAATTAACAGGGGTAATTGTGATTTAAAAAACTTCGAACTCTAATGTAGGGTTTGGTCAATTTTGCCATTCCTCTGGGTATAATAAAATGAGCCATCTCACAACCATGAAAAAAGATGAGCCAGGAGTGGAGCACATCCTATGGATCCCAAGCAATGACATCACAAGCAGCAGTGGAGTAATAGGGCTACAGCAACAGACTCAAGCGTCAGAACCTGAGACAGGAGTAATGAATGTCCTGGTTTACAGAGCAAGTGAAGCCGAGTGTGTGCAGGCAGGAAGTTCAGGTGTAAAGCGGGTGCCTCCACACACAAATGGAGGAGCTAGCTTTACTAACCTATGGGGCTAGAGCTATGTACCTTCAAGCTGAAGTTTAGGGCTAAGTGGTGTCCCCTTGGAGCATTAATCAAGGTATGTCAAATGTCCAAGCAGACGTCATGGGAACATGTGGCTGAGAGACCAAAATATAGATCCTTCCCCCTTTGAGCACGACTGGGAAGAAGCTGTTCTGGAGGAAGAATTCTGTGTTGAGCATTTCTGATTCTGAATTGAAATCTGCTAACTTCCTAAATAAGCCCTTAATCACGTGTATGGTCTGTGTGGTTACTGCCATGAATTATCAAACCCAGTTGATTAGTTGAGAGTGCTATAAGAAGGTTAATTAATATCAGAAGTAAAGGGGGTGAATAGAGGTATATCTGACTGGCACCTCATAACAATCAGCTTATTGCTGATTTTGAGTTTGCTTCTCCATCCCCCTTATGAAGTCAGAGGTGGTCAGATGCCACTTTCAAGCCTCCTTTTTGGCACTCCTTGTATGGGTGTAGCATGGCAGGTAGAAGCAACATACATTTCAGAAACAAAGACCTGAGTTGAAATCTTGTTTCTGATGGTTTATCAATCCACACAATGGACAATTACTTGGCAATAAAAATGAATGCTACAACATGAATTGTGCCATGTGAAATAAAGGCAGTTACTACACATAGTTATGAACTCATTAAATAAAATTTCCAAAACAGGTTAATCTAAAGTAGATTAAAGATAGAAAAATGTGTAGGGTAAAGGACTGTGAGATGGTGGACAATGGGTAACAAGGCTTATTTTGGGGATGAAGATATTCTGAAGTTCAATTACAATTATAGTACAACCCTGTACATATAATAAAGATGAATTATGTAGAGGTGAATTTTATGGTATACTATCTCTATAGAGGTGTTAAAAATCTTGAATCTGAATTTATTGACTGTATTGTTAGACAAGTACTTAACATCTTCGTGCCTCAGTATATCCACTGAATTTTTTTATGACACATGTAAAAATACTTAACACAGCGCCTCTCATGGTGCAGCTAGTTTTATATCTCAAAGTATAAATACATAGAGGACGTGAAAAGCAACAAGAACAGTACAAACACCACCCAATGTAATTGACTAGGTGTGTTTATGCAATTCTTTGTGATGACTGAAGTACATACAATTCTATTTGCTAGTGTGAAGATATATAACAGAAAATGAAGAAGTGGTTGGCTCCCCACTTTGAAGGAAAAGAGTCGCTGAAAATCTTATGCATAGCTTTAAAACACTGTCAGATACTGATGGCCTAAAGGCCACAAGAATGGAAGCAGAACATTATCAGAGACGGTGCCAGAGAATAGGCCCCTCAAGTCCCAGGGCACTCGAATTGGGCCTTCAATGAGGTAGATCGACACACCACGGCTGCAACACTGAGCTCAGGCATAGCAAGAATTTTAAGGATGGTGCAGGACTTGTTAGAGGTTTCTTGAGTGGGTAATACCTCAGTTCTTTGCCTCACACGCTCAAAGAATTCATGCCAAATCACGTTGTATGATTCAAGTGGGTTTCAGGTTTGACTGTCTCAAAAGACTTATTTCTGGAAAGCATCCCCAGCTGCATGGAAGCCACGCTGGAGTTCACACCTGGGCTCGAATGACCATGTGGAAAAGAGCACCCACGTGTGTGGAACTTGGGGAGGGGATCCCAGGAGGCCAGAAGCCCAAGAACCCTAGAGGCTAAAAGCATGTGGACCCAGAGGCTATGAGCCCCAAGTAGGCCAGGAGTGGGCACATGTGCACCTGCACGGGGGAGGGAGAGCCTCACCCTCTACCTGTCTATGACCAAGAGCAGGGTAAGAGAGAGAGCGATGCCATTCCACAGCAAGGACATTTCAAACCTCTGTCGGAGGCGGTGTGGTTGATGGTATTGGTTGACCCCATTGACTGAGTTAAGCCCACCTGTGATATTCTTAATGTGGTTGTGTCCAAGATATTGGTTTTACCTGGACCTAGGGTGCTTGTGTCTGTACATGCTCAGTTTGGGGTCTTCACGGGTGTTCATTGGTTGCCTGATTTTTTTCCCCAACCTCCTGTATGGGGGGGGGGAGGGCTTTGCAGGCATGGGAAGGACAACCCCCTTGTCACTAAATCTAGCTACCTAACAGACCCCTAATAAACTTTCATATCTTACACAGGGGGGAGTGTTACAGATCATTGTAGTCAGTTCCCATTTATCACTACTCCCATGAGTTTACTACTGTACCTGGGGAGTTTATCTGTTCTGGATTCCACGTGTCCTGTGTCAAGAGCTCTTATCTGTCCCAGTGTTCCTGCTCCAGTCTAGCTGGATTTGTAAGGTAGAACTGGGGTTATGAGAGTGGGTGGGGAGGAAGCATTAAAGAACTAGACAAATGTGTATTTCATCAGTGCTATGCTACACCCTGGCTGACTCCTTCCTTCCTTTTTACCCTTCCTGTGAGGGAATTATCTCAGTTGTCTACAACTGTGTCTATTGTCTACAGATGGGCTTTGGGTTTCCACTCCAACTCCCAACATTTGCAACAATATGATTGTTTTGGGTCTTCTGATGCCTAATACCTGATCCCATCACCTCGTGATCACACAGGCTGCTGTGCTTCTTCCATGTGGGCTTTGTTGTTTCCCTGCTAAATGGCCACTTGTTTAACTTCAAGCCTTTAAGACACCAGACTGTATCTTTTAATAACTGGGCACCATCCACTTTCTTCAAATTTGCTTATGCTCCCATTTTGACTTCAGTGATCCTGTATGGAAGGTGAGCACCAGAGAATGCCAGGTTATTAGAACAAAATGCTCTTACGTTGGACAGAGGACTTGAATAGAGACCCAATGCCTATCTGCTACCTTAATACTTAACATTTAAATCTATGTACATAGACCTATATCCCTATATTTATCAGTGGGTCTCAACCTCCCTAATGCCATGACCCTTTCATAGAGTTCCTCAAGTTGTGGTGACACCCCCAACCATAAAATTATTTTTGTTGCTACTTCATAACTGTAATTTTGCTACTGTTATGAATCGGGAGACTCCTGTGATAGGGTTGTTCAACCCCCAAGGGGTCGTGACCCACAGCTTGAGAACAGCGGTTATATATTAATATACTTACATATGTGCATGCCTACATTTATACCTCTATAAATGTTGTTTGCCTCCTAGTTCTTTATTTTCACTTTCCGCCTATCTCCACTATCATGTTCGACCTTCACGCAACTCTCAGTACTTTTTCTCGGCTACATTGCACTTGATTCAAATCCCACCAGGCATTCTGTGCCTTCTTAGTCATCAATTTTAGATCTCTTTTTGTTCCCTTGTCCCTGGGTTTGTTGGCTACCCCACCTTCCTTTCTCCCACCTGCTCCTTTCCCATGTGCTCCGGAAGCCGTCGGCCCCATTATTTTCTCCTCAGAATTGGTTATCCTATCTTATAGAATCATGGTACTTTTAATTGCCTCATATACATAGGAAAGTTGGACAATGAATTAGAGAGATGGCAGAAGAACTGATGCATTTGAATTATGGTACTAACAAAGATTACTGAAAGTATCATGGACTACTAGCAAAACAAATCTTTCTTGGAAGAAGTACAATCAGAATGTTATTTAAAAGCAAGGATGGTGAGATGACATGTTAGAAGAGAGTAATCCCTGGATAAAGATATCATGCTTGGTAAAGTCATCCACAAATAGGAAGAGCCTCAATAAGACGGGCTGACTAGATGACTGCAATTGGCTCAAACAACAATTGTGAGGATGATACAGGATTAGGCAGTGTTTCATTTGCTGTACATCTAGTCACTATGAGTTGGAACCAACTCAATGACACTGAGCAATTTTGTCACTCTGTTTAGCCTATTAAAATCCAATTAAGCATGAGAATGACCAGATGCATTTATGGATTTGTAAACTCTGGAAGATGACCTTAATAGAGTTATTTCTTTAAAAGACTGCTATCCTTTATAAACTGTGAGGGTGATAAAGATGTAAAACCCTTCGAGATTGTTTTCTCAAATTCTCCAGATAACACTACTTAAAAAATAGTTAAATTCAGTGACATACGGCCCTTTTTACAACTGTATGTTCCTGAAGGCATTTTACAGCTTCACTACTGCAATTTCACAAGGACTAGCTCAAACGTCAGCATTTATAATCGGTAGATCTTAAGGCTGCACGCTTAATTAATTCATTATCCAATAAAAATTAACCACTTTCTTACCTCAGGGCCAGCAGAATATTTAGATAACGGCTCAATCAAATGAAGTTTTTCTGGAAAGAGAACTAAGACCTAATCAGATTATAACCTACAACAAAACCTATAAAGTTCTGTAAACAAATATTGTCCATAAGGGGGCTCAGAAGAAGAATAAGTACCTGGAAGTGGGGAATAAGAGACACATCTGAACAACAGACAGAACAAGAGGACATTATCAAGAGTGACCCAGCCAAGGGGAGCATCAGGAAAAGAGGCTCGCTTCCTGACTGTTGAAAGTGTGAGAACGATCATCTAGACCAGAGCTTTCCATTTTTAAGGAACCCTTCTAAATACACAAAATCTAACCTCATCTTTTTTCCCCTAACCCTATAACCTGATCTTATATAACAGATGTTATAGTATATCTCTGCATTATCTCATCTAATATGTTTGTTGTGTGCCCCAAGTTGTTTCCAAATCATAGTGATCCTATAGGACAGAGTAGAACTGCCCCTGTGGGTTTCTCAGACTGTAAATCCTAAAGGGAGTAAAAAAGCTGGTTTTCCTCCCTCAGAGCTGGCTGGTGGTCCCAAACTGCTAACTTTATAGTTAGCAGCCCAACAAGTTATCCACCAGGGATCCTCCTAGACCCCAGTCAAGTTTAAACCACATAAATTACAACTGTGCATTTGGGAAATGAAATGAGAATGGACTAAACTAAAGTGCTACAGTTGTCTGAGGAATACACACAGACATGAAGGTCTTTTTGGAGATACAGTTGTCTGAGGAATACACACAGACATGAAGGTCTTTTTGGAGATACTGGCTTCCCACGAAGGGAAAAGTCTAAGAATATTATTTTTAAGTGTCTGAAACAGTCTAATTTAGAAATAACTTGGCATCCTGCCTCACTACATCTCCCATTAGAAGTCTACACCATAACCTTCAAACAAAAGACAAGTCATAACTCGGATGTTTCCCTCTCATTCTCTAATGTATACCAAATCAGAGATCTAGTTTGAAATGATTCCATGTAATTAGAATAAAATCAAATGAGGTGTTCAATTTATACCCTAAACTGTTCCATCATATCAGTAAGTATAAATAAACTTGCCTTGAGTAACCAATTTGGGCTGAAGGGAGTCAGCAATGTGAGATTGGTAAGAGATCTAGAACTTAAACCTTATGTGCACAATGGGGATAAAACTTTAACATTGCTTCCTATGTGATCAGCACAGTGCCTGTCACATACTTACTTGTAAGCAAATGCTGGTTATCATTGTCATTATCATAAAGAGGAGTCAGAGGTCACCAGATTCTTAAAGAAAACACTATACTAGAGATAAGTAAAAACTATTGCTAAAATAGGGTTCTAGTCTATACATGCATGGTTTATGACATAGAAAATGTATTCAAATGTGTCTCTGAGATTAGTGGATGGCTGAAGTTTGTGTCATCTGTATCTCAGAGATTAACAAACCTTCCTTCAATGCTGATGTTTCTTCTTCCTTCATATAGTCCATCTTCTCCGATTATTTACTCAGCATGCAGATTAAACAAGTATGGTGAAAGGTTACAACCCTCACACACACACACCCTTCCTTATTTTAAACCATGTACTATTTTTACCAAACAATTGCCTCTGGGTCTATGTCCAGGTTCTGCGTGAGCAGAATGATGTGTTCTGGAATTCCCATTCTTCTCAATGTTCATAGTTTTAAAATCCACACAGTTGAATGCCATTGCAGTCAATAAAACACAAGTAACCATCTTTCTGGTATTCTCTGCTTTTAGCCAAGATCCATCTGAAGTCAGCAGTCATAGCCCTTGTGCTATGTCCTCTTCTGAATCCAGCTTGAATTTCTGGCAGCTCCCTGTCAGTGTACTGTTGCACCATTTGGTGAACGATCTTCAAAAAAATATTTTTATCTTCGAAATTTTACTTGCATTTGTTATTAATGATAGTGACTCACATTCTGTTGAGTCACCTTTGGAATGGGCACAAATACGAATCTCTCCCAGTTGACTGGCCAAGTAGCTGTCTTCCAAATTTCTTGCCATTGTTGTGTGAGTGCTTCCAGTACTGCTTCAGTTGGTTGAAACATTTCAACTGGTATTCTGTTAATTTTTGGAGCCTTGTTTTTGGCTAATACCTTCAGTTCAATTTGGACTTCTTCACAATTATCTCAATAGTCACAATTATATGAAAAGACTACTAAAATATCACTCCTTTTTCCAAATAAACATCTGTATGAAGTTGGATTTTCTTTATACATTTCAACCAAACACCACATGGCCATAGATTAAATATAGGAGCAGAGGAAAAAAAATTCTATGTCTTTCTACTAACCCAGACATTCTAGTAATCTGCCAAAAAGCATAAAACAATGTCACTCTTCTCACTACTTTTAAATATATATAATTATTTTCCATTAATGTATGTTACTAGTGTTAACATGTAATGGGGTTATTTTTAAACAATTAACAAGTTTTTTTTTCAGTTTTAACAACTCACTTTTTAAATAATATTTGGGTTCAACTAGACTCCAGGTAAAGCTGAGCATCAGAAAGATGAGTCTTCTAAATAAAAGGAAGATTTTCACAGTACTGAATTGTTACTAGTGCTCAAACTCAATGAAAAACCCTTAAAGCAGTTTTAGATTGAAAGAGGAACTTTAAAATGTTCAAATACAAAGAAATAGGAGTATTAGAATTTTTTGAGTTGAATAAAGATAGGGTGACCATAGAAAATCAGTACTAGAAGCTGAAGAAATGGGAAGGGGTAGAGCTTAGTCGGGAGTGGAAAAGGTATACAACTACCACCATACTCAACCAGTTTCTGCACAGCTTATTAAAAACAAGCACAATAAAGCAAGACTTTAGCACGTAAATCTTCAAGAAATCTAGACATTTTGAAGAATGAAGCAGAGAAAAAAGTAAGCTTTCTATTTTAATGTCTAATTTGTGAATATTGATAATTATCAACATATACAAAAGCCCTTGAGATCTTCAATAACATTAAGAATATAAATTAGACTTGAGATCAAAATACTTATAGAGTTATCATATTTGCACTTAACATCTAGACTGGAATGACAGCACCTTGAAAGGCTCAAGAGAGGGAGGAGGGTGAGGAGGGCAAGGGGGGGGGGAGAAGGCTCAAGAAATGTCCAAACACTCCCTTACTGAAGGGTTGTGGGGAGGAGATGAGCCAGTCAGGGTACAGGACAGCAACAATGAAACATATAACTTTTCTCTAGTTATTAAATGCTCCCCACCCCTGACTATCATGATCCCAATTCTACCTTACAAATCTGGCTAAACCAGAGGATGTACATTGGTACAGATAGCAACTGGAAACACAGAGAATCCAGGACAGATGACTCCTTCAGGACCAGTGGTGAGAGTGGCGATGCCTGGAGGGTGGAAAGAATGTGGGGTAGAAAGGGGGAACTGATTACAAGAATCTACGTGTAGCCTCCTCCCTAGGGGATGGACAGCAGAGAAGAGGGCAGGAGGAGACGTCAGACAGTGTAACATGTCAAAATAATAATTTATGAATTATGAAGGGCTCACGAGGTAGGGGGGAGTGGGGAGGAAGGGGGGAAAATGAGCAGCCAATATTAAGGGCTCAAGTAGAAGGCAAATGTTTTGAGAATGATGATGGCAACAGATGTACATATGTGCTTGACACAATGGATGTATTTATGGATTGTGATAAGAATTGTACTAGCCCCCAATAAAATGATATAAAAATAAATAAAATGTCCATAGAAACTGATAGGTCAGTGACCTTGGTAAAAAAGAGGTTTTCTTAAGCATGTGTGGAAAGGAAGAAGTGTTATCTGAGCCGGGCCTTAAGGATTAGAGAGATAAATAAGGGTAAGGCACTAAGGGCAAGGTGGTTACTGTTTCCAATAGTTAGATGAAACAAGTCGGCGAGGTTGGGCACTGAATGGTGAGTGCATGGCTAAGAAAAGTCTAAGCATAAGCATGACAGAGAGTTGATGATGTTTATAGACAGGTGAAAGGCAATACCAAGTTTAAGCAGCAAAGAGATCATAAGGGTATGAAAAACTTCTCTTTGAATAGAGGGTATTTCTTTTTATTATTAAATGAATTTATTGTAAGTTAGGTGCTGGGGTTAGATTTCAGATCAATTCTACATTCCACAGTTCAAACTACTCATCAACCCTAGCCCTTTTCGCTGATTTATCTTCTCCCTCTTATGGACCCCCAACCTCCCTTCACTTAACTCAGTAACTGTCAACCTTTCTAATCTGTTGCTTTATCTTTCCACCCCCTGCCCTTTCTCCCTTGGTAACTTCCAAAGTCTGTTTCCTTTATGTAAGTACTTATATTGGTTTTTTTTATCCTTGTACAAAATTTATCCTTTTGGGGAATGACTAACTTTATTCAACATGTTTTTCAGGTTAATTCATGAAAGACATTTATTTCTTCTTCAAAAACTGGAAGAAAATAAGGACAGAAGTTAATTGTAAAGGGCGAGAGTAGGGTCTATAATGATGATCCAGTACCCAGAGCTTTTAAATGATTTTGTTCTTTGATCCTTCCTACCTTTTTCCCATATGGCAAAGACTGTTACTTGATATAGGTTTTATAATAGGATACATGCTTTGCTTTGTTTTTTACTCAATGGGACTGGATTTGTTTATGCTGGTCAGGAGGTAGTGGGTGCCAGCTCTACCATCCTGCTGCTTTTCCATCCCAAGAACTCCACTAGGGATCAAACCAGGGCCCCAGACTTCAGTCTCCCTATTCCCTCTGCCACCAAGGGTGTTTTGAGAAACACAATGAGAAGAGATGGAGATCAGGCTAGGGAACTCCTCTGAGGTCACTTTGAAGATCTGATAGAGAAGCCGCTTGCAAGTACTCCATCTGACACACTCAGAGATTTAGCTTTTACAGACCATTCCATATTCAAGAGTGGGACTGTGAGCAGGAAAATCAGGATGGGAGAGTTGGTACCCACCACCTCCTGACCAAAAAAACCCCCAAAAACTCACTTCCACTGAGTCAGTTCGAACTCATAGCGACACTCTTTGTGGTCTTCTAAGACTGTTATTTTTTAATAGGATTAGAAAGTTTCCTCCTCTTTCTCCCTAAGATTGGCTAGTGGTTTAGAACTGGTAACCATGCAGTTAAACAGCCCAACGAGTAACCACTATGTCACCAGGGATCCTACTTCCAACCCAGCATAACTAAATACATCCCTGGGTCAAAAACAAAACAAAACAAGGAAAGTTTGTGTTTTATCATGAAGGTCCATTTGCCACATGGAAGGGTAGGAAGAATCCATGAGAAGTTCCAGATATCTAGGGCTCACTATCTACCTGGGAGATACAATTCATTAAGAACCAAGTGGGGAGGGGAGGAGCAAGGATCAAAGGGATGTGTTTAAATAGCAATGAGCCCAATAAGCTAGACACAGAGTAAATAGGCAGAAACACCTGAGTTTGAAGATGGAAAATATTTATCCACAGGAGACCTGAATTCATGTGAATGGTGGGAATAGAGAAGATAGTAAAAGGTTACAAGAGCCAGTATGAGATTACCCAATAAGCAAGGTAAGCACAGGCTTGATTGTGCTTACTTATCTGTGGTGAACAATTTCATATGTTTTCACCACATATAAGATTCTTCTTTCAGGTATGGTTAGCATCTCTCTCTCTTTCCCAACTTGATAGCATCTTCCTATAGAATGAAAGCCTTGTTTCAAGTATGTAACAATCCCTGGCAGGAATGGAGTACCCAGAGTAAGGTACCCAGTACCCTAAGTAAAGCACTGGTTTACTTATGCTTACTTACTACTGTACTGAACAGTTTCACACAAGGTGAAAAGTATGGTAAGCTGTTCACTACAGATTAGTTATTGTGCTCACAAGTCACAGAATTATGATCACAGCAACTATCTCTAATGATGAAAATTTGGATAAAGATTTCTAATGGAAAGCTACCAAGTTTGTATTTACTTAGCATCCTTCTGTACTGAGATTTCTTATGTTCAAAACAAATACTCAAGTACATATTTTTTGCCCCCAATAGGGTGCAGCAACTTAGTTGGGTGGCAGGGGAATCAAACTAATTAGGAGGGAGATTGAGTTACATTATCCCCAGGAGCAAAGAAGAGGGAAGAAATTGTTGTTTTTACACTTCTGTGCCTCAGATATATTCACTCAGTAGGCCAGTCAGTATCATGGATCTTGAGAACAATCAGGATTAAAGACCTCAACCTAAAAATTGGTCATATAGTGAACCAATCGTATACAAACAGGTATAAGAATCCAAGGATGAATCTAAGAGACTAAAAAATGGGGCAAGTGTCAGAACAAGATCAAAGAAAAAGTAGAAATGTATAGTCTTTCAAACAGTGAAATTTTTAAGTAAAGCAAGATAATCAGAAACACCAAGTCAGAAGTGTAAGAATTCTAGAAATAGAAGTCTAGTCTACATGATAGTTGGATTCCAGTTATGACTATCTCCAACTCATGTATAAACTGAAAACAATCACTTTCATTCTAAGCTTAATTCTCTTTGTCCAGAAAGAAGTCAAATTATAATATGGGTTTGGTGCCAACTCTAAATTATACCTAGGAGCAGTGCTAGATTATCCAGTCAGTAAACAAGGTAAGGACGGGTTTACTAGTGTTTACTTATCAATCTCACACTTTTTCACCACATCAAGGATTCTCTTTCTAGGTATAGCTGATATCTTACTCCCAACCCCATAGCACCTTCCTATAAAATCGAAGCTTTTTCAAATTTACAATCTGACAAAGTCAGAGTACTCAGAAAGCACAGGCTCAGATGGTTCTAACGCTTTTAATATAATTCAAGATTACAGCTTTAAAAAAAGTCGACAAAAAAGCCGACTCAGGAGAGACAGATGGTGATGGCAAAGCCAGAAACCAGGAGCACAAAGCCAGAATGCAGAGAGCACAGGTGTTAAATAGTAAAAGATTAAGCACATAAAACCACCTGCCTTTTAAGGTAACTACTTTTCTCCAAAAGAAAAGTGCCTTTATTAGACTACAGTATTCAAGTCAGGATGGTGCATATGAGCATATAAAACTGGCCAAGAATAAAGAAACCGGTTCAGTTGCTACCATAATAATAAAATACATGCAACTGTGACCCATTTTTAGCACAGATCACTCTTTATATCTGCCCTTTGAGAATTCTCCAATTACTTGAAGAGAAAACTCGCCACAAAGCACAGTAAAGCCAAAACAAAAATGTGTTATCACCATAATCCAAAAGGTCAGCTCCAACCAGACTCAAACCAAAAACCAAACTCACTGCTATTGGGTTGATTCCAACCTATAGAGACCGTATAGGTCAGAGTAGAACTGGCCCTTGTGGTTTTCTGATAATGTAACTCTTGACAGATGTAGAAAGCCCAGCCAGACAGGAATATTCAAAATTCAAAGTAGAATTTAAAGGCCATGTGCCCAAGTTCTTCTGAGCTACTCAAAGCAAAGCTCTTTTTCACTTAGGGACGTTCCTCCCATGTCCATTATCCAACAACACATTACATACATTGATACAAAGATTAATGTAAAAAATATTGCTACAAAATCATAGAAACATTTATTAAACAAAACTATCAAGAGGTGAAGCTCTTGTTTCTCAATAGTCTTCGTCTAGGTGTATACACTCTGAAGGTGGTGGTTTCTATCTCTCTAACCCCTGCTTGAAGGAGCCCTGGTGACATTGTGGGTTACACGTTGGGTTGTTGACAGAAAGGCAGCAGTTCAAAACCATTAGCTGCTCCACAGGAGCAAAAGCTGGGCTTTCTTCTCTCACAAAGATTTAGCGTCTTGGAAACCCACCAGAGCAGCCCTACACTGTCCTACACTAGTAGCAGCATTTTATTCACCTTCATATTGAGATGAAATGATCCCTAAACCATGAGTTTTTTAAATCCCAATGACAAAAGTCACTGAAAATTACATCTACCATTTGAATTCAACACTCTAATTTGAATACCGATTTATGGAAAATAGAGTAATTTCTCTGTAAGAATATGAAATATCACACACATTACATACTTCAAAGTACAATATTTTCAACCAGTTCACTGTGTGAAATGTTCTTTTCTAGGGGTCCTATCTCAAACATTTAAAACTTCCAGTATTTGGAACTTGGGTTTTTGCACAAGATTATTGGCTAAAGCTGGTTTCACTAAAAACAAGCTGCAATAATAGCAAGGGGGGAAAGGTGGGGGCATTTCCACAGCTGCAATTTAAGAGACAACAGAGGAGGCAATCCACGAAGTTTGATAAACTCTCAAAGAGTTCAACCAGGGCTGCTTGGTTTTAATATTATATTACAGATAGACAAAACATTCTTTATGTTACCTCCTCTACCCCACCCCTATCCCACCATGCTCTAAGTCCAATCCTTCACCTAACCACTCCTCATAATGGCTTTCTGGCAAGTTCGCTCCAGTCTGTAAAGTTTAGATATTCTCTAGGGAAAGCAGATCTGCAGAACAGGATGGCCCAACTCTTCCACAGCAGGAAAAAAATTTGCTTTTTGATCTAATTTTCTTGTAATGCCTCATCACTAGCCACTTAAGAAAACAGCCTAAACATCATTAAGATCCAGGGTTAGTGCGCATCTCTCCAGCTTTAAGCTAGAAGTATAAACCCACTAGTTTATTTGTCCTTTAAATATATAGCAACTTTAAGGAATGGTCATTTGTCAAAGGGACCAGAAAATAAAGCGTACATAAATATATACTATATAAACACTAAAACATCAGCAGAGAGAACTTTAGTCAGTTCTCCACCTAGCCATAAATAATAATAATCCACAAAAATCACATTTATAGTTAAGTGTGTGATTGGTAAAGGTGATGAGAAAAAAACTTCTCAGACTACAGAAAAAGCAATCTTGAAGGGAGACGTCGGACAGTGTAAGACATGACAAAATAATAATTTATAAAGTATCTAAGGGTTTATGAAGGAAAGGGAAGGAGAGGGGGGAAATGAGGAGCTGATACCAAGGGCTCAAGTAGAAAGCAAATGTTTTGTGAATGATGGCAACAAATGAACAATTGTGCCTGACACAATGGATGCATGTATGGATTATATGAGTTGCATGAGCCCCAATAAAATGATTTCAAAAAGAAAGCAATCTAGTTTGTATTATTTGGGTCTGTGTACCCAAAGAAAAACCCAAAGAAAAATCTCTGGCAAAAGTTCTGAATATGCTTTTAATATTTTAACTCCCTTAGAAGATAGAAATAAAAATACAAATCCTCTATATCTGTTTGAAAAGCTGAGTACATTTCTGGGATTCAAATTTTGTCCCAAAAGGAACTCCAGCCTCTCATTTCTAGGGCAAGGGTGCTTTTTGGCCTGAGAGCTTATCCCAGACTTTTTACTTCATACTTAAGTCTTCCTGGAAAGCTATATGGGAGTATTATAGGAATTTTGGCTAAGAGATACAAGGTGAGACTTACAAAGTTCCATTCTATTTTTATGGATTTTAAAATAATTATATAATTTCAAAATCATGTTTCAGAAGGAAAAGGCTATTGAAATGTTAACTCTCTTGAAAAAGGAAAAAAGTCTTTTGTGCAGAAGGTTAGCAGGGTCACCCACACAGTGGGAGGGACCCACTTTCTCCAAGCCTGGGGCTTTCTCAAGATCTGTTCATTGCTTTGACATGCATCATGGAATGACAGACACAGCGCATTCCTTCTGACAGCAACACGAATCAATTAATATTGAGACCCACAATGATTTCCACAAGAACCTGAGAATCCCTCCAGTGCAGTTAAGGTTCATTTTGCCTATAAATGTGGCCAGTCAGTCCACAGACCATGAAGTTTTCTGTATAATAACCCCTTGATCCCTCTGACACATCAGAACAAACATGACATAGGTTGAGCTATGGGACCAGGAAGACCTAGGTTCACATCCTGATTCCATTCATTTGCCTTGTGACTTGGCTTCTGAATCTTAAGTGTTTTCAAGATAGATCTCCCAAACTGGCCAATAGGCTGGATCTCATTTTCAGAGGCATGTTACATTTGATCCAGAGGTAAAATTATTTTTAATGCCAGATTAGTTTCTACAATCAAAACAGATTGCTAGCATAACTAGGAACATGTCTACTCCCTTTAGAGAACTATCTACAGACTCTGAAGTCTAATGGTCACTACATTTATTTTCTTCCTTTACTTATGTTGCCTCAGACTCTTGTGGGGATTTGAGTTTGCATCCAATTAAAAAATTACAAAATTAAAACTTGGTGCCCAGTGAAAAATGCTTCACTGTTGTTAGGTGCTGTCAAGTCAATGGACTCAGCCCTAGGTACAACCAAAGGAAACAGACTGGTCCTACACCATCCCCACATTTGTTATTTGAGCCCATTTCTTTTTCATTTATTTTTCATTATTCATTTATTTCCTTTCAATTATTAGTTTGCTTAACAAGTTGAGCATTGAACCTGACGGCTTACTACTTTTATAACTTTCCGCCTCAGGGACACCCATATCACAACAAAATAGACATCCACAGAGCCACTTCCGTGTCAAGAGCCCAATCCAAACCACCAATGTTTTCATGCTATGGTGACGTAATGATTGCTCATTGGGCTATGATCCACAGGGTCTACAGTTCAAAACCACCAGCCATTCTATGGGAGAAAGCCATTCCACAGAACTTTATACTCCGGTAAACAGTTATTGTTTCAGAAACTCACAGGGGTCCTATGAGTGAGCTGGAGTTTGGGATCTGCCCGCTATACAGATTGCCACAAGGTCCCTTCCATACAAGATAGACTCGGCCAAGTTAGTGTTAAGGGATTCTTGGGGAAATCAGGGAAAGTAAACTTTTTTATATTACAAAGGCTGTCTTACATATTCATATGGGGTAATCAACTTCCAAACTCGATACAAACAGAGGTTATGGTCGGGCCTCTCAAGTTTAAGGAAAATCACTGCGGTTAAAGAACAACCAGGACCTCAACTGCAATATACTCTGGGAATATGGTTCAGTCCGGGTGATTCCCGGGGTGGGCCCTCACAAGCCCAGAGTCCCCATGAATGCCACTCCTTTTTCGCTTCCCATTGGGACAAACAAAACCGGAAAACAATCGCCTAGGTGCGGCTGCTCCGGGTTTTAGTTTCCCTGGGTGGCTTCCCCCCCCCCCCCACCGCCCCAATCTGTGTCCCCAGGTGCCCAAGGGTGCAAACTCCCCTCCAAAGGCACTCTTCCGGCGGGCACGCACCTGCGTTTAGCAGAGCGCCTCCTGCGACCAGCCTGCCCCAGCTGGTCACGCCGTCCGCCCTTTACGCAAGGGCCCGGCAGCCGACCGTCCGTCCGTCCGTCCGTCGGCGGCCGGCCCGCAGCAGTCGCCGCAGAAATGCACCGCCCCTCAGAGCCCGAGCCTGCGGGGCGGCCTCGCAGGCGCCCACCCAGCTTGGCGCAGCCACCGGGCGTTTCCCGAGCGGCAGGGGCTTTTCCACGCCAAGCATCCCACTTGGGAGCCACGCGCAAGGCCTGCAAAGGGCCGGGCGCGAGCGCCACCGCCCGCCACCCCCTGCCCGCCGACGGGGGCACGACCGGGCCCGGGTGCCCTTGTGGCCCACTGGACTCCGGCCGACCACCCGACAGAAGGCCCCGCCGGCCCCTGGAGCAGAAGCGGCGTCCTCCCGCGACCCTCTGGGGTTACAGCCAGGACGCGGGGCCGACTCGACGGTAAAGAGGGCCAAGGCGAGTTGAGCCCCCTCCTGTCCGCGTTAGCGCCCCTCACCCTCCCCTCAGGCCAGGCGCTTGCGGGACGGGAGAAGTCGGGAGCGCCACAGCCGAGGCGGCCCCTCCCTTTGGCTTGGACTGAGGGGCCGATGCCTCGACGACGTCGGCCAAGTCACGTGCATTCGTCCCTTCAGGCCCTCGGGGGCCTGGAAAGCAGCCGCGGTGAGGCCTCGGGCTGCTTCACCTTGGCCACCTCCGCCACCTGCAGGGTCCCTGACCCCGCAACCCCGCCCCAAGCCCACCTCAAGGCGTTGGTCTCCGCCCTCAGCCGCCGCCCGCACCTTCTCCGGTGCGAAACCGAGTCGCACGTGCCCGGCTAGCCACCCGCGCGCGCGACCCTACCTGACCGCCCCGGTCCCAGAACTCCCGCTCCAGGGCCACGCCAAAGTGTGAAGCCACGTGATCTCCTCGCACGGGAGCGGGGGGGCGGGGGGCGTGCGCGCGGAGACTCGAGCGCTCGAAGACCTTGATGACTCCGCCTTAAAGGAGACGCGCCCGCGGCCGTCGTGGCGCTCGTCGAGTCCTCGCCGCCAGCAGCCCCGCCCAACCCAGGCCGCCAACCCTTCCCTCAATTAGTGCAACTAAGACTCCTCTCAGGGGGCGCTGCTCAGCACCTACGCTTCGGGTCTCACGTCGACGGCTCGAGAGAAAGGGGTCTTCCAGTCCCCGGAACTCCCTTCTGTGTGGTCCGTGCCCTTCGGGACCGACACCCGAGGCCAGAGAGTCGGCAGAGCCGCTAAGAAACCCCACAGACCGCCCCCAGAGGGCTGCGGCGCCTTTAAGCCCAAAGGCCCTGAGTCACGCGGAGGTTCCCTGCCCCCCGCGCCACACACCCCTCCACGAGGCCCCACGCCCGCGGGCACGTGACCTGCGCCCCGCCCGGGACTCGCGCGCTTCGGGCGCGGGCGCGGGGGGTGGGGGTACCGTGGCGCCGGCCGGCCTAGCGTGCGCGCGGACCGTTAGCTGCCGGGACCCGGACTGCGGCCCCGCCCAGCCCCGCCCAGGCGGGCGGCAGGCAGCGCTTACCAGCTGGAACGCCATGGGGCCGGTGTGGCCCAGCGGGACAGACGGGCCGCCGGCGGGCAGGCGCGCCGAGGGGCACGCAGACACGTGGGCACTATCTTTGCAGCGAGACGCAGCTCCGCACCCCCCCGGGCCGCTTATAAAGCCCCGTGGAGCCGCCCCCCCAGCCGGATGCGAGGCACCTGTGTCTGCCCCGCCCGGGCCCTCCCCTCCCCCCTCCCGCCCTCGCCCCGGCCTGCCCCGCCCCTACCAGCGGGCCGTGCGGAGGGCCCGGCCGGCGGCCGCCCACCCGGTGCTGGACGCGGGCACGAGGGCGGCCTGAGCACGGACTTCGGAGCCGCAGCTGGCCACAGTCACTCCCAGCCTGCCTAGGGAGCCCCAAACCTGAGCGGGCCACTCACCGCGTGACCCCAGTCAAGTCGCTTACTTCTTCCCAGTCTCAGTTACCACCTTTACGCAATCAGTCGCGGGTTACCAGGCTCTGCGACCCGGGGGAGATGGGTTGCTTGTTAGTCTCACCCTGCGCCCACGTTCCTCCTTCCACGGAGCCCGCCGGGGAACAGTGCCAGCCCCGCGCCCCCTGTCCGACCCTTCCTGCAGGGGCTCAAGCAGGTGCGCGGTGCCCGCCCCTTAGACTGGCTGCTTTTTGCGCTGGAGAGGCGGGCCTAGAGGAACTGGAAAGTTCCCAAAGAAACCAGGGTCCTCTCGGACCGCAGTTCCCTAGGGGGGGGTGGGGGTGTTGAAATTGTTTCTGACGCATCTGTCTCCCGACTGTGATAGGAGACTCGGCAGAGAGCAGGGTGGAGGCCACAGGCCTGCTGCTGGGGAAGCCCTCCAGAAACTTAGGGGACAGAGACAACACTGGGCTGGGCAGCTGAGGGAAAGGCGCCCTGGGGGCAGGAGCAGACCAGAAGCGCAGAGGCGGCGATGGCATTCCTGGAGGGGTGACCAAACAAGGGAGGAGAGAGGTGCTGGGAAGGGCTGCTCGTTCTGACTAGGGCGGAGGAAAATGCGTGTTGATCATGAAAGCAGGGAGCTTCAGGACAATTTGTGGAGGACCTTTATTTTGCAGGCAGCAGAAAACTAAAGAATTCTATGAGATTGGTAGTATCAGATCTCATTTTAAATGTCCCTGGAGCATTAGTAGAGGATAAACAATTACAGTCTCAGAAACCCATGGAGGGTCGCTATGAATCAACATTGACTGGCTGCAGAGCGAGAACCTGGAAAAAATTGGGGGGGGGGGGGAGAGACACGACTGTCATTGCTGTTTTATACGGGTTATATCATAGTCATGTGCTTTAATCACTGGCTCAAAGCGCTGCTCCTGGCAGTTCGGAAGATAGGCTAGCAACTGGCTGGCAGGCAGGGGAGACCAGGCGAGGTGCTCCCTGGGGTAATGGAGGGAGAGCACCTAGGTGGTCTAGCCTCCTGTTTCAGTAGAATTAATGGTACGTGGTAAGAAGAGATGCTGGCGTAGAAGTCCGTAAGATAACTCAGAGAGACCAGTCTCCATCCACCAATCTTCACCTTCCTGCTAAAGCTTCTTGGAGTTGCTGGGGGTCATGGGCAGGGAGGATGGGGCCTGAAGGGCCAGGTTAGGGGGTGGCCCTGGCACCCCCAGCCACTAGCCACAGTCCTTAAGGTAGCCAATCCCAGTGCTCTCCTGGTTAATTCTCCCCCCCCTTCTTTCCTGGCGAGCCCCCTGCCCCCAGACCTACCCTTACCCAAGCAGCACAGAGCACTTTCCTTGTCCTGCGGACAGAAAAGCTGGAAATACAGGTTGGTTTGTTCAATGTGAAATCTCCCCAGTTCTAAATTTGGTCACTAATTCGGATGAAGATCGAAGTCCAACATATCCAGGGGCCCCATGCAGCTGCCCATTTGTGACCCCTTATTCCTCGGTCTCCTTCCTGACCTCTACGCTGGCCATTATTTAAGTTTTCAGGAAGGAGACCGAGAGACAAATGACTGGGAACACTATTCATATTTCAGAATCCCCAGTCTTAAGAAAATGAAGACATCTTTCACATGGCTTACAACAAATTTCTGCTGCCTAAAATTCCATGTTGCAGGAAATAATCATGGCTAACTTTTGTAGAGCACTTACTGTATACTTGGCACAGTTGCGAATGCTTTAGAAGTGCTTGACAATGAAGAAACTGAAGCTCAAAGAAGTTAAGTAACTTGACCAAGGCCTCTGAGCTAGGCGTGGGAGGGCTTGGAGGTAAACCCAGACAGACTTCTGTTTCCAGAAGCTGCAGTCTTAACTAGAGAAGAAAACATCTGACCTTTTACATTTATGTTCAAGCTTCCTTGTGTCTGATCCCAGAGCTCACTGTAAATGCTAGTGCAAACACAATCATGGCCTCAGGTATTGGGGACTCTGCTTCCTGCCCACAAGTTTCCAGGCCTGCAGGTCTCACCATGCTTCTGACTCGAAGGTGTCCTCAACCCACAGGCCAGGGTGCAGGGAGGCAGAGGTGGACAGTAAATGACTTGGTCAAGTTCCCACAGCTGGTCAGTGGCAGGAACAAACAGGCAGCTTTATCCATTCTCCCAGTCAACAAACAGCCTTTGAGCCCAGCTAAGCCTGGCACCATCTCTACAGTCAAGCCCAGATTTACAATACAGGTTTTAAGTATAACCGCAATTAGTTGGACTAGATTTTAAACACACGTCATCATAGAGCAGCAGTTCTCAACCTGTGGGTCGTGACCCCGAATGACCCTTTCAGAGGGGTCGCTTGATTCATAACAGTAGCAAAATTACAGTTGTGAAGTAGCAACGAAAATAATTTTATGGTTGTGGTCACTACAACATGAGCAACTGTATTAAAGGGTGTCGGCATGCGGGAGGTTGCGAACCGCTGTCCCAGAGAGACAGGAAGGGTTCTATAGTCCTTTATGTGCATAGGTCTTCAGTGTTCCCCAGAAGGCAGAAGGCTGAATGGCTAAAAGGAAATAATTCCTTGGTTGCAAAAGGCCAGAGGGGGGATTCTCTTAGGAACACAGGCCCTCAAAGTAAAGTGGAAACACCATTTCTGCTCGAATTCTGCCACACTCTACAAAAGAGCAATATGCTCCCATGGGGGGGGGGGGCAATGTGTGTGTGTGTTCTTTTAAGTAGGATAAAAGGGTGGGTCAGCCCCACCCTCTATCAGATACAAAAATAGTCACTGAAAATGGAATACTTGGACATTTTTAGAAGAAAATATGTTACCATGTTTCCCCCAAAATAAGACACTGTCTTATATTTATTTTTCCTCAAGAAGATACACTTTGGCTTATTTTCAGGGAATGTCTTGTTTTTATTAAGTATGGTACAACAATCTCCATTTATTCAAATATAGTTAAGTCGTTGTCTTCTGGAACATCGGCCCACAGTCTGAGCCACAGCTTGCCTTCTTCCCCGAGAGGGCACGCAATACCTGAAGCAGAGCCTCCTGCTCCTCACTTCACTGAGGAGCCTTCTTACACCTTCTATGTCTCCCTGGATGCCTCAGCTTGCAGCGAGCACAGAACCACCTGGACCTGCAGGGGGAGCCAACCTTGTTGAAGGGGCTGCCGGTATCTCCCTGGTCACCTCCAAGAAGACAGCAGCTGTCACGACGGAGCAAATGAGAAGGGCTGCCCGTCTTTGTGACTGCTCCGCGCTGGTACACTGCATAGCCACGCCGCCTATCACTATGTCTTATTTTCGGGGGATGGCTTATATTGCACAAATGCTTAGAAAATTCTGCTGCGACTTATTTTATGGGTATGTCTTGTTTGTGGGGAAACACAGTAGCTGCCTCACTCCACACAGTATCTGAGCAATTTGTCCATGTTGTGTGCTTCCCTTTTTTAATTGCTAAGTAGTATTTCACTGTAGGCATGCGGTGGATAGACCACCATTTGTTCAACCATTCTCCTGCTCATTGATATTCAACTGGTTTCCAACTTGGAGTCTCTTCTGAATAAAGGTGCTATGATTATTCTTTATGTGAGGTTCAGCAATGTCAACTTAAGTTGACGGACTTGCCAGGTGGCAAAAAAGGTTAAGTGTTCAACTGCTAGCCAGAGGTTGGCACTTCAAACATACCCAGTGGCACTTCAGGAGCCTGGCCTGGTGGTCTGCCTCAGAAAGGTCATGGCCTTGGAAAATATCGAGCAGTTCTGCTCTGCACACTTGGGGTCACCATGACCCAGAGTCAACTTGACGGCAACTAGCAACAAGTTGAAGATATGCCATGATCCCAACATCCCCTCCACACACACTAGTTAAGTGTGTTCAAGGAAACATGTATGTATAAAATGAGGTGTGGGTAAAAAATGCCTATGGGTTGTCCATAATTATAAAAATAAAACAATTTTCATTTCTCACCACAGAAGAAGTGAGCAATATATTGTGGTATGGTCACACACCATGGGAAAATACATACAATTCAAATAAGTCTCCATGTATTAACATGAATGCCTCTCAATAATTTAGTGAAGGAAATAAAGGTTTAGGAAAATAAACACCCTAAGATGTCCTTTATATAACATTTTAAGACATACAGTACATCATGAAGTTCAATGTCAGCTATATGTTGTTTAGGAACCCATCTGTATATAACAAGTAAAAAAAAGTATGGCCATGATAAACAGCTAATTAAGAATGAGTATTTACTTTGGATAAAATGAAGGGTGCAGGGGATATTATTTGATAAATACTTTAGCTCCTAAACTGGGTGGGTGATTTATACACAGGTGGTTATTTTATTCTTTAAACCTGAACTATATCAAGATATAGCTAGCTAGCTAGCTAGATTGATTGATTGATAGATGATAGATAGATGTAAGCAAGAAGGATTAAGGATAACTAAGGGTAGAGGTATGCTGGGTAAATGTTGGCTGGGGGAAGGGTGATATATAGCATTTACCTATTTCTCTGACCTCAATACTCCCTGACTTAGGGAAACCTATTGTGACATCAGCAGTTGTCCTCTTGTAGGAGCCAGCTGAGCATACTGCTCAGGAGGGAGTATAGGTACAGCATGCTCAGGCCAGAGCTGGGGACCCAGGCTTCCTCTGCGACCAAGCCTGTGGCTAGTTAGATGATTCCAACACTCTGGCAGATGGGTCGATTGTGTTAGTTATTGCTGTTATGTAACCCCCAAACTAAGTAGTTTTGAAGTGGATGCAAAGCAGCATCTCACACGGTAGTGAGGGACAGAGGCCCCAACAGGGTGAGGCTGGCTCTGGTTCTCTCCTGGCTGCAGTCACACTGTGGGTCTGGGCTGTGGTGGTCGGTGGAGTTGGTCATGTGAGCACTGCCTGACCTGAAGGAGCAGCTTCCACGCTCACTCGCCCTCCCCTAAAGCCATTACTCACACTTATTAGCATGCCGCAGGCCCAGCTGAGGGCCTCAGGGTCTCCTGAGCATCCTGTGCAGTAAAGGGGCGATAAGTTGGGGGCTCCCAGCAGTCAGGGACAAACAATGCTGTCCTAAATGCTTTCTCTTTGTTGGCAGGCCAGGAGGCAGGGGGCCGGGAGGCAAACCAGCACCATGAGGAAAAGATCAAGGAAGGTGCCCACTGCTGCTCTCCCTCTGGGCATGCCCACTTTCCTCCCTGGGCTGCTCCTTCCAGGTGCCAGTTAACCATCTTTTCCTTGACCTTGAGAGGCAAAGCTGACCAGGAGATGATGGAGGAAAGGCCCAGCTCCTGACCACCCTAGCCCCACACAGCTCTCTTGCCCACCCTCCTAAGCCAGCCTCTCCCAACCCAGCAGACTCTTAGGTGAGCTGCAGGCTGGTGGAACAAAGCCCAGTGGTCCGCCTCAGCTTACACAGACTCCTGGCTGGCCATTATGTCAGTTACACAATCTGGTGTCAACTTGTGAAGGGGTGGAGTCTAGCTGTCAATCAGGTTGCAGCTGGATGACCTTGCCTGGAGGTGCCACAGAGATAAATAGCTCACTGGAGGCCAGATACATTCACTCCTGTGAAACATTACTGATGATGAGCCTGATTGAGCTACGCTGATGCAACCAGGGCTTTGGAACTAGAGGAGCCACGTGGAGACCCACACCAGCGCTGAGATCCTTCCACGGCCTCCGGATCTACAAAAATTTCTACCCACTGGCCTGTGATCTTCCTGCACTCAGCTTTATAGCATGGCTGCATGAGTCTAAAGAGGAATTTATGGACTAGTATTGGACATATGGGCTAATAATGGACTTATGGACTTGAACTGGACTGGGCTGGGATGTTCTCAATATACAAAGCTCTTTTATATAAAGCTCCTTCTTATATACATGATGTCTATGAATTTCTTTCTCCAGTCAACCAGGACTAACACAGTCATCAACTTGCATCTTTGCCACCCGACGCTGCTTGAGGAAGGAAAGCCGGCTTTTTCACCTGCCATGTACAGCCAGAGTAGAAATGGGAGTGAATTCAAGTGACCGCAATGTGGCTGAGGAGCCAGGGAGAAACTAGTGAGGACCCTGGCTATCCAGGGACCGGGAGAGGATCTCTGGTGGATTGGAGTTGTCCTGTTTTTCATTTCCTTCCTCAGACAAGCCAGGGAAGGCTCTGGCCCTCTAGTTAGACACCAGCATGCAGCCCCTTGACCTGTGGGCTGTGTTAGGGGGAGGTGACCCTCATGACCCTCAAAATGTCCAGCAGAAGAGGCCGAACTGGCCAGAGGGGCCTGGCCTGACAGCAGCTGGATGAGATGGGAGTACAGGCAAGGGCACAGCTGATGCCCCCACCCTCGGATCTTTGTAATGCTTTTCTTCATGTCTCTGGGCAGTGTTCCCCACGGTCATTGGCCTGTCAGCTACTGCAGCCGCCTGGCCAGACACTGAAGTCATTTCTCTTGCCCATTTGTGAGGGTGCCACTTGGAACCATCCCTTATTTTCATCTTACCTGAGTGGACCTGTGGGCAGAGAACAGACTCAAACATCCTCCATCTGCCTTGGTGCTCTGCCCCCGCCCTTGCTGGGGACACCTTTGTCTCTGTGCCAATCCTTTACTTCCATCTACTTCCACCCCACTCCCCAACATCCTGTTCTTGTCTTAGGACCACAGCAGAGTCCTAAGAGTGGTACCTAGCCTGCTCTGGGGTCTAAGGCTCCAGCAATCCACAGCCCTGTGCCCTGTCAGTGCTGCTCACAGAAGCATCCCTTCCTACCAGATAAGACCCAGGCGCCTAACACCCTCCTAGACCTCATGGCCCAGATCCATTCCACTCTCCCCCGCAACAGCCAGGTCCCTGAGACCCCTGAGAACATAGTATTTCCGAAGACAGTGCCATAGAGAGTGACAAAATACAATGTATGATAAGAGGGTGCCCCGAGGAGGGGGGAACAGGACCCCTCAGCTCTTATCGATCTGATTGGTTCCCACCAGTGTGTGCAGAACAGGCCTCTGCCCTACCTACCCCTGAGAGATTTGCTCAGGGCTGCTGACATGGCTCCCAACGGAAAGGAGGGCCATGGGCAAAGAGTCCTGGAAAAGATGAGCTAAACTGGAGCTAGGGTGTTGACAAGCACTTTCCTTCTCTGAAACCAAAACCCCAAACCGTACCCAATGCCATCAGGTCCATTCTGACTCACAGCAACTCTACAGAGCAAAGTATAACTGTTCATTGGGGTTTCCACACTCTAATTCATTATGGGAGCCAGGAGCCTCATCTTTCTCCTGTAAGGCTGCTGGTAGGTTTGAACTCCTGGCCTTGTAGTCAGCAGCCCAGTGCTTAAACTGCTGTAGCAGGTAAACTTCCCTCCGAACAAAATGGGTCCCCTTTCCTTGCTGAGTCAGAGATCACTACCCCTGCCTGCGCAGTCTGCTAGCACATTCCCCAACCCTATCCCTCCATCCCCTGATGAGTTACGGAGCCAGGCAGTCTCCAATGTTCACCCCTCTGCCTCCAAGCCAATTCCTTAGAAAGAGTGGTTACTGGCCTTTCCACAACCTGGGGCACATTCCAGAGACATCAACACAGAGCCCCAACCAAGGTTCCGGTTCTGTGGTATCTCCAGGTGAACGATCCCAGGGTGCCTTCTGAGTGGTTCTGGGAATCAGGCTGTGGCATTCTGGGACCTGCGCTTGATTCTACAGATTCTACTCAGGCTTTTCTTGCAGAATAAAGGCTTCAGTGGAGTTCTCCCATGGCCCTTAACACAAACCCCTTGGAAAACAGCTCCTGCCTGCTCAGTGACATTGGCAGCACTGATTCAGATGCAGAGGTGAGGATGACTCTCCTATTCAAGCGGTCCCTGACTGGTGCTTCTGTTCCATCTCAGACTCTGCAGTGAAAACAGAGTGATCCCTGGGAGACGCTTAGGTTCCATGGCTTTCAGGGGAAGTAGCAGCCCAGCTTATCTCTGGTGCCACCAAGCCCAGCGAGTCCCTGGAGCCAGAAGAAGGGTGTCCCCTGGCACTGCCTTTGTTCTCTTCCCTGAGAGGAACAGAGCCACACCCCACTTCACCACATTACCCTGCAGAGGCTTGCTCAGGAGTGCTCAAGGGGAGGGGCTGTGGGGAGTCTGAGCATGGAGCTTGAGGTTTGCCATGGGGCTGACCCTCTTAGACCCCACACCATCACTGGAGTGTGCTCTTCAACCCAGTCAAACTATCCTGTGGGAACATTGTCCCAAAGTCAGAACCAAGTTTGGGTAACGCTAAAGCAGCCGAGCTCCAGGCCTCTTGGGCAAAGGGAAAGTCGATGTGTGCTAGTGTCGTAAGGCTCCAAGGCGGCCTATGGAAAAATAAACATAGTTTACTCCCTGCCCCCCGCCCCACAAATAGGATTGGATTTTTATTGATTGAAGCATTTTATCGTGAATGGGTGAAGGTTTACCAAGCAGATCATCAGTTTTACGTCCGCTGTCGCTCTTAGGTGCCACTGAGTCAGTCCTTATGGACCATGGAGCACTACACCGCCCTGGCCGGCCCCAGCCTCACCCTTGTTCTTAAGCTTGCGCCCATTGCTTCAGCTACTGTGTCACTCCATCTCCTTGGGGACCTTCCTCTTTTTCATTGCCCCTCTACTTTGCCAAGTATGATGTCCTTGTTCAGGGACTGGTGGCTCCTGACAACATGTCCAGAGGATGTAAGGTGAAGTCTCACCATCCTTGCCTCTCAGGAGCACTGTTTGTCCTTTTAGCACCCCATGGGTACTTTGAATATTCTTCTCCAGCCCCACAATTCAGATGCATCGATTCTTCTTTCATCTTCCTTATGCATTGTCCAACGTACACATGCATATGAGGCCATTGAAAATACCTATATATTCAATAGTCATACTTAATTTTTCATCTCATTCATTGTAATTTCCTGATATAACACCACCTATCCCATTTCCTCTCCATGATTCCTGTTGCTATTCCTCCTCTCTTCTAACCCTTCTGAACTTGGGCCTTCAGTAAACCCTGTCCATTTGGTCTCAAATGGTAGAGAGACTGGTGGGAACCCCAAGACTATGGCCCTGATGTCTGAACCTGAACTCACTCCTGTGGTTGTTTTCAGCCCAGCAATAGACAGTCTCTCAGACCCACAAGCCTGGCCTTGTTTATGACTTTAATTCAGAGCAGTTGGTAGTGATAGCAGGATACCATCTAGTTCTGGTCTCAGGGTCATGGAGATGGTGGTCCACTAGTACATTGGACTTGATTATTTCCTCAAACCTGCCATTTCCATCACTCTTGTATTTCCTCTGCACAGGGAGAAGCCAATAGGTGCATCTTAGATGACTGCTCACAAGTTTTTAAAGACCTCAGAGGCTACTCACCAAAGTAGGATACAAAACATTGTCTCTGTGGACCCAGTTATGTCCATTGACACTGGTGTCCTCTGAGACCGTGGTCCTGAGTCCATAAGCCCACCTAACTCATTCTCTCTAGGGTGTTTGGTTATATCTAAAAAATTTTCATACCTGTACAGAGCATTTCTTTTAAAACATAAAACACATGTCTTCCAGAGAAATGAGCTGTTGCTGAGCGTGAGAGAATTAGTGCTAGCAGACTATATTGGCTACCAATATTTTACTTGAGAAATTTCATTTTGTGGATAATTAAAGAAGAAGTACTATCCTTCTAGCTTCCTTCATCCAATTGTGTCAGCTCGAAGGGCATCATTTTCCTCCCTAAAAGTTGTTTTATCTGCTATGCATCATGATAAATGAAAGTTACATTGAATTGTTAAGGAGGACTGGTGGTATGGTGGGTTAAGCACTGGGCTGCTAACCCAAGGTCAGCAGTTCAAACCCACCAACCCCTCCTTGGGAGAAAGAAGAGACTATCTGCGCCTGTAAAGATTTGTAGTTTCAGAAATTCTATAGAGCAGTTCTACATTGTCCAACTCTGCTATGAGTCAGAATCACTCGATAGTTGTAGGTTTGGTTTTTGGAGGATCTCAAGTATTTTCAAGGAGTTACAGCTTGAAGTTTTATTCCGAGTTCTTTGGGACCCAGATGCCACTCTTGGGTAGGACAAGGTCTGGGAACGTTCCCAATACAAAGCTTCCATGTCATATGTGCATTGGTGTCTTTCACCAACCGAGAAGTTCTGACTTACTTCCCTTTAAGGCCATGATTCCCAAACTCATTAGACCAGTGGTTCTCAACCTTCCTAATGCGGTGACCCTATAATATAATTCCTCGTGTTGTGGTGACCCCCAACCATAAAATTATCTTCATTGCTACTTCATAACTAATTTTGCTACTGTTATGAATTGGGCGACCCCCGTGAAAGGGTCATTCGACTCCCAAAGGGGTCTCGACCCACAGGTTGCGAACCACTGCATTAGACCATAGCTGTTTTTTGGGGAGTGGGGAGAACATATGCTAAAGGAATACCGTTTGGAACCACTGCTAACTCAGCCACATTCCTCACCAATAAAGGTATCAGGGATGGCCCTGGCCCTCATTGCAACCACCAAAACCTTGTTCCAGATAGAGATTCTGTATTCTCCCTGCTCGAGCATGCCCTTAGAGCAATGCAGATGCTCACGTCCCACCCCAGACCAGTGGATGAGAATGTGTGTAAGATCCGAGAGGGTTTGATGCACACCACTTTGACCAGCAGGGTTCTCTATCTCCAGTTCTGCCCCCACCACGCCTGCTCAGTTGGGTCAGGTGGGAATATAGAATAGACCTATGTATGGGAATCCTGCAGCTCTATTTGGAAAATTTCCCATAGGATGAGTCTTTCGTTTCTAAGGTCCAGAAGGGGAACCAAAAGGGACTGACTGCCAGCCAGCCCACAGGTCTCATTTCTGCAGAGCCTCATAAAAAGAGTGACTTGGTGGCCTTTCTGGTTTGGCTCAAATGTCTCTTCCACAGAGATGTCAGAGACTGAAAAACGCTCACCTTAGGGGTCCAACCAGGGTCACCCCTGAGTGTCCATCCCAGTCTCCCCTAAAAGGTAAGTAATGGTCATTCACAAGGGTCAATCATAGTCACGCTGAGCACACCTCGACAACCCCAACCACCTTACACAGAACCCAGAGGAAAGCAGGAGGAGCCAGAGTCTAGGGAGAAGATGTTTTATTGGGAATCTGCTCCATCAATAACTACAGAAAGCTGGGAGGGGGCAGCTGCTGTCTCACGGCCCCGGCCATTGAGGAACCCATGTAGAGGGGGAGTGGGAATGAGGTGTGGCCGGGTACGGACCAGAGAAAAAGGTGCCCTGGTTGCTATCTAGCAAGAGGAGATTGACAGGGGAAGAGAGGGAGGCGCTGGCGATCCAATTGCCCAGATGTCTTGGGGAAAGGCAAGCAGGGGTCAAAGAGAAGGTCATGTTTTTAGGAGTCACTGGGTCAGGGCCTGGACCACATCCTTCACCAACATGGTACCAATTACCATCTTCTCGCTGTTGACGGTTAACTGTGCAGCTCCAGGGGACTGGGCATCCAGGGTCAGCAGGACGAGACTCCCGCTGGTCAGCGTCCTCCCTGCAAATCTGGGGTGGGGAAAGACCAAGAGGCTCAGCCCTAGGCTAGGATACCCTTCCTTCAAGCCTGTCCCTCCCTGTGGCCCATCTCTTCCACTCTCTGGAAACCCAGTACCTGTACTCGTCAGCTGTTCCACAGGGGACACGACCCAGGTTGGCAGTGGCAGTCACTTTCTGCACGACAATGTGGTCACTTCGACAGGTTTCTGGCAGTGTGAGCTTCTCTGTGATCTCACTCATGCCTGTCAGCTTTCCTGCGGACAAAGGTGAGGGTGAGCACAGAGGCCTTGGTGGGGCCTGAGGCTGGGTCTTCCCACACTACTCACATTCTCCTTACGCTGGGCTTGCCCCAGGGCAGGTCTGGATCTCCTTCTGCAGCCCTGGGCAGGAAGTACTTCCCTCTCAGACCAGGCCCTCCCTCAGGAAGCCTTTTTCCAGCTCTCACCCCAGACTATCTCACCCAGGGCTCTGTCCATGCTGACCATGGATTGACTTACTTTTCCCATTGTCAGAACTCAGAAGCTGGTCAGCTCTTGGAGGGTTCCCCACACTGAGGCATCACACCCTATAGTCTGCCCTGGGTTTGCTGCTCAGCATGTGGACATTGAGAGCCCTCACAAAGAGATCACCAGTGGCTGCCAGCTTCCTGGACAGCCTCCCAGACGATTCCCAGTAGCACCTCCTTCATCAGGCCCTCAGAGCTACGCTGGGCCTCTTGCTCTTCAGGGCTGACCTCTCCTCTTCCACCCACACAGTCTTGGACACAGGCCTGAGCTCTGTGTGTGTGCACTCCCACCCACCCACCGTCTTCTCTTCAGTTTCTCTCCTCCCCTGCTGTGTCCCCTGGGCTGCCTCTCCTTTTGAGAACTGACACTGTATTTTCCATCCTGTTTATTCGTTATTGCTCCTAAACCTTTAGTCTCTCCATGTGCAAGTCTTCCTATTTCTAAAAAAGGGAAAAATCCCCTCTATCAGTGAGATCTTTTCATCACACCAGTGCCCTATCTCTTCTCATTCACGGTCAAAGTCTTCCAGAGAGCACTCTCTTTCCTCAAGCCCTTGCCTGCCTCAACCCAGTGCAGCTGGCCTCTGCACCCCACAGTCCACCTCTGTTGGCAATGACCTGCTCGCCCTAATGTTGGCGGTGGCCTCCTTTACGGTGGACCAAAAGGTGCTTCCAATGTTACTCCAAGTTACTCACGCCCCCCTGCTTTGGTTCTCCTACCTCACTTGATACTTCCTTTTACCCCTTCCCTCTATTTTCTTCTGGGAATGAAGGGGTCCCTCGTGGTTCTGTTCGTAACTTCTCACTCCCTCTCCTAGAGTGATCTCACACTCACAGTTTCCAGTATCGCCTCCACACCCGTGACTCCAGCCAGAGGTGCTGCTGGGGCACAGACCCACATTTCAAATCACAAACCAGACACCTCCTCCTCGGTGTCCCAACGACACTGCAAAATCAGCTTCTCAAAAACCGAAGCCGGATCTTCCCTCCTCCCTTGCTGAACGCATTTCTTCTTTCTTCTAGGCCAGCGGTTAGACACGTTATCACCCACAGGTCACACCCAGCCCCCCCACTGTGTGGGCCAATGCTTCTTACATTTTTGAAGGGTTTTAAAAAATCAAAATACTCCTATTTTGAAACATAGGGACATTATAGGAAATTCAAATTCCAGTATCCAGAGTAAACTTATAAAAAATGATATATGCCTAGCCTATCCAACACGTCTATGGTTGAGCCACAACCTCACTCTTTCATTTACATATTCATGAGGACAGCTCTGGGGCTGGCAGCAGAGTTGAGTCGTTGTGGACCTCAAAACCTAATGGATTTACTTTCTTGCCCATTATAGGAAAGCAAAAAAAAACAAAACAAACTGTGCTGGTCTGTGGTCTAGGTCAGGGGTTGACAAACTTTTGAGACGGAAGAGTCAATCCTGCCCCTCACAACCATTTAAAAATTACTCAAGAGCCATGAATTTATTTTTATAAGTAAATGAAATCACCATTACCTGAAAATGAAACTATGATAGTTCTATTTTCATTTGAAATTCTACTTCAGAGCCACATGTCTGTACCAAAAGAGTCGCAAATGGCTGAGGAGCTGCAGTGAGCCAACGACCCCGGGGGTAGGTGAAGGGCGCCATCATTCTCTCTACCAGCCAAGCCAGCAATGGTAGCATCAGCTTCCATTCCACTCTCTTCCTCTTACAGCAGTTTCCCATTGCTCCCCTCTTGCCAATAGCCCTTCAGTCCCTTAGCCATGGCTCTAATCTAGATCTTCACCATAACATCAAATCTACTACCATCCATAAGCAGCCTGATCCCCACTCTCATCACCGCTGTGTTGAAGTCCTGCCCCTTGTGCCTATGAATGCGATAGTATGATAGTAAAATCTTCACCGGTGTGGGATGGGTCATAACCCTAATCACTTCTGAGTTATAAAAACACCACACACACACATAAATAGAAGCCGTGTGAGGATCACCTGTAAGCCAAAGAATGCTAGGGAACCAGTGCAATTGGTTAGTGCCTGAGGCTATTAACAAAGGAAGGAACTGATGCAGCCAAGCCCTAGTTTAGACTTTAAGCCTCCGATTCTGTGAAAAACTAAATCTCCGTTCTTTAAAGCTACCCACTGAAGCATTTCTATTACTGCAGTACAACATAACTAAGCCAATTAAGTTGAGGGGCTGAAATGTAGTCCAAGGTCAAACCCCAAGTGGGTGCCAGGTTCAAAAGTGATGAAACCCAGTGCTTCTCCCATTTATGCCAGGCTTCCGTTTTTCCTGCTGCAGGCTCTGCCTTGTTCCAAGGATAGGTCTGAGGATCGTTGGATTCCTCTTTCTGGGAGGTCTGAACCTGTCCCTCCCTTCCCCTACGGTCTCCCTTCCCTTGCCCAGAAAAACTCCAGTGACATCCCACAGCCAGGAAAACGGAGTCTGCAGTCACCATTCCTCTTCAGGCCACAGCTGCCTCAGCTGTCTAACAAAGGGCTGGACCTAATGACCTCTATCTCTCACTCCGGCCCTGAAATCCTAGAAGAGCCAGCCTTGTTGCCTGGCTTTCACAATTTCCAGAAGCTGGACCAAACATACTATTTTCAGCTTGTCCTTGTTCTCACTAGTTTCCTGTGCACCCCAAACCACACTGCTCCCCCACTCCCACCCCATAGACTTTCAGCAACACAAGCATGACTTAGCTTGTGTTGATCCCTGAGCTGGGCTGCTGTCCTACTCTTTCCTCCCCACCTGAGTTTCAACTCTTCAAAAGCCTCACTGAAGTGCCCCAGGCTCTGTGAAGCCTGTGCTAGGGCCACAGACCACCAGGCCTGCAGTGTGACTACATGGTGGGGTTTAGCGAACACCAGTGCATGGTGCTAAGCTGCCCGCCCCCCCCCCCCCCCCCCCGCCTATCTTCCTCCCCCGCCACCCCAGAGCACTCACCCTGCTCCTTCTTGAACTCATTCTCACTCATGAACACAGGTGCCATCAGTTCCCCCACGGGTGGCTGAATGGAGACGTAGAACTGCCGTGTCTGGGTGCTGGGAAGGGTGAGAGGAAACAGTGGGAGAGGATATGAAGCCAGCAACTCTCCCTGCACCTCCCACTTTGTCCAGAGGCAGGAGGAGTGCGGGACAGCCTATGGGCTTCCAGGCCCACCAGAGTATGCTGTATCCTCCCTCCCCTTATCACCACCCTCAGCTTCATTTCAACTCCACCTCTCCCAGTCCACCCTCTCCACGCCACAGCTGGACACATACCACAGCTGGAAGTTGGCTGCCTGGGTAGAGTCACAGAAATTAATGCCCATTACAGCAGTAGTAGATTCTCCAGGTGCCAGCGACTCTGTAGTGGTAGAAGGCAGGTGCAGTGACCACAGACTTAATTTTCAGCAGGGAGGCTAGGTCTGGAACTCAATCTAGCCCCATCCTCACAACCATTGCTAGAGCCAACTCTTCCTCTGTGGCTTCCTGGTACCTGGAAATTGTCCCTTAGCTCCATCCAGAAACACCCTCCCTTCGCCCCTATCCTGCCCCAGTCCTTGAACTCATCCTCGCTCAGGAACACAAGTGCCACCAGCTGTGTTTCAGGTCAGTCCTGGAACAACCAATGCCCCCTATCTTCTCCCAAAGCACTTCGGCCCTGATATAGAGTTGCTTGGTTCCTAGTCTATCTTGCCTCAGCTTGTGGATTGTATTAGAAACTGTCTCTGTTCCCACTCTGCCGCCACTCCAGCCCCAGGCCTAGCACCCGCAGAAAGACCAAGTCTGTCCAGAAGCCCCCTCTTCCACCCTGCCCAAGGTCTTTGCACACCGATTTCGGGAAACTCCTGGATGCTGATGCCAGCAGGCAGTTTGGGGGCACCCACACGCAGGCCTTTGAAGGGGTTTTCGGAGCTGTTGGAGAAGTGGATGTGCACAGACACCATGTGGGGATCCCCGGCGAAGGGCTGACGGCTGAAGGCATAGTCCACAGCCAGCCCCTCGCCCGCCACCCGGTGCAGCAGCTCCTGCCTCCCAACAGCTGACACCGGGCTCAGCAGCTAAAGAGGAAGAGAAGTGTCTCAGCATAAGGCAACTAGGTTTCAAAGCTTCCCCTTTCATGATAGCTCCTGTTCCTTACAAACCCAACTCTATAGAGCACAGCACAGACATATGCCCCATCTCAGCCCAGGTCCTTCCCCATGCCACTTACTGAGGGTACCAGGGAGGAGTCGGTGAGCATCAAGCCCTCCAGGTCAGTAGCCAGACTAGTGGACACAATCGTGGGGGGAGATATAGGCTGGACAGTAGGAGGGGTGACTGTGGGAGGCAATGAGAAAGACTGTAATGAGCAACGAGTCCCTGGGTGCTGCAAGTGGTTAATGCACTCAGCGGCTGAGTTTGGAGATATGAGTCCAGCCCAAAGGTGCCTTGAGAGCAAGGCCTGGTGATCTACTTCTGAAAAATCAACCGTTATAAACCCAATGGAGAACAGTTCTCTGACACACAAGGATCCACCAAGAATCCAAGTAGACTCAACAAGCCACTGGCCCTAGTTACAATGAGGAATGGGCAACTCTGAGCTAGCTTGAGTGAACAGGGAACCCAGGTTCACAAGGAGCAGATGATTCAGCACCATGGACAGCACAGCAGACTGGCCACTTCCAGCAGCTATATTCGCCCTGATCCAGTGAGGGCATCTTGTTTTCTTCTCAATCCTGGAAAGCTGTGCTGCCTGCTCCCCCGCAAGACCCAAGGGGCCTAATCCAGATCGCTGCCCCACCATGGACCGCTTCTCCCCTCCATCATTCCCTGCAGGCCTCCTGCCCTAGGTCCATGTGCCCCAGACTCACAGTCCTCTAGGTCGAGCAGAGAGAGTTCCTTGGCTGCAGGGGCACTTTTGCTGCTTGGAGGCTGAAAGAGACCAGTGGGAAGGGTGTGGGGGAAGGGCAGTGGCCTGGTCTGTTCTGAGCTGGGTAGAAGATACAGTCGTGGTCTGAGTAGGGACAATGGTGGGAGATGCCCACATCTGCCCAGGAGGTGGAGGGCCCTGGCCCATGGCCCCACCCACTCTCAACCCCAAGGCTCTCACGGGTTTTCTCCTCCAAGGGGCAGGTTCCACTTGCTCCTCCTCCGACTCCGATGTCTCCTCCGACTCGGAAGAGTTGCTGCTGGAGTCGCTGCCCTCGTCTGAGGACGAGCCTTCTCTGTGTCCCTCTGGCACCTTCTTCTTCTTCTTTGTCTTCTTCCTCTGACCGTGCTCACTCAGCTCACTAGAGAAGGGGAGGCAAGTGGGGCTCAAGCCCAGCCTAGACCCCCTTCCCTCATACCCCTATTGTGTCTCTCAAAAGAGAAGGAGGAGCCCTGGAAAGTGGGGTGGGGGCTTAGACTGCAGAGCCCATAGCTGGACCCCAGTGATAACTCTTAACAAGACCCTGCCATCCCCAGCCCTCATTTCCCTCCCTGCTTCACCTCTGGGGCCTGGCAGGCCTGCCAAATGAGCCCTCCTGCAGCCAGCCAATGCAGCCACCAGGGAGCTGCCCAGTGGGTCTGCAAGGTCCCCACCTGCTCATGACAAGGCTCAAGGGTCTTGGGAGATTAGCTAAGGCTGGGTATCAACTCATCTTTTCCAGAGGAAACCCCTGATCCCCATCAGCCATCGTGCCAGCTCCCCTCTTACCTGTCACTGCTCCTCCCTTTGTCCTCATCCTCATCTTCATCATCGGACTCACTGCTGGCCTCCCCAGAGCTGCTCTCGCTGCTGCTCTTACTATCCGACTCACTCTCGGACGCGGGTTCTGTGGAGGAAGTGGCTCAGGCCTCCCTACCAAGCCTGCAAGCTTTCTCTGGTTCTGAACAGGTACCCTGGGGCCCCAGCTTTGGACTCAGCACTAGAGCCTCAAACTCCCTGACCTGTCCCTGCCCCTAGATGTCACCTGGGACCCAGAGGAAGCAGACAGACCTATCTGGATAAGGACAAGCACACCAGCTTCAAACATGCACTTTCCTCAGAAGCATGAACGTACACACACAGCCATGTACGCTCCCGGGTGGTTACACAGCCCATTGATACATCCATATAAGCCAAAGGGACACACACACGCAGCAGAAGCTCTAGCACTGCCAGCCCCTCACCACTGTCTGCTGACTCTGTGGGCCCAGACTCCCCCTCCGAATCTGAGTAGAAGGGCTTCTCCTTCTCCTTCCTCTTCTCTCGGTTTGAGCACTTGGTCCACTCAGGAACCTGGAGGTGGTGGGTAGGGTGAAGGCGTCATTTCAACATGACCTGGGAGGGGGGCGGGAAGCACAGGGTCTTCTTCCTCTTCCCCCACCTAGCCCTGTCCGCAAAAGGGAATGATGGGGGAGGAGGAAAGAGGCTCCTTCCGTGGAGGGAGGGAGGCACTGCCAAACCAAGGGAGAAACTTGGTTTGCTGCCAAACCAAGGCGGAAACAGCCCAAGGGAGGCCCGGTGCAGCCCACAAGGGGAAGGGACAAGAGCAAGCACTGCACGCAGACAGGGCACACAGCACACGGAGGGGGGACCTCAGTGTATTCGCCCAACAGGCCCACGTGGGTCTCAATAAGAGAGAGGTCTTCTTCCTGTGTGTGGGGAGGGCACCAGGGGGGCTGTGGGATACGAGGAGGGTGCCTTGTTCCTGCACACCCCCCACTCCGTGGACATGCAGTCCGACCCTCACCCCTGCTGACCTCCACGTTGCGCACAGATGGGTCTGGGGCTTCCTCTGGCCAGTCTGGGAGCTCCTGGTAACCCGTGGCCTTGGCATTGAGCAGGTGGGACAGGGAGCCCAGCTGGAAGTGATCCCGATCTGGGGACAGGGTTAGAGGTGAGGCCCATAATGCCCTAAGGGTTGGTTCCTAGGTGGGGTCAGCAGGCAGTTCTGGGTAAGAGAATGGGATGAATGAGCCCCCAGTGGCTCTTCCACCCCGACTGTACATTCAAGAAAGGGCTGTCAGAGTGACCCCAGCCAGGGCTGAGGAGCAGGAGATCAGCAGGGTTGAGGGTGGGGGGACTGGCGAGGAGGGCACGAGGAGACAGCAGGCCCATTTACTCAGGTCTCCAGGCTGGGGAGGCAGTCTGAACGGGGTCTTCTCTCCCTGGCCAGTGGGGGCTGTGTGCTGCCCCGTAGCCAGGCCCAAGGAGGAGGCCTGGAGGTGGAGACGCGAGATGACAGCTCAAAAATGAGCCAGCGAACACGACACTCCCTGTTTGTGAGCTCCAGGGAAGAAGACATAGGAAAAGGAGAGCAGAAAGGGGCCCAGAGACACCAAGCAGTGTGCAGGTGACCCCTGTGTCATGCAGCTTCTCGGTTTCAGGTCTTGGAGCCCAGAGAATGGGCAGGCAGACCCTGCCCTCCCAGGACACTCAGAGCCCTTACCACGGGTGAGGGGGACTGAAGGGCCAAACTAGAGAATCAGAGCAGGGTTGGGGACTGGCCCAAGGCTGGGGTTGACCAGGGCCTTGATGCAGTCTCAGGACTTTTATAAATGCATTCCTTGCCTCTGTATTTTATCTCACTTCCTGCCTTCCCAGGTTCTGGGAGTTTAAAATCTTGATATCTGTGTTTAGGTCTAATGTCTAACTGGAGTCTCTGGGTGGCACGACTAATGTGCTCTCTGCCTACTGGCAGGTTGGAGGTGCAAGTCCACCCAGAAGTGCCACAAAAGAGGCCTTCTGATCTAACTGCTCTGTACATGTGAGTTCTTTAGGAGCCATGATTGGCTAGATGGCAACATGTACTTGCTAGCTCCTGGTCAGGGAGGGGATAAAAGAGGGAGAGGTGAGAGGAGGCAGAAGCACGTGAGTGGGTAAAAATTGGGCCCTGATTACTGCCGGAGGGGCCAGAGGGAAGGGCAGGCATTTCCGGAAGCCTCAGGTCATGGTCCTCACAGGGACATTACCCTCCACTTCAGTCCCCACCTTTGAAGGAAGACTCCAAGACAGGGGCCGGTTTTGGAGCCAGGAAGAGCTTCTTGGCATGGCGGCTGAGGGCCCCACCCTGCTCCGAAGGGACAATGAGCTGCCTGGTGAAGCGGGCTCGGTCCCGGATATCATAGTTCTGGTCATATTTGGCCAGGCTCAGCACGTACTGGGTCAGCAGTTTAGTCTGAACAGGCAAGAAGAGGTGAGTCAGCAGGGGAGTAGGGGCAGGGTACAGAGACTTGGGCCCAGATCCTTTAAGCCACACTCCAAAGTTACATTTCATCCCTCCTTCCAAGTAACTGTCCCCCTCTGTGCAGTTCTCCCTGACTCACTGTGTGCTCTCTCTTCTCTCGCCCAGACTCCTGACCTCAGCTTGAGCAAGTGCTTGAGGCCAGAAGAGGCTACCCTCTTGGCCTCAGACTCTGTTCTTTCTCAGGTCTGGATCCCCACTGCCCCAGGCCCTGCCCCTGCCCTCCCTTGCCCAGGTTGGGCCAGCCCCTCAACTGGGTCCGCAGGGTGAAGGAAGTTCTGGTACATTTTGCTAGACTTCACAGTTTGCAGCCTCATCACGCAGGGGGAAGTCAGACGGCAGTCCTTCCCTTGCGGGGAAGGGGAATAAGCAGGGATCCCTTAGCAAAGGCTGCCCACAGACACCACTGAACATGTAATACATTCTGTGCAGCCCCAAGGTCTCAGAGTGCATCACCCTCCCTCTGGAGGGCTCTTCTGAGACCAGAGCCAACAGCAGCTGCCCAGGGGTTGCCAAGGTCATGTAGGGTTCACAGCCCTGGCTCCTGGCAGCTACATCTGCAATCTCAGTTTCTACCCTTAGCCCGGTCTAACCTGCCAATCCTTAAACCAAGTGACAGGGATGGCAGTCATCAGATACTGAGTGTCTTCCAGCTCTAAACTCCATTTCATTAAATGCTCACAGCCCTTCGGAGAGGTCACTCACTGCCACCAAGTCCATTTGACTCACAGCCCCCTACAGGATAGAACAGAACTGTCCATGGGCTTTCCAGAGCTGTCATCTGCCCAGAGAGGGCCTGGTGGTAAGTTGGGCTGTTAACTGCAAAGGCAGCAGTTTGAAACAGCAAGTCGCTCGGTGGGAAAAAGGCAGAGCTGTCTATGCTCATAAACTGTTACAGTCTCAGAAACTCACAGGCGCAGTTCTCCCTGTCTGCCTGGGCCACTGGGAGGCAGAACAGACTCAATGGCAGTGGGTGAGTCTTTCAACTTCTCCCTCAGAGAAGCTGGCCGCTTCACACGGCTGACCTTTCACGTAGCCACTGAACACTTAACCACTGTACCAGCAGGGCCCCTCTGAGCTAGGTTTCACCACGCCCATTGTCCAGAGGAGCACGGCTGTCCGAAGAACCTGGCCCAGGCTCAGGAGCACCACATGCTGAACCCTGGGCTCTCCAGAGCAGGGTCTTGCCCCTCTCCCTTTCCTCATTCTCTACTTGCCCCCATGGCAGGGCTGCCCCAGCCCAGGGTGAGGAGAAGACCTGCCACAATCTCAGGGTACAGTCAGGCTACACACACCCCCGGCCACCTGCCCAGGCACTTTGCTTCAGGATTTGGCCAACTTTTTCTGCCAAGGACCAGAGAGTAAGTACCTTTGGGCCTTGTGGGCCATCTAGGCAGCCTCTCTCTAATTCTGCTCTGTGTCACAGACAGTACCTAAATGAATGGGCATGGCCGTGTGCCAACAAAACTATCTTTGCATCTTGATGTGAACTGTATGACATGCGAATCATATGCCAATAAAACTATTGTGGGGGAAAAACACACCAAAAAAGTATATTTAGACAAAGACAAAGGATGCGCTCTGGCCCCTGCGCTGCAGTTTGCCGCCCGCCTTACACAGCTGAGTGGCGCGGTGAGTAAGCGACTGGCAGGGTGGCAGTGTGCTCGACACCTTGAAAAGCTCTGCACATCACACTCGGTTTTCCTGGTTCTCTAGGGGCAACTGGGGGCATCCTGGGCACCCAGGAGGCTGTTATCCACTGATAACCAGCTAAAGGAACCCTGGTGGCACAGTGGTTACGCCCTGGGCTGTTAACTGCAAGGTCCGCTCCCAGAGAGGAAGAGGCTTTCTACTCCCATGGGATTTAGTCTCGAAACTCACAGGGGCGGTTCTAGCCTGTCCTGTAGGGTTGGCATGAGTTGGCATCATCTCAATGGCAGCGAGCTTGGGTTGTTTTCTTTTGCATACCAGCTAAAAGCCTTCATTAGCTAGGTACCTCTCAAAAAGGCACACCCTCACCTTGGAGATGACAATTGATGCCAGCACCACCCAAACCTGAGCAGAGACTCACCCTCTTATCCGTGGTCAAACATCTCTACGAATGAGAAGGAAGCAGGAACCACCCCTTCCTGGATTCCTACTCTCATGGGTGCATCACTGGCTCCTCCCAAAGGGGACAGAAAGGAACACTCCCACAGGAGAGACTGGAGCACCACAGGAGAGCCTCTTCACCTGGGCCACCAGCCCTACCCAGCCCTTGGGTCCCCAAATAGCTGTGGATACTACAGTGTCACCGGCGACCTGGAAGGACAGCCACCTGCGCCTAAAGTTCCTCTTCACAAAGAGGCGCTCGAGGGCAGGCCTGCCTGGGTAGGCCACACAGATTACTGCTGCGGCAGCACGTCTGGGAGTCAGGGCACTTGGGTGGCACCTCTCAATCTTTACCTGCTTAGAGTTGGTCAGATAGAGCTTGGCTGCCAAGTTTATGACCTGCAGCTTGACAATATCCTCTTCTGCTGTGAAGGACTTGGCCATTTTTCTCAGAACGTCGGGTGCAATCCTGGGGACATGCTCACAGTACTCACCAATGAGCCACAGGATGCTGGCTCGGGCCATGGGCACCTGTGGATGGAGGTGAGAGGAGAGAGGAGTGGGGGCAGGGCGGCAATGGGAGTAGGAACATGGACCACCGGGGAACTGGCCCTCCTGTCTGTGCTGGCCTATTGGATTGTGGGGTTCTCTGTAAATTGAGTGGGGGGCAGTGGGAGAGAAACAAAAAGGTTGGAATTTCCTGGACAGTACCTTGCCTCTTCCCTAGTGCTTCATTAGCCAGAACAGAGCCTTCAAGCCCCGAAGTTGGCCATGGATTAAAAGATGGATCCTGGGGTCATTGCACCCTCACTACTTTGCTGCTATGGTGTTTTCTTGAATCTTCGGGAACGCCTGGTATGAATTTGGTACTCAGTAGTACAGCAGAAAGCACAGGCTAGGGCAACAAGCCACCCCCAGCCAGAACTGCTGCAAGAATGAAAACAAGAGCTGTGGTAAAGGCTGTGGAGCTGCTCAGGGAGGAGTCCCACGGGGAAAGCGAATCCTGGGCAACAAGGTCAAAGTCACACAGTCCTGGTCTACCTGAGGACCTATCAGGACCACTGTGGAAGGTCTGGAGCTGGGCATACTTAATTACAGAGAGTTAAAGTGACGGGGTAAGGAGGGGAACACGGGGCGGCTCTCTCACCTGGATGTTGTCTGTGAGCTTTGCTAAGTGTTTGATGATCTCCCCGTGCTGTGCGGGCTGCATCTGCAGCAGCTTCTTAATGACGACCACCGACTCAGCAACCACCAGCTCTGTGGGATGGCAAGGAGTCTCTGGAGCCCCACACAGGTAGAGAGATAGACCCATGAAGCCCCCAGCCCCACTTCTCAGGCCTCTGCACCTCTCTAGTGGACCCTCAAAGTGGTAGGAGCAACTGGACACTAATCAAGACAGACACACACACACATTGTGCTTAGATAGGTGGGCACTGGTCATCAAAGTCAAGCATTCAGGCAGACACCCAATTCCCATCAAGGCTGGACACTCAGACAGACTCAGACACTGACCATCGCGGTTGGACAGCAGCTGCACCAGCCCGTTGAGACAGGTGTCCCGGACACGGCCGATGTTCGTTGCACAGCGTCCAATGGCCTGGATCGTGGCCGCCACAAAATCTTTGTCCATGCTGCGAATATAGGTCTGTGGGACACCATGACAGAGAGTGACCCCTAGGCAGCCAGTGACTCCACAGGCCACATTGATTCCCAAACTGATTGGACCTGCCCCCCTTTCAGGAAGAAAGAAAAAAAACCCTCAGTGCTGCTCGAGGATTAACAACTTTATACTCTACCCCATAGTCTAGGGTAAAGGGTAGGCAGCAGCTTTTGCCCTGCTCCCCTCACCCCCTGCCCAACTGGATCATTCTGACATCTCCCAAAGTGTAGTATCACCCACGTCAAAAAACACTGGGCTAGAGGGTGACCTCATCAAAGACTAAACCTGGGAGAGAAGTAGACACTCTTCCCCAACCAAGTGATTAATTGCCTAGCCCAAAACCAGCAGAAGGCACTGGGAGGGTGGCCTGAGGTGACAGAACGTCAGCTTTGGACTCTGAAAAACGGGTTTGGTCACCAGGTATTGCTCCCTAGGACAAAGATGTGAAGGACACCTCTCTGGCTGGGAGCTGCCGTGGTCCATACCTGGAACTCCCGAAGGACAGTAGGGATGTTGGTCTCATTGGCTAGGTTGGTCAGCACTTCCAGCTGCGGGGAGGGGTGGACAAGACAGGAAATGAGCGAGGTGACCATTTCTACACTTTCATAACCTTTCATTCCCTCTACCTCCCAAATAAAAATCACAAACCAGGAAAAAAATATCCTCAGGACTGTCTGCTTCATCCTTGGATTGATGAGGAAACTATCAGAGATCATGAAACTTGTCCAAAACGCAAGAGGGCCAGTCTGCCTCTTGATCTGATCCCCTGACAGAGTATGTTTATCGTATGATTGGTCACTAATGCTCTCTATTGCTTTTAGGATAAAGACCAACATTCCTGTGATAAGTCAAACCCTGAATGGCCTGAACACTGTCCACCTCTCCAGCTTCATCGCTCACTGCTCTCCTCCTCACCCGGTATGCTCCAGCACACAGCCTTTTGTCAGATCCATCCCGCCCAGGACCTTTGCATTGTTGTTCCCTCCACGTGGAGTTCTTCCCACGCCGCTCTGTGTCTTGCTAGGTAACTCATGCTCATTTCACAGGGCTCAGCTCGCCTGACATCCCTCCCTGCACTGGATCCTTTTCTCTGTCTGATGCTCTTTCTTTTCATCTCTGTCCTTTCTTTTCTGTCATATTTCCCACTCAGAACTTATCTGTGAGACCAAAAGACAATGTCTTGATCTACAAAATGTGCTGGGGAAAAAAGATCTGTCCATCAAGAATGATTGATCAGCAAAACATCTTTCAAAAAGGAGGATGATTCAAAATATTCCCAGATAAAGAAAACTGTGGAAATGCATTACTAGTAGACCTGCTTTGCAAGGACCGTCAAAAGGCGTGTTTCTGATGAAAAGAACTGAACCCTGCACAGCTAACCTATCCAGCATACGAGGATGAAGACTAAAATATGAAGAGATAGCTCCAATAAAAGTAGTAATGTAGGGAAATTAGTCCATTGCAGAATATTCTCAGTGGGTAAATTTAGTTATATGCTATAAGCCTCCTAACATTGGATGTATAATAAATAAGTACACATTTAACCTGAAAACAAAACAAAACATCCTTGTTTTATGATAAGCTGCTTAATGCTTCCCCCTCCTCCCAACTAGACCGTAAGCTCCACAAGAGCAGGATTCCTCGTTGTTTTCGCTTTCTCTCTCTTTTACCCCTTGACTTAGCAATGTGAGGAATCAGGGGATGCTCAGAAAGGGCTGGGAGGATGAATGGAGACCACCCAGGAATATGAAGGCAAAGTGGAGTGGACTGGAGATACAGGCTCCTGCAGCCTTGTCCTGTGGGTGTAGGTCTGCATAATAGTTTGAGGGCATGAGAGGGGTGGTAAGACTGGGTAGGGGGCAGAAGACCCCAATGAAAACAGCATGGAGCTGCAGTTACCTCACATGAGTCTACATTCTTTTCAAATGGAGACAATGAAGACTTCATGGGATTCTTTTGACAAAACTGGACTCATATGCAAAGGGTGGCAGGTGTACAACAGGTACCAGGCAAAGGACATCATTCCAGTTCTCGTTACCTTGGTTCCTTGCATACCATGTCTGGCTGAGGGGGGGCAAGAGCTCAACCCAGAAAGCAGACAGTGAATGACCGCAGTGGCCATGTGGGGATGAAGAGCCTGAGAGCTCCAAGCTCACTGACCATTACTCACCTTCAGGATCTTGATCTGGGTGGGGTCGGTGGACCTGATGTAGAAGCTCTTCAGGTACGGCTCAAACATGCCCTGCACAAGAGATGCAGACCCAGAGTCCAAGGTAGTCCAACCCTTGGGACAGCCCCGGGCTGGGCCCCATTCCAGAGCTACTCAACCCCTCCTCAGCCAGGGCCCATGTCCTGCCTGCCTCATCATCGTCCTCTACTCACTTCCTGTCAGGTACGACCAACCACGCCTCTCTGCACCATCTTTCCTCTTCAGTGGCCCTTGAAGGTCCAGGCCTTTCCCCATGGTCCCACCCAGGCAGCACCCTAGTGCCCCAGCAGCCGCTCCTCTGGGGATGAGAGCAGGCCTTGGCTGCTTACTCACCCGGCGCTTGATGGACATGGTGGCCACGTTCTGCAGCACGACGTACTGCACCTCACTGTGGAGTGGAGAGATGATCAGAGGTCCCTGGCCCTTGGTTGGGGTTAGGGGCAGCAGGGAGGGAGGGAGGGGGAGGAGGACTAGGGGGAGGAGGGCAGGGCTGAAGTCAGTGACCAAGCAAGTGGGCTAGGTGGAGGGTGTTGAGGGGTAGTGGTCATGCTTCTTCTCAAAACTTCAACCAAATCCACAGCCATAAAGTCGGTTCCGACTCATAGCCACCAGAGGGCAGAGAAGAACTACCCCCGTGGGTTTCAGAGATTAACTCTTTACAGTCTTGTACAGGGCGTCCAAGCACAACTCAACGCAGAAAAGAGCCTGGGGCTGGGGCCGGGGGCGGAGCCGGGGCGGGGAGGAGCCTGGGAGGGGCGGGGCCGGGGCCGTGGGCGGCGAGAGCGCGCACCTGTGGCTGCGTAGCAGGCGCACGAGCGCCTTGGCGATGACGCCCACCTCCGCCTTGGGCGCCAAGTGGAAGTAGAGCTGCGCCACCGCCATGACCACGGCGGCGCTGCGGCTCTGCAGCAGGGGCTTTGTGTTCCGCAGCAGCAGCCGGTGGTCGGGGTCCATGACGTAGGGCTTTCGGGCAGGCAGCGCGGTGGCGGCAGCCTCCTCGGGCCCGGGTCCCTTGGCCTCATCCTCCTCGGAGCCATAGAAGGCTTTCTCTGGGTTTTCCTCGAGCAGGGATTCCTAGAGACAGAAAGACAGGCCGAGTGCGGGCGCCTCCCCCGGTGACCTCCACACCCGCCCCGCCGGGGTTCTGGGGCCACTCACGTTCTGGGTGGGGCTCAGGAACTGGGTGCGCGCGTAGCGGGTGAGCATGCTGATGATGACAACCTGGCCCCACTCCTCCACGTCGATGAGCAGGTTGCACAGTTTCCGGTAGTTCTTGTGAATGAGATCGATGCGCTCGGGGCACACCTCCTCGAAGGCCATCACCACGCTGCCGGCCACCAGCTGGAGGGCGAGCCGAGGCAAGCGGGTGAACGGGAAAGGCAGATGGGCTCCTGGCCCGCACCCCCCCTCCTTCCGGCCTGTGCGCTCTAAATACGCACTGTGGTTTTGTCCGCCAGAAGCTTCTCAATCACTTCTATTAGCTGGTCCTTCTGGTCAGAGTCCAAACTGAGAGGGAAATGGTTGAAGAAGGGTTATACGGACCCCCATTGTCAGCTCATAAGAGGTCAAAAACGAAATTCACTGACAGGGTGGCCCTATAGGGCAAACTAGAACTAACTCTGGGTTTCCAAGACTCCTTCTTTAGGGGAGCAGAAAAGTCTTCTGCAGAGTGGCTAGTGGATTTGAATTGCTGACCTTGCTACCTTAAGAGGTAGGCCCACCTGGCAACCCCCTCCATAAACCATTGTTCTCCACGCTCCAACTGCCTTAAATCGCCTTGAGGCTAAAAAGAAGGGCTGCCTGTAAGGCTTCACTTGAGGTCTTGAGTGGGCGCAGGGGCAGGGCATACCTGTACAGTTTAGGGATTGCATGGGCAGCTGTTTTCCGGACGTAGGGTGACATGTCCGAAGCAGCTTCTTTGATGGCCAGCATCATGATGGGCACTATGATGGGCACACGGATGCTCGAGAGGACACGGAGGGCACTGGCCCGAATCAGCTGGTTGGGGTCCTAGGACACAGAGGCAGAGGTATGAGAGACATGAAGTGCCTTGATCGGGCAAGGGTGCATCCTTTACAAGCCAGGTAAGTCCCAGAATTGTCAGCTGGTCCCCTTCAAAATCATTCTTTCATCCTTTTTCCTCTCTCCCACCAGTGCCTCAAGGTGCTGCTCATATTCTTCCAGCGCTGAAAGCAGTGTGTGCAGACCCTTCTCTTGCATCCTAGACACAACTGATAAGAATGCTGGACACCAGCATTGAAGTCATGGGACACAGGGCTCTCTTCCATTAGCAGCAGCAACTGTAAATCACTGTTAATCTTGGAGCATTACAGAGAGTCGGCAAGGTAAAGGATAGATGTTACCCTAATTTTCTAAAATAAGATTCACAAAACTACAAGTGAAATTGGTGGCAATCCCTAGTACAATTCTAGAATTGATTTTTTTAAAAACACAGTTGGCTTAGAAGCAGTTATTTAAAACACAGGCATTTATTTTCTTCAAGACAAATCATATCAAGTCAACTGCTAATGCCTGCTTTTAAAAAAATTGTATTTGAATATGATTATAGCATCATAGGACATTGCAAAAAATGTTTTCCATTTTGACTGGGTAAGAAGGCTGGTAAATATTAGTCCTGTCTTTGGATTTCAACAAGGCTTTTCTTGGAGAATCTCATGGCATTTCCTGTGCAGGGACAGGGAGTTTTAATGTGGCTTTTCTGGCCAGTCTCTTAACTCCACTAAACCACCTTTCCCTGCATGAGTCTGGTAAGAAGGT